>NC_064752.1:36587862-37214362 GCF_011397635.1 Epinephelus fuscoguttatus
TGATAGATGTGGCAGAGAGAGTATGAGAAGATTGAGAAGTACCAGGGAGAATTACCTAGGACTGAAGGAGCAACTGGAACACATGTGGAAGGTGAGGTCCAAAGTGGTCCCAGTGGTAGTAGGTGTATCAGTGGCTGTGACCCCCAAACTGGAAGAATGGCTCCAGCAAATTCTAGGTACGACATCTGAGGTCTCTGTCCAATCTAATGTTTTTGCTGGGGATAAATAAAGGTTGATCTTATCTTATCATAGGCTCAAGTATTTATGAAGCATTCTGTAACTGAAACCATGTTGCTTCAGTTACTGGTTACAGCTCCTCAAAAAAAAATCAAACACTAGCCATATCAGTCAGATAAGGAAAGCTTTAACTTGCAGATATTTTCATACAATTTGTAATTGTCTGATAAAATAATGGGACATGCCCACTTTTCTGCACCTTTGGTTACGAGAAGTTAATGAAGTGCCCTCAACGACCAGCAGATGGGAGTAAAGCAGCAGAGGCAAAATGACAACGATACTCTCGCGATACTTGGAACGTTACGTCATTCCATGATGGCTGAAGATCCTGGCGGAACATTTTTCAATTTCTCTCTCATTTTTCTTTCTTTCTCTCTACCTCAGCTTGCCATAGAGACATGGCAGGACCCACAGGCCAGTTAAGCGTCCGCAGATTATCAAGGTTGACATGCCCAAGAAAGGGAACCGAAAACGGCTGAAATTTAGGGCCGGGGACGTTTGTTCGGAATCAGGTAGGTCAGTTTTGCATTAGCCAGCAAGCTAACCCGCCCACTGTTAGCACGCCTCAGACCGCTGTAATTGAAATAGCTACCCTCTTCACTTTACAACGTTAGGGTTAATTATATGACTGAAATGTTTAATTACATTATAGGCTAAGGTGAGGACTTGGTATGGTAACCTTTAGTGTTTGCTTTCTGGTATTTGTAAGAGCCAAAGTGCAGATAAATCTAACCCTACCGCTAAAGTCAAATGAGAGAGGTGTTTGTTTTGCTGATATATGATCAAAGAAATATGACTTCTAAACAGTATAAGTATTAAAAAAGTATATATGTCTGTTTTACCCAGTGACCGTTGCTGATTATGCTGATGCCGACCCAGCCGTTGTGAAGTCAGGGAGGCTGAAAAAGGCTGTTGCAAATGCAGTTGAAAAAGAAGGTAACTTGTTATCATATGCAGTCAGTCATGTCTGTTTATGAATGATTAGAGATTGCAGTGTCACATGGTCACGTCTGGACAGGTGATCCATGTGCTAAACTTAACACTTTTTTTTTTTTCAGTAAAATTACTCTGCGGCCTGGAGGCATCTCAGGGTGCTGTAGAGGAGGTCCTCTCGTCTTCAGCGAGTGTCACAGCCGACGCTTTGGACAGCAGTGATGATGTAGACCCTGAAGAAGATGGAGAAAACGAAGCTAAAGGGACCCGCAAGAAGAAAAACAAAAGGAGAAAGGGTATTATTAGCGATCTGTTAAGGGGATGCACATAGAGTAATGAGTTGAAAATGTGCAGTGTTATCAGAGTGTTCTGTGATATTTGCATATTGTCTTGCAGAAAGCAGTGACAGCAGTGATGGTGGGGAGTATCCAGTGGATATTTGGCTAGTGCTTGCCTCCTACATTCGGCCTGAGGATGTGTGCAGGTTTGCTCTAATCTGTAAGAATGCCTGGACGGTCACTTGCACTGCAGCGTTTTGGACCAGGCTCTATAGAAGGTGAGGAGGCTTTATTGATCAACTGTGTACAGTCAGGAGTGAACGGTGAACAGTGCACAGGTTATTAACTTCTCATCAACCAGAGAGAACTTGAAGAGGCTGTCCACTCCTCAGGGTCCAATTTAAAACTGTGAACTGACAGCAACTGATGGGATTTTTGTTGATTGGTGTGTTATATGTAAGATGAATTTGCTGAGTCACTCAGGGGCCAGAGGCAGTATCAGTGCTGCTTGGAAAAACAGCTGTATCACTGCCTTCCATGCTTTCGCTTTCCTCATTTTTTTAATCTAAGTAATCCAGAAACACATAAATTATCAGAATGACAATTAGCATACATGTAAAGTACACGATTTATGGTTAAATTGAGGACTGTATCCATTATTAGTAGTGTGTAAGATGAGACAAATTTTCTTAAATGTGGTCCAATAAATTAGCAAAGTAATGGAGTAGATAGGCACTTTGTATAATAAACATGTTTCCTTTCTCAGGCACTACAAGATTGACACTGACCTGCCGTTCCGTCTCCAGCCTGACTCTATTGACAGGATGTGCTCTCTACGGGCCCGTGTGATTCGCTCCCTTTTCCATTTGTATGAGCCATTCAGCTTGCGTGTCTCGAAAATTCCTGCCCTGCCAGAATCCACGCCCACAACATTGCTCAATTCCAAGGTAAATTATCTGCTGTATAGTCAGATATGGAACTAACATTTTTATTTTGTGTATGATTTGTTAGTATTGCATGTGATTAGCTTGTAGTTAAGAGTTTACCTTTTTCATGCTAATACACGCATGGCTAGGTAGGAAAACGCTGGGCTAACTGAGCCTATTTACCAAATTTGTGATATCTAGGCTATCCATGACCGCAGTAAACTAAAGAGTAACAGAAACAACACACAGACTGACATGTGGCATCAATGTTAGAAATTCCAGAGTGGTGACATCACTACATCATGACCTCATCACTTCATCCTCCATCACATGGAAGACAAACTAAATCAGAGGATGGAGAGAATGATGCTGTACATAAAGGAGACGGTTTTTTCGGTCATGGATGTTAGACATAGTGGAGCCAGGTAGCTCAAAGAGCCAGACTTCGTTGCGCTCTCTGCATGATAGGGGCTCCTTATTTAGTGTTTGGTTGGACTGAAAATTTTGACCTACATGGCACATGGTTTGACACCTCTGGGTCATGTATATGTATTAACTAAGTCTAATTTTGCATTTTTATTTTCAAAACAAGAAAAAAAAACAGGAAGAAATACACATATGCATGTACGTACAAACTTAAACAAACCTTTCAGTCTGGAAATATTGATTTTCTTTTTGTGCTTTTAATGGTTCCTGTTGCAGTGTTTACTCTTCTGGGTCAGAAAGCTGCCAGGGACTCGGCCTGAGGCATTGTGGGAGTTTAACTTCAAGTTTCTAAAGCAGGTAAAAAAGGGTTGTGTAAAACCAACTACGCCCCTTTCCTAATATGATCATCTTTTACATAATCAGTAATAATCTGTGGTGTTGCTGCCTTTGTTTTTATTGTTATGTATTTCTGTGGTTATCTCCATCCAGCAGGGACACAATAAGAATGGTTGTGTCAAGTCTTTGCGGATGCCCACACAATACAAAGATGTCCACACGAACCCAGACTCTGACTGCTACATGCTTCAGGTCACCACCCTCAACTTCATCTTTACCCCTGTGGTTATGGGCATGACACTGTCCCTGGTTAGTAACTCTTGGGTTTTTTGTATTTGGTAGAGAGCACAGACTGTTCTTTTAACTACTTGCACATGTTACCCTGTAGCTGACCTGTGCTGCGATGGTAGAAACAGGATATCAAAAAGAAGAATTTTGGCACCTAGGGAGCAGGACATCACTTTTTGCCAGTAGTCTGCATGAACTTTATTAACCTCTGCACCAAAGATTAAGATCCAATTTCAATCATGACCTGGTGCACCAAGTATCCTTCACTCCTCTCCTAATCCAAACTGGTCTGTCTCTGTCTTTCTCATAGTTCACAATCAACGTTAGCACAGACATGCGCCACCACCGCGTTCGTCTGGTCTTCCAGGACTCGCCGCTCCAGCGGGGCAAGAAGAGAGGGGATCAGGGCGGGACCCAGGTGGTGTTGGATCCCGTACACAGTGTAAAGCTCATGGACTGGTGGCACCCACAGTACCCCTCCTCACCCTACACATAGGAGACCTGCCCTGCAGAACGACACACCAAGAACCCTGCTGTTATCTCATCCCACTCACCAAACAGATATGATACTGGATGATTCTGCAGAACTCTGGATTATGATCATTCACATTTCCTTAGACCCTATTAGATGTTAAAGGCAGAATGAGTAGGAAAAAAAACGGTGTTTAGGTTTATAAAGAGTAACCTACATATCCTACTCATTTTGCCTTCAGAGAAGGCCTGAGATGGGATGCAAATTCCAACTGCCAGTGTCACATTCAAATATGTTGCATGCCCATCCACCACAACCTCCACACCCTACTTGTTTTTTTAAACATCATAGGTCTTCATGAATCTAAATGGTGCACTGCAGAACTGTCCAATATGAACATTATTCCTGGGAGACAGGGCTTGTTATGTGTGTTTTGAAATCTGCCATGTCCACATAGGAACATTGGAGTCCCTCTGCACTTTCAACACTCCTCAGCTCCAGCAGTTCCATAGTCTTTCTGAAAACATGAAGAAGTAGGGGGCCGGGAAACCAGAAAACCATCATCTGAAATTAGTAACTGTTTTGATCAGGGATGTCCCGATCCAATTAAGGTATTTTTTTTAACCAACTGGGATCAAGAGCCCAATCCGATCCCTTGTTTTACGTTGGCTAATCACACAGGTGTTTGTACTTGCTACGCTTTCATTCACAGCGATGCAACAACTCTCCATTGTCAGTTGTCCTCCACTTTTCTGAGCTCACGTGTGTGTGTGTGTGTGTGTGTGTGTGTGCGCGCGCGCGTGTGCGTGCGTATAAGAGCTTTGGCTGAGCCCCGCCCACCACAAAACACAGCAGATCAAAAGAAAATGCAGTATGTAACTGTTTAGTTACGTTATTCACTGAAGTTACGTGCACTCGTTTCATTTTAGCTCAGTGCTAGTATCTTAGCTTTGCTTTCAGCCATGACGCACAGTGTTTCACTGCTCTGCTCAACAAAAATAAACACTCAATTGAATACAGTTTATTCAGGTAACTCAGACACAGGCCTCACCAAAGCCACTGGAGTATAGTCTCTTAAAGGGACAGAGAAATTCATTCGACACAGCGACGAGGCAATAAAAGATAAAGAAAGGGGTTGTTATTTTATGCTTTGTAAAACAAGGCTAATTTTGCAAAAAGTGTGCACTGTGCAGCTGTATTATCTAAGCAAATGTATCAGATCGGGACTCTGTATCAATAGATAGTCAATATTAAATGATTAGATTGTGGGCGAAAAACTTCATCGGGGCATCCCTAGTTTTAGTATCTGTTTATATATGAAAAACTACGTCAAATTGTTTAGTAATTTCTCACTTTGGACAGCTGGTAGAACTTTAATTTGTTTTGCATTATTTCAGACAGAAGTGCATCATGTTTCACAATATAAAAAAAATACTGTGATATGATCACAGTGATAGATGATGGATGATCAATATTGATATATTGCTCAGCCCTACAGACTTGCCAGAGGGGAATGTGTCCACTATTATTTTACGTTAGACATGTTGCATGTTGAACCTACATGTGTAACATGTTTTCTAGATAAGTCTTTAAACCTCATGGATTAACAGGGTGGGACATTTTTGCTGTCCTCCCTTGGTTTGTTTTTATACTCACTTGAAAAGTTACTCAAAAATATCTTGATTATGTGCTGGTTTGAATTTGACAACGTTGCATCAACAGAATTGTATTATTATTTTAAAATTTAAGAAACTTGACGTATTTAATTCAAAGTAGCCTCCCTTAGTGTTATGTAAATATTAATGACACTGCTCTTTACTGAAGGGGCCAAAGAGATGATTTACCTCAGACGTCAGCCACTCGCCTGCTGATTTAAGCATTATGTCTTTTCTTTCTAGTGTTTCATGGCTAAAAACATCTTGATTGTCTCATTGCTGGCTGTGTGAGCCGTGTACCCCACTGCCTCCTGTGGAATCTCATTCTCATATTTGAATGGCTTGAAGTGGTTTAAAGTGGTCTGTCTTTCAAGTGTTGAATGTTAGTGGAATCATGCCAATCACATACTTGATTATGATGGGGAGAGAGCTACTACTTACAGTGATTTATCCATTCATCAGACACCGTCAGAACCACTTAACTAGGATCATGAACATATACATATGTTGCAAATGAAAAAATAGATGAGCCGCAACAGTTTACAGCTTCAGAAGTAAAAAGCAGAAGACAGCTGGATGTTCTGGTTGGCAGCAGTTAATTGTTTTAGTGGTTGGTCTAGTGTCAGATGAGAGTTACATTGATAAACTTACTGCACTGAAATAAAAACTGAAACTGCCCATTTTAAATGTCTCCATGTCTTTTGTCATGAGATGTCACAGTTTGCGGTATGATAGTGATTTTGCCTCCCTCTTGTTGTCACAGTGTGTACTACAGGTGTGATCCAACAGTCACTGGACAGTGCAAGTCTCTCCTTCACATCTTTCGACATGTATAAATGCTTTACATGCTGTTGGTGCACTTGTAACCAGTCAACATGCCATATTCTTTTCAGACCAGTGAAACACAAACAAAAATATACTGACATTAGGTGGTCTTTAAAATCACACAGAAACATGCCTGTTGAAAAAAATGTCAATAGGCCAACATACAAACTATAGAAATGTGAATTTGGGGGGGTAAAAATTCATGAACAGTGTGTTGATACTACGATTAACAGGGCTTCCCATATTATGAAGAACACTTCTGGAATCTGCATAATGCATACAGTCACTATTGTGGCCACTTTTCAGTGTCCACATTTTCATTTTAAGATTAAGAAATAAGATTTATTGTATTTCACAGGGTATGAACCCAATCTCTGCATTTAACACTGATACTTAACCCTGAAATGCAACTGGGACTAAACTAAATGCGTCATAAATATGAAACAAAATAAAAGCAGACTGGGGGAAGGCGGTAAAAACGATAAAGATGGAGCTGTCTCCCCTCAGTCGTGTTGGCTGTTGACTAAAGTTAGAGGACCTCTTAAAACTCCCCCTGTGCAGTTAACAGGCATCACGTCATCGCCTCAAAATACCAGCCAGTCGAAGACAGGAAAAAAAGACTACATTTCCCACAAACCCTCCGCGCTCTGCTATTGGTGGTGGTCACAGGTGACCGCAGACGCTCCGAGTTGTGACAACATCTCGACGGGCAAAACGAAAACAAATTAGCCTGTGAAGTGCGAGCGGTGGTCCACGCTGTAGCAGTGTGTGGGGATACGGAGACACTTGAGACTCTTTAAGAGCGTTTTAAAGTTTAAACGCGACTTTTTCTCGCGGTAGAGCCCGGCAGGTTTGGTGTTGTCAGAGCGCACGAGAGAGGTGGGCACGCACTTTTCGTGAACCCAACTTCTTTACTTCGTTCTGTCTGACCTTCAGAGCGGGTAAGTGATATTTTACCTCCGCCACTGACATCTAGCTACTGCTACCACAACACTACCTCTGGAAACCCCGCGAGCTGTCATTTAAAGTGCGTATATCTCGATTTACACGCAAAGTCTCGTGATTTAATGAGGTTAAAATTAAAAATAGCCAACTTAACATTTGTCCTTAGGAAATTAAAGGCATCCCCACCTTGTAATAGTCAGTTAAATGTTGCTAAATCATTACAAAATAGCTATTTCAGCATTGTAGACGAGACTCGCAGCTTCATACTTTAAGCTTTACTTTACCCTTAACATACAGGCTGCAAGCATCACAATTCACAGTGCATCATTTGTTAAGGCCATGTTTCCAGCTCATTATAATGTCATTATGAATCTGAACAGAATAATTATGGAAAGGTGTGGACACCCACCAGCACATAATAAATCATAAAGAACAAAATAGACATCCAAAACACTTCCACATGCTTTTACTCTATGTTTAGAACCCATTAAAGTTTATTTTCTATATTTCATACTAGATTAATTTTACAAAAATAGGGAATAATCATTAAAAAAATAGAATAGAACTGAAATTTAGCTTTTTGTTTTTATGATGGGGACACTGATGCTACTTTGGGACCCACTTGGTTAGACCATAATGCACCACTTTCCCCTTTTTACTGTCATCACTGGAGAGCCTCCCCTCTTGCCATTTATAAGCCGGCCAGTATCAGTAACAACACCTCAGCCCCGGGGTATGCTGCTATGTATAAGTTGTGACTGTAAACTGTACAGACTAATACGCCGCTGCTTATTTAAGTACTTGAACGTCCTGCATGGTGCAAACACAAAAATAATGGAGGCACTGCAGACCATTTATGCCCCCTGTGTGCCCTCTGCAGAGTGGGCTTTATTTACATAGTGGGTTTATTATTAGAGTGTGGAGGGAGTGGAGGGTAAATTTTGTTCGGCCTTATGCTTTCCAGTAATGCAATGTCAATGTGTTATTCCAGCTATAATATCTGACATACCTGTGATTTAGCTGTGATTTCAGAAGACACTGTGTTTTGTTATTCTGCTGTAGGATATGTTCAAACACCTATAAATAATCATGTTAGGTGTAGTCCTGATAAATTTTGCCGCAGGATAGTATTTACCATGATGAATGTAGATTTGAGGATTTACTCCAGTTGCATGTCTCCTTAGAGTATGTGTGCCACCTTAACATCCCACCAACCAAGTGTTTGACATTACATCCTGGTCCATGACCGACGACCTCTCCACCTGGCTTCTGTGATCATCTATACCATTCTCCACAGAACACAATCAGGGTCAAAGGTCAGAGGTCAGCAGAAAGGTCTCCACAGGTCTGATAGCTTGTAACTGACGAGTTCCCCTCTGTCGAGGTTCTGCTTATGACCATGACTCCTCTGCTTTCGTTCTTAGAGCGCTTCGAAGAAATCTCCCTTTAAATGTCACCATATGCGTGATGATGTTGTGGTGACAGCTCATGAAGTGAGTTACCAGAAATAGAAAATCTGGAGCTCAGCAATCCCAGTAAACTACATGTATGATTATGTATGACATAGACTGTGAAAGATGGATTTTAAGGAACTGCAGCTGCTGGAAGCCACAGGAAAACCATATATAGAGCGATATTTAAACAATCAGCAATTAATAATCTTTTTAATGACTGTGGGTAGGTAGAAATGGTAAGGTGCTCTTTGTAATTTTGCTTTGCCCCCAATCACTTCCAGTAAAATGAGTTTTGCAGGAGAAGTTGCACAAGATGTCTGAGGTCACCCAACCACACTGACAGTTTCTTGGTGGCACATGTATTTTCTGACATGTGTTTCGATAGAAATGTGATACCGAAGTACACGAGAACTTCCACCACTTTGTTGTTCACTGTTAATGAGACACACAGACACACACAGATGGGCATTCACATGCATGAGGGGCAGGTTCAGCTGCAGGTCTGAGGAAATAATCTGTGTGTTGATACATTAGGGCAGTTTGTTTGGCTCGGGCACAAACAGTATATGTGCATCAACATTTATGTATTTTAACACACACAAACATGGAGTGAATGTGTTGTTGATGTGCGTTTAGGTCGCACCATGGGAGTATCTCTCCACATAACATTTATGCAGAGCTGTAGCATGCGAGTTAGTCAAACAGTTGTTATGTCATCACATGGTTAAACCTGAATTACCGTTCTCCTGGGAAGACAGAAAACCTTCCTCTCGCTATCTCTGTTTGGATTGTCTCTGTGTCTGTTTTTCTCTGTGTTTATCTGCCGCCTCCTCATTGCTATGAATTCATGAATGAATGAAAACATGTTCGTTGTGTAACCAGATCAGAAAGATAGATGTACTGTGCAGCAACACTGACGCACAGTTTAGGCGGCTGGGCACTAATGCAAAGCTACCACATATCAATAAACCAATTTAATTGGATTGTCTTATAATTTAATCATGTGCCTCTTGATGTGTTTATATAATGTTCCTAAGAATCCCTCTAACCTTCAAAATCATAGATGATTAATAACGTAATATCTGCCGCCTGCTACACAACACAGTATCAGAAAATCTTGATATGACAAGAGTTGAGCGTAAGAACCTGTTGTGTTAGAGGAAAATATATGTGAGGCTGTAAATGCCTTTACCTGCGCTCACTCCCTCCCTCATTGCCAACACAAGTGTGTGTACAGTGTAGAAACACTATTAAGAATGGGACACATGCACATACTGTAGAGGAGTCAGTGGGGTTACTGAGTGCACACTGTGTGATGGGTCAGAGGTTAGTAAACACACTGAGCTGTGAGGTCAGCAAGGTCAGAGGTGAGCGGCCACTATGTAGAGCAGCGGTGACGCCTGACAGACTGATTGCACTCTCTCCAATAGGACAGCGACAACCTGCGCACATGGCCTGTTAAGGAAAACAGAGTCCAGTTCCAGACACTTAAACCTCACTGCAGCGAAGAGGCGACTGTTTTTGACTAACTGGTCTAAATGATATCCTACATTACCAACCTACTAGTTGCAGTGGAGCATTTCTCCTCCTGGGCTTGTGTTTATAGGTGTACGACACATATAATCTGATCACCTTGGCACAAATTAGCACAAGCTTTACATCCTGTGTGCATGGAAAAGTGTGTGTGCGTGTGTCATTTTCAGCCTCATTGGATTCATGTCCGCTTCTAAGTGTTGGAGATGGGGTTAATTTTCTTCAGGTAAACAGAGGCAGCACACACACACACTTGCACACGGGGACACCGACAAGGCTCAATGGATGTACTCTAGTGTGAAAGAGCACAAGGTGTGTGTAAACACAGCCTCATCCATTTGCCATATGGACAGATCTCCCGTGACTCGGACAGTGTTTTCGCCGCTTCGTGACTAGACCAGGAAAAGGTAAATGAGGAAGTGGCTTTATGATGTTGTGGATTTACAATTAATTTAAAAAAAAACCAAAAAGTCCAAATAAACTACCAAATGAGCTGGGACTTTTTAAACCACAGGAATGACAGCTTGGCATGTGCTCTGTGACAACATGACCCATGATCTATCAGAGGTGAGTGTGGGTGGGGCGTTTTCAGGCATGTGCTGAATGTGTGACTGCACTTCCTCATCTTATCTCCATTCCACTGTTTCATATCCTCTTTTGACTGACAGACAGTAGTGATAGTCTTACGCAGTCTGTCTTTTCTCTGTAAGAATGGCGTCTCAGCTGCATCTGTGAACACACGCTGCAGCTGGCCTGTTGTGTACGTTCGGACAATTTGCTTGTTAGTATGAACTGCAGGGGTGTCGTTTGCAGTTTAGCTCTCTGAGAGGCCCACAACAGGTTTCAAAGAGTTATATTTTTATCTTCTTATAAAGATGTTCAGTCATCTCAGCATTGTTGTTGTTTTTTTAAGACAAATTGAGACTTGGGGTTGATATTAGGGGGGCCTATATTACAAAAACTGTTCACTTAACAAATTCTGAAATCGCAGTGTAATTGTCTCAAAAGCTTTTCCTACAAACCAGTAAAAAATATTAATAATATGAGGCAATCTCACTTGTTTCTCTTGCAGTTTCACTTCTTTAAATAAAATGGGTCTGTTGATGTGTATTGTGAAATCTCTTGAAATCATTTGCGGCTTTGCTTCAAGAAAATTAGATTTCAAGACTCAATACAGCATTGATGATTTTAAGAATAATGTTTTGTCTACTTGATATTTATATTATGGTTGGCATTGCTGTTGAAAGTCAACATTCTCTCTCAGCTACTAGAGACTCTGCGCTCCCTTAATAACATGCCCCCTGGGCTCCTCAAACAGGTTTTCCATTATACAGTATTCTTTCCAGTGGTTTTAAGCTGATGGTAATAAAAACAGAAAGGCTGTTTCTCTCAACAATATTTTTGATTAATTTCAGTCTGGCTTCATATGAGGATGTTAAATGACCCACTGATGACTCATGACATGACTTTGCAAATATATTCATGTTGGTTCTCACGTCTGCCTTTGACTGGGAAGGCACGACATTGTGACTGATAGTCCTCAGCATATAACTGGGATTAATGCCAGAGCCGTTGTGCATGTTTTCACCTCTTATGTCAACCTTATCAGCCATGATAGAAAGTTTTAATATTATCTTTTGCTTGTCGCTCCTTTGATCTCAAACATTGTAGGTCACACACTTCATATGTTTCCTCTTGATAATTAAGAAGTACAGTATTTCCTTGCACTTATGCTGATGACACTTGGCTCTCAGTTCAAAACCAAATGCAAGGTCTTACTGTTTGATTACAAGATTCTTAATAGCTTGGCTCCTTCCTATCTAACTAAAATGAAAGGGGTCTGTCTGTCCATCTGTTTGTCTGTCCTTTGATTTTCCCAATAACCATTTATCCAGTCGACCTCACATTTGGCGGCTGTATTGCTCAGGACTCAAGTAAGCGCTGTGTCAATTGCTTGCTTTTGAGATCTACAGGATGTATTTATTTGCAGTGCAGTACTACTGCTAGAAGCACACACTGTGTAGTGTTTTGAGAGGGTACCCCTGTTTACTGTAACACCGCTGCTGCTGGGTATGGCTCACTCTCTGTCACTCAGTTATAGTACACACTCAAGTATTTCTTAAGGATCAGTGATGTAACTTTAAGAATGAGGGCTTTTGTTCTCAGAAACAGTTTGGTTTCAAATAGAAAAAGTGTGCTGTTAGCAATTATACAACAGTTAGTTCTGGCCCTGCAATCTGATTGGTCGAGACAGTAAAACTGTGATGATATTGGAGTCAACAATCAAATCAAAACTGACGGTTAGTGTCAGTTAGGTCAGCAGTTGCGTTGTAGGCTAATTAATTCATCCACTGTCAAACAGCCAAAAATATGGAGTTATTTCCTAAAATACGCTTTGAATTGAACTATGAATGGTCATCAGAGGAAGATGAGGGAGAGGAGAAGCTGAATCCATCTGAGCACACATCCAGGTTTGTGAGTGTTTCATCAGCGGAGCTCAATGACTTGGAGAAAAGCAACATACTGTCAGATCAGAAGGCAGATTTGGCTGTGCCTGTGAAGCCACAGTCCACCATGCAGTCACCAGAGACTTACTTCACCGGCTGCACAATTAATGGAAACGTGCAGATAAATGTGTATAAAGAGTAAGTGCCTGGCGCACCATGTCTGCGTTACATAGCAACGGTGACAGCGGAGTCCTGAGGGAACTATTTTTGTTGGCGGAAGACAAATAAAATGCTTAAATTATCTATTTTTCAACATTTCTTAATCAACCTTGCTTATTTAACTGTTGAACTGTTGTATAAAAGCAATATCACACGAGAGGGAGTGATGTTGTACTGTGATATCGTCACGGTTGTGATTCGGTCGTAGGCACGAGGCCGCAGGACGATAACACGGTACAACATCACTCCCTCTCGTGTGATAATGCTTAAATGATGTATACTTTAGTATCGCTAAAGGATGCAACAATATCAATGCAGATGTATTACTCAGGACCCAAGGAAGTGCTGTGGCGAGCGTGAAGTTGTTTGGGTTAACAATTCTCGAGAAGGCTGCAAGCAGTGATACAGTCTAAAGGGCCGTCCACACCAAGAAAGATAACTGTAACGTTAACTATAACAATAACAATGGCAGCATCCACACCAATTAACGATATCGTTGTGTTACGCCAAACACACACTGCTCGGTGCAGTTGGCAGGGGAGGGATGAGTGCAGCAAATCTACCAGCCACTTGCATATTTCACCAGCATTCAGCTGGTAATGTTAAATGGTGCTAATTTTGGTCAGTGAACGGTGGTGATAATAATCATAAGGAGGCGAGACAGTTGTTGTCATTCATGTTTAGCTACGTGAAGTAATGGTAGTTAGCATAACAGCTAGCGTTGGTTATTCATAAACGTCTTATCCCTGTGAACAAATACACTCACCACTTATGCCAAGGGTGCGCCCGATTGCGTCCCAGATGTCCCTCTTCTTGGTCGCATCTTTATAAAGTTGCTCACTCTTATCATAGAAGGGTGGATTTTTTTGTACCTCGGTGATTAGCCTCTCTCCTACGTCGTCCGCCATGTTGAATGAGTCTGTGAGTGACGTAGTGACGTGATGAACGTCTCGACCTGTCATTTCGGATGGATTTTGATTGGCTGTCAGTGTTTCTATCGTTCATCAAATCGCTCTGAAAGTGATCCGAATGATAATGAAATGCATCTTTCTGTGCTCTCATTACACCAAGCTGCCTTTTTCCAAGATTTTCACCTCATCAACTCTCCACAATGTTTCCAAAGCATGGAGATTATTTATATTTACAGAATCCAACTTTCTGTCATGTCCACCTTTCTCAGTGGTTGGTGTATTACACCACAAAGGTGTTTCAATTTCAGTGCTTCTGTTGCAATTTGATATTATGCCAGGAATGAAATTGTCTTGGTGGAGATTATCTCTTATTCAAACCAGTGTGATTTCACTGCTCAGCTGGAGAACTGAACAGATGCTCCCTCTTTGCAGGCGCTCTTCTCATTTTAGAAGCGCTCTTATCTGCTGGGATTAGTAACGCTGAAAAGCACAGCAATTTTAGTAGCAGCACTGTACTCTGCCCGAGTTTATTGACATTTTTATTGGACAATGTCTTCCTCCTCTTTGTTAGTGTTAGCCATAGTCAGTGGCAGAATCATCTGAAGTGGAAATGCAGCAGTCTACTGTATAAGGTTGTGCGTGTGTGTCTGTGTATAGAGACACAGCATTCCTTTGTCTGCGCTGCTTAATCAAAAACTGTCCCCATATTTGGTCAGAGGGCAAGAAATGGATGCTGATCCGGCACACACAAACACAAACACAAACACAAACACACACACACACACACACACACACACACACACACACACACACACACACACACACAGCAAAGCACACAGGAAGTTTTCTTGTAAGCTTATCTTATTGGTTATCATCCTCTTGACCCCTCCTTGAACTCTTCCCGTGTTTTCAATTGTTTCTGTCCTCCTTTTCTTACCTTTTATGCACTCCCTCTGCAGTTCTTTCTCTCACTACCTCTTGAAAGTCTGAAGGGCTCAAAGGCTGCCACATTCTTCATACTAATGGTAATTAGTTTTCAACTTGTCAGTGTATTGTGGATGAACATAGGAGAAAGAGGGGGTGGAAGAGGGACAATGAGAATTAGTGTTGGACGTGTAAACTTTGTGTAGAGCAGGTTTTGGTGTGTGACGGTCATAGTGAAATTAATTTGTGTGTGTGTGTACCTTATCTTACAACTCATCTAACCCTTTCACCAAATACCTTCCATTCCAACTCACCATACATGGAGACTCTCACCCATGTAAAAAGAAATGCTGTGTAGCTGGTTGGCTGGTTATTGCACTACTCTCTCTATCGCACACATAGATCCCTGCTTCTGTTTACTCCGTATTAATAATGATTAATTACCCTTCTCAAAATAGAAAAGCGTGCTCTAAAAATAAATGCCTAGTGGCTTACTGCACTGTGACTGAGACATCCAGCCATTCAGTAGCAGCCCAACATGTATTTCTCAGTTTGTTTATGGAGCTACAACCAAGGGGTTAGGTCCAGGTCTGAAAAGTGAAGCCAATGCTAAAGTGCCTTAAATTTGCATTTGCACGCCACAAAATTAGGCTTAATACTCATGCACACAACTTGAGATCACCTCTTGTTATATGATGTAGCACTTACTCAGAATGGTATGAGGAATTTTTTTTTCACAGCCATTTCATGACCAAGCATTGCTTAAAGTTATAGAACTTTAATTGAAAAGATACCAGATATTTAAGGCTGATGTAGACGATAATGTATGTAAAATGATGCATAATGTGTTAATGTTTCCTTTTGATGTGAAGCCATAAAAATAGCTTAATGTGTCTTTTTTTATTTCACTCCGCATCAGCATCATCATATTGCTCCAGAAAGAGCGTATTAACATGATACTATCAGATGTATATCATATAAGGCAAACATTTCATGTGCAAATCCATATATAAATGTCAAATTGTTGACCCATTGTGTGCAACCCTGGTTATAACTTGTCTGGCATATTGACAGCACTGTTTGTCCTACTTAACAGATAGCCCTAGGTAGATTTAAACCTCACTCACACATCATTACAGCCGTTCAACACTTTCAAGAGAGCCAGAAGTATAGTAGTATTTGTTTGCAGCCTCTTTGCAGCCAAGGTAACCAAAAGAGTAAACGAAGGGAAACATGTCCTGTGGACGAGTGGATGAGGGTCTTAGGTGGTGTGTTTGTGTATGTGGACATATGTGTGTGTGCATGCGTGTGTTTGGGTCCTGCCTTCTCCATAGGCCATTGTCAAAAGAGTACAAGGCTGTGTTGGTCAATGATTTCCCCTCCTACACATAAGCCCGATGATTGGCCAGACTTGACAGGAACGCAGCTTTCCCAACCAATAAGCTGAGGGCCTGGAGGGGTCCTGCCCCCGGACCAAAATAACCCAGTAAATACACTGCGGGCACTATGAGAACTGGAGCCGAATGCTTTGTGTACAAACAAGGGATGCTTGTCAGCCGGGTACTGCTGAACCATGCTGGCCAGTGTTCTCCGCTGGTGTGATAGGCACAACTAGCTGAGTGGCACTTTGATACCAGTGTTTGTGATTCTGCATTCAGGGACACAGGACAGTGTAGGAGACTTTGGATGGAGGGTTACTGATAGTTGGGTTACATACAGGGATGGAAGACAGGCTTGAGACAGAGTTTAAGTAGCACAGAGGATCCATCAAACAAGCTGCTGGACACAATAGGCATTCTGCATGTGGCCTTTACAGTATGTTGAGGACATATGTGTTACAACCCGAGGCAGATGCAGATCAATTTGCTAATTGATTTTAAAGCTGGTCACTCTGTATTTTAGTTTAATGAGTTGAGCTTACAGTAAGGTCTAATGAGAAGGGAGGACTTCAGTGATACAATTTGGGGATTTTAGGAGTGCTGTCACCTTATAAAGGAGCATGACAGATATACAAACATTGAAATTGCTTTGTTCTGTCCTCTGAAACTTTCATTGTATTAGAACATCCTCCTTATTTCCACGTTCTGAAGTGCAAATATCCTGATATTACGCATGATTTCACCACTAGGAGGCTCTTTTAATTGTCCTATCAGCAACCTAGTTATCATTCTGTCTTTTATTGTTTGTTTTTTTGTCTGTTGTTAGAGGGATGTGTTAATGTGTATCTGTTTGATTGAGAATGTCGTGAATGTCTGTGTTTGTACGTGCTGTTGCTTGTGTTGACGTGAAAACAGCCACACTCTATCCCTAAGGGTAGAGGGAGGAGTGATTCAAGGTGTGACTACTGTTTCTTGTAAACAAATCTAACAGCACTTTTTTCCCAAGAAGATTGACTTCAGTCTGAACTCACTGGCCTGTCACGATTAAATCAATAATGTTCAGTTTGTATGGGACTGACAGGAGAGTGTACACTTTTCACCAGTGATCATTGAAAGCAGTAGACTTCAAACCAGATGGCAGTAACCCACTTTTGATTGAACATCTATAGAAATGTGTGCCGCACTGTAGCATCTCAGATGTTTTTAAAACCAGATTCTTGTACAGTCATCGGCCTAATGTCGTCAGTTTTGTCATAAAAAAATTATTAAGATCCATTTGCGTCAGTCGTAAGCTGTCTGCTGTGATTCAGTGCTCTGTGGTCGCTACACCTGTTTCTATTTTCTAGGAACATGCTTTAACATTCTTACGCCCAATTAATAATCTTTTAAAAATAAAGTGACCATGACTTTCAGGAAATGATAACACGTGTATTTCGATGGAATGTTTCTTTTTATTTTGATAAGGCAAAAGTGTGTGATAACTGATTATCTATGACAATAAATATGGTGTTAATATATATTTCTTGTCCTCAGGATTGTGTATACACCTATCTGTTAAGTCTTATAACCATCTAAGCATGCAGGTTTGTATGTGCATTTGCGTGTGATAGGGTGACAGTGTGTGGGAGTACAGTTAAAGAAGTAAATATGCTGATTCACTGCCCTATAGTTCAGAAAAACACACACACAGTGACCTGCCAGACAAAATAAGGAATTGCTCTCAGGGTCTGTTTATGTGCGCACATGTGTAGGTGTTACTGTATGCAAATGCTGTACACTGCTTTAGGCAGGAGGCTGGACTGAAGGAGGAGTTTCACATTAGAGTGAAAGAGGGGAATAAACGATAGAGGGAGATGAGTTTACTGGACACAGGGCTGTCGTTGTTGTGGCTCCAGACTACGGCATTCAGGCTAATTTAGGGGAAGAGGAGGAGAGTGGGAGGAGGAGGAGGAGGAATAGGAAGCTGAGCAAGTGATTAGAGAGAGGGAGGAAGGTGACTAATAGTGACTGTCACTCAGCCTACTGTAGCTTGGCTGGAGGAGGGAGGAGTGCCGCCACAACCAGTGAACCGGCATATGAATGCACTAGTTGGTCGGGCCCAGCCAGTAAAGAACTGTTTGTCTCTGTCAAGGAGTGTGTGCATTAACACGTGGAGGAGCAGATGTCTCTTGGATACACTATGTTGTCTTTGGAATAGTTGGAGAGTTGCTGGTAAGGATCTAAGTTTATACAAACTCTGCT
Organism: Epinephelus fuscoguttatus; assembly: GCF_011397635.1. NCBI lineage: Eukaryota > Metazoa > Chordata > Actinopteri > Perciformes > Serranidae > Epinephelus > Epinephelus fuscoguttatus. The sequence goes on from NC_064752.1 coordinate 36,606,292, forward strand.
ATACGAATCAGTGTTTCTCGCTGCCTGGCTGTTGGATACATCACTGTCAGTCTGAGCTCCATTCAAGCCGACATGCTGTTAAATCAGAAATGAAACTGTACATATCCTTTAAACTGGAACAGAAGCAGTAGTAGCAACAGAGGCAGCATTGGTTAAGTTCCTGTCGATTGTGAACTTATCGTTACACATTGCGTTTTGACCTTTCAAAAACTGAAATAGGATTTACAGATGTCGAGTCATCACTGCATTGATTAGCAGTGTCATGATTGTTATTTGCAACTTAGTGGAAGCAGAAAGTCAGAGTGATGGTACTGATTGTGTGAGACAATGAAAGTAACTTCCTGAAGTACAACATCTCTCTGATGCTAACTTGTGTGACAAAATGCACCAATTTAAGAAATAACATAAGGTAAACTGAGGTCAGATTGTTGAGAGATGTTTTGCGTGTTTGGAGTGCTGCTATGCTAAGTTATTATTAGCACTACACCTGCACCACAACAGGCTGACGAAATGCGTTGTATATCCCATGATGTGAGTGTGAATACCATTATGTGCATTGTTCCTGTTGTCAAATATTCTATATGTGATTGGTCTGTGCAGATGCTCTGCACAGGGAATAGCCTTATTGACTTAAGCCTGAACATTTGTTTTCCTTTTTAATTTTTAAGTGTATTTAAGTATTATATGAGAAGTGGCCATCGATATCAAAGCACTGCAAGCACAGATTTGCGTCTTGAGATATTGTGTCATGACAAACATCTTCGTTCTTTCCCTGGGTTTCCTGCAGAGGAAGTTGCTTCACCACTGACAAAACTAGGAGTTGTGAAAACTGATGGAAGGAAAGGGGAAGTGATGCATTGTGGTTATAATTGATGATGATGGTCTGTTGTCTTTCCTGTATTTCATTGTGTTGCACTGTAATTAGACATGGCCGAAAGTGTGTCCGTGCCGATAACCTATTGTTGTCCTTTTCCTTGCCACTTTCACATCACTCATTTCTCTGTGATCGGTGAAGCAGAGTGACCTGAGCGAGGTGGGACTGAGTTGACAGGGTCTGGACAAGGGTCTCTCTTGGTCAGCTATTTATAGTCTGTGTTTTCAAGGTGACAGGCATTGTGATTCACACTCGATGTTGATGAGTTACGGTGATTCATTCAGATGACCTTCAGAGAGTTGGTTACTGAGCAGAAATATTACGCTGTGGGCACGTTATGCCTGTAAATTACATTCAATTTAAGGACACTCACCATTTTATTAGCATTTGTCATGCAACCAGCCTTTCAACCCAACCATGCTTAAATATATAATGAAAGAGGGTGTAATGTTTTGAATATTTTACTTGAGTGCACAAATCAGTTAACCTTTGTGTTATAGAAACTCTCCACAAGAACTCTACTCATTTGAACAATGGAGGCATTAAAACACCTTGAAACCAGACAGGAGAGTGCCAAAACCCCTCATAGCAAACTTGACAACATGATGGCCAAGAACCAGCTGCATAAGAGCTCCAACAATTTACTGTATGAGTAAACAGACCTGAATGGCTGAATCAAAAATGTCTCCTGCAGCAGAATTACAGAATTAAGCCTTAAATTAACAGAGAATATCCTCTCGTCATACCATTCAGCGCGTGTTAATATTCAGGTCTAACCATGGTCTGTTGCCTCCGATGTTTCCGCCGTGGAAATTCTTCTCTCTTCTGAAGTTCTTCAGTGTGTGTTGCACACCTGCTGCTTCCCCCCACTTCAACACTCCAGTGCCTCCTCTGTTTCTCATTCACACTCCAATCACAATCACATATTTCATGTGACAACTATTCATTCCATCTGTCCAGTTTGCAGTTTATGCAGCTATAACCAACTATCTTTTTTCTTTTGCTTCTTTCTTCGTGTCTGTTTTAAGTTTGTATCTTTTTCATTTCACACCTCCATTGCTTTTCATCTCTCTCTGTTCCATGACCCCACCCCCCTGCAGATTGCCGTCAACTTTCTCCAGCATCCAGACATGTAGTGTGCAACACACGCAGAGCATATTCCTCCTTCTGAACTCTTTTTCCTCTCAAAAAGGTAATTGCACATGTGTCTATATGTGTCAGTCTTTGTGTTTAAATGTGCCACTATATTATAGAAATCCGCCCATTCAGTTGTTGTGGAGCTACCCTGCCTTAACACAGCAGGCAATCCTGACTTAAATGACTTAAATAGAAATAAGGGTCATTATTTCTAATGTATACACACCCCCTCTCTGCTGTAACTAAATCCCTAGTATGTGTTGTAATTAGTACAGATGTGAGGTGGTAACAGGAATATTTTTACATCAGAAACAGCAATTGACCCAACAGAATACCAGTCCTGAGTGTTTGAAAATGATCTGTCCGTCAGTCTGCCAGTCTGTCTGTCTGCATGTCCGAATAGTTCTGTGTTTTCTGTCGCTAAGGGATACAGCTGTTTGTGTGTGTGTGAGACCAAAGAGGAAGGGGTAAGGACCCCATACTTGCCATGCCAGCCATGTCACATATATCCTACCAACCTTACCCTTTGAGCGTGTGCGGTGGTGGCGGTTAGGAATATTGACACTTTAGGTTTGTTTACACGCTCTGAAAGACTCGGCTCAAAAGCAGACAGATGCTGTCGCGTGGTAATACATGTGCACACTTACCCTTTATGTGCATGTCCCCCTCTCACCTCCATTTTGCCACAAGCAAACACACACACAGATGCATGCAGATAGACACACACATGCACATGCACATGCACAAAACAACATGCATACACACAAAACAAAAAAACACACCATGGCTCAGGGGAACAGGGTGTTCCTGAAAAGGAGAACAGAGAGCAGAGGGGGTTATTTTAGTCATTAGAGCAGGCAGACAGATAGCTTAATGCGGAAAGGGTGTGTGTGTTTGTGTGAGTGCGCATGTGCAGTGATGGAAAGGCTGGTGAAGTGCACAGTGCAGTGTCACATTTGAAACCTTTGTGATATTAACAGGAAGTTTGACTAAGGGTCCGATAACCTGAAACGTAGCATCAAAAGTGATTATCAACGGTTGTACAGAGGCTACAGAAGGATTTTTTTTATTTTTCAAGAATGGCTTAAACTTGCATGTCTTAACAATGTCATGACTGAGGTTAAAGTTCTTGAACAGTATTTCTAATGTGATTGTACCAGATGTTTCAAGAGGTGTAAAGCATTTGCGTGACCTTGAGGAATTTCTTTATACTGTCACTCACCATGCCAAATTGCTGTGATCGTAATACAGAAATAGAGTTTGAATTTTGTGAAGCAGCTATGGCCACATACGTGTGAATGCACATGTGCTTTCTCATCAGAGAGCACCTGAGTGTATGCGTGAATGTTCATATCCCACATTCAACTGCTCAATGTTGGCTGTCGAAAAGGCCTTTCTTGGCATGGCACAGTCAATTCTAAAAATACACACTCCACAAATTAACACCATGTCTCTGAGCACAGGTGCCATGGCCCCACACTGCCCCCAAGTGTGTGTGTACTTGTGTGTTTGTGGCAGTGGATGTGTATGTGTTACGCTTTGCACATGTATGTATGCATAGGAAGGAACTAAAGCTGTGTACAGCATGTTTAATGTATTCAGTATTTTCCATTGTGTGCATATCGTTGGCACGTATGTTTGCGACTAATCTGTGGCACAATCCAGAGTTGACCTCTGACCCAGGCTTCCTCCACTCTACATCCTCCCACTGGCTGTCAGTGTTTGAAGTGAAGGGCCCGTGACATCACAGCGTTGGACGCACAATGATCGCTGTGTGCTCTTACTGCGTCACAGATGCCTGCTTACCCCAGTGGATGCCAGGCAATGGGAAGGCCCATGTGGGAGATCATGCTGCCTGGTAGCAGTGTGTCACCATACGATCAGGAAGTGATATCCTGTCAGTGTGTAAGCATGCCTTAAAGGGTATATTATGTATCATAGCTTCACCACAGTTGGAGGGTCTATGATTTACAAATAGCTGCATATAGCTTTGCGTATGTTGGAAAGTTTGGTAGTGTTGTGTAAACCCTGTAGCCACAACAAGTGGTGTCATAAGTAGTTTCATTTTGCTGAGCTGGGGGATTTCAAATTTAATATTGGTTATTTCATTGCCTGTAATCTTCATTTGCATAAATTCTTAACCAAAACTGATGGATGGATTTGGAACTTCTCACTTATACATGAGGGATTCATCACTGTGTCTGAGAGTCAAACCGTGCCGGTGCCGCATACTGTATGTGTGTTCTCCTACAAATAGCACATAACATTGTGTCCCTGTTTTATGTGTTGCTCATTGATGTTGTCTAAAGGTGTAATAGCTATGGATAAGTTGGAGAGGTGCTGAAACATCTGTATCCCACGTTAAAGAGGACCTATTCTATTAGGTTTATACTTGTATTTAAGGTTTCTACTAAAACATGTTTACGTGCTTTATTGGTCGAAAAACACTTTAGTTTCCTCATACTGCCTGTCTATTCAAGCCCTGCCTCTGAAAAAGAACAATCTGCTTTGATTGGTTAATATTTCCATGTCACCCACATCTCTCTCTATGCCATTACTGCAGCCGGGTAGTGTCTGTAACTGAGCATAGCAGCACTTTCTATCATGAAAAATCACCAGTAGAGGCCTCTAAACCAAAATCTTCACAACTGGACATGTTCCAGCAGGAATATGATCCGAAATCGGGGCGATATTAATAAGATTGGCAACCAAGATTCACAGTCTATAAAGCATACATATCTATCCATAGACTCTCAAGGCCTGGAGTGCATCTGGCTGGCATGCCCACCTTGCCAGTTGAGTTTGGAGATGTAATCACCCCATTGGCCAGACTCTATAAATACACTGTGCAGCATTCCACCACTCTGTGTATATGTGCGAACACACTTTGTTTGTTTGTCACTGCAAGTAGGCACCTTTAAAGACACAGTTTCCACTACAGGAGGGCCTCTGTGAAGCCCCACATGTCAGCAATAGGTACTGAAGTTCGTCCAACAGCATCAGTTGCTCTAGGAAAATCTGTGTCTCTGATTAGCGTACTTTTTGTTTGAGTTTTTAGTCCATTTTAGCAGTTTGGAGCTGCTGGTGTGGAGTTGGCTTGTCCTCAGGTCCAAGTTCTGGTACATGTTTGTGTTGAAATGCTTGTGTTTCAATGTGCATCTCTGCATGGGTGTGTGTTTTTCATGTGGGCCATCCAATGGGCACAAAGCGGGCAGTGTGTGCCCCCTCGGTTGCTGAAATGTACACTTTGGACAACAGGCGGCTTCAGTCCTCAATAGGAGCTGCCCTTCTTATTGTACCTCACGCACAATGAGCTTTTCTCTCTCTGTCTGTCTTTCTCTCTGTGTCTTTCTCTCTTTATGACCATATACAGACAGTGTTTCTGATGAGAGACTGGAGGAACCAGATTCTGATTGGTTGTGTCGACCCTAATGTCCTTGTCACTGCTCTTCTGTATATAGTTGTTTCACAACACCCAAACATCAGCAGAGACATTAGAATACAATAGAAACACGGCCCTTCATAGGTTTTATTACACCTTTGTGAGTCCAGACGAGGTTAGTCATTCAGGGGATGAACACAAGTCATTGCAGAAGGGGAACTATCAGTCCTGGGACTCCCCACGGAGTGTGTGTGTGTATACATATTTGTGAGTGTGTATGCATGAGAGAACAAAGGAAGGGGTGCTGTAAGGGGTTTATGGGTGTTCCCCATCATCCTTCTGCTCACATGATCACCCAAAAACAACATGACCACATGAGTCTCACATGACCTCTCCAAAGTCGAGGAAGTGCCTTGCAATTTACTCTTTTTTTCTGACGGGACAGAGCTGGGGGGGGCAGAGAGTGTTCTTGCTTACTTATCTTGATCCAATTCCTTCTCTCAAACATGAGAGTAGATATGAAACCTCAGAGCTACACAGAGAGTGTAGAGATGTTAGTCTGGAGATGTGCTTTTCTTTGCTTGGTTGGCCCAGTACATTGCTCATACATCGCACAGTCAATCATACTAACTGGTGTGAGTTACAGAGAGATCCTTTTTGTCTTGCCAGAAACGGCCCCGAAATTGCTATGGCCAAACACACCAGACTTTATTTAAATAAACAGTTGTCTTAGCGTGTATAAAGCCTATCTGGGTGATTTAAGGGTTTCTTTTAACCAAAGCAGAGTTTGTGTTTGAACAGTGGAAAGACGAATCAAGATGGCTTCTGTGAGTTTTATTTTGTTTCTGTTGACTTTGAATGAGGTGTGTTTTACAAGGATAAAATTCCTGCGTATTGAAATGGAGTCTGGGAGGTTTGGCGATGGTGATTTCGTGGCTGTATCTGGTTAAACAAAAAAGATCTTACTCCTGAACAAAAACGTCTTATCTCTGTAGGGATCCTTTCCATGATGTTGCCAGACACTTAAAATATTACTCTGTTAGAGTCAAAGTTTAAGTTACCAAAGTAGGATTGACAAAGAAACGATTACCAAATATAGCTATATAGATGAATAATAGTTTTTTAGTTTACTTATTCCTCTGTTTGGTATACTGTATTTGATATAGGCAGCGTTCTTTATTGTTTATAGACAATACCTTTCAGAATCTGGGCTTATTTTGCTGATTAAAAAATGTTGATTAATATGTTAAAACATTGCAAATGATTGTGACACCAAGACATGAAAAGCCTGTTTTTTATATATTAATGTACAAGACAGACATTGTACGAGTACCCTGCACATCTGTTAAACAGCATAGAGGGAGTTATTTGAGGCCTCATACAGACAGAAAAAGACACGGCAGCAGGGAATTCTAAATAGGATTAGGTGGCCTGACAGCCTGTCTTTTAACAACTTGCTAAAGGTTGACTGGGTGCCTTTGATTCAGTTGGAACATAGACTGCATGTTAGTGGAAGACAGGCGATTGATCCCGCTTGCCAAGCATCAACATGCATACCTATGGAGCAACACCAGTGGAAAAGTCCAAAGTCCCAGAGCTGACAGGTTTCTGGTAAAGGAACAATTAGAGGTTTTGGAAACAGTTTTGAAAATGTGTTTGCTGGCTTACCCGGAGTTGGATGAGAATCAGTTTCAGACAATGACACGTCCAGGATGTATTTGGCCCAGCTTGAAAGGACATACAGTAGCAGTGTCACGGTCAACTTGACCTGAGGTTATCTTTTGTGATAATCTTTAGATAGGAAAGGGGATGCTTAAATTACAGTTTAAAATCAAATCACCGTCACACAAGCGCAGACAAAGCTGACGCATAAGACAAGTATAAGGTAAAGAACACCTAACCACAAAGAAACGGCTCAGTTAACATATAAAAAGAACAACATTGCACACTTCCTCTTCTACTCTCACATCTCTCATCACCCTGTTACACACTATATCAGGCTTCTCTACTGAATATGTCAGTTAAATTAGAAGCATCTGCACAGCATCCACTCTTGTTTAAGAATCACAGCAAACCTTTTAATCCTTTGTTTTCTCCCCCTGGCTCAACTGTCACTCTTTCTATTTTCCTTTTCTCCCTCACAGTTTCCTTTACTTCTCGGGCTGGACTGCGGTGCATTGACATCGGCTCGCCCTCCCCTGCCCCCTCGCCCCCCAGCAATGGCCTCGCGCATCGGCCTGCGGATGCAGGTACAACACAATCACTCTCCACTGTCCAATATGCAGCACATTCAAGCCTTTTATTAGCTGTGGATATCAATGTCTGTTTGTAGTGTTGTTTGATTGAGTTGACACTGGGGAAGAGGATATTCTGCTCAATGTCAGAGCTTTGTGTGTATGCCAATTATTTGAAGGGCATCTGCATACAGCAACCACTGATAAATTTGACCGTGCTATTATATACAGTTACTGTACATACTTTTCATACAGGGTGATTTAATAGATGTGTGAATCACCAGTTGTACTCTCTGAACAGTTCTTCGTGTCCACTCTTAAATAAGGGAGGGGGCAGAGAAGTGCTGAAAGCAGCATCACCCATCACACTCTGTTTATAGGTCACAATGCTTTAATGAGCATTCCTGTGATATAAGTGTGTGTGTGTGTGTGTGTGTGTGTGTGTGTGTGTGTGTGTGTATGTATGTGTGTGTTTCCATACAGCTGATGCGAGACCAGCTGCAGCAAGAGGAGCAGCGTGAGAGGCAGCAGATACAGCAGCATCAGCAGCAGAATGCAGCACTTCAATACATGCAGCATCGCATGGCTGGGCCACCTGCACCCACCCCAGCCATTAGCACCCCACAGCATTACCAAAGCATGCAGGTCCCTGTGGAGGTTCTTAAGGTCAGTATGGCTGCAACAAAAGATTATATTCATTTTCAATTAATGTCTTTATTTTGCTTGTAGTGATTTCAAATAAGTTGATCAATTTGCCAATAAAAGTTCAGAAACTTAGAAAAATCACATTCACAATTTTCAGTGGTTCACAGAGTTCAGAGTGATAACTTAAGGTTACTTATTTGTCTTTGTTTGGCAGAAAGCCAAAGATATGAATTTACGATGACATGAAAACAAAAAAGCAATAAATCCTCACCTTTGAAAAGCTGAAACCAGCAAATGTTTGGCATTTATGAACGATAAATGACTTGAAAAATGCTGGAACAATTGATTTTTATGTTTTTATACAAATTAATAATTTTCAGTGATCAATATTTTTTTTTCTCAGCTTAGTGTGTGAGTGCAGTCTATGCTTTAATTATGACTGGAGGAAGTATGTAGAAGTATGTTAACCAATATAAGCATTTGTGGTTCGATCCATTGTTCATTGAAGACAGATCTATCCCTCTAAATACTCTCCTTTTCAGACTCAGACTGGACCACCGTACAGTCTTTGGTAATAAAATAATGAGTATAGTAAAATCTCTATTCCGGTCAAAATGCAAATGACCAGAAAAGCCAAGACAAAGCGTTTAATGGATCTTGTTGAGTGGTTTGGTAGAAAAGAGAAAATATGTTGGTTAACCTCTTTCACTCGCCCCCTCTCTACCATTGATACATCCAAGTGGTAAACGTCTGAAAGCTGGGAACCTGAGAATTAATTTAAAGGGATAGTGCACCCAAAAATGAAAATTCAGCCATCATCTACTCACCCATATGCCAAGGGAGGCTCAGGGGAAGTTTTAGAGTCCTCACAACACTTGCGGAGATCCAAGGGGAGAGGGAGTAGCAACACAACTCCACCTAATGGAGGCTTACGGTGCCCCAGATTCAAACGTCCAAAAACACATAATTGAAACCACAAAGTATCTCCATACTGCTCATCTGTAGTGATCCAAGTGTCCTGAAGCCCCGGCATAAAAATGTGTTTGGAAAAATGTCATTTGAACTCTGTTTTTAGCCTCATTGTAGCCTGTAGCTCTAACTACCTCTCTGTGCACCGCGCTCACGTGTGTGCGCTTGCACGAGACCGTGAGACATGGGCACCGCATTCATGTGTGTTCACGTGCTTTCGCTGGTCTCGCGCGCAAGCGGCAGTTAGAGCTACAGGCTACAATGAGGCTAAAAACAGAGTTCAAATGACGTTTTTCCAAACAACTTTTTGTGTTGGGGCTTCAGGATACTTGGATCACTATGGATGAGCAGTATGGAGGTATTTTGTGGTTTCAATTATTTGTTTTTGGACGTTTGAATCTGGGGCACCGTAAGCCTCCATTAGGTGGAGTTGTGTTGCTACCCCTTATCCCCTTGGATCTCCGCAAGTGTTGTGAGGACTCTAAAACTTCACCTGAGCCTCCCTCTGCATATGGGTGAGTAGATGATGGCTGAATTTTCATTTTTGGGTGCACTGTCCCTTTAAGATGCAGTCAAGTTTTTCTTGTCATAAATATGTAATAAGCATTAGGGGTGAGTCCGTGTACACGTGTTTGAGATCATAAACGGTTACGAAAAATTAGTACACAAATTTTTTTTCTTTTTTAGGGGGGAGGGGGGTGATACTAATTTTTGACTAACTGTGATAGACAGTGTTACCTTCTCCAGTCTGGCGCTCCAAAGCACATTTATTTCTCCTCTACAGCAGGAAAACATAACATAACACAGGGCATTCTCACAGAGACTATGCTGTAACTGGAGCCTATCTAAACACTGTAAACAGACTGCAACCACCTGTAGCACGAACAGTACTATTTTCACGGTGCATTCCCGTCCGTACACTCTATACGCTGCTTTACTTCCCACAATATCTACTACGTCACACCCACACGGCCACCGTCTTAAAGCGAAGGGCTGGCCGGTAACAACTGTGAATATGACAAGAAATGGTGTGAGACCGGGTTTGGCAACAGGTCAGTAAGCTATGTGCTCCGTTGTATTAAAACGGTGCATTGGTTAAATGGCCTGTTCAGTTGGTATTCGGATAACTGGGGCTTTACTGGTATAATGCAATAGTATCACCCAGCGGTGAAACACGTTTACACGAAAAAAATTACCCACTCTAAACGTTTAGAGGTTTTTGTACATGAACTCACCCCTAATAAGCATTGTGCTTTAGTTAAATACCTATTTGAACTTTTAAAGTTTAGAGTGTATGGGGGCTTTAAGCACTATGATGGAAGTATATGATGGCCTTTCCCATGCTCAGTTATGTCTCATAAGTTGTTACCATTAATAGCATTTGTTGCACGGATTTGGTGCCAAATTTATGCTTTTTTTTTTTTTTTTTTGGTCAAAAATCCCTTCCAAATACCACATAAACACACTATAGGAAAATGCATGCTGTGATTTGGTATCAGAAACATTTTTGACATTTCTGTAATGTAAGGCGATTGGATAGCAAGCATTTCTGCTCTGGAAACTGCTAAGAAACCCTTTTGATACACCTATCAAGGCCAAATATTTTCTGAATGCCCAAGGTTTCTAGTTTGTGGTTGTAAAGTTTCATGAGGCTGTGATTATCCTGGAGGTCACAATAGATCATTTTATACAGTGAGGCCCATTTAAAAAATGGTCTCACTACAATAAAATGGCAACTATGGGGGTTGACATTATCACACATGAAATTTGGCTCACTGAATCCACATAAGTCTCAGCTTTCCAGTCAAACCCAATTTATGTAATTCCAAGACTGTTTAGGGACCTCAATGTGCAGAAATATTCATATACGATAGGTGGGAATAAGACATTTTACTACATGAGAAAAACAGCATGTTTTTTGTCCCAAACTGTAAGGGATTAGTGTTAAGTGGACATGTCAGGAAAATGGAGACTCGTGGGTATCATTACAACCCATTTTCATTCAGATATCTTGAGGTGAGAGGTCAGGGGGCTCCTGTGATAATGGTCATGTCAGTTTTTCCCTCACTAAACCTTAGCCTGACTTTGGAGCATTATCTAGCCCCCACCCCGACGAGCTAACATGATTGGTACTGATGGATTCCCTCGGTTTTCTAGTTTCATTTGATACCAGTATCTTCACTCTAGCTCTAAAACTCAGCCCATTACGGTCTCTGAAAGACAGTCATGTCAGCTGAGGATGCACATGTCCTCACGTAGTGGAAGAGGGGGGTTATAAAAGGCTGTGGCACTTCCATTAGTCCACTCACATGTTGCTGAGCAGGAGACCTGGCAGCAGGGCGCAGTGGAGGCAGTCAGGACTCTACTGGGCGTTGTGGCCTCTCGCAGCAGCACTGCCACACAGGGGAAAATCAGGGACAGATTTGAAGCAAAGGCAGACAGAGAGAAAAATGCGGTGGAGCAGCAAACAGGTAGGGAGACAGAGGAGGGAGGAGGACGCGCAGATAAGAGAGGTTTGACATGTTTTGCGATAGGACAGACAGGAGTGATGCAGATAGCCTGAGTCAGACAGGGACTGATAAAGCTAAAGTGACATTTTGCCTGATTCCAAACATGCTTGTGTGTCCTTATCTTTGATGGTGTGTGTTTGTGTGTGTGTGTGTGTGTGTGTGTGTGTGTGTGTATGGGTTTGCGCAATACTCCATTATGTGTGTGTGTGTGTGTGTGTGGCTTTATGGTATTTTGAACTGTAACTGAACAGTTTGTATGCACCAGTAACTGTATGGGGCAATTTGCTGTATTGACAGTTTACTTTGTGTGCATGCGTGCGTGTGTGTGTGTGTGTGTGTGTGTGTGTGTGTGTGTGTGTGTGTGGAATGGTGATTATGAAATCTCGGTGTTTAGAGTTGTCGGTGTCTCTCTTTTCATTTTGGAGATAAGGTGAGCTGTCTGTCCATCAGTCTCACCGAGCCTGTCAGAACTCCTGTGTTCCTTTGGAGTTCATCTGTGCTGACAGCGCTGGTGCAAATAGGTCGAATAGTTACGACTGAATAGTTGCTCATGAGACTCTTTCAAAGCTGACAGCCAATCTTGTGTATTCATCTAGTGTGTCAAGATTTGCTGCAAAATACACACAAAGTAGGATGGAGGTGTAAAAACATGTATTTACTGAAACGTTTCTGGTTCATTTGATATAATCCTGCTGTTGGTTATAAAACAGAGGGGGGGTTGGAGGGCTGAGGGGTTGAGTCTCTTTCTGTAGTAATGGGGAGCGGGCCTGCTCTCTACTGAGCTTTACTCTTTGATGTGAAGGAATGAGGCCAGCCCACTGCTTCATGTAGCCACACCAGAAGATTTAGTGGTTTTACTCCTGTAGGCTTTACTACATGTCCTCGTGCCGTCACAGTGTTGCGGGACAGGGATAATGAGGTGCACATCTGAAGCACCTACTCAGTGTTGTGTGTTATGTGTTTTAATGTTAGTGTTAAACCCTGCTGAGCTTATTTAACATACTAAACATGTTTGTATTAATTAAAATGTAATTCTGATGCTGAGTGTTTGAGTGTTACCACTGTTTGTTTTTGTTTTCACGTGGCGCTTGAGCCAAATGTGTGGGTGTATTTTATAAGTGCATCACAATGGCAAAATTCAATAATTGCAGTGGAAATACTGATATGGTCACATAAAAATGTGCTGTTGACTAATACTTAGAGATGCATCAATTTGATTTTCTTGGCCAATTATAATTTTCTCTCTTTCTGAGAACTCTAATTGACAGCATACACAAACATTCATGCAACTTTTCTTTGATGAAAATTCAATTGTTTGTTCATAATTTAATATTAAATAACTTAATTATAACAGATTATGGGACCTTCTCTCGCTTTCACTCAAACAAATCTCAAAATTAAAAAAGTGCTCCAAGCCACTGGACAGAGCTTTTTTATACGAATAAAATGCGACTGTAAATGAAACAGCTGCATCCCTTTAAGGCAGGGGTAGACAACCTGCTGCTCTGAAGCCACATGTGGCTCTTTAGACCTTCTCTATTGGCTCCCTGTGGCTTTGACACAGAATTATATGGGACTTAATAATGGTTATTTTTTTTAAACATACAGATTTTCATTTGTCATTGTTGTAAGCCTAAAGTGATTATTGCATTCCATGACTGTAAAAATGTGTAGCCTATACATCAAAATTAATTTTTTTTTTTTTTAATGTTTCTTCAACTAAAATGTGCACGACCTGGTGCCTTTTCCTCCAAATTTTGTTGAACTATGGATTCTAAATCTAAAACAAGAAAAGTCTTGGAGGAAAATAAATGATTTAATATTGTGTGGACAAATTAATTTGCTTTCACCACCAACGTTGCAAAGTGTAAGTACCAAATAATTATAAATAACCCAGTGCAGAGTAACCACCTTGTAGTAAATCATATTAATAAATGCTCATTCAGACCTGTTAATAATATTGATGAGCTAGTTTAGACTTAATAGGCTGTTATCTTTATTCAAATATATTTTGTGGCTCCAGAAAGATGAAAAAAAATTGGCCAATAATTGCTCTTTTATTAGTAAAGGTTGCCAACCCCTGCTTTAAGCTAATACAAGTGCATTTTTTACCCAAGGGACAAATGGTGATGATTAAACTGGCAGGTGAAAATTATATTTTCATCCAATAAGAACACAACGTTTTTCAGAAGCCAATTCTGTCATTTTTGACCATATAAATTATAGCTTATTGTTTAGTATTCATTATTATTCAAAGGTCTAGTGTACAGGATTTAGCACCATTTATTGGTAAAATTGTATATAGTATTCACAAGTGTGTTTTCATTAGTATATAATCACCTGAAAATAAAATTAGTTGTGTTTTCATAACCTTAGAATGAGCCATTTATACCTACATACGGTACAGATCCTCTTCCTCAAAGTCACCAGTGTTGTTCTACAGTAGCCCAGGATGGACAAACCAAACACTGGCTCTAGATAGGGCCTTCGCATTTTTGCATTTTCATGTCAGCCAACGTAGTTGTTGAACACACATGGCACATGGAAGACGTTTCAGCCCTGCAACCTCACTGCTAGATGCCACTAAATCCTACACACTGGACCTTTAAAGAGTTGTCAGTCACTTTGGGAGTGAGAGCAGCTTTTAGCCCTTTGTGTTTATGTTTGGATCACAGGTAACTTACCATACATCCTGTAAAGACTGTTTCCACCAAAACTCCGTCCAAAAGGAATAATTAATAGGCTCAACAAAGAAATGAATCAGTGTACAAAATAAAAATCAAACAATCATCATTTTCTTATTCATCCCTAATACAGGTACAGACCCACCTCGAGAATCCTACAGACTACCACATCCGTCAGTCTCGGAGGCAACAGGTGAAAGAATACCTGTCCACCACCTATGCCACCAAACAGGTACCTTTTTGTATGCCTGTACTCTGTACTGTATATCTGTCTGTCTCCCATTAGTCATTATATCATTAACCATTGTCTGGGTTGTCCAACGGTTCATGTGGTATTGCAGTACATTTATCTCAGTCATGAACACCATCATCATCCTCTTTTCTCTCTCTTTCCATAGACGGTCCACGCAGTAGCAGGGCCGGTGCAACCCTCTCCTCCGACAAATATGGTACCTACGGGGGGTTCAGCGTCTGCCCCCCCACCCCTTCACTCCCCACACATGCGCACCGAGCAGCTCATGTCTGGAAACAGCGCCCCAAACAGCCCCATGGCCATGCTCAACATCAGCTCCAGCCATGAGACAGAGGTAGACGCCCAGAAGCGTGGGAAGTGCCATGATGAACATTAATTCCTGGTGTCATGTTTTATATATAGTTTACAACAACCAGATTGAACAACTGTCTCTAAAATATGACTTCATTACACTCCTGTATAAGATTACGAGGATTGAATATTGCCCCCGAAGTGACATTATCTTCACATTTTATGAAAGCATCATAATGATTTAATTGGTCTTTGGTAAGCAGGAGCAGCTTTTGTGAGTGCACTGGTGTCACTGTGTCGTGCATACAGTTGGCGTGTGGATGAATGTGTTGGCTAACTGGCAATAACTAGAACTGGCTATCATTGGAGTTTAAATGCTCCATTATGGCCTTGCAACAGTAATTACAGCTTAACAAGTGACAGGAGAACAGCAGAAAGTAAGGCCCTTTGAACCTGGCAGACTTTGACCAACTCTCCTCCTCCTCCTTCCTCCAACTCTTGACCCCTCTTCTTGTCGTCTCTCTGACAGAAATAGTCTCACCATTTAGCCTCAGTGAAACAGAAGTTATCTGTAAAATCTTGAGTGAGACATGCACCTGCAGGCAAGTTCACCTGGAGGCCTGCGTTCCAGCAGTAGTGACAGTTGTCTCTGAATGGTATTTGCTAGAAATGCAAATGAAGATTCGTTGCAGTTTTTCTCTTAAAGTTAGACGTGATAGGTCTTTAAACTTGTCATAATCACACAAGTAACACCCCTGTTTTTTTTCCCTTCAGATGGATGTCATTGATGACATCATCAACATGCAGTCCACTTACGACGATATTCAAGCATACATTGACCCTGTCCAGATGCCAAACACAGTAAGTAGAACGAACCCACCCACAGTAATGTGTCATTTCAGGAATTCTTCATTTTTATTTCTTATATGACTAATGTGCTTTACAACCAACTGACCCCTTTTTCAGTTACATATTCTAAGTTACATTATTACCAACAATTTCCTACATGTTTCAGGAAAGTTGAAGGGTTTTTTTGGGGGGAGTTTTTCCTAATTTTCCTAATTTGAATCGAAGGTCTAAGGATAGAAGATCTCATATGACGTACACATTGTGAAGTCCTTTGAGGAAAATTTGTAATTTGCCATATAAAGGAAAATTGGCTTGACTTGACATGGATTCTTTGTAGCAACTTATCTTTCCCTTACAACAAAAGCAACATGCAGTATTCCTTACAAAAACTAGAGCACTCGGAGAACGCAGACCTCCGCCAAGCAGCTCGGATTTCCCACCATTTTATTATTTTACCCACTTTGCTTGAACCGATCAACACCAAAATTTTATAATTTCATCAAAATCCGTTCAGAACTTTTCAAGTTATTTTGCAGACAAACAGACCAATGCTGGCAAAAACATAACCTCCTTGGCGGAGGTAACAAAACAAATAAGTTAAGTAAAATCTCTATATAATAGTGTTTCAATACCCTGAGATGATTTCATTGTCTGACACAATTCAACTGTGTGAGTGAAGTCTTGTTTGGAGCCTGTATTTTATATCATTTCTTAATTATTGAAAACTATACTAAACGGACCAATTAGCAGCTAATTAAACTTTTTTTAAAGGTTCAGTTGGCAACTTTCATGAAAATAACTTTGTAGCGTATTTTTTGAAACTATTACTATATCCAGACAGTAGTACATGAGACAGACAATCTCTGGCTGCTACTAGTGTTTCTCATGGCATTTGCAAGGGTCCACTGCTCCGGAATGAAAACAGCCAATCAGAGCCATGAAGTTTTTAACACAGTGTCAATCACAACTCAGAAGAAGACCCATGACGAAAAGCAAGCTTGCGTTACGTCTTCTTTTGTTTATTTGTCTTTGCTATGTACACTGTTGTTGGCAAAGGAGGGACGAGTAATTTTTTTCATTGCTGGTGGTTGATTGTGTTTGCAGTTCCTTGGAGGAGCCACATTAGAGACTCTTCCTGGCTCTGATTACTTGTCTTTATTCAGAGGTGGTGGATTCCATCAGATGCAATATATGAGCATTGGGAGGAGCCAGAGGAACCAGATTTTTTTGCAGATTATCTGTCCCGTTTACCACCGTCAGGATAAAGTAACAGTTGCAGCAGTCTTTTTTCTTTTATAAAAGCTACCTACTGTATCTTTAGGGGAAATACATTTTTCAGTAGACCTAAAAAAGACCCTTTGTGCTTTAGACGGAGTACATTTGCAATACTACATACTATATCCATGTTTTGGGTTGGTTCACATGGGTCAAACACCTTGAATGCATCACCTTTAAAAAACAGCACATACATCCTCTAATGTTGTATTCAGGGAATATGTAGTATTGTTAGGCCGTCATCCATTTCAGGTTGTATTTTGGGCCCAGTCTGCCCTAAATGAGTCATAGGGTTGAATCTGCAGAGTCATCAGTACTCAGATGTTGGAGTTTCCAGTAGTTTCTGTCATCGCTGTTCCTGCATCTGTTCAGTCTTTCTCTGTCTTTATCATGCCTGTTGGTGTTACTAGGGATAGTGAGTATACTATATGTTTAGTGTTGCGAGGCAACCATTGTGATTTTGCTCTAAGCCTGCTTTCCTGGTTGCCAGTCTGTTCCTGCATGTCCTCTTATGTCTTTATGTACCTACACACACATACACAAACTCACAAACATGCAGGAGTGTATAATTGACTTAAACACTAAACATTCCACCCTAAAACTTTGCTGGACATAGTTAGCATCTGTAGAGAGGCAAGTCGGACGAGGACTGTACAGTGCTTTGTGTCTGAGGGAGCAAACTCAGAAAATTAACAATTAAACTGCCAGCAGTTAGAGTTCAACTTGTTTACAAGATATTCGGAGAGAGAGGGAGGTGGAGAAGGAGAGGGGGAGGAAAAGAAGGGAGGAGGGAGAGGGGGATGAGGGCAATTTGTACAAGGGGAAAACAGGCTGAAAGTCCAGTTAGGGGAAAGTTCACTCCTGTTTGGTGGGGAGCGGAGGTAGAAGAAAGACAGGATCGGTGCCGGCGAGGTCAGTCTCCCAGGACAGGGGCAGCGGCGGCAGAGAGAGCTGTGCATGCTGCTGGTGTCTGAGAGAGAGAGAGAGAGAGAGAGAGAGAGAGAAGAAGGAAGACCGCTGTCCTAGTGAGAGAAGGAGTAGAGGATGAAGGAGATGAGTAAGACCTATGCCATTGTGGAAGTTATTGAAGGAGAACAGATTCAGCTGGTAAGCCACTGAAACACTGTTTGTCAAACTGTTGTGTGAGTTGTAGGACTTTCGCTCAGAGTGAACCACAGAGACGCCTCTAACTCCCAGCCTCGGGTCCCTGATTATAGAATGAGCCACAGCATTGGAGGTTGGGTGGGTGAGGTTTTTCGATCTGTATTTTCTTTATGCACATGATGGGGGGTTCTGCAGGACTGTAACAAGAGTTCTTGCATGTTTGAGTTGATAATGAGAGTCATATTTAGTATCACCATGCAATTGAAGTATGAATATAAGCAGGTTCATCCAGTACAGACTCAGCTCACTGTGTGGTCGTCCATCTGACTCACTGCTTCCCAGCTGTGTGTGTATGAGAGAGAGAGGGTCACCCCAACAGCATCCTGCAGCTTTATCCGATAGTATGTCCTCTGTGGTTGATGTGTTAAATCAACGTGAGTGTGTCTGCGTGTGTTTGAATGTGTGTGTGTACTTCTCAGTGATTGATTAGATTAGGCGATTGATCAACCCTGAGGATGATCAGTATGTGAAGCTAGCACAATAAAGCAACTGAGAAAGAGAAGAGATCAATACATTTATTGTGCTGCATTTTCAGAACTTAGTACCAATGCTGTGTAAAGTCATGTGTATTAAAACACTGGAAACAAAACACAAAGCCTTTTTGGCGACTGACAGACCAGTGAGCAAGACTCACCTACTAATCCTGATGGGGATTAAAGTAGCAAACTCCATGGAATTCTTGGAATCTCAAAGTTTAGCAAAAGCCAGGAACACCACTGAATACCAGGCACAAGTCAACAGTTCAGTGCTTAAGTGTGCACGAGTGTGTGTGGATGGTTTCACTGAGCTACACTCAGTCCCAGTCATGCTTGGTTGTTCAATTGAATTAGATGGGCTTTTATTTGAGGGGGGCATTGTGAGAGGTGGGCTGCCTGGCCGTGGAGGAGGCTGGGAGTAAAAGTTAATTTATGTCATGTGTTTTTTAGCAGAATACATAATAGGGTCAGGCATTGTAAACTGATTTTATGTAGGATTTAGTCACTTATGTTGATACACAGGTTTGTTTTTAAAACTTACATTAGAAAGCAGTTAATATGTCAGTTTTTTTCCAGCTGTATTATGTTGTTGAATGTGTTGAACATCAGCTATAAAATTTAAGACGTGATTTTCCAAATCTTAACAGCTTAACATGCAATTACAATTTGCAAAGTTGTAAACCATGGCAATAACGTTTCCTCCTCACTAGTAAAGATGCATATGTAAGCGTATTCCATTCACTTACATTCATTCATACATTCACAACTTGAACTTGTTTATTTAATAACAACATAATAATCACATGGGCAAATGTGAAATCAAATGGGCAGATTTTTTTCTCAAGTTAATGCATTATGCCTCTGTAGATTTATACTTAATCTCTGCATTCTTTCGTGAGATTTTTATACAGAGCATACCATTTGCATACAGAGTAAACCTAGGGATGTGTGTGTGTGTGTTGTGTGTTTATGCATGTGAATGTGTTTGATCTCACAGCTCACAGTAGCCAACAGATAACATATCTTTTCCTTTAAGTTCTTTATCTCTCAGGCCTCATTAGCAGCGTCACATTTGCCCTCGCCTCAGGGAGTCAGATGCGATTTTGTAACGAGGCATAAAAAGTGTGCCGCGCTCAAGCTATACAGTACAATTAAAAGGAAATCACGTCTCTTTAGGAGTCCATAGAAAGGTAAATCACAGATTTTGCGCAACGTCTAAAGTGCAGGAGAGCACTCGGCAAGTTTGAGTTCAGGAGCTGAGAGAATCAAGCCATAAAGAGTGATAAGGTCGATAGGATGATAGTCAATCATTGCTGTGTGTTTGGCAGGCTCTACAAGGTGTGATATTATTGCATTATCTCCTGCTATCTGTTCTTTACAGCCCACTAAACACGTACACTGACTTTATAAAGATACTTACCAAGGTGTATGGAGCTGTAAATGGGTAGTCTGGGGGACAGAGAAAAATGATCTAGATTTAACAGCAGTGTTTTATGCAGCACTCTTTTCTGTTTTAATTACTTCTTAAAAATGTGATTAAGTTCAACATTCAGTCCTTTCATATCCTAGTGAAATCACAATACAGCTTATTTCTTATGATGTGACATCATGTTTAACTCATTGAATAACTGAGGGCTTTTGAAGAGTTTCATTTACAACCACTCTGTTCATGAACAACAAAGCTTTGCAAAGAGAAAGACATGAATGCTTTTTTTTTTCATTTTACTGGCTTCTTTCTGCTCACATAATGAAGGCATTTTTAAAAAGAAAATTGAAAGTGATGATTGTTGGTTTGCTAAACGTGCATATTCATTATGTGTATGTGTGACTGTGTGTGTGTGTGTGTGTGTTTGTGTGTGTGTGTGCGTCCTCCCCAGCTCCCCCTGTCCAGCAGTCACCTGGATGTGTATACAGGTCCGGGGATGAAAGGGCCAGCCATTGCAATGACCAGTAACTCCTGTCCCGCCAATCTGACCATCAAACGAGAACTGTCAGGTGCGAAAGTCGGAGTTGTGCGCTTCACAAATCATATAAACTTGGTCAAACTATTGAGATGTTACTAAGTTATAGAAAATACTTTGTGTCATTGACTGAATGTATTTTGCTTCCTACAGTGCCTCGTCCTGTAATTCATGTTATGGTTTTTGTTGACACCACTGATAAGTGGCACAATGGCACACAGTTTCAGCCGCATGTTAATCACCTTTGTTTTTGCAAAGGCACAGAAGCCCGTGCACTGGCCAAGGAGAGACAGAAGAAAGACAACCACAATATGAGTAAGTCTTTCCCTTATCAGGCTCTGTACCCAAATCCCACATAATGTACTTCCTTTTCTACTTTCTCATGACAATACCCCCACACTCACACACACACACACACACACACACACACACACACACACACACACACACACACACACCATAATTTGTCTCTTGCAAAAACAGTTTTATATAGCCTTGTGCTGAATTAGCTGACATAGTGCAACTAGTGGGTGGATGGTTAACCTGGTAATTTCTGCTGTCCTTGCACTTAAGTGTAATTGCCTGTGACTGTGTGTGTGTGTGTGTGTGTGTGTGTGTGTGTGTGTGTGTGTGTGTGCGTGTGCGTGCGCATGTGCGCGTGCCCTAACATTTGTCCCTTTTTATGTCCTTCACCATGTATATCTAGTATGCACTGATCTATACTGTACTTTCATATGCACTATAATGCCAGCCCTGTGTCATGTGCACTGTGTGTGGATGCAATACATGCTTAATATCTGACTTTTGTAACACCAAAGGCAGTTCTTTTTGTTTCATGTTTCATGCCTTTGATTTCTCTGCTTTATTATCCTCATTAAGTATATTCCTCTGTCTCCCCTTTGTCTTCTATTTCCTCCTCAACAGTTGAAAGGAGGAGGAGATTCAACATCAATGATCGTATCAAAGAGCTGGGCACCATGATTCCCAAAACCAATGACCTGTGAGTTGCATTATAATGCTGTATTTTCAGTGTGGATAAAATATTTGAATGAATTCTGTTGCCACCAGTTACTTATCTGTGGAAATGGCCTGTGTATACTTGTTGTGTGCACAGTGATGTGCGCTGGAACAAAGGCACCATACTGCGGGCGTCCGTAGAGTACATCAAACGCATGCAGAAGGATGCTCATAGGTCCAGAGAGGTGGAGAACAACTTTAAAAGGATGGAGATGGCCAACAAACAACTGATGCTACGCATCCAGGTAACACACCTACATGACACACACACACACACACACACACAATTAGACAATTACAGCAAATAGACTAGTGTTAATGTTAATGTTAATATTAATATTAATAGTCCTGTGTCAAATATCCTCATTAGTTTTTATCGTATTTAGTCAACCTCATGCCTTTTTTTTTTTTTTTTTCAAGTTCTAGTTGACTAAAAGTCTGGGCATTTTAGGCTCATCTTAGTCAAAGAAAACTATTATTTTTCTAGTTTTAGTCAATGAAAACTGTTGACATTTTAGCAGTTTTTAGTCATCATATTATATTGAATATTTCAGTAAATCTAGTCTAGCCAAAACCAATAATTTTGTCATTTTAGTCAAGCTTATTTCACAGAAGATTTCATCTTATCATCATCTGATGGAAAAAACACAGGTTGAATGAATACTTCCACCACAACCCCAAATTGGTCTCTCCTGAGTTAACCCCAGACACACCAAACTGACATTAGAGAACAAGAAGCGATGAGAGCCCCCTGCTGGGTCACTTCATTTCGCTGTGCCAAAAAGTTGCACATGAACACATCAAACTGTCGACCAACAAGCACGTGTTCTGTGCCTGTGTGAGAGAACATGTCCCTCCACACCAGCAGACGGCGGTCGTCTGTAATTGCCATTCAAAAAGGGAAACTGTCTTGACGCTAGTTAAGTTCCAGGAAGGGGGGGTGCTGGCTTTTTTTTTTTCTTGCCTGTGTGTCCTTGTGTTTCAGTCTGCATCCCCTCTCTAAATTCATAGTCTATTTCCGGGTCTGGGAACGCACTGAGGCAGAACTCTTCTGTTTTTTCTTCAGTAGTGGAGTTTGTGGAGTTTTGAGTAGGGGGGGTGGATAATTGATTAGTCGATCCGATCAGAGCTGATCTGATGTCATCAGATTGATGGATAAGAGCAGCAGCAGTTTGCTTTAAGTGAAAGCAAACTTTTAGACCCAGTGCAATCAAAGGTTAGGTTTTACTGTCACTGCGCTTGAGATTAACCACTCTGGGCATAGAGTACGCTCTGCACTCCGAGAACAAGGTTCAATGAATAAGCAAACGGTATACATATTCTAGTAGCGCCCCTGATGAACACCAGGGCAGCTACAAATAAATAAATGTGTGTAAAACCCTGTATTTATATATTTAGGTGCACTTTAAACTGTTAAAAGTTAATATAGTGTTCAATTTCACATTCAAATTAGTCTTTGCAATAAAAAACATGCCATTGACACTCACTCTCTGTGCTTTTTTTTTCTCTGCATAATTGACCACTTAATGATTACTTATTGCGTGCTAATATAGTCCCAGCCGAGATGTCATGACGTTAGTGCTGTCTTGTCATTGTCTTGTCTTAGTCATGGAAAAACAAATAATTTTATTTAGTCATACATTTTGTTAACTACATTAACACTAATCGAGACTGATGATGTTTCCCTACGCCCACTGTCTACAGGAGTTGGAGATGCAGGCTCGTTTACATGGCCTGCCGAGCAGTAACTCCCCCTCCACCCTGAACTCCGCTGAAATGATGGCTTCTTATATAAAACAAGAGACCAGCCCAGAGGAGAACCTCTCCCACCCCCAAGCACAAGTCCACCCCCAGCCCCAGCACCTACCCCAGAATCAGGCTCATCCCCAGGCCCAGCAGCACCATTTCCTCCCACAAACCCACCTCCACCACCAGGGCCAGGTTCAGCAACAGCCCAGGCAGCTGCCACCGCTCCACCAACACCTGCAGCAGCAGCAGCAGCAGCAGCCGCCCATCCAGTTCCCAGCTGTAGGCAGCTCCCAGCCTTTTGACTTTAACCAGGCGCTGGACTTGTGTGATGGGATACCCAGCTTCTCAGACGGCATGTCTGGGCTGGGTGACCTGGGCGGGCTGGACGTCCAGGGGAGGAGAGGCGAGCTGGGCTTTCTGATGATGGACGAGCCCTTGTCCCCTATGGGAGGAGACCCGCTGCTCTCTGCCATGTCGCCTGAAGCCTCGGTCGACTCCAGCCGCAGGTCCAGCTTCAGCATAGAGGATGGAGACATACTGTAGACACACGCGTACACGCACATTCACTCACACAAGCACAAGCACATGGAGAGGTTTGCGGTAAAAACGGTGTAAAAAAGTGATGGTACATGAACGCAACACAACACATATACAGCACACACAGCAGAAAGGAATCAGCCACCAGACTTCATTCACCCATCACACACTCACACACATCACACAGTTTGAACATACACCGATGACACTCATTCGTGGTATGATTATCTCCCTGTAACGGTGCGATCAAAAGAAGGTACACAGCCCTCACACATCTGAAACTATTCCGTATAGTTGTGCACTCACACACACACACACACACACACACACACACACACACACACACACACACACACAGGTTGCACACACAAGTGCATGTGAGATAAACTGAGCAGCTTGAAACTTTGCCCAACAGAGCATTTACTAGAGGTGAACCAACAGCGCCAGGTCAGGAGTTATATAGCACACTTGGCCTTGTTTCCATAAAGGTGGCTCTGAATCATAATTGAACAAGGGACAAAACCAGCAGTTAATTAGATTGAAGTTATCAGATACAAGGACAACCGAGCGCATTGTCTCACTTGATAGAGGACAAGTTATTTTCTCCTTACATCAACCTCTTTTAGTAACCATAAATGATTGAATGAACGATAGAGAATAAAATGGAAATAGCTTCATGGTCCTGCATGCATAATTTATCTTAAAGGGGATGCAGTCCAGTCACATTGTTCTCTTCCTCAGTCTGTTATTCCAGCGTTGGCTTGTGCCTCTAGCACCAGCTGTGTGTCGTTTGACAAAGATCTGTGTTAGCCTGCTAAGCTGAAGTATGTTTCTCACTTCTGTAGCTGAAGTGTCCGCATTTTAGGAAACATTTTAAAACTCACTGGAGGAGACAGATAATCCATCTTAAATGATTGCATCCACCCTACTTTTAGCTATAATTGTTGTCTTCATGCAAACACACACTGCTGTCCCCCAGTTTTTACCCCACAGACACGTCACACTGTCACGACCTTGTGTGTCGTCAAAATAGAGCTTGTCGTCCAAAACTGTGAGGTGTCAAAATACTCAGGTACTGTAACAGAATACATGAGGCGGATCATTTTTAAGCAGTAGCAGATGTTAACCTGGACTTTGTCCGGCTCATAACCTCTATCAATGTGCCTTTTCATTTTCGCAGCTGCCGTGCTTCAAAGGCATGTTTTTATAGGTTAGCGATCCTGATCAGGGTTTAGATTTAATATCAACTTCAATTATGCCTGTAAATGCTTTAGAGTTTGCTTCTATACCATCTATACCTTTTGTTGTTTCAGGAGATAAAGGTTTTATTTTTCTTTCTCCCATTAACTGGCTTTGTCGGGCCCAGCTTTGCATGAAAGAGATACAGTGACAGGGTTTAACACTGGAGAGAGGAAAACAGAGAGTTTGTCTCAGCTGACAGCAGACGCAGTGTAATCTTTATTGTTTCAGCACAGCTTCAGCATACACTCGCATGCATTCATGTTCTCACCCGGTTCACAAACATGCACTGAAACATGCAGATGCTCATCTTGCACACACACACATGCAGTATAGTGCTCACATAGATACAGTGCAGCCTTAAGGCTGTTTTCAAATCAGCATGTTAAGTCTCCTGCGCTTCAGTCTCGCCCCGGATGGGTCGAGTGAAGCCGCCAGCTGCAGAGGTCAAACTCAGGTTCAAACTAAAGAGAATCTGGCTACAGTGGACACAGTGACGGTTGAGGTGGACCTGAGTTGTATCTCTGCGGCGGCAGACCTGGGGCTTGGCTTTGATTTGATATAGCTTATGATCAGTACTGATAAAGGTAGAAAAAAAACTTTGATGGTGATTTCTTTTTTTTTTTCTTTTTTCTTTTTTTTTTCTCTTTTTTGATTAAAAGTGTTTGTTTTCTTTATTATAGTTTGTTGTTTATTTTATCTCCCAAAGCACTGGAAACTATATTATTGTTTTGACTTTGTACATGGAAGAATTATGGAAGAAGATTTATTTCAGATGTTATATACCACTAAGCCACTTAAACGTGTTTTATTTGTATTTGTTGTTTTAGTTTTAATTCAATTTTATTCCAAACTACCCTTTCTTCTCAGAGCCATTTTTAAGTAAGCACACTGTAAAGGCACATGAGCCACCAATGTTTTATTGGGGAAGGAGTGGGGCCTGTTTGTAAACTTCCAGATTTCAACTGACTTTAGAGAGATAAATAGATTGTGTACATTTATGATGCCATTTTTATATGATTGGGTTTTTATTTTTCTCTCTATTTTAACTTTGAATTTTGGAGCCAGTCAGAAACTTGATTATTCGATTTGATTAAATTCAAATTGCTCATTTTATGAATGTAAAATTTACCAGAGGTTTTGGTCAGACCGAAGCAGGTGGCGTTTTCGCCATGCCTTTTCCCTCCCTGACTTTGGTTTCCATGGAGACTGGAAGACGACTGACTTCACATAAACTCTGAGCCGAGGACTTGTGGTTGCCATGGCGTAGTGTCACTGACTCTGTGTTGGTCTCTGTCTGTCTGCCAGAGTTGTGCCTTTTCCCCATCAGCCACAGTTTGACTGTTGTACTTTCACCCAGCCAACACTCCAAAGAGCTGCTCAGGCCTCCTCTACTCTTCCACTAGAGGGCGCTCTGCAGAGCAAACTACACAGGGAAAAGTGGTTCTGATTTTACTGAGAATATAAAATGTTTTACCAGAATCCATCCACTGGGTTTGAGTGTTTTTTTTTTTAATAAATCAGACTTCAGAAGTGTGTGTGTGTGTATGTCTATGTGTTTGTGTGTGTGTGTGTGTGTGTGTGTGTGTGTGTGTGTGTGTGCGTGCGTGCGTGCGTGTTTGTGTGACATAGGCTATCATCAGGAACAAATGTAAGACTTAAAGCACAGTTGACTGTGGACGGCTCGTCCAACTGGGGACAACAGCAGTGTCCTCAATTGTTAGGAGCTGATTTTGGGCTAGTGGATAAGGTAAGGCTGGGTTAGGGGTTAGTCTTCAGGAAATAAATGTAAGGCTATATAATTTTCCCAAAACCCAATTAAGTTAACAAGTGTGTATGCACTTTTATTAATTGCGTGGGGAAAAACTGTCACATTGTGGGGACTCGCCTTCTTTCTGGGGACAAATATCTGGCCCCAGTTGTTGTGTACTATGTGGCTTACCCGAGTGTGATGTGGGAATTCGAAGCTGTAAGTGCACATACATTGAGATATACATATATTTGCATATTCTTAGATTCTGTTTTTTTTTTTTTTTTTATGAGGAATAAGGATTGAATTTAATTTTAAGGCTGTTATAATTAGTTTATGGATTTATAAAATTATTCTTTATTATTTTTTATTATTTCATCATTTTTATTTTTTATTTATATGTAATTTTTATTACTATTTCAGGCACAAATTACTACTGAATTTATTATATATTCTTTATCTTATCCTTATAATTATTATTATTGTTATCATTATGATATATTTGCCTGGAAACATGTCACCTTTTACCATTCAGTTTTAGACTTTATAGGGTGTTAAGGTAAGAGTAAGTCTCCTGCAAATGAATGCAAGTCAATGCAATATCCTTCTAAAGTGAAAGGATTTTACAAGAAAATTTGGTGAATTGCACATGCATCTAAATAATGTGTATATTTCTCTTCAGCATTTAGAAATATGGCAAAGACGAATGGAAATGGGGAAAAAAAAACTCTGGGAAATATGGCTGATCTGAGATATAGATTTTGTTACAGTGTAGATATGTACTGTCATTAGTCAAATGAAGGATGATAAATCTAAGTCTTTTTTTTTTTAGCATAACTTGTTTATGTTAATGTTTGTGTCTGACTGTCTTTGTGATTTTTGGCATGTATAAGCAGATGACAGATTTATTAAAGTTGTTACATGATCTATCCACCAGGGAGCACCAGAGGTCTGTATTGTAGAAGACTGTCTCCTTTAACTCTCTTCTATGATATCACTCTCTCAGCAGTCACAGAAAGGACTGAGCTGCAATTAACCTTTTTTTAAATACTACTTAAGAACCCAATCTAATTTCAGCTTGTTCACAAATGGCAGGTGGAGTTGGGTGATGCACAGTATGTTTTTATGCAGCAGCAACTGTTGGAGCTATTACCTGCATTTTTTTAGTTTAAACCCTTTCATTGAATCCCAGCATAGCAGCACAGCACTCCCAGTATGCACCTTCAGCAAGGAGAAATGTTGAAAAATCAAATTTATTGGCGCCAATTTAGTAAGATCAGCCTATTTGCTTGGAGGTGGCGGCCTTCACGTTTCACCTGCCTCCTTTCTTTTGGCCTCTTCCCTCCTCTTTTGCAGCTCTTTCCATCATTTCCTGATGTATTAGTCCAGGGCTGCTTCAGGATGATCCATAAAACCATTTAACAGCCTTTCTTAAGTTAAATCGCGGTAATCTTATTCCTCGTCCACACACATACACACACACACACTGACTGATGCCGCAGAGCATGTTAAAGTGTAGTGGTGGTGTCTGCAGCCCATCCACAGGCCCATTCTCCCGGGTCTTTATGATGCTAATGTACTCCCCAGTCTAATAAATCCCTGTAGAGCTGCAAAGAGGAGATCTTATGGCTCACTCCGATCGCCACCTTTTCGCCCAGCTCCCTCTCCAACACACATACACACGCTGCTATTACCGCAGCAGAAGTGCCTGCCTTGCACTTCCACAGATACTTGGGTGGCTGTTTAGTAAGAGGGAAAGAGGGGAAGGGTTGAGACAAATCAAACATGAAGGTGCAATTTAAGAGACGTTGGCACGGGAGCACAGAGTTCGGCCCTGGCGTACAGTAGTGTGCTGCTTGTGGAGTGAGGGGTAACACACTGAGAAACACTCATCACTTCTTTTTCTGACGGTCGAGCCTCTTGAAGTGGGTTTGGCACAGCACCTTGAGCACTGCCGTGACCTACAGAGGGGTGAGGAAGAGGGAGAAGTAAAATAATCACTGAGGTTTCTCTTAATGTTCAACAAGGAGCTCCATTCAAAGCCCAGGATGGATTCTTTATCGGAGTAGGGAGAGATGACGCCTCATTCTCTCCTCCAACCAATCCTCCTTTTCATCCTTCCTCCTCCTCACCCCAACGTCTCCATCTACCTGCCCCACCACCCTCCCTCCCTCCATAGTCTTCTTCTGGCTGCTGGGCTTGGTGTGTGTGTGTGTGTGTATGAGTCCTCCCTCTCTCCCAGGGGAGCAGTGTGTCACTCAGCTTGAAGCCCACAGAAGAGAGGTGAAAGGGGGCTGATTGAGCTAATTTAGCCCCTGGATGTGAGAGCAGGAAAGGCCTCACCCTCTGCTAATAGACAGACATCAAAATGGAGATGAGGGGGGGATGTAAGGAGGGAAAGAAGAGAGGAGGGTGGGAGGACCATAAAACTGAGACGACTTTTTGATGGATTTATCTCTTTTTGTCCGAGGGGATGTGGAGAAAACTTTTATGAACACTGAGTGACATTGCGAAGTTGGTAAAGGTTTATGTGTGTTGCCTTGAATTAAAACCTGCTGATATTACTTATTGATCCGTCCTCCTCCATTAAGATACCGTCAATCACAGTCTACTTTATGATCTCTCCTGCTCGGGCCACTCGCCGTACATTCTCCCTGACAGGCAGACTGGAAGTCACACCAAAAATACCGGCTTTTACCACATGGATGGAGATTGGAGACACTTTTTATAGCCTCTGCGGGCATACCTACTCCTGTAGGACGCGATGGCCCGCTATCAAAAAGCCTCTAATGATGATGGCACGATGACACAACATTGATTTTAGCCCCATAATTCATCAGCACTGCAGATTTAAGTTTGTTCTGAAGTTTTTGGGGCACCTCTGAAACTCTTTCTTTAAATCTGTTTCCAAAGTTATTCAATGTTTTAAGTAGATTTAGGCTGTACACAGAATGTGTGTTTACATACATGGGTTCACAGTTCAGAACATGTATGCTTTTATCCAGGGGTAAGAAAATGTTGAGCATCAAAAGAACAATTTCTTGTATTCTGGTGAAATTTTATGCAGCATTTTTTATTGCAGGGGATAAATGCACATATTCTAAATACTGAGGGGTATATGTCGCCTGCACCCCCCCCAAGTCCACACCTATGATTTTATCCATACTGGATCTCAGCCGAGTGTTAAAAGGGTTAAATAAAGGCAGTCACACATTGCAAAAGTGGTGTCAAACCCGATAGCTCACAAACACCCATCACGCAGGCAAGGTGACTAATCCTTCTCCTTCCTTCTTCTTTCCCTCACATTCCCTCACTAACCACCTCGGCCTCGGTGCTGACGCCACGCACCCCCCCTGTCCTTCTTCATTCCCACCTCTCCTGCCCCTCTTTATTCTGCCGCACCTTTGTCCATCTTCCTCTACATATTTAATACTCCTCGCTGACTCCCTTCAACCCCTCGTGCCTCCATTCCTGAAAGAAAAGGAGCTCAAATTGGCTGGAGAGATGAATAATGTCCCCGCCATTAACAGTGGCGTGGAAGGATCAGCCTTTTCATGTGTGCAGAGGTGAAGAGATGAGTTGCAGGAGAGGTGGTGGTGGCGGTGGTGGTAGGCCGTGGTCTGGGTCTCCGCTGTTCTTTTTAACTTTTGCTCAGACTGCAGCAGAGGAAGACGCAGGAGGGAGAGGAGGATTTACTGTGCTGTATGTAGCCTGCACAGAGTGGGATAGGTGTGGAGAAAAGTGCATGAACTGAGAGTCAGGTACTACAGCAAATTCAGTTTAAAACCTAAAAACTAATCCATAACTAAATAGTTGAGTCTTTAACTTTTGGCTCCTCTGAAACAGGCATAAAAAGAAACAGCTGTGAGAACTTTGATAGATTTTTTCCCCCGCAACATCATGAAAATAAATTAGAAATAATTCCATCGTCGCTTCTTTATTGATGAAATTCAATTTTGCACCAAAATGAAGTCCATGTATCCTGGGCTCTCCTCAGATGCTATTAAAAAAGTGTCTCACCTCCTAAATGGCCAGTAGGGGGAGTGAGTGGTCCACAGCACAGTGAATGCAGACATAGACAAGGCCCAACTGACATTTCTTAGCACTGAAAATGAATATGTTGTTTGGAATTGTGGTGAATGTCATCCACTGACAGAAAGAGCATCTGGTGCAACCTCTGTAAAATTAAGACATGGTGTCGTCTCTAAATTCCAGCGGCAGGCTGCCCGGGAACATAATGGGCAAACTGTTGTTGGGCTGTTTGAATGATCCAAAATGGAATATAAATACTGTAACATCTCTTAGTTTTGTGGGCTGGGTGCAGAGCTGCTAAATTAAGCTTATCAGTATTAAGATAAATAATGCGTCTGACACAGAATTTGTCACATTTTGAAGGTTAACCGCTCCATCCTCTCCTCTGGCAGCTGATGGAGTGCCTGTGAGAGTGATGAATCCTGCATCATGTCTTCATTGCAGGTCCCCCCCCACCCCAGACAAGGAATTCATCTCCTCAAATGATGGACAATATCATCGTCCTTGACAACCCAAAAACCATGAAGATTAACTAATGGTCTGACGCACAGGATTCATTCAAACATAAGCTCCTGACATCTATTTGTTCTTTTGCCGTGTTTGTTTCTCTATCTGCCAATCCATCCACCCAGCCATCCACTCATCCATTCATCCATCCACCTCGCAAATCCTCTTCCGTTTGGTGTTGTTGTGAGCGAGAAGCTGTTTCGCTGAACTTAAAATCTGAAGGTCGCAAAGATTTTTTTTTCTCCCCTCTCTCCATACCTCCCTGAAAAGCAGCGTAGATTATACAGCCTACAGCTGTTATCACATTTATGCCCTTCTTCAAGCTTCTTTTTATTCTCATCCTCTCTTCTCCCGCCTTTCAGAGACCTGAAGATAACGGCACGCCACATGACGCCATTGTCCTCCCAGTCTCTCTCCCTCTCTCTCGTAGGTGGAGATTTAAAGTTCTGTTTTAAAACTGCCACTGTTCCAATCCTACTTAACCCCCTCCTCCTCCTCCCCCTCTTGTCTCTCCCCCTTCCTCCTGAGTATACTACCTAACCCCTCTGAACTTCAGTCAGAGTTACTGAAGACCCGGAGTACACTGGGGAGTCAGCTACACCGCTGAGAGAGAGACAGAGATAGACAGAGACTTAGCTGCCTGCTATTCTACCACTCTCTCCGGTAATAAGAAAAGTTTCTGTTCTTTTCTGTGTTGCAGCGGGGAGATAAAACTAGGGATCACTCGCACTCACATGCACTTTTGCTGCACACACACCTACGCGTGTATACACGCTCAGAAACGCACACATGATCTTGGAGAGGCACACAGCAAATTCAGAGATATTTGAGACACAAAATGGAGGCACAATGCAGAGACAAACTTGTACCCTCGCACACACACAAGCCTCACCCTCCGAGCTCTTCTGACTCTGTTGCACAAACTCGTCCGAACAAAGAGAACCAAACGGTGGGAGAAAAAGAAAAAGAAACAAGTTTAGGCTGTAAGCGGCTCGAAAACCTGATTCGAATTAGAGGGCGATTTTCACAAAGGTCAATGTATTCAGCTGATATCCTAAGAGGGAGGAAATTTAATACCCCTCTTTGGTTGAATTAATTAATTATAATATTAGGCTAGCTCTAGGGGCCCTTTTCTTCAGTGATTAAGTGAGCACATATCTTTAAAAGACTGTGTTGGTCTCTGGGGCCCTGGGCTTCTGAACCTTGGGGTGAAACAGAGAGAGATGTATTATACATGAGAGGACGGAGAAACACAGACCAGTCTGCTCACCTCCGTGGCAAGACACACCGTGTTCCTTATTTAGACCTTCGGTGGCACTTGTCTTTCTTTGCAGAGGCGGTTCTCTGTCACCCCCCTGCCCTGCTCTGGTCCCCTCAGTGTTCGGCTCAGTGGGGATCGCGTTTAAATTCTTCAAAAACAGGTTAGCACTCCCCTGTACCTGGTCTGCATCTTTGCATCTATGTCTGTAAAGGGAAAATAGGAACACCACCAAGTACTCAGATCCTTTACTTAAGGAAAAGTACCAGTACTACATTGTAGAAATACTTTGTTACAAGTAAAAGTCCTGCAAAAGTTACTTAAATAAAATCACTTAAAAGTAAAAGTGGTCAATGCAAAAAAACTACTATCAGTCTGTTACATTATTATTACTCATGCGTTAATGTAGAAGCAGGATTTACCATTTGTTCAGGTGGAGCTCATTTAAACTGTTAATAAATGATTGTTTTCATTATGGGTTCATTTGCTGATAATTCTCTCAATTGATCAATTAATTGTTTGGTTTGTAAAAATTCAGAAAACAGTGAGAAATACTGTCACAATTTTGCAACATTTCTAATATAATATAATTATCAA
Source organism: Epinephelus fuscoguttatus (assembly GCF_011397635.1). NCBI lineage: Eukaryota > Metazoa > Chordata > Actinopteri > Perciformes > Serranidae > Epinephelus > Epinephelus fuscoguttatus. The sequence continues at coordinate 36,639,682 of NC_064752.1, forward strand.
GATAAGAAAAAGAAAAAGCAGCAAATCCTCACATTTGTAAAGCTGTAACCATGAAATGTTTTTGCTCTTCATATGTTTTGTACTCACAAATCTTAATTTGTAAAGTAACTACTAACATAAGCTGTCAGACAAATGTAGCCTTGTGGAGTAAAGTATAATATTTCCCTCTGAATATAGTGGAGCAGAAATATAAAGGATAGCATGGAAGAAAATACTGCAGTAAAGTACAAATACCTCAAATTTGTAGTTAGGTTAAGCACTCGATTAAATGTGCTTAGTTACAATCCACCACTTTCCATAATGTAAAAACACTGCGTTATGAGAAAAAAAAAGTCTTAAAAACAGGGAAACATCAGCATTAAAATCTGTCAGGAGTAAAAGTCCTCATTATGCAGACAGGTCTCTTTCAGAGTGTTACATTATTGATGCATTAACGTGTAAGCAGCATTTTAATGTCGCAGGTCATCCAGGTGGTGTTAAGATTAAATACATAGTAATGGATATATTTTTCAAAAACGTATTTCTTATTGTTGGTGCGCATTAGTTACCCATTGTTTTAATGTTTCTTAATATTTTTTTCAGTGGTGGAATACAACTATGTACATTTACTCTAGTGCTGTAGTGAAGTACAGTCATCAGTACTTTACTTGAGTAATGATGCATCTGATCCACTACGGAGAAATTTTGACTCCACTACATTTATACTACCTACAGTTTCTACCTACTTCAGATTAACATTTTGCACACACACAAAAATACATCTAATAAAATATGCATTGCTATAGATTATTAGACTATCGAACAGTGTATAGAGTTGGTCAAATTAGCTCCACCTTGCCATTATTAAAATACTAATAATATTAGAATAATTAATAAATACAACAAATCTTACTGATTTGTCAGTCACCTGTGAAACACTTTAGGCTGTAAGATTGATTCGATACAATTCTTTTTACTTTAATTATAGTCTGCATGTAAACGTATTATGTAACGTCAGCTCTAAGACAAATACAGGGTAAGACTTTATTTGAATAGAGTATTTGTAAAATTTCAACAGCCTATTAGTTGGGATTCAACAATTCAACAATTTGGCTTTATTCTATAGATGCTTAACCGATTATCTAAGAGTATATGTGACAGTTCATGAACATATCAACATATTTTCAGAATAAATAGAGTGAAGTAAACAGTATGGTATTATTTACCTCTGAAATGTAGTGCTGTAAAAGCATAAAACTGCACAAAGTGAACATACATACAAAAATTAAGTACCAGTAGGCCTGTTTCAAGATTTTATTAGACTCTAGTAAATCTGCTTGGTTACTATTCACCTCTGTATACATGCATGCAGGTATGGTATGTGTCACCCTGAGCTTGTGCTAACCCAGATGCTGACCCAGCTGGGAGCCTTTCACCTGTCAATCATGTCGAGCGTGTGTGTGTGTGTGTGTGTGTGAGAGTGACAGGTCTTTGACATCACATCTAAATCATGGTTACTTAATGGCTGTTCGTCTCTCCAACACAGGTTGATGATAGAGACAAAGAGGAAGGGCATGGACAACAAGAAGGTGATGACAGGGTGGCAGAGAAAATGATGGGATGCTGCCAGAGGGGTGTGTGTGTGTGTGTGTGTGGTGTGTGTGTTATAAACATACATACATGTGGAATAAAGTGGCTCTGGCTGTCTGCATACCGCATTCACCTCCACACAAAGATGTTGTGGTGCAAAGCCAATGAGTGCTTGTAACTAACACTCCCTCCTCAGTTCACACACACACACACACACACACACACACACACACACACACACACACACACACACACACACACACACACACAGGACCGTAGGCATCCTGCCCCCACTGCCTGACCCCACTAAACATTCAGGTACAATTAATTATTCCTTCCTGATCTAACGAACGCAATGCACTGATTGGACACCCTGAGGGTACAAGGGCACTATTTTAAAAACACTTTCTGGTCATGAATTTTAATCACTTCAAATGTATTGATAAATTATTAATTAAGTGACTTTAAGTGATGCCAGGTGGGCATAATTTCAGGAGTAGTAAAATGCTTTTGGGGCTAAGGTGCTGTGATGTGAAAGCAGAGCGCGGGAGCTTGTTATTTTTCTCTTAAAGCAGCTGTTTTATTTAAAGGGATTTCTCACAAAGTGTTCAACAGTCTACAGGGCTTATTTGGTCAGGCGGAGAGGATCCGCCATTTTGCAAAAATTAAGGCCATTTTTCATTCTTTGTTTTATTCCAGCTGTAGGGCTCCAGTAGTAGTAGAAGTCATAGTAGTAGTAGTTTTCACTGAATCAGATTTTTTGCTGCATTGAACTTCTTCTGTTTGGTTAGCGTGGCCTGGATCCTCAAGGGGTCACATGGTACATACTTTTTTGGAATTAAAATACAACACATCAGCATTTTCAGCTCATGTATGTGAAGTTTCGGAAGAACAAATACAGCTATGGTTTAAAGCTGGAAGAGGCACACTTTTTCAGGGGGTGACATTCAGCATAAAATCCTAATAATATTGCTATAATATTAGGTTAACGTTCAAAAACTGAGACTGAATATGTACATGACTCCTGCTGGCACCCGGCAGGTTCGGAGTAAAAATACAGTATGTTTAAGTGTGGGTTCCAGTGTGTCTGTGTTGGTGTCTGTTCCGTATGTGCCTCCCCGTTCTATAGGTTAACCTGCCGAACAAGACCCGAGCGGGAACAGCGCAAATTACAAATTACCTCCCTTATTAGGCCTGACCCCAAATTTCCTTTCATGAATATTCATTATGGTGGCCGCTCGGCGCGACAAGAAATGAATTTGCCCTCTCCTCAGAGTGGACTGTGAATAAGGAATGATTAATGGAATTCTGCGTGGTATGAATCCATCATTCCTAGGATGGAGGCTGGCCTGGTAATAAGGATCCAATTAGAGCCACAGTGGGTGGGACACAGCAGGAGCCACAGCACAAGACAGACCCTCACACACACACACACACACACACACACTTCCCAACACACTCACTTTTTGCATTTTTCATCTCCAAATTTCATTACAGGAAATTGAGTATAAATGTACAAATTTACTACAAGCAGAGCTAACTTTTCTCGCACCTCCCTTCCTCTGCTCTCCTTTTCTCTCTTGCTCTGCAGCAGAGTTTTGGGTGGCCCCCGCCCCTCCACCTCTTCCTCCCAGTACACCTCTCCTCTCAGCAGGGGCTGCTTTAGCTCTTGCTGGCACCTCCACCTTTCCTGGTTAATTTCATGTTCCGGTGCGTCCTGAGACAGCTCATCCTGCTGCCAAATATTTGTGTTGAGAGAGCAGCTAATCTGGAGCTGGTTACATGCTCCTAGCCACATGCACACACTCACACACGCAGGGTTATCAGTGCACAAGTTGGTTTTTGTGTGCTGGTGTGTGCATTTGTGTATGTGAATGATTGCGGCGCTGCTGATACCAGTGTGTGTCTTCCGCCCTCTTGACCAGCGTATCGACCATTTGGCCAAGTTACAGGAGATTAAAGGCACAGCCGTGTTTACTGCTGAAGTGCAACTGCTGTGTTTACAGATGAACGGATGAGTGAAGAGATGAAGGGAACTGAAAGGAAGAGATTCCCACTTCCTGTCTATCTTTCGAAAACTGGCTGAGTTAGCCCTGACTTACATCAGGGTTTGTGCAAATGAAATTTATTGTTCTGCTAAGTCTGTCTTAATTGAAAATAACCCATGTTTCACCTGTGGCCAATGTAAATTCCACTTCCTGGAACATCTTTATTGTCCCTTCATCTATTTCCCTGTGTCCTCTCTCCTCTCCCTGGCTTTAATGAGGTGTTCTGTTCCTCTGCCTCATAAACTAAAACCTTTTAGATGAATTACATCCCCTTAAGATTCATCTCCAGCACCGTGGCTTCTTTCCCCCTTTTATGATTGTATTTAATCCACATCACATCTTTATTCAGAACAAATACCCCCTGTATGACACCTCGCCGCCGAGCTCAGGCGGGGAAGAGGAATGTTTCGGCGAAGGTATGGAGATGTGCCAGCGCAGCTCAGCCCGCTCTCTGATGATATCCTCGATAAGACTTTTAGCTAATTACTGACTGCTGCCTCTGAACGCAGCTTCAGTGAAGAGAAAGGCAATGAACCTGCCTGCTAGCTCAATAGAGAGGCAGCAAGAAAAAAGAAAGGGGACGCGGCTGTTGAAAGAGAGACAGATTAACATTTGTTCTTTTACATGCCTCCCTCTGCCACACACACAATAACTTTGCTTATACTAATTAACAATTAGCAAAGACTGGTTGGCTAATTGTGTTATTGCTCCTAATCAAGAGGCTAATTACCAGAATGTCAATTTAGATTTAATTACTAAGTGCTTTGTTAATTCCCACTGAGCATAAGTTACCCTTTCTCTCCCTCTCTCCCTGTTTTCTCTCCCTCCCCTTCCTCCCCACCTCCCTCTCCCTCTCTCCTTGCCCCCCCCCGTTCCATGCTGAACCTTTGGTGTGTTCCGAGGTCCTGTGTTGGGATTGGGGGGGGGAGTGGGTAAATACAGAGATAAATGAGGCAAGGTGTTTGAGCAGGGGGACCAAGAGGCAGAGGCATTAATGAACAGCTTTTACCGCCGGGCCTCCAATTAGCCAACTCTCTCCCGCCAACATCACAGAGAGGAGAGATCCACTAAGATCCACTCAGCCAGCACCCCCCTCCTCCCACCACCACCTCCCATCGGCCCCTTGCAGCTGTCCCCGGCTCTCCACACACATCTACTGCACTGAACCTAACCGTATGTGTTGACCTGGTTGATAAGCTGCTGTATACATTTGCCCTTATTGGGATAAATACAGTGGTGTTGAACTTACTTGACCTGAGGCAAAAATAACACAATATGATATAGTCTTGCTCTATCATAGTGAAATAAGATATTTGCAACAACAACAATTATCATCATCATCATCATCATCATCCTACGAAGAACAAGAAAAGGGTCAAAAACTGATGCAAACAGCAATAAGACCAATCATGATAACTGTTTTTATTTTTTATTTTTTTATCTATTATTTTTTAGGAATAAACTTGCATGCAAATTATTGATTTTTATTTTATTATTTTAATTTAATCAAACAACACTACCCTTTTCCTTCTTCATTTAATTTCTTAATTTATCAGAACATGTCTTTGATTTTAATAGTTGTAATAATAAAGGTGTAACTTGTATTTAAGTAGTCTTTATATTTGTTTTTTGTTTGTTTATTAAAAAGGTTTGAAATTATTCTAAATTTAAAAAAAATGTCTTGCTCTTCTTTTTAAAAAATAAAAATACATCATGATTATGATGAATTTTTTTTTTTTTTTTTAATTTAATGTATTTTTACTTGGTGATGTTTCATCCTTGCCAGTGGGCGCCTTTCCCCCCGTTTCTTTCCTAATTCTCCCCTCTGATCTATGAGGTTCGTCCTGACAGCTCTGAGCCTCTAACATGGCTTTAATGGTCATTGCCTGTCTCTCTGCCTCAGACAAAGCAAGCAAACCACAATACATCATTCACATGTACATGCTTAATCACTTTCCAATGTACACTACATTTGTTCTGTTTAAGAAAACCACCTCTGTTTTATTTATTTATTATATATTTAATTCACTCAGTACCTTCAAACACACACACAGTGTTCAGTGTGTCTGAGCATCACCTTGCTGAACACACACAGATGTTGTGAATGCTCTTTATCTGATGCCTGTCTCTTTATGCAGACATCTTGTTCAGCCACTGTTTGGTGCTGTTGTCTTACAATTATTCATCCCCTGGACTACTGCTGAAGATGGGGGGTGAACACATACATGCGTGTGTGCACGCACACAAACACACACATGCACATCTCTGTCTCAAAAAGAGCAAGCGCTTTCACTCTCCTCTCTAACTGCCTGGCTCCTCATACTCCTGCCAAAATACCATAAGACAGGGTATAATATATATAATTATCCCCACTTACATTAGCCATTATGCCAGTGGAGCATTGCCTGCAGAATGACACACGACCTGTCAAGACTTCATTCACGCCATTAATAAGCGTCATTAGTGTCTGCTTTGAATACCCCTCTTGCACACTGCAGTCATTTCAACATGTCATAGATTTTAATTTGAGGGTAAAAATAGCTGTGAGGATATTATGCACTCTCCCAGCCAGTCTCTGTAGTCTTCTGATGGGGAGGAAGTTCACAGTGTGACCTTGGATTTTCTCTTTATTGGAATTAGAACCATTACTGTTCTTTAGTGCTGTGGGCCAGCTACTTGTACCGAGGCTGCTATGCTTAGTGTGCTCCTTCCTTTGTCGTGTCCATCAACAGCATTCAAAATCAAAAAATTTTAAACCATTATTTCGTCACAAATGTCGCTGAGGCAATTGACCAGCATCTTATGCAGTTTTACACAACGTGGGTTAACGGCCCTAAATTATTTCAAAAGCAGAATGCACTTAAGGAACTAATGCCGTGGTGGCCTACTGAGAAACGTCAACTGCTTATCAACTGTTCCCACCACTATATAATGAGCACCTTATGAAAGACGGGGTTGTGATCTAATAGTCAGTTTCTCTACAAACAGGATGAAAAACATAGAATGCATGTTTTCTGCATATCAGTCCTTTTTCAGTGGACTCAAAATGATGGCATCTATGAAAAATCACTGAAGTTATTTAGTCTGTGTAATTTGTGTGTCGTCCCACATACAGAGAAAGAAATAACAGGACATAAAACAAAAAGAGTGGCATTAGTGATAACACTAGTCTATATGTTCTTAAGTACATTTTAAAATAACGTCTGTGTAAAACTTCAAGTTGTAGGCTACATTAAATAGCAAAAGACGAAAGAAATGCCAGAAGCCTAAAGTTAATCCTGATAAAGGGCTTAGTTTTCTCAAAGTAACAATGTGACACTCAAAAAATGTATCATAGACATCTCTTTTGCTTTGTAAGTCAATGGGAAAAGTGTACTTACACTGTCTGACCACTAAGAAGCCTGGTGCACTTCCTGGTAGGCTTGAGTTAGCTTAGCTTATCACAAACACTGGAAACAGGAGAAACAGCTAGCTTGGCTCTATCCAGAAAGCTCACTATTTAAACATTGTATCTGGTTTGTTTAATCCTTAAAACCTCAATCATAAAAACAGTTGTCAGACACACGCTTACTTTTTTTTTTTTTTTTTTTTTTTTTTTTCATTTAGCTAGCATAGGCTAACTGGTTCCCCCGTTTCCAGTCTCTGTGCAAAGTTACTGTAAGCTAACCTGCTGCTGGCTGTAGCTGCACAGCCTATTTATTGTACAGATATGAAAGTGGAATCAATGCTCACATTAAACTATTGGCAATAAAAAACAAATAAATGTATTCTTTGACTGTCAAATTGTTCTTTAAAATGTTTTTTAGCCAACTCAGCCTTTGTGCATCACCCATTTAAGGTCTAGTTAGTAGCATTTAGAGGCACTGAGCAGTGAGGATGCTAATTGAAACAAAATGAAACTTAATCCGTGTGCTGAGAGTGTATTAGAACTGACGTGGCTGACGTGAAAACATGAGAATACAAATGGCTCCATCTCGAGCCAGTGTTTGGTTTGTCCATTCTGGGTTACTGTAGGCCTAAAACAACATGGCGGACTCCGTGGAAGAGGACCCGCTCCATATATATTTATAAATGGCATTCTAAGGTAAGGTAAATGCAACAATTCATATTTTCAGGTGATTATAAACTAATGAAAACATAGTTGGGAATATTAAATTCCATTCCTGCCAATATATGCCTCTAAGAAAATAAATCTCTGTTTTTGTCCTAATAAACAAAAATGTGCGATTGATTGTAAAAAGGACTGTTTTTAGAAACTGTTCAGTTTCAACATTTGGTGGTAAAATCAGGAAGTGCTCCAGGCTTTGAGGCCAATTTTCATCATGGAATAACGACTTCCTGGTCTGTTACGTGATGGCCAGTGGCCAGAAAGGACTTACGAGGCGAAAGATCCGAGCCTCCTGACCTGTAAATCAGTGGATTCATTTTTCTGAGCGTCACAAATCCTGCAAAATGACTCGTCTCACTATCAAGATTTAATCCAGTAGGTCCGATAACATTTGGAAAGTCTAGAAGAGCTGTAAGATTAAATCATATCATTAATAACTCCATTCAAGTTAGAGGAGTGCTAAACAGGAAGTAAGGGGCTCGGCCAGCGGGAGTCTCTAGTGTGCCTACTCTACGGGCCCAATCATGCACAAGCAGCGAGAATCATGCAGGTAATTTCATACCACGGAAATTGAGCTTTTTTGGCTTCATGCACCACTGAGCAACTTTCAAAGGAATAAAAGCGGCCCCATGGGTAAAATAGGCTACCAGATCTCAACTGGGTACATAAAGACCATACGTCATTAGCCCACTAGCCTATTATTTATTTCACTACAGGCAGAAAAGCTATAGGCCTATCATTATAGGCATAATATAGGTTTTTTTTCACCGTGTCTCACAGAACAGGCCAACATGTTGTCAAGTGCAATGCTTGTCGTGACCATGCAAAAGTTTCAGTGGAGTTGTTGGGTGGTAATTGCCCTTGCCCAGGACACCTCAGTTGATGTAGATAGAATTCTCTTTTCTCATGTCAAGGTCAGATGATAACTCTGCCTTTTTTAATGAAATCATACTTAAACTCACCCACAGCAGTTCACTATATACTCTTGGGGAGACACAGAGGGATAACAAATAGGTCTTCTTCCTTATTCTGTTTCTCCTGCCCTCTTTTCTGTGCTGATTAAGTGTTTAGAGAGTGTGTTTGTGTGTATGTGCACCCACATGCCAATATCTCAGTGTCTAAAAGAGTGTTTTCTTGTTAAAATGTGTCCCTGTGTGTGTGTGTGTGTGTGTGTGCATCACTTCAACTCAGTGAGACACGAGGGAGTCTCCCACAGGTACGATACATGACGAGTGTGTGCGCGTTTGTGTGTGAGGCTGTGTGTGCGTGAGACAGAGAGAGAGAGACCGTCCCACAGGTACGACAGTGTGTGTGCGTGTCTCTGTGTGACTGTCCCACAGGTACAGAGAGTGTTTGAGCCTCCTGACAGGCTGTGTCTTTGATCGTTTGGTGAGTCGGTCCTTGTTTGCCTCGCCTGTGTGCGACTGCTGTAGGGGCTAATTAGCCAATGAAAAGACTTAATCACTAGAGCCTGCTGTCAACTGTACACCTTGGCTTGCTTTCAGGAATCTTTAAAAAGGGAGGTTGAAGGGGGGCAGAGGAGTTAACGGTGCAGGAGGAGGAACGGAGGGAGGATTTTTGGATAGGAGAGAACTTAAAAGAGGTGTTTGTTTCATTTTTTTTTCTCCACGATAAGTATCTATGTGTTCAAATGAAATGATTAAAATGGAAAAATCTGCAATTAAAGGAGCTATATGTAAGAAATCTAAAGCAAATAGTCGTAAAATCCTCCTAATATGTCACAGAGACTAAGGAATAATGTTCATATAACATACTGATCTCACTGACAACAATAGTACAGCCAGAATATCCGCGTTTAAAAAAATATTTTACGGTCCGCAAATCATGTTTATGTTTTGAATTTGTGTTTTGGCCTGTTGCGCCACCCACCTCCATCTACCAGTCACGCAGTCAGTAGAGTCTCAGCATCAGTTACAGTTACAACTGAGCTACAGCAGATGCTGCTTGCCGTGCTGCTGTACCTCAGTAGCTCATGTAGCTCATTAGCATTGTCCCAGCATGAGCAGCCGGCTTCTCCTCAGCTGTATCCCGGCAGCAGCGTTAGCAGCAGAGAAGCCGGACTTGCTCGAACGGTCCGCTGGAAAACCGAAGATCAGGGACGCGGCAACAGAGCCCTGCCACGGCAGCCGCCCGTGGACAAACAAATCAGTCTCCAGCGTGCCGCTGTCCAGCAACCTCGAATCTGTTGGGGAGGGAGGGCGGACACGACTCGCGGCAGTATTTTGAATTTGAGTGCAGTAACTGTTTTGGCCACATTCTTACATACAGCGCCTTTAACCACACAGTATCTCTAATTTTCTTCCACAGTGAGAATGAGAGGGAAGGGAAATGTTGTAAAAGGATGAGAGAAAGAATCAAAAAGACATAGCCATTAATCCTGATCAGTGACCCATCACAGCTCCATCCTGACAAAGAGAGGAAGAGGAAAGGGAAGGGAAGAGGAGAGGAGAGGAGAGGAGGTGATGGGGAAGGACGACTGACACACCATGAACCTCTCCTCCATGTAAAGAGCCAATTAGAGCCTGGAGAAGCCTCTCCTGTTGTCCCAGCCGGCTCCAACACAGTGGCCCCCTCTCCTCTAACCCTCCCCTTCACTCACCTCCCATCAGCAAACTGCCCATCTGGCCTTTATGCTGTCACAGCTGCTTACCTCTGGCCCCCAGTAAACAAGCATTACATAACACACACAAACTGATGTGAACATATGTGTGTGTGTGTGTGTGTGTGTGTGTGTGGGAGTGATGACGGTGACCTGCGAGTGGCCACTGAAGTTTACTTTTTATTCACCAACACCCCGTAATTAGAGAAACAGCATCAAGCACAGAGCTGAGTATTTTCACCCTGGATTTAACCCTGCTGTTCAGCTCCAAGAGGTTCGGCCTGTGTGTGTGTGTGTTTTAATTGGTTTTGTTGTCAGTAAAGCTGTGATCTTGTTACTGTCTCTTCATGCAGATCTTTCTGTTCTTTGCAGGCCTCTCTGGCTAATCTTACTGAGGACGTTGTTTATCTTTAGAGTGGTTTATTTGTCTGATTTTGTCTGTGTGATTTATGAATTATGACCTCGTGAAAAAAACTTAAAACATGGTTATGTTTTGTCACTAGAGGCAAGTGGTTGGGTATAGTACAAAAGAATGCAGTTTGGCTTTACAATCGTACGGGAACTCTCGGATCAAAGTCAGTGGTAGTTGGATCCGTTCACCACTGCTCCTGCCCACCCTACTCAGACCTCCGCGCCCATAACTTTCATTGTTTTCCACTTCCATTGCCACTAACATGTACTTTCCAAATTGTTTTAAGGAAATTAAAGGGAATTAGTACTGTATTGTATAATATTACATAAAGATAATAGCCTAACAAATTTTAATGTAATTTATTGTGGACATGTTGCCACATATGGTTCCTAAAATAAAAGCTATGAAACCAAAAGTTGTTATCTTTCAGAAGAGGTCCCAAATCCACAGAAACATCAAGAACCTTGCCCTCAATAGGAAATTCTAAAATTGCCATGAAAAATAAATAAAGAAAGAAGAATGTTTTGTTATACAAAAAATGCCAATTTATTATTCAATTTTTTTCCTGAAAATAAACAACATGAACTTTTTAAAGCAGGAGCAGTTAAAGAAAAAGTCATTTCAGTCAACTTCATGTGACTTGTGACTCAGCACCCTTTATATAAAACACCAAGGTCCATCAGAACAAAGGAAAGAACCTTATATACACCACAAAAAGAAAGATATTTTGGACAGAAACTACTGTCATACAAAATCATTTGAATAGTTGAAGCCCAAATATGCACCTACACAATACAACCATACCTCACGAGTGGACAAAAAGCTTGCAAAAACCTTGACAACATACAGACTGAATACAGCCTGGCCATTGAAACAGGTACACAAAGCAAACTTGGCAGCCAATAGAAGACAGGCTCTGAATGTAAGCTGCATGTTGGTGAGACAGAATTCAAGACCTTAAAGAAAGCACCAATTATACTGACTCTCAAGAATAATTGTTACAGGCATCATGCAGTGTGCACGTCTCTATATTCTGGGCAAAATCATCAATACAGCTCCTTTGGCAAAAAATAATAATACAGTGTCTGCATGTCATAACTGGAAAAAAAAATTACTTGTTCCATAAAGTTTGTTCTATTAGGTATGTTTCTAAAGTTCCTTTTATGGTTATAATGTCAGTTTTTTTCTGGTTATAACCTAAATTATGATAATTGGTGTTTGCAGTTTCTCAGATGTGAAGATTTGTTGCTTTTCTGTTTGTGTGTTGGACTGTTAGTCTGACAGAAAATGCAATTTAAACATGTTACCTTGGACTCCTGGAAATGGTAATGCTATTCTTTTGTATTTTATAGACTGCATATTTTTGAATATTTCACTTTTTACCAGAGGTATGGACTCGAGTCACATAACTTGGACTTGAGTCACAAGTTTGATGACTTTAGACTTGACTTATTGATATAAAAAAGACTTACAACTCTACTTCAACTTTAATACCAATGACTCGTGACTTCACTTGAGTCTTTTGACTTCCTTGAAAATACTTGATACCTTCTCCCAAGCCCAAAGAATAAAACGTAAGTTATTTAAAAAGTGTGCCATGAATCAATTCATTTCGCTTCATTTCCCCGAATCTACTAACATGTTATTTATTCCAGCAATTTGACTCTTCAGTCCCCAGATCCACTTTGTTGGAACCATTCTGACAGCATGAGAACAATGAAAAACTAACACTGCATCACTGAGTGCCAGCTGTTAAAAATTAAACCAAAGATAATTTTGTTTGTGACCAAAAAAATGTTTTGCAGTATGCAAAACATGTGGGTTGAAAATTCCAGACAGATGCAGCAACTTCCAAAAAACTTGAGCAAATAAGAATACATTTTAAACAGCATTCACAATTTCTGTAAATTAAAAAAAAACAGCATTTCTCTGTTGTTAAAATGGCATTGCATTTGGTGAGGAGCACAGTTTAGGACTCAAAGTTTAGGGACTTGACTTGGGACTTGTGAGTTCTGATTTGGGACATGAGACTAAAGATTTACTTGTGACTTGTAGACCTTGGGGGAGGAGGGGGCTTGATGGCGCCACTGGCTGCACACATGTGAGTTGTTGACAGTGACAACATGTGTGTCAGCTTCGTCGAGTGGACCATGTGCGGCACGATGCTGGTATATGACAGCAAAAGGACGGGGACCTCGACACTTAAGACGCACATGACGAAGGCTTGTCTTGGAAAGAAAGACGAGAGTCAGCCTTCAAAGTCCACGTTCGTATCCTTAAAAAAAATGTCGGGTTTAAACCGGGCTCGGGCTCATAATTACAGTTAAAGGGTCGGGCCGGGCCAAGCCGGGCTGGGCCGGGCTCGGACAGAACATGCATGGGCTCGGGTGGGGTTGGGCTGGATTTTTTGGGCCCGATCTAAGCTCTAGTGACTTGCAAAAGAATTACTTGGTCCCAGCTCTGCTACGTTTTGACATTTTGTTGTCTAAATCAGTCATTCCCAACTAGTCCAGGCACGAGGTCCAGATTTCTCTTTAGTCATTGGTTCAAGGTCCATGTAACTGAATATATTCAGGATCATGCTTGCATTTGGCCATGTGGTTGAGGTAGCTGAGCTAGACGTTGGCGCCTCTGTCAAGAAATGGCACTACAAAATAAAAGCTCTGTGCCGAAAATTCACTATACTTCAAAATAAAGTGTGTTTTATACGAACTTGACATGTTTGCGAGTCACTTCAGAATATACCCGTTACCCACTTTTGAACCGCGACCCACTAGTTGGGAACCACTGGTCAAAATGATCAAATAAAAAAAGGACATGTTAATAGATAATGAAAGCAATCATATGTTGAATTAAATCACTGTATTCAATGTTGGCAACTTTAGCAATAATGTAACCTCAACATTTACATATGTCTGCTGCATTTTTATTTGATATACCGAAGAAGGATACGTCTACAGAAAAGTTTGAAAAAGAAAATCTATAACTCATTGCGTAACTCACAGGATAAAAAGAGATAAAAAGGAGCCTTTTCCACTGCAGACGTTCTGACTTGTCACAGCAGGAAGACTGAAGATATAATCCTATTCCATTTAAGTGTACTTGTAAATAAGTGAGTCAGCTTGCACGATAGCAAAGCATATGTCCATCATGTAAAAAGTAGCGGTAGAGAAATAGTAGAAATGGTGAGAACACTGAGCCAAATCACAACCTCCTGTCCCCAAATTATTACACTATTGATTTTTGAACTCTGAACCTCTCAACTTCAACTCCAGCAGAAGTGCATCTATTTAACAGAGAACCTTGGAAGTAAAGAAAAAAGGGAATGGGATGATGGGATTTAAGGAGAGAAGTAGGGAACCCATTTAGGAAGGCAGACAGATAAGAACAGATGGTATAGAAGAGAGGACTAAGTGGAGAACTAATAGATGGTGTGGGAAAGTGATGAGAAATGAGTTGCAGGCTAAATACCCCCCCGCCCCATTTCCCCTCTCTCGTTCTCTCCTTCAGCTCTCCTCTGAATATGTGTGACTGACAGGGATGTTAAGTGCCGTTTGACACCAAAGACGGAGGTGACTATGTGAAGGTAGCTATCTGACTGAGAGGTTTTTCAGTGTGTGTGTGTGTGTGTGTGTGTGTGTGTGTGTGCGCGTATGTCAGGATGGGGTTGTGTAATGAATTAGAGACGCGTGGGTCCGATTAAAATGACTGGTAATTTCTCCGGGGAGATGAGAGCCTGGAGCAGCATGAATCAAACGACTGCCAGGATGACTCACCAACACCATCTCCTATACAGACGGAGACGAGGGATGGACGGAGAGAGGGCTGGAGAAGTTAGTGGAGACAGTGGGTGAGGGTGCAGGGGAGGAGGCACAGATGATGGGGGGGACAGGGGACACACACACACACAGACAGAGAGCATGCAGAGGTACAAGACAAGCAGAGATGAGAGGGATGCAGGATATGTGCTGTCCAGAGAAGAAAGGGAGATTGAAAGAGCGCTATTAGCGTTTATGAAGAAATATAGAGAGATAGAGGTGACAAGATGATGGGGATGAAAAGGGGGGAGAGGAGAGTGAAAGGAAAGGTCTCAAGCATCACTAGTTTCAATCTGTTCTCACCGTTCCCACCCCTATCTCTGGCCTCATTGCAGGTGACAGCAGCATGGCTAAATTACCTCCCGCTGGCACTCAAATTAAACAGGGCATATAGTGAGAGTGAGACACAGTGAGAAAGGAAGGGACAGAAAGAGAGAGACAGTGTGTGTGTGTGTGTGTGTGTGTGCTTATGAAAAGAGTGTCCGTGGTCACATTAATGCAATTTCTCTCTCGATCCCTCCATTCCCTCAGCCCAGCCCTGGATAATGAGCTAGCGAACACTCTCCCTTCCCCCCCACTGGGCCTACCTGCTATGCACAAAAGGCTCTGAACGCTATTTTTGGAGCCCCTCTTCTCATTTATTTCCTTGAATTGGTGATGATAATGATCATTGTGGCTTGAGGTGCCATATTCAAATTAACTGCCATTCCTCCGGTGCTATCGGCCTAGCATCACCCTGCCTGCAAAAAAGTGTCCCTGCGCCTCTTCCGTCTGCTCCCTCCACTCCTCCCCTCCCTCACCTCTCCTGGAAGCAATACAAAGACCATTGAAGCAGTGCCGCCTGATATGTTTCCTTGTTGAGCTTATTCAAATCAGGTGTTTGAAAACGAACCTTGTTTGCATTGTAATGTTGCGTGGCGGAGCATCTACAATTGACAATTTACTGATACAGGCCTGTTAGAGGGGCTAGGTGCAGCAGTGCTGTGAATATGAAATGAATTAGATTCCCTGCCTGTAGTTATTCAGATCAGAGTGTAACATGATAGCTTACATGAGTGGGTTTGAATGGAGGTCTAACTAAATAAATTTGATTTGGAAAGGGTGTGTTTGGCAGATTGCGCCACTCACCAGGTGCTGCCACGGATAAAGCAAGCAGTTTATTGTACATAATAGGATGCAAGGATCTTTACATATACATGAATTCTATTAGGCATTGCCGGCACTGGAGGGAAGCACAAAAGGCATGCAGCACTCACTGAGAGGAGGTGAGGGAGCTGCTCACATCCATCAGTCTGATAAAGAGATTTGTATGCGTGAGTCTGTATGTGTGTGTGTTTGTGTGTGTGTGTGTGTGTTCTGTAAAAAAAAAAAAAAAAAAAAAAGGCCATCGTGCTGTCACTCTCACTTTGCACTTTTTTTAGGAACAAAGAAAATAAAGTGTTTCTGTGAAACAAAACACCTGGGGGATACCTGTCACTGCAGAGATTCCTCTCAGTACAAAAACAGGTGTGTGGTGTGTGTGTGTGTGTGTGTGTGTGTTCGTGTGTGTGTGTACATGCATACTGTCATTTGTGTGTGAGAGCAGGTTTAACCTAGGGCTGGTTGAAACCTTGGCTGATATAAAAACTTTTTTGTCAAAATATTTGTGCAGGCTGCTACACTACCAGTGGAGTCTTAAAATTTTCAAACAGTTGAAGTTTTCAGAGGAAGTAGAACAGGAGTGATTTCTCCAATCTGTGACACTTCCACAGGTGTAGATTTTGGGGGGACGCAGAGGACACGTCCCCCTCGATATTTGGAACATGTGCGTTTGACATTTACACCATGATCTAATGCAGACAGGCACAGATTGGTGCATTAAAAAAAATCACCAGAATTCAGATAATTAAGTTTTTGATGCTCAAAATTTTCTGGTGAAGGACCCCCAAACTCCTCCTGTCACATGTGTCTCCTGCAGTGCAGTGACAAAATCTACACCCTTGGACACTTTCATACAGGGACGCAGGCACCAGGTTCTGGGCCCTATGCATAAGCAGTCTCCGTGGGCCCCCTGCCCTTCCTATCTTGATCCAAGTCTCTCTCACACACCTTTTATTTATTGATTTCTTTTTTACAAATGAGTTTGCACTCTTTTTTGAAACCCTGGTTTCTCTTCCTTAAGCAGGTGACAGTGCACCGGGGTGCTCCAGCAGCATAAGCAGTCACTCACGTGGCTTTAGCTGTGTTCAGAGACGATTCTTTGTGCAGGGGTGGACTTAACCATTTAACATCTTTAAGGGGTAGGCTTCAGAGAGCTTCCGCTATTTTTTTATACATAGTTTAGTCTCTCAACCAATTTATTTAGCTAACTTTAACTCAGTTATGCAGGCTGTTCTCATGCACTGTTCATGTTTTCCTACAAAAATGAATGCACCAAAATTCGGACATATCCCATGTAATCATGACCTCATAATTTATACATAAACCACACATTTTGAAAGGCTGCGATCACATTGGCCATTGGAGTAAAGAAGGAAACAGTCCTAAGGGGGCCCTTTAAGGAGGCAGTTTATGGCGGTGGATGGGTCACAACACATGGGAGTTTCTGCAAGGACAGTACTCCAGGAGACCAACATTCAGAACCTCCAAACACTTTCAGGTTTCCTCCAAACACTTTCAGTATAGAACCTTTGGTAATCCTTCAGACATGGTACCTCGACCCCAGTATTATGTCATGCGGGCGAGGTTGTTGTCACTCACTGTTCCGTCAAGCACTCACTGTATTTCCTCATTCATCAGTCTGCAGCATCCACAGAATGAGGCTGCATGCTGACATTTTGAAGCAAAATAGAACAGGCTGCAGTGAGAGTCTCTCTCTATTAGACATTAAAAAATAGCGTGTTTGTGAATTTAGTCCTTCTCAGGCAAGCGCAGGGGTTCAGTGTTGCCGGAGCCCACAGGAACAATGTTCCACAACGCTTTTTGTTGTCTTCAAGTGAGGATTGGAATATATGCAGTTCACATAATCTTGTTGAAATTAATATATATTTTTAAACACTTGAAGATCCACCCATTGCTAAAAGTGCATGTCACCCAAGAGAGACAATAAAAACTAAAGTAATGGTCAAAGTTGTCCCATTGAAATTCAAGGTGTGCTGATGGATACACATCATCAACTCATCCATTGAGTAACATAACAAGTTAACATTACACCTTAAAAGTTAATGGCAGTCTGCCCCGTGAATTAGGTTTTTTTTTTCAGACTTTAGCTGCTGCAAAAGGCAGCAAAACATCCTTTCATTTTATAGTTATAGTTTATTGATATATGTATATAAGCCTCAAAACCAGCCACAACTGAGCCCTGAGCAGAGTGACCATCTGCTACTGACCAGTCAACGGACTGCAGTGTTCACAACTCCATCTTTTAGTGCCAGATCATCAGTGTGCTAGGTACCTCGATGGAAGGGGTACCAAAAATGGGAACTCTATGGAACGGTTCCATTGGTACCATCCACAACTTTTCACAATGGCAATAGTAAAAAGTGAACTGAACTGTACCATACTGCTCGCTGGAAACAGGGCTTAAGTGAACTTGGAGTCATTTAAAAGTACAATGTCTCTTTTCCTAAACCTAACCACAGTAACTTAACTTGCCTAAACCTCTGTAACTTAATGCTGCAAGTACATAATGTCATCCATGGAGCGCTAAATCACAGGATATCATATGAAGCATTGTATGAGAATATGTTGTTATGGCCCCAGTTACTTAGAAATAAAAAAAATGCAAACAAAACCAAGATTTTCATTTTACATTTTTCGAGGACCCCCCCTCCTACTAGGGCGCTGTGTAATCAGTCCCACTTTTCCCCCCATTTCGACGCCCCTGTTTCCATATGTGGGCATCTGGGTGTTATATCTACTTGAGTTTTGCAGCTGCTGTGGGTGATCTGGGCCTGGTTGGGGCTAATGGCTGACTTGTTTTCTGGTCCAGCTGAGCTCTTAATTACATGATTGAGCTTGTTATGGCCTAATTAAAATGGTAAAACACAGGGCAGAGAGAGGGAATGAGCGAAAGAGCAGGCAGAGGGAGAGAGACTTAGACTAGCAGCACTCAATCCCCTCCCTCTCTCTCTCTCTCTCTCTCTCTCTCTCTCCCTCCCCCCTTTATTAAACTGTTAACCCACAAGGTCCCTATCTCTCCCTCTTGTCTGCCCCTGGCTATTTGGAATGGGCCACGAACTACAGCCATAATCAGCAGGCCTACATTTCAATAACACATTTTATCATTTAACCTCTAGTTATACACATCAAGGTGGCAGAGCATGTTCCATTTGGGGAATTGAAGGGGGGGGGTGGAATTTGTGTCGATAAGAAAGTTAAACACAAAAACAAAATTACGAGTTATTCTAAGAGCCCGAGGACAGAGAAAATAAAGTTGACAAAGTTTGTGTCAGAAACTAAGACACAAGAGGGAGGGGAGGAGGGGACAGCCGGAGAATAAGGAGCTGAACAATGTTTTTGTTGTTCGGTATTTGAGAGTATACTTTTGGGTCAATTAACAATAAAGATCAATTGATATCTCCTTATCCTTTCTTCTGTGATTTTTTCGCCCGCAGTAATGAGATAAATATTTATGAAGGCTGAAAGTCCCCTGCCTCTCCTCCTTGTGTCAAATGCTCAGCATGATCAAAGGCGCAGCCCAAAAAACACACGACGCACTAAAAGCATCAAGGCTCTGTTGGCATTGTTTTTCTACTGTCCCACAGCTCAAACACAGAAAGCTGAACATCACCCCCTCCATCACCACCACCACCCCCTCCCCTCCACTCCTCCCCATACCCTCCTTTAAGAGGGGGGACCAGTGCACTGTCGCTTTAAGATAAAATATTCTATCTTCTACATCATAATTATCTCCTTAAGGTAGAAATATTAGCATATCCACCAATCTTATTATCTGAGAAATTGGCTCATTAAGTCGGCTGGCTCCCCTTGCGCCCACCTTGTTCTCCATTGTCCATACTTCATCAGTAAGGGAGGCTGCTGAGGGGCATTCTGACTGACAGGAGGCACACAGCACTCAGAGCAGGCCTCTGTGGGGACCGGCCCGGGCCAGCACAGGCTGATGGGACAGCACTCTAATGTTCTGCAAGGGAGGAAGAAGAAGAAGAAGAAGAAGAAGAAGAAGAAGAAGAAGGAGAAGAAGAAGGCATCCTCAGTGCTGCTGAAGTCTCAGAACAAGCTCTCCCTGGAGACCAGGAGAGACTGAGATGTGCTGTGACCTGCCCCAGTAATGCTTTGTGATCACAGAATTCAGCTGATAATTTAGAGGAAACTGATCAACATTGCTCGCAGCGAGAGAAAAGTTGTTGCACATAGTTTGACCTTCTCTGAGTTGTGCTTCTCGTGGCTGGCTGTGAGGGAGCCTGCCTGTGTGACCCAGCCTGGGGAGGAGGGCTAAACCCTGGACAGAGACAGTGTTCAAAGCCCAATTTATGGTCTTAAAGAGCAAAGCATACATTTGCTTAGTAATCAGAAAGACAGGCTTCCAAATTACATTTCCCGTGCTATTAGATATTAATGAGATGCTGGAGAATAGCCCTGGCCTCTAATCTGCAGGATTTAATCCCTAGATTGAAACCTGACACCCGTGGAGGCTAATGAAATCATCCTTTTAATCCAGGGAAATGTCCCACATAAGCCTGCAGCTTTAGAGAACCACGGGACGCACGGCGCACTGTGCAGCGGACAACACAGTGCAGGATAAGTTCGGGCAGAGGCAGAGGATTGAGGGGAGAGACACAGAGCTCTGTACAAGTAGAAGATGTTTGGATAATTTAAAAAATCTGAGACAAACAGATATGGGGTGTCTGAAAGGGCTAGAGGTTGCAAAATTATAGTGTATCTACGGCGTGTGATTAAAGATGAACCAATCTTTTTGACATTTCTCCAGAACAGAGAGATGCTTCCACACAATACATGAGCCCCCTCTCCCTCCCCTATTCTCCTCTGTCTGTCTGTCTGTCTGTCTGTCTGTCTGTCTCTCACTCTCTCTCTCTCTCTGTGGCTGTGCAGGATTGAGTTGTTAATTAGAATCGTGGCCAGGCCAAATGAATTCAGACCTTCTTCCTTCTGTAATGGTGCTGCAGACCCCAAGCTGTGGGCTTTAATTCTCCTCTCATCAGTCTGATGGAAAAATCACCTCACTGCCATTCAGCGCTGCCACTCATTAACCAAGCCAAGAAAAGGTGATCGGCACAATGGACAATTTTATTATATTTTTTTTTCCATGTCTTTTTTTTTCTTCCTTTGATGGCATGCATATGCATATGAATCACTCTGTAACCAAAAATGTGTGCACGCAGTATGTGTGACAAGAAAAATATCACATATGTACAAAATCACATGATGTTTTTCACACCCAAAGAAAAAAAAATGGTCTGGATTAGCATAGCAATGATTTTTATGAGAATTAAATGCAGCGATGAACAAAGCAGGACCCATAGGCACCCATCTAAAAATGTGTATGTCTGCACTGCATATGTGTGCGAGTGTGTGTGTGTCTAAGTGCCTAAATACTTATGAGGGTGCAGCTGTATTGACAGGCCATGTGTGAGGCATGAGGGTCGAGTTGCGATATGCTTAACAGCCAATTTACAAAGGTCAGGTGAGCGGGATCAAACGGGTGGGAAGATCACACCTCACACTCCTAAATGAGAAACAATCATCCCTCCAAAGGTCACTCAGACACAACCACGGATTAGAATAATAGAGCAGGCCTTCTGCTCCTCCTTCTTCTCCTTCTCACTGGGCTCGCCACCCTTCTCTCCTCTCCGCAGGGGGCACAGAGGAGACAGATCCAGACGCCTCCTCTTTAATTTCAGTTCTATTCTGCTGTCTCACCCACACTTTACCATATAATGAGTGAGCACCTGTGTGTGTGTGTGTGTGTGTGTGTGTGTGTGTGTGTGTGTGTGTGTGTGTGTGTTATTATCAGCATCAGAACATTACTGAATTTGTTGTTATAGAAGTTATAAAACATCTCCTGAGTGTTTGTTTTTTAAAAAGTAAAACCAATTTAATATGGTTTCTTTTTTTAAATTAAAAATGTGATTATTATTTTTAGCAAGCCATTTATTTTTGTCTTAACGTCTTTTAAATGGTAGATTAATTTCAATTTAATATATCATTCAAAGATTATTGCCCATTACACAACATGGATGAGTTCTGGATATGCAGATTTGATTTTTTTTTCTCCACTGCTATCATCAGAAATCTGAAATAACTTTATTGTCCATCACAAGGCAATGCACAGTTGACGTGTTTCACCGAGCTCACATAGAATAACATGTGTCAAAAATATACACATAGCACTACAAATATATACCCATAGAGTTAAGAAATATATACACACACCATCCTTATCCTTATGTTGAGTGTTAAAAAATTTGTTTAAAAGTAAAACAAGGATTTTTGTTTGATTTTGTAATCCTTGCAATTATATATTTCTTTTAGCTTGATTTAACTACTTGATTTAAATCTCACATTTCAGTCAAACTGTGGCTGGTAGATGAAGAGGGAAGTAGCAGCAGCAGCATCGCCCAGGCTGCGAGAAGAAGCTGTGAGGAAACAACAGGGGGCAGTGTTGGGTCATATTAAACTCCCAGCTCTCTGTCCACCTCACTCTCTCCCTCTCTTCCTTTCTTTCTTTCTTTCTCTGGCCATGGTCCAGTCTAACCACCTCTCAGGATTAATTACACTTTTTCAATTAATGTTCTAATGAGAGCTGCTGGTGCAGAAGTCTGATAAGGCAGTTAAGGAGTGAATGAGACACACACACACACACACACACACACACACACACGTACACACTCATACATAGACGAGACAGAGAGATGTACTAACTACAGTGATTGATGGGACATAACAGAAGCTGATGGACTTGATACAGTGTGGACAGTAGCAGAGATCAGCTCGACCAAAAACTGGACTGAGGTGGACACACACATTATCGAACACACACGTGGGAGGATATACAAATGGAATTATAAACACACAAGCAGTGTGTTGTGATGAGGATTACTCTCTTTGGTGACACAAACCCACACATCTGCAAACTGGGTTTCCATGGTAATGAGCTCAACTGGTGCAGAAGGGCACCTCATACACACACACACACACACACACACAAACACACACACGCGAACTTTGCCGGCACGCACCAGGGGACCTGTCAAGTATAAATTAGTGCCGTTGATGTGTCACAAGATGCCCCCGAAGGTCATTAATTGGTCAGTGATTGGAGGTTGGCATGTCATTTATATGAAGATAATTTGCATAAGGCAAAGTACCTTCCCCTCAAAAGCATATTACAGATTCTATATGTTGAAACCCACACTTACTTATAAGGGTGTCTTCTTTCTTTCTTTTCCTCATCCTCCCAGTGAGACCGTCTGCGCTGAGCATTGTATAAGCATGTGCATTCCTTTCCTTTATCTACACTTGATGTCATCGGTGTAATAAATTCACTCGTTTTTATCTGAATGTAATGCTTCAAGGCCTCGTACCAGCAATCCAGTATAATAATTCATTGTTGAAAGTATTTTCATCAGAATGAAAACATCTGCAATATTTTGAATATGCATGACTATCCTGTCAAATACAATATATTCACATTATCATTTTAGAATAAGTCGCAGGAAGAATAAGTACATTTTGAATGGACGGAAATAAAAATCAATGGAGATGTGATGAATCTTAAACGGGGCCCCATTGTTTAAGAACCACAACCAGACTGAAGGTCAAGGAGGGGGGAAAAAAAGGAAAATCCCCGACTTTTTCGATGACATCTTTTTGAAAATGTGGAGGCTGAATATTCTTAGAGGACAAAGGAGAAGATAGTCGGGTGTGTGTGTATGAGTGTGTGTGAATGTGTGTCTGAGAGAGACACAGAGGGAGGAAAAAAAGAGTGTAGAAATATAGTTTTTAATTTAAAAAACGCTGAATGTGATTCTTACCCTCACTAATCAGAGCAAACCATTACATTACATTTTACACTTTTAAAGATAATAAGAATTAATAGTGTCTTGTCTGTATATGCATTAGTCCATATGTGCATTAGTTAGGAGTTTGTTAAATTAGAACACCATTTTCTCTCATGTACTTACACAGTCTTCACCAAAGGAGAGTATGAAAGTACGAGTGTGAGAGATTGCTTCTCTCTGCGCTGCTGCTCTCTCTCTCTCTCCCACACACACACACACACACACACACTCTTATTCACTCACTTTCTTTCTCCCTCTGTTTCATTCTCTTTTTCTCTTTTACTCTCTCTCTCCGTCTCATTGCCCCATAACCACAGAGAGATGAGTTCAAGCCACCATTAAAGCGTTAAAAATTTAAATATATAAAAAAAAAAAAAATCTTAACGCTCTTTTTAATTAAAAAGGATCCTAATAATCCACATCATATTATACGTCGCAGATTCATCGGTCAATTTAATAACAGTGAGGCTTTTGGATCTTAATATCTCTGCTACCAGGTTTCCTTCATAACTGAGAGCCCGTGTTAATTACAGCAGAGCCTAATGGTGGGGAATATTCAGGGCCTCTCCATGTTTTGATAAATGGCTTTCCACTAAGATTTATTCCTAATTATCTCATTTGTCTTTCTCCATTACTTTTTATAGCTTAAATTTATGAAGTCATTAAGACGTTAGTGGGCCTGATAATGATTAGGAGAAGGAATTGTATGAAAGTGAATTATATGAAAATGATTATGGCTAAAGGAGTGTTTAAAATGAGGGCTGCGGAAAGCCTGGACGTGTGTGTGTGCGTGTATGTGAGTGTGTGTGGGTGTGTGCATGAGGGGGCTTTGTTTGAAGGTGGTGCATGCCACCCCCCCTCCACCCTACCACCAGCACCCCCATCCTGCCCAGCTGATGCTACCACCTTACACCAGTGGAAATAAGCATGATAAAACATCTTTGTCACTCTCCTCATCCCTCTGTGTCTCTCCTCCCTGCTGGCCCCCATCAGCTCATATCTCTGCTCCATCTATCTGTCTGCTCTGACTCTGTTAACGCAGGGGCAATGTTCTCTCCGAGTAATGAGAGATGATCTTTCTCTCTCTCTCCGTCTCTAACACACTCCCACACGTACACACACACAGATGAAGAAGTTTTTCTTCCACTGCATTTGGCTTTTGTTTAATTTCATTTGCCTTGGAAGATAATGAAACATATAAATACAGGGGCCCACGTGTGCGTTTGGGGTTTTGAAGTTATGACCATTTTATGGTGCGAGAGCTCCCTGGCACTGTCACTGCGGTCTAATCTGTTTGATGAAGGCTTTCAGCTTCAGCACAATGGGAAATAGGAGTCCTCCCTGCCACCACACGCTGTTTGGACTAAAACTGCTAAATGCCTGTGTATCTATGACAGATGCCAAAATACACCTTAGAATACACCTTTCTTGGCAGACAGGCTGAGTTTCCCTGTTGTCATTCTGGCCCCTTCCTTGTCTCTCAGCAGTCTGCTCCCCACCCTGGCAGGCTGTGTGCCAGAGATCATAAGAGGCAGTGCAAGCCCCTGCTTAATGAATTAATTATTTGATTATTTAATCACCCAGATGAAGAGCGTCTTTAACACTGGTGTTAATTAGCCAACATCTGGGCCAGTCGGCGGGCCAGGCAGCCACACAGAAACACAGAGAGGAACGGCAACACACACTCTGACTCTTGCACTTCATCTTATCTGCTTCTCCTCTGTCAGAGTAGACAAATAACCACCAAAATGGCGGGCAAATAAAAGAAATACAAATTTCATGTTGCAAATTTCCCTTTGATTTCATTCTGCTTGCCATAAAACATGCTTACCTCCCAAAATAAAAGGGTTCAGTTCATTTCTTCCTCCCTATGTGTCATTTTACCCTCACCTTTACTTGCCTCACCCTCATGCAATGCTGCCTCTAGCCATTGGGAGGAGCAATGTCTTTTCTTATGACCTCGTGAGATGCACTCCTTGATTTCAGGTCTTAACAGAGTTGCCACACAGCTGTCCACAATATGATCACTAATAATGCATGCAGGTGGTGTGTGCACTGACTGCTGTACTTTGAGACGACTACAGCTCAGTCTCATCACCTTTTGTGATTGGACAACAATAAAACTCAAACTGCAGCTTATTATGATATATATAGACAAGTCCTTGATTGCGTCCTATATGGATTCCCATCACTGGAATTCACGTCTAAAGCAAATCT
Organism: Epinephelus fuscoguttatus; assembly: GCF_011397635.1. Lineage (NCBI taxonomy): Eukaryota > Metazoa > Chordata > Actinopteri > Perciformes > Serranidae > Epinephelus > Epinephelus fuscoguttatus. The sequence goes on from NC_064752.1 coordinate 36,665,494, forward strand.
TAAGGTCACACTTGTGTTCCCATCTTGCTCTTTCTTTTTTTCAATCTTCTGTGTGTTAGGAGAGGAAGGCACGGTGAGTGAAGTGAAGGAGGGATGAAGGATGGTAAAAGATATTTGTGACTCTCTAGCCTGATTAAGACCACTCCAGTCTGGGTGGTGCTACTTCACACCAGCGGCAGTGGCCTTCAATGGAAGAGGGAAGACTGGAGGGGTGTGTGTGTGTGTGTGTGTGTGTGTGTGTGTGAGAGAGAGAGAGAAAGAGAGAGAGTGTGTGTATGTGAGTGCATGGAGAAGTGGAGGAGAGTGGAAGGAGGGATTCCCTTTAATTGCAATCATTCTGGCAGCACTGCAGGGATCTACATGCCATGCATACAATTAGAGGAGGAGAGGAGAGGAGAGGAGAGGAGACAGCATGCTACTGATCCTACTTTCCACACGTGCACACACAGAGTTGAAGATGTACTTCTAAACAATGTTTATAGCTGTTTCCTGATGTACAGTACCTGTCAGCTCTTTCTTTGAGGGGACCGAGCTCCAACTTGATTACATCTGTATGTGGTGTTATCAGCGCCGTGTCAGCAGCAGCATCTTGATTTGTGTGTGTGTGTGTGTGTGTGTTTGTATACATGCTTCCAGTGTGCTGCCGAGGTTAATTGAGACACACAGCTCATCTCTGCCCTGATGAGGGTCAGAGCACAGAGGCAGATCTGCATTGCATTAATCTAACCCCAATTTATGCTGCCACACACTGTCAGTCGCAACCCTGCCCCCCAATCACACACACACACACACACACACACTCTCGTACGCACTTGCACATACCCATTAATTTAGCCCCAATTTGTGTTGTCTTCAGCTGCTGTGATGCATGGCACACACTCTCTTGGATTCAGCAACAACTCACACACCAAACACACTGTCATAAAGGCTTCTCATGCAGAGTTGATGTCATTTACTTTTGATGTCGGCGCTGTGTCATCTCCAAGGTGAAGTGTAAAATCAAATCAACTACTATAGAAAATCTCCAAATATCTACCTTGCTAGCACACACTTCTCCTAGCAACACTCACACACGCACAATATCTTACATCCATGTGGCCTCTATTATTCCTGCATAAGTTCCTCGCAGAGAGCCGGCCTGACAGAAGCTACACCCTGCAGCACCCAGAGAAGGAAAGGCAAATTAACCAGCTTCACTCTAACACTGAGGGACCATTAAAGTCGAAACGCCTGATCTCCCTGGCCGGTTTTAACTCTCCATCCTCTCCCTCGTTCCTCTCTCGTTTCCTCACTCTCCAGCTGGAAAGGTTAACCGTGAGAGGCTCTCAGAGACACTCCAGCAGACACACAAGTGATCTTTCCTTTAATTGGCTTCTCCACTCCCCTTCTCCTCCTCTCTTTTCCCTAGCAGGTCAGTACCGTCCACTGCTGGGCCCGACAGAGGCATCACACACACACACGCACACACACATATGCACACACAGAATGACAGCGAAGCAGTCAGGCTGAACTGAGGACTGGATGCACTGGGCAAGGAGTGTGTGTGTGTGCGTCTGTGTCTGTGCACCTTTAAATATCTCCATCCGACCAGTCAATCTGTCGTTAGTAGTACAGGAGTAGCAGTGCTGTGTAATTGAGCTATCTGGCGCTTGGGCCTCCATGATGTCCTCATCCATGAAGCAGCTGACACCGCAGCTCTGCCCCTCACTGTCACACAGACAGGGCACACAGGAAATTCATGAAGAGAACACTGACAGGTGTGGAGCCATTATCAGCCACAGCACAGTCTGTTTTTTTATCAGCGGTGAAACCTACACAGCCCTGCTTGCTCCTTAAAGAGAGTTTCACAAAATGAAAATGTTTTTTTTGGAGTTGAAAATCGAGGTATGCAATTTTGAAACGCTACTTTAGACATTAGGCGCTGTCAGAATGATAAAAGAGATGCATGTATTCTGGCGCCACGAACAGTATTGTTTTAGAGCTGGATCTGAGGCCAAGCTGAACTCCTGCCACTGAAACTCCAATCTTATAACTTCTCATCACATCTGGAAAAAATACTTAATTGTGTTCCTCCAAACTCAATTTGGCAGCTAGCAGATCTAGATAGGAGAGAGAGAATCACAGTGTGAAATGAGCTGCACGCTACGCTGACTTACCCCTGGTAGCCTAGAATCAGAGCAAGATGACTAGACAAGGCCGTTCGCACGATTGCACCCTGAACTCGGTTACGCCGACTATTCTGCTCTGTCTTTCTCTACACGCCGGGCCCTCGCCACAGCCATTATCCACAGGGTGCAGTGTGTGAGAGGACATCATTACCAGCTGTCTGCTGGGCTGCCTCCTGCCCCTATCTCTGCAGACACCATCCTATCTAACAGCCCTGTCCGAGGAGAACCAGAGCAGGGCCAGCAACTGAGAACAGCCTCATTCCCACCTGCCACAGAAACAGATAGGACACGAAGATAGCTGCAGCCTGCTGGTGGCTTTGTAGACTCTGTTAGGGTGATAATGGAGTGAGGCCTATGACTCATCAAGTCAGAAGTTCAGACTCTCAGTCCTCATCTCAGTTGCAAGACTTACCGATATATTTATAACCACAGCAGTTTTGAAGCAGAGCCACTGTGGTGTATGTAGAGCGGATCAGACCAGTCCGAAGCCACTGATAGCTAAAGCGCATTTATGAGGATGGCCATTTCAGCCAAATTTCCAAGAACCTATTGAACCATTTCCACCTTGCATTATAGTTTTGAGTAACTGAACTGCAATCAGATTGTGCTTGACCATGTATAAGTACAGATGTAAATGCACTCAAATCGCATGGAGGTCACAGTGTGATCCGATCAGTCAAGCCACCTCCAGAGGTGGTTAAGGACCCATTGTGACCAAATTAAACACAAGTGTAAATACAATTACATTTTCAATCAACATACTAGAAGCACATGGACAGAAATGCATAATCGTGCACGTCTGCTAAAAACCACCGAGGTAGCAACCAATAGCCAGTTAGTGAAGCAGCAAGAAAGCTTTTGGATACTTCAGATGTTTGTGGATACAGTCAAGACAACACCACCACAAGTGTCTGCCTTCAGTTTGGTCCAACGAAAGTATACAAGCAAAACTTGGCAATTCATATCACTACTAAGACATTTATGAAGCAATTGCTAGGCAAATAGTGAACAGTGAGAGGAGTGACGTTCAGTTGTTTGAGCTGAAGAGAGCTCAGTCGGGTCTTAACATGAACTGGAGACACATAAAAGTACCATGTGTAAATGTAATCAGGTTAAAGCATATCTTGATAACAGATGCATTTTGATGATGTGTAAATATAAGGTGACTCTGTCCCCCCTTACTCCTTGTAATGTCTAGCCATGCAGATAGCTTCAGCCTTACAAATACAATGCCTGTGCATATGCGTGCAGGCTACCATTTTTCAAATAGCACTAAACTGAAGTGTAGCTGAGGCTGAAGTAAATGTCATTAGTTTTGTGTAATATACAACACATTTAAATTTTTAATTGATGGTGGTGTTAGATTAAAAGTTAAGGGTTCATCCTAAGGCGAACGTGAATGTGTGAACCAAATTTTAAGCCGAGCTATCCGATAATTGTTGAGACATTTCACTCAAAACCAAAAATGCGAACCTCATGGTGGAGCTGGAGGATCACGGTAGGGGATCTCCAATGTCATTAGGATACATCGTCTCAAAGTGCAAATTACACAATGACAGTCAGGGAGGTCAGTTTTTTCTTTAGAACATAGAGGGAACCAAATACAGTATGGGCATGTGCCTCTTACAATCCTTAACCTTTTTTGCCTATAAATATCTGCAGTCTGTAGATGTTAAGTCAAATCATTACACCAGCTCATGGGGTACGTACCTTTTGTAACAACTTTTGTAGTCAGGGGTCACCAATGAAGTATTCAACAGCAAACTGCCAGCAAGTTTTTTTTCTATTAAAGTCTATTATTTTTCAATTGTTGTAAGAAAACAGCTGACAAAGTTTGATTTTTGGTGCTCTGTGTCTTTAAGTAGTAGATAAGGTAATGTTTTAGTGTTCAAAGAAACTTCAAAGTAAAACTCTGAAAGTAAGAAGGTAAGGTCCAAGTCTTCCACCCTCCTATTATTCAAATCACGCATTGTCTAGGAACCATGAATGTCTGGGCAAATGTTGTGCCAATCTTTAGCAGATGTTGGGAACTTTGACCTGCTGGGTGCCCTAAAGGAAATGTCAGTGTATCACCAAAGTCGTCAGGATTCATCCTACAGGTACCATGGATGTCTGTACCAAATTTCATAGCAATCCATCCAGTGGTTGTTGGGATATTTATCTCAGTTTGGATCAAAGTGGTGGACTTACAGACCGACCATTCCTAGAGCCATACCAGCCAGCTTCACTAGACACCATTAAATATTCTTTTTAATTTTTTTTTTTTTTTCGTGAACTGACCTTTTAAGGGCCAGTCCCTAAACAGCACTGAACTGTAATTTACGGATGCCATTATATAAACTGATGTGGGAAACTGCAGCAGTTAAAATACAGCAAGAGTTAGATTTCAAGTTTATTTTTCACATATGAATAAAAACACATATGACAGCTTTGTGATCTTGCCCTGGAAAACAGTGATTGTGACTGTGGTGCTTTTGATGGAGCGCTGTGATGTCCTGCAGTCTGACTGTGTTTGAAAGCCGTCTTTTCTTCGAGGTGGACATGTGACAGCAGGTGGGCAACTACACAAGAGCAACAGGCGCTTAAAGGAAATGGACTTTGAGGTTGTCATGGTAATGAGAGCGTTATGAACCAAACACTCTGGGCTATTACCCCAACCCACGCTGCTGCCCGTCTCCTGACCCCCCTCCACCTCCCTTCACACTCGCCGAGGTGTGGGTGCTTGCATTGAGGTCAACTGGACCAGATCTTTTCTGAATTTCTGCCATCGCACCCACCCACCATGCTTGTTAGTGTGTCCTTTTTTTCTTTCAAGTCACACACACGCAGACACACATAGACAATGGTCCAAGGGCACTCTGCCTGACACAGGACAGGAAATAAGTGTTTATGTGGACGAGGCGCCCCTTCCTGTGCGCTCCCGGAGGGCCGCCACCCCCCTAATCCAGGCTCAATGTGCGCTTCTGGATTTCACCTTCCCTCAAAAACACTACCTCTGGATATAATTCTCTGTGAAAGCTCTCTTTCTCTTCACTTCATGCTTCTCACACACTTGATTTTTCTCATTCTTTCTCATTTCTAATCCTCACTGTGTCACTCCCTCCCTCCTCCTCTCTGCTTTTACTGGCTGCCGAAAACAATGGAGTTTTGTTGGTGGATTTTACCTTTATTGGCACTTTCACATTCATTTTTCTCTCCAGATGACCCAGTAAATGTGTTCACATTAGGCTTTTCAACTGGCAGCACATGCTTCCAGTTCTGCAGTAGGTCACTGGTGAAGTAGACAGAACTGTGTGTATCAAAGCCAAACAGAGACGCAGCCGAAACCGGAGAGGCTGTTTAGACCTGTGAGATGTTGACTTGTTACCATTGCATTCTGTGTGTGTGTGTGTGTGTGCATAAGGACAAGGCTCTGGTCTGTGCTCCCTGTTTGCTTAAGGTGGCATGAGTCAGCTCGACTCAAAAACAGGGGCCTGTTTTCGTGTGGCCTGCCAACTGCCTGTCTGACATTTAGCTAGCTTTCTCTCTCACACATTCACACACACAAACACACACACTCTCTCTCTCTCTCTCTCTCTTTCTCTCTCTCACACACACACACACACACGCACACTTGGATTTTTAACACACACAGACACACTCGCTTAGCCGCAAGTCAACATCACTCTGCAGAGCAAAACTGCCCCTTGGCTCTCCATCGACTCAATGCTCATTTTCTGAGCTCATGTTTCCACCACAAGTAATAACAAGTAAATACATTCTGTTTAGATTCACACTTTTCATATGGAACCAGTGTTTTCAAGCACCAAGGTAAAGAGTATGGTCAGAATGAGACTAACCAGAAGTGTGGGATGTAAATATAGGTGGCTGGATGCTGGGAAAAAGTTGTGATGGTGAAACTTGGGCTGAAGGCACATCTGGTGTCTCAGGCAGGATGGATGAGAGTTTGGGCTGATGTGGGGGTCTGGGTTCAGGGATGGGAGGATTATGGATGTATTGGGGGGTGAGTCTCCCTGTCTCCTCCTCCCCAGTGCCCCTCTGAGCCACGTTGCTGCGGTTGTGAGCAGCCAGAGGGATTTGGCTGAAGGCCAGAAGTTGCGTAAGCGTGTGCTTAAACCAGCGGGGTGCCATGCCTCTCCTCCCCTCTCTGTCTCTTTCTCCTCTTTAGTTTTTATCACCTCACCTTTTTATCTTTTCTGTTGGTAAATTTCTAGCACCAACAATTTCCTTTTATCTTTTCACTTTGTCTATGATAATCCCATCCATTCTTATGTCAGATGGAGCATCCAACAGTTATTATTCTGAGGGTTGACTGATTAAAAAGTCAACCCTTGTTGGACAGGACAGCTTTTGAGTGAAAGGGGGATAGAGGGGAAGATGTGCACCAAAGGGCGGCAAAGGACATAGACCTTGTGCATGGGATGCCTGCTCTACCAGGTGAGCTATCTGGTGCCCCAACCACACAAATTAAAACCCAGGGTGGGGGAGCCCTTCTGTGCGGAGTTTCCATGTTCTTCACGTGTCAGCCTGTGTTTTCTCTGGGTATTCTGGCATCCTCCCACAGTCCAAAGACAGGTAGGCTAGATTAATTGGTGACTCTGGCCATAGGTGTGGATGTGAGCATGGAGGTTGTCTGTCTCTGTGTCAGCCCTGTGATAGTCTGGAGACCTGTCCAGGGTGTATCAAAGGAAGTGCCAAAGCTGGCCAAAGGAGGAGCTAGAGGCCACTGATATTTACAGGTTTTAATCACCGGGTGTCTTGTTTTGTTTTGGAGAGAGAGACCTCTGTGGATAATTCAGCTCACGGTAAAAACATCCTGAACATCACCTGGACCAGAAAAAAGATGAACACACATTAAGTTACCTGAGAAAATGGTGATCACACATTAGCAGGTGCTGGGCTACTCACTGAAACAGCCTCTGAGAAACAGTGATTTGTAGCATGAAGCTGCTTTATTCAGTGTTTTAATGGTTTTAATTACCATGTCTATTTGGAGCCTAGGAGACCAACATCTTTACAAGATATAGTTCATTTTTATAATCAAACAGCACATAATTATTTAACTAATTTGAACAAGAAACCAGAGACAAACTTTCACTTGACTTTCAAATCACTAGGTTCACAAATTATACCCCAGGTCTCACTGACATGGCGGAAACAGTACTAAAAAGTGACAGCCTTAATCACTGTAATCAGTGCACCACCCGGCCAGTATGCCAGGTGACCCAAATCAGACACACCCAGAAGGTCAAGTGCATTATGGGTCTAGCTGCTCGTGGATCCCTCAGGTGACTTTTACATTCACTTAGGAGCTCTTACCTTCAGTGAGGTGTGTGAGGCCTTCCTGCTGATTGTGACTGTTAATCCTGCTGTCAGAGCCTCCTCAGCTGCAAATGTTTGAAAACTCTGAGGAGCACCGAGTGGACTGGTTACGATGTGCTCTGAGAATGAACGAGCAGGAGTTTAACCTGGAGCAGACTGTAGAGGGCTCAAGACTCACCAAATGATGTTAAGACAGGTGAGTACAATAAGAAACTCACTGACTACTGTAACTACTGTATAACTTTGCTTAGAAACATAGCATTGTATGTGTGTGTGCTACGACTGCAACTAGTAGTTATTTTCATTGTTGATTAATCTGTTGATTATTTTCTTCATTAACTGATTAGTTGTTTGATCTAGCGTATACAATATCAGGAAATGTTGATCAGTGTTTCCAAAAGCCAAATGTCTTGTTATCTTCATTCATTCATCTTCTAACCGCTTCATCCTCTTGAGGGTCGTGGGGGGGCTGGAGCCTATCCCATCTGACATCGGGCGAGAGGCAGGGTACACCTTGGACAGGTCGCCAGACTATCGCAGGGCTGACACATAAAGACAAACAATCATTCACACCTACGGACAATTTAGAGTTATCAATTAACCTAGTCCCCAATCTGCATGTCTTTGGACTGTGGGAGGAAGCTGGAGTGCCTGGAGAGAACCCACACTGACACAGGGAGAACATGCAAACTCCACACAGAAGGGCTCCGACACCCGGGATCAAACCGGAAACCCTCTTGCTGTGAGGCGACTGTGAGGCGACAGTGCTGACCACCACACCACCTGACCACCTCCCTGTCTTGGTTTATCCACAACCCAAAGATACTCAGTTTACTGTCAAAGAGGAGTAAAGAAATAAAAAAAAAAACCAAGTGAAAATACTCACATTTAAGAAACTCACATTCTTGAAAAAAATATCAAAATATCTTCTTCTTCTAACCGCTTCATCCTCTTGAGGGTCGCGGGGGGGCTGGAGCCTATCCCAGCTACATCGGGCGAGAGGCGGGGTACACCCTGGACAGGTCGCCAGACTATCGCAGGGCTGACACATAGAGACAGACAACCATTCACGCTCACATTCACACGCTCACATTCACACCTACGGACAATTTAGAGTTATCAATTAACCTAGTCCCCAATCTGCATGTCTTTGGACTGTGGGAGGAAGCCGGAGTGCCCGGAGAGAACCCACACTGACACGGGGAGAACATGCAAACTCCACACAGAAGGGTTCCCATGCCCGGGATCGAACCAGCAACCCTCTTGCTGTGAGGCGAGAGTGCTAACCACCACACCACCGTGCCGCCCATATCAAAATATATCAAATTAATCAATTTAAGCAAATTAAGCATTAAAAAAAATGACAGCTAATCAACTAATCATTGCAGACTGTGTACGCATGTGAAAAGTCCATGTTAAGGCTTGCTAAGAAAAAAAAATTAGAATAACATCAGCTGTACAAAACAAAACACATCTTCTCTTTCAGGTTTCCTTAAAATGTTCTCTTAAGTATTTGAGGTTTTCTCCTTATCTTGGTCTTATACTTAAGGAGTTGGTTTAAGTTAGTTAAACCACACACATTGCACAACGGTTATCATGGAAACAGTAGTATTTTACCACTGTAAAATCTTTCAATGCAGTAAGTGCTTTAACATTTTTACTTAACTAAAGAAACCTTCAAATAGAGTCTGTGCAACACCCTTATGTAAGGCCTTTAGCTTAAGAAAAAATAAGTCTTAAGTGTCATACTTAAGAAGAAAATTTTAAGTGTTTTGTGCAACTGGCTCCTGGCCGTAATGCAGCCACTGCAGTCTATGGTTTATTCATCTCTGTGTTTTCTGCTTTGATGATGTTTTTTCCTGCTATTGATTCTATAAGAATTTGCAAGTTAACTTCATAATACTAGTTGCACCTGCCATGGTGTCTTTTTTTTTATTGTTGTTCATTTTTGTTTAATCATCTGAGTTTTTCCTTCTTTTCTGTTTAATTCCAGTAAGGCTATACAAAGGAGTGCACATTTATCATTGATATATATCAGATATATCAGTGGTATGCATGCACAGGCTTCAAAGTGCCACATGTAATGGTACTTATTGTTGGTTTGGACATATGGAGTCTTCAGATGATACTGTTCCACTTGTGTTAACATTTAATTCAATTTGTTTTGTAGCCAAAAGGTGTCCTCCCAGTTATGTTAACTCAGAGTAGAACTGACCTGACCTACTTTTTATGTTTGGGCCTATCTAAGTACAGTTTACCACAATTTAAAGGGAAATTTCAGTTTATTTAAACCCGTCTCCTATCGTCCTAAATTTGTTTCAAGTCACTAGTGACATAGAAATAATAGTTAGCATGTTAGCCGTTAGCCTAGATACAGCCGTAGCGTCAGACCTGTTAAAACGTAATTGAACGGGCATCCCTTCAAGTGCAAAGTTAGCCCACTAAACAAGCTTTTTCTCCACAAAGACCGCCTCATATCGTTAGGATAAATGTCAGAGAACATATAGAAAACGACATGTAAACGTGTTGTCTTACCTTACCGGTGTGCTGCCATGTTTGTTGTTTACCATTTAGCTAAGGCTGCAACCGGTCCCATTCCTTGCAACAGAGGTATTCCTCTTCTGTGGGCACTGGGGTACAGCGTTCACAGGTAACATTACACCACTGATCTCCAGAGCTAAAGCCTTCCAGCCATTCCTCCTCTGTCGTCCTCTAACGTTACCTGTTGTGCCTCTCTTTCTCTCCTCAATTCTTCAGTTTCACGAAGCTCTTTGTCAGTGTATTCTGGCTCAAATAAATAAGGGCAGCCATCGCCTCTCGATGTGGAAAGCCTATATACTAACATTCCACATTTAGGTGGTCTTCAGAGTTGTTGTCTTACCTTACCATGTGTTTACCGTTTACCTCTGCTTCCCAGCACGCGGCCGAAATCTCGCGAGAACACGCCACAGCAGCTGCAAGGCAGAACCGGACAGTAGCCTGAAAGGTTCATTCATTTATTTTATGAAAGATTTATAGAATAATGGCTGACTTTTTGCCAGACTTCGACTTTGTGGAGGAGGGATTTGATTTTGCAGAGTTTTATGGCCGCCCTTATTTATTTGAGCCAGAATACACTGACAAAGAGCTTCATGAAATTGAAGAATGGAGGAGGAGGAGAGAGAGAGAGGCGCAACAGGTAGAGGACGACAGAGGAGGAATGGCTGCTGGAAGGCTTTAGCTCTGGAGATTGGTGGTGTAACGTTACCTGTGAATGCTGTACCCCAGTGCCCACAGAAGAGGAATACCTCTGTTGCAAGGAATGGGACCAGTTGCAGCCTTAGCTAAATGGTAAACAACAAACATGGCAGCACACTGGTAAGGTAAGACAACACGTTTACATGTCGTTTTCTATATGTTCTCTGACATTTATCCTAACGATATGAGGCGGTCTTTGTGGAGAAAAAGCTTGTTTAGTGGACTAACTTTGCACTTGAAAGGATGCCCGTTCAATCAAGTGTTAACAGGTCTGACGCTACGGCTGTATCTAGGCTAACGGCTAACATGCTAACTATTATTTCTATGTCACTAGTGACTTGAAACAAATTTAGGACGATAGGAGACGGGTTGAAATGAACCGAAATTTCCCTTTAAGTACTTTTATTTGAAACCTGAGTAATATGTTTTTAAAGCAACAGCACCTCCTGTGATTTTTAACATCAATGCTCTAAACTAATAAAGACATTTTATCAGGGTCTATATATCCTTTGCTCAATGCTAGTGTGCCTAAAGTAAGTCCAGTGGCTTTCCTGTTTATTCATAGTTGACAGTACTAACTTGGGTAAAATATTCTAGTATTCAGTCTTCTTTAGGTTCTTCTCGGGTTATTATACCATCAGTTTTTGCTACATTTGACTCACTTCAGGACAGTAAGCATACGATAGTTCTCAGTGACTTCCCCTTGCTTCACCCTGTCACTCTGCCGTTAAGCAGTGCACTATAACAATTTTTGCTTGAATGTGAAAACAAGCTGAGCAAATTAGCACTGATTAATTATCCATTATTAAAATAAATTATAATGTCAGTTTCATGAGTTTTGCTGTTTGTACAAGGCCTTGGCTGAGTCATCAGGCCAAAAATACAAGACATAAAGCAGCAGCCAAACCGGAGGAATAATCCTAGCAGAGGGCCAACATTTAGGCAGTGCTTTATTGTCGTAGTGCCAGCTCTGGGTATCTGGCATGTCCCACCCACACAGATGAAAGCCAACTCTTAAGTGGCAGTGTCTGCTCTGTATGCACCTCCCCTGTCTGACACAGGAGCTCTGCACTAAGAGAGAGAGCGCAAGAGGAGAGCCAACATTGTGATGGAGCTGATTGGTGTGTGCGTATGTTTGCTAACATGGCATGTATTCAGTTAAGAGTTATATCTCCCCATTTTTCAATTTCTCCCTTTTTTATTGTTTGCCTTTCTTTCCCCTTATGTTGAATTCACAAGCAGCTGGGATGGATAAAGCATTTTAATGATCCCTAACTGATTTCTGCATTTGCTTTAAACTTGCCCTTAAGTGTGGTTGAAATTTGCACGAGTGGTTGTGGCCGGTGGAGTGGGAATGGGTGACTACCCCAAATCCTCCAGTTCAGTTACACATTGTCCCTGCCCTGCACCCTGGAGTCTCTTTCATTCTATGTGTCATGGTCTGGTCATCTGAAACACCTCAGCAGTGATGGCTGGACAATATATATCATGATATGAGAAATAATTTTGTCTTAAATTTTGGATATCGTAAATAGGAATATCAGTTTTGATTAAATTTGTTTTCATGCCCATTAACTGGTAACTAACAGATTCATTTTTAAGGAGGAAAAAAAAAGAAGCAAGATGACGCGAAATACAAGAGGCCATTCCTTAAAGTCTGGCACTCCATTAATTTGGTGTGTGCTTTAGTGCCACATTTCAAAGTGCTACCCATTAAGAGGTGGTGACATTTTAATGTTTTGTGATGGAAAAGTCTTGCCTTTTATTTCATTTTCTGTTAGCTTTTCTGACGCCGTGCAGAAACTTAGTGCCAGCTGCCAACCCTCTGTTCTCCACTAGTTAGCTAACGTTAGCTTTGGCTACTCTGCACTGCGCACCATCCAGCCAGATCAAATGGGAGCTAGCTAGTGGCCACTCGTTGCTGTGGAAACATGGTACCACCTTTTAGTCTCCCCAGATAGCCCTGGTTAGTAAGCAGCTTCATTTTGAGCCACAAAATCCCTCTAGCATTGTTAACTTTGTTAGCACCACTAGCTGTGCCAATACTGCTAACAGTGCCACCAGAGCTAACACTGATAACATAATTAAAAATTGAGGTCTTTCAATTGTAGCCTAAATATTTAGAGACAGCACCTACAGTCAACCCTATAATATTGCAGCAATGTTGATAAGATATTTGGTTAAAAAAAAAAAAAATACTGCCTGCAGGGAACTGACCCAAACTGACCCCAGATCAGTACTTCAGACTGACCAGGTAATACCTGCTGCACTAAATGTATGCACATCCATTAAATCAGATGACTTTACTCTGTCTTCGAGTGAGATCTTTCAGGTGATTCATTAGTGATTCATTATCTAACGGATGCTCTCACAGCAGAGGGATCCAGCTCACTAGATTAATCTATCTGTCATCGTCGTATAAGGAAGATACATGGTCATTGTTCAACAGAGCCGGGATGAAGTAAGGGAGCGGGTTTGTATCAGCACTGGACATAGACATTTGTAATGAGAACATCGCTCCTAGATCATATTGGGAGGCAGGGGCTACCATGTTTCTGTCCTCTATGGAGATGTTTAGCACAAATCCTCTCTTTTCAAAGCAGCTCTGCTGAAGCAGAGCTCCAGCTGCTGTAGAAAGCCTTCCCTTGTCTCATCTCTCTCACACTAACTGACGTCAAAACGCATATCAGATGGTCTGGAATACGTTTTAAGGCTCACACATGCAAATGGTCATCCATCCTCCACCCAGGCTGCGTTCCGCCCACTCTCGCTGCTCGGGCCTACTGCTCTGCTGCTCCTGCTGCTTCCGTGAGACCGGAGCAGAAACAAATGTCTCACTGCTGCCAACTCTTGTGTGTCTGTGTGTTCGTATGAGTGTGAATGTGTGCGAGTGTGTATTCAATGGAAGCCCACTGGGCTGTGGTTCCCTCAGTAGTCCTGCAGCAGCAGTAACTCGATACAGTACACACACATTTTTGTTGCTGATCCAAGCTTGTCTGCTTGCCATGATTTTGGTTCAGTTCAACTTGTTGTAAAACACTGCTGTGCACTGTTAAAGAGGAGAACATGCAATCAGCATCTAATGAACACAGTGTGCCATGTTATGAACGATGGTTATGTGCCCTTTAATGAAGTTGATTTGTTGCCTTGGGTTTTGATTTGGCAGTTCAATGCCTCTAAATCATTTATTAATGCAGGATTTTTTTTCTTACAGTTTCAGGAAAGTAGAGCTGAAAATATTATCTGAACAACAGCTTATCTATCCAACTCCCATTTCCCGAAGTTACAGTATAGGAGGACATGGTGCTGCCAAAGTAACTTTTGTAATAACGTCTTTCTTTCTTTCTTTCTTTCTTTCTTTCTGTGTCTCTGCCCCCCACCCTCTCCATCGCCTCTCATGTAGGAAGAAAAGATGTTTCTTTGTAAGGACTCACTGGCACCAGTTCCACTGACTCACACAGCTGCCCCAATAGAGCTCTCCTCCCTCTGATTTACAGCCAGTAGTGGTATTATAGGTTTCTAGTTGTTTTCCAGAGTTATTTACTGGCACTTTCAATCCATCTGTCTGTGTTTCTGCAATTTGTGCAGAGATGTTTGTACTGTTTTAACTCTAGAAAAACACAATGTGACAGGCTGTGATTTATGTAATTTAGCGAGTGAAAGTGATAACTTAAATAAACAGATGGTGGTGCAAAAGAAAGAACAGCCACCTTTTAAGAATTAAGCTGATTTCATGCAATGTTGTTTGACTTGAATTTAAAAAAAAAAAAAAAAAAAAAAAAGAAGTATTTTTTTTTGTGTGGATAGGAGTCCCGGAGTGCCTCTGTGTTTTTTAATGGCCACTTAAATTATGGCACAATTTATAACCAAACTCCTATCAAAATAACTGTGGTAAAGTCTCTGAGCAAAAGCACGTGAGCCTAAATGTTGATGGTGTTGATGGTGAGTGTGAAGGTGTTACTCCAGGATAAGAGCTGGAATACGTTGTGTCTCTATATGTGAAACAAGTGACTCTGGATGTGAATCCAGGTTGTGTTCAGTGCTTCATTCTGCATTGTTTAAAGATGATCTGTTGATGTACAGTGCAGATCTGCAAAAAACAACTAAAGATTTTGTAGCCCAGTCGCCAGAAGAAAATGTTGGTGTTGTACTTTTCTGCAAACAACAGATATGTTACATTTGTACATTTCATACGTATCATATCAATGTTCTTAAAATGACATAGTTTTGATAACATAATTATGAGCTTTGTTATCAGGAGATGGAGGGGATGGTAGATGGCATGGTGCCTAGGTGGGAGAGATGGCTGCTAAGCTACAGACCACTGTTTAAGACAACAAACAACAAAACAGCTGATTTTTAGTAAGACATTGGCTGCATTTCCAGCTGCGATTGTGCTTCAAAAAGCAGATGTTTTTTGGTGAGACATAGGCAGCATTTCTAGCAAGACATGGGCGGCATTACCAGCTGTGATTGTGCCAGGAAAAGCTTGATTTTAGCAAGAAATTGGCAGCGTTTCCAGTGGCAATTTACCTATGGCTAAGCCACGTCCCCTCCACTACTACTACCTACCTACTCAGACAAACTATCAACATTCAGTGACCGGGCGCTATGGCAGGTGTCACAGTACACGACATTTCGCAGGATGGCAATCTATGATTTTTGGAGACATAACGATCAGATGTCATTGAGAAGTAACCAAAAGGGCCTAAACTACACATTGGAGGGATATACCAATCATTTTATTGTTGAGAAGGTCAATGAAAAGCTTAAATTACAAGCCAAAATTTACAGGTCACAGTATGCTTGTGAACTGCATCTCGTTGCCGTCGCCATCAAAGACAACAAGTGCCACTGAAGTTAAGGTTTTTGGCTCAGAATATGAGAAAAGGATAACAGCCTTTTTACCATCTTTACCACGAATGTCTCTCCGTTAGTTTGCTACAGTATTTACACTGAATCATTCAGCATAACGTTTACCAAAATTTGTTATCTCTGCGATTACAGATAAGTTAATGAAGCTAAGCTCCAGACATTAACGTTAGCTTAACTAGAGCCCTATGGACAACAGCTAACAATGATGTACGATCACCAAAGTACAAAACTAGAACAAAATAGGTTAATGAACTCCCAGCAAACAAGGTGACATGATGAACAACGCAGCTAAGAGCTAACGTTAGGCTAACTTTAGCTAACGTTAAAGATAACTTCATATTTTTTTCCAGCAAAGTGACAATATGTTGCCTCAAACATAATGATGACTTACCTTAAAACAGATGTAGACATCATTGTTAATCTTATTCACGTTGAGTTGATGTTGTGGTCTAACGTTACCACACAACTTTATCCAAAGGAGACACTTTTCTCGGTTGAGATGTGGTTTAGGAAAGGGTAAAAAATACACCTTGTGGCCCAGCCTCTCAGGATACCTTGTGTCTGAGTTGCATGTACCCCATGCACACCATTTGACCATTTTTAAACTTCAAATCTCCGAAAAAGCTCATAAAACCGAACAAAACTGACTTTCTGTAATGCATTTCAATGAACGGCCAGGCAGAGAATGTCCAAGTGTAGGGGAATGGCTATATGCACTGTGATTGGCTCATCGTGTTTGAGGGCGGGACTTAGCCATAGGTCAATTGTGCCATCAGAAGCAGATTGTTTCCTTGTGCTTAGTGAGACAACGGCAGCTTTTCCAGCCTCGATTGTGCCACAAAAAGGAGAAGTTTTTTAGTCAGACATCGTGGCATTTCCAGCAGCAACTGAGCCACCAAGAGCAGATGTTCTTTTTAATTTTTGTTTTTTTTCAGACATCAGACATCAGACATCAGTATTTCCAGCTGTGATTGTGTTACCAAAACTGTCTGTTTGTTAGCAAGACATTTCCAGCGAGACACTGGCAGCACTTCCAGCATGATTGTGCCACAAAAAACAAGCATTTTAATCTACTGTAAAGCATTATTATTTCCTAACCATAACCAAGTGTTTTTGTGCCTAAACATAACCACAGATCAACCACAGTGTTGTTGAAATAATATGAAACGTGAAGTTTCATAATATCTGCCACACAATAACATACAAATGTTCCATATCCATGGTTTCCTTCAATGTACAATACCAGCATTTATTCTGGGGATTGGGTTGAATTTATAACCTTATATATCAATCAAAATCTAACCAACATTCAAAGAACACTCTGCATCACTGTGTGCAGGCACATACGCCACAGAAACAGATAAAGGTCTCCCTGAGAGAAAAGATTTTGCTATGTGATTTGGGTTAGATTGAAAACAAAGCCCATTTTATGCTTCATTGCTCCTCATGAAGAGTTATGAACTGTACACTTCAGAAAAATGTCCTCCCTCTTTGCAGATTTCTTCCGGTTGGATGATTACAAAAGACTTAAACTGTGTTTGAGAAAGAGAACTTTCTGTGACAGAATTCATCTGTAGAGCTGAAGAGGAGACGAGGAGGAGGAAAGTGTTTGGTTCACAGTGTCGTCCTCTGCGTGATATTGAATCATTTTATGTGGTGTGATGTTTCACCTCAGCATTTCGGCGTGTGGCACTTTGCGCACTGCCTGACATTAAAATAGTTAAATGATTAATGTGTAAACTTTAAGACAAATAAATGTATTTTCACGAGTTTCTTGAGCCCTAATGAGTTTATCTGAAGGCCATTGTTTGAGAGCTGCCGGGTGAAAGAGCCATATTCAGGATTTGCAGCAGAATGTCATCTGAGAGACTCTGACATTGCCAGAAACAGAATCTTTTCTGTTTTGGCAATGTCAGACTCTCACACACCATCAGCTACTGAACAGTGCATTTGTACCATCATTGTCATTCAGAATCATCCTAAATTGCATTGCCAAAGCTTTGACATGAAAGGCACGGGTTTGAATAGATTACAGAGGATGCAAAATAGCTGAAATTGTGATAGAGGTCCCTTGAGTACACTTTAACAATAACCTCTATAGATGTCGCCACACATGAAGGTTACATGGTTGTCGCCTCATACAAGAGTCACATCAGAAAAGTATCAGGCGTATTGTATGAGTTCTGTGTCTGTTGTGCCATTCCTTTGACCCAAAATTAATAATAAATCGAGTATTTCCTTCTCTAGGTGTCTTTGTGCCTTCAGCGGAGGAGGGTAGAGCTGTGTTTGGTGGGAGCCAAGGGCGAGCGGCTTGTCATGTCAGGAGTATTAATTTATGATTTCCATCCCAGCTTCTGACCTCCTCACCTCCATTAGAATGCAGCCTTTGTAATTTCATGGTTAATATTCAATAGCCACTTGTCCCCTGCGCCTGCTTTGTGCATGTGAAATTTCTGGTGGGGGTGTGTATCATTTTTGATTTGTTAAGTTTGTGTGTTTGCGCATGTGTGCGTGCGTACATGGAAAAGGAAATGAGGGTCGACTACAGCGTGGCTTCCTGCAAAACAGTTGCAGATGTCCAGAGATGTCCTCTGTGTCTCTATTCCCACTGAGGGGCTTGAATTGCCTCTCTGTCTACTAACCTGAGTCATTTGAATCGCCTCCTTCATGCACACACTTCTCTCTCTCTCTCTCTCTCTCTCTCACATGCTCTTTCTCGGTCTCACACACACACACACACACACACACACACACATCTACATGAATGTAGGCACACACACAAACATACAGTAGCTGACTTCCTTTGCAGGCCTCACGCCTCGGAGCCAAATTGTGATCCTGCTATCAGTGAACTCTACACACAGTCTACAAGAAACAGAGGCCAGAAAACAATTCACACCCAGCGGACAGGACACGCGTGTACACACAAGTACACACAAGTACACACACACACACACACACACAAAAACAGTAGACAGGAATTGTTTTCATGAGATCTATTAGCTGCTGGCCACTTTCAAGATAGAAAGGGAATGAAGAGGGAGGAAAGATGAAGGCAGGAGAAGAAGAAGAAGAAGAAGAAGAAGAAGAAGAAGAAGAAGAAGAAAATCTCCAACAGTAAAAGTCCCCTGCATTTCTCCACACATTGATGTATTGGCCTGAACACACATTCCTACTGAACAACTTTGGCAAGCCTTTAAAAAAACACATTAAAGGGCTCTGTTCTGCATGAGCCCAGTTGTTGCTCTGTTTTCTCCCTTTTTCCCCCTGTTTTCTCTCCGCTCCGCTCAGCCCAGCTCAGAGACAGCTAATCTGCATGGGTTATGGGAAAATCCGCAGATGCTAAAAGATGATTGTGACAATGTATTAATGGAGAAATAATAAAAGACAGCAGGGAAAAGATGAGCAACAAGGCTGTTAAAAACAGGAGAAAATTACCCTAATATACATCCACAGCTTCCACCATATGGTTACTTCATTAAAAGCTGCATGTGTTGGATATACACTCTGATGGCTGCTTTAGCAATATTTTATCCTACTTTATGTTGTTTAGTTTGTCTTATATCAGTGGTTTTCCACCTAATTTGTCTGACGTCCCCCCACAGCCACATGAGATGAGCTTTAATACTTCATCGACACCATCATTCAATTCCAAATACATTCATTCCAGAGGATTATAGATGTTATTTATCACTATTAGGCTTAATATATTGGCACGTCCTTTTTTATAAAGGAATTCTTGACCTGCTTTCTTCTGAAAAATGCTGGTAGCTGCCATCTATCTACCCCCAGTTTATATGTTGATATGGAAAAAAAGGGAGGAAGGTGTTTCATGTTATAGATGCTTTCACTGAGCTATATGCCTCGATGTGATCTAGGACATGATAACATGATTTTATTGGTACATATTCATATTGTTATTCTAAAACTTTGCCTGTAACTATTATATGATGTGTGTCTGCTGCACTTACAAAGGTCATTTGTAATCTCAAGGAGGCTTTTCCTTTTTAAATAAGTTTTAAATAAATAAATGTAAAAGTACAATTGAACTGTAATTTTTTGGGGAGTCAGTTTGCATTCATATTAGCAAGTTAACACTTGGAATGGCAGATGTTTGAACTGGCTGTCCATTACTTTTTGCAAACTAGGCCAACTTCAACTTTTCTGCTTTGCTTGCTGACTCATTATCAGGCACCCTCAATCGCAACATGTTACAACTAACCAGTGGTAGGAATGTAAATCACAAGTTTCATCATGACACCATATTGATTCTTTGGACAATAAAATTATATTTGATTCGATTGTGATTCGATTCAGTTCAGGGGGCTGTGGTTGATGTGAGGTGGTATCAGTAAATATCCCCATTGTCTTTTTTTGGCTGCTTACCATTGTCTGTCTGGCGCTAGGCTGCTAGCACTGTTTGAAATATTTAGGAGGGAGGCTTGCTTGGAAGTAAATGGTGACACAGACGTGCCATGGGAATTTCAGTACAAAGGTGTATCTTGAAGATGATAATATGTACCGATTTTCACATTTATTGGATTGTTGACTATTGAATCATTATATTGATCCAGATGGAGGTATCATTACAATTGTAGCCAGTGGTGGACTATGGTTTATGGTTTATTACTGTATTCACACACAGTTTTGAGGTACTTGTACTTTACTTGCGTATTTTTATTTTATGATGCTTCATACTTCTACTCTACTACATCTCAGAAGCACATGTTGCACTTTTTATCTGATAGCTTTAGTGACTTTTCAAATTGAGATTTTACAGACAAAACATGTCATCAGTATATAAAATAATGATGCTGTGTTTCAGATTGAACCACCCCAGGACGTGTAAAGCATTTAAAATTAGCTCCTCCTCAACCAGCTATAACATTTAAAGCTATAGTTGGTAATCCTGTTCAGAAACACTTCTTGTTATACTGGGTGAAATGGTCCTTCCATCCTGAGAGTAGTCGATACATATTGTGTTCAGAAAAAGGAATGAAAAAAATCCGACCTCTGTGGCAGCTGCAGGCCTGTAAAAACTCTGACCAATCCCTGCCATTCAGTGCGAATGGAAAGAACTAATCAGATGCCTTCATGCCTTCAAATTTCAATATAGACAAGTGCTGCATAGAGTTTGCTTGCTTCATTGTGAATTGAAGAATGAAGCTATGTATAAACATGTGAGACACTTGTACAGTTAAAGAAATTTTATCCAAGCTCAAAGTGACCCATTGGTTTGTGGACTTTTGTTTAAAGCCTTGAGTTTGACATTACATCGGTTGCCATCGGTTTGTTGGAGCCAGAGATGATCATATTTGGGTGAGAGGATGGCACTGTGGAGGAGCGAGAGGTGGGGACGCCATTGGCAGACAGCCTATCACTCAGAGAGGCCCCATCTTAATTATGCGTAACTTTAAGCCTAAATAAAATGGAAACAGGTGACTTTTCAAAAAATTCACCCCCATACAGTTGTCATGAATGTTAAATTACCTATGGAGACCAAAACCAATTTTTGTACCAGGCTGTAAACATGTTTATTTCTGCTGTAAAGTTGGCCATTTTAACATGGGGGTCTATGGGGATTTACTCGCTTCTGGAGCCCGCCTCAAGTGGTCATTCAAAGAACTGTAGTTTTTGGCACTTTGTGTTGGCCTCATCTTCCAGCCCTGGAGGTTACTGCTTGGGGTTAAGAAAGGACAAGCAATAAGCAGCCATGGCAAATACATTTGAATTTGTGCATACAGAAAACATAGAAAGTAGCTGACTTGAGTAGAAAGTGATTATCAGATACAATTATAGTCTGCATAAAAATAACTGATGTAGCCACCATGGCAACACCCATGTATTTGTGGACTATTGTGAAGCCTCAAGTTTGGCTTTTTGGCCGTTGCCATCTTGGATTTTTTTTTTTTTAGAAGTAATGCTGTTTGTGGCACCATTGCAATGGCCTATTTTTTCAGCCCCAGAGGTTGCCGCTGGGATACAGTGTGTTCTTTCCTTGTTGGTCGTGGATACATGTCTTGCCTTCTTATTAGTTACGTAAGTGTGCCAAGCAGTGCAGGTAAGAAGGTCAAATGTTTGAATATAGTTTAAGCAGCATCTGGAATTTCAGTAACTCAAAACTGCACGGGTGATGAATAAGCACTTCTTTGTTATTAGATTCATTTCATGGCATTGCTTCATGGACATTTTCTAATAGGGTAGACTACAGTGCAACAGGACTATTTATGTAACCATAATGTAATAAGGCCTTAATTTAATAAGCATGGACCCTATGTGAAAACGAAGAAAGAATGATACATGTAGCCTGGAGTTCACATTGTTTATTCAGTATTAAACTAAGAGATTTTAATGTGACTTCCAGGACAGCAATTCAAATTGACATAAAATGGGGGTAGTGTAAACAAAATGACATTATAGTGGACTACAGTCTAGTAACAATTCAGCTGGGCTAGAATCATTTTACGAGTACTAGCAGAGGTGGCCAGCCCTTTAAACCAATATCCAAATTACATCTCACAAAAAGATAATAAATCCATGAAAGTCAACAGTTACAAATTTCTGTAGTCAAGGTAATTCTAAGACAAAATACTGATAATACTGAGTATGGACAACGTTGAAAGTAAACATGGGTTTTCTTCCAGTATTACTATAATAGCTTGATTGAGAACAAATATTTGGAGATCCAATTCTGACACGACATCAATTCCGTATCTCCAAACCATCTCAACAATCCAGAGAATGACCCCAATGTAAGAACAGCGTTCATCTGGGGACTTTCTATGTCCAGACAGCGTTCTCCATCTCCAGACCAAGCAAGTAGTGTTTTCCCTCCCTCCAGACTGCCTCCATCCTCTGCAAATTGCAAAGCACTTCTTAGCATAGACATAAAGTCGTATTTAATGATCAAGTCATAAAATATTATTCCAACATCATTAAATAAAACTCAAATGATGTGTTCACTGTTTTTCAACCCAAACCTTATTAAAAATGTTGTTTCACATGATTTATGTTGTACTGACAGACTTAGCACTCTGCTGCACCTCCTCACTGCACTTTACAGTCCAACAGGATCTGCTCAAAAACTCAGGTGAAGCTACTTTTTGAAAACCAGGAACCTCACAGGAGAGTCAGACATGTTTATATGATCTACTGCCAAAAAGAGAGTTGCAAAGCCATGCTGTCTGTCACAGGTAGTGTTTTTGTTGACTTTATTCCTCCAGTTACATCTGAGCTGGAGACAGGAATTTGAGCAAAGTAAAAATCAGTTCAACATAATGGAAAGCAACATTTGCAAGCACAGATAAGCCTGTCTGGAAGCTTCCCATTTATGAAAACTGTGTTTATTTTGACTTTGAAGGCCTTAAAGATAGCCCCTTTTGACTGTGTTTGAGTCCAGTGAGACGCTGCAGCAGTGGTAAGAATCTTGAAATGTGAGTGAGGTTGTGGTTATGCACAGTCATAAATGATAGGAAACAACACGTCGATTGGGTTGGGTCAATAAACAGTGAAACTATTGTTTTCGCTGTAAAATGAGCAGGTTGGAAACATATTCCTGCTTGCCTTAAAGGGACAGTGCATCTCAAAATCAAAGACATATTTTTCCTGTTACTTGTAGTTTGATCTTTTAATCTAGATTGTTTTGGTGTGAGTTGTTGAACGTTTGAGATATCAGCTGTAGAGATGTCTGCCTTCCCTCCAATATAATGGAACTAGATGGCACTCAGCTTGTGGTGCTCAAAGTGCCAAAAAATGTATTTAAAAAACTCAACAGCAATGTCTTTTTTTTTTTCTTCAGAAATCATAGTCATAGTTACTCCAGATAATCCACAGACCTTGTTGTAAGCAGTTTCATGTAGGAACTATTTTCCTTCTACCAAACTACATCTGCCAACTGTATAACCACGCAGAAGGAAGTGTGCATCTACTCATAAACGAGAGACTTGTGCTCGGCTCATGCTTGTGACAGCACAAGATGTATAATAGCGGTCCCCTTGGCCGAGCTGTGACATTAGATTGTTCAGTGGTGTTAGGTTAGCTAGCTTCCTTTTGTGTGGTGATATAGTTGGCGGATGTAGTTTGGTAGAAAGTAAATAGTTCCTGCATGAAACTGTTCACACAAGGTCTGTGGATTATCTTGAGTAAGTGGGTCATGATTTCTGGAAAGAGACATTGCTGCTGAGTTTTTCTGTTGAGTTTCTGGTCTTATGAGCACCATATGCCGAGTGCCATCTAGTGCCATTATCTTGAAGAGAAGGTCGACAACTCTACAGTTGATATCTCTAACACTCAGCAACTCACACCAAAACAATCTTGACTGATAAATATGCTACAATTAAGAGGAAGATATGCACATTTTGAATTTGGAGGTGAACTATCTCTTTAACAAAGAGTTTGATGAAAGCAAGATGAAGTGTTCATCGTAACCCTGCCAGCTAACAGGCAGAGTAGCTGCACTGTTGTCACCAGTGGAGGCCAGCTATGCTAAATTTAGCTTATTAGCTCACTAACATTTGTAGACTCATTTTTATTATTTGTCATGATTAATCTCTGTTGTTGACAAACCAGATTTGTTTTTTGTTTTTTATCATTCCTGTAGACCAAATCACTGTGATGTCATGCTAACAACAACATTCACTTCCAGGTAGACACAATTGTAGAGATATGTGCAACTGGCATATTTATTGGTTTCTGTTGTAATTTTCAGCCATAACTATAATGTTGAAAGACATACAGTTAAACACTTGGGTCCAACCTATCTGACATTTCTGCTGTGCCAATGTTATGTATTGTGTTGCTTTGCTATCATCTTTGATAAACTAAATCTATCAGCACAGAAGCTCAGGTATGTACTGCTGTGGATGTAACTGCAGCAAAATTTAATGTAGTCTCATAATAAAATCTATCAGTGCGAGTGTACACTATATTTAGTATATTTGCCCCGCTTTATCTTTGATGCTAACTAAGGGTGGGGGAAAAAACTGATACAGCAAAGTATCACGGTATTTTCATCACGTGCCATGGAGCATTTTTTTTATCATATAAATTACTAATGTTACAAATAGAAATTAAACTTTTAGTAGCCTACAAGAATAATAAAAGCAATTGCTTTTCAGTCCACTAGATACATCTTGCTACTGCAAAAAAAAAAAAAAAGGCTTAATTAAGATGAACAGACTTAAACTTACTTCCTTTGGTGAAATAATTTACAGTTGAGAAAAGGTAATATATCGCCACATGTTTTATCGCAATACTCAGCATAGCACAATAATATTGTATTGTAACTTGAGTATCGTGATAATATCGTATCATGGTCATCCTTTGGTTATTCCCACGCCTAATGCTAACTGATCAAAGCGGCGACTATTAACTCCAGTGTTCTGCTAAGTAAAATTACTGTTTGTGTCAGTGGAGTCTGGTGGCTTCAATATGATGGCTTCAATGACCTCTATCTCAAATCGCTGTCTGACAGTAAAGTAAAGCGGTGAAAATATTTAAAATATAGCATACACTTAAACTGATATTTATTTTTTTGGTGGGCTTCTTTTAGGTGTCTAAAAACGAATTACATTAGTTTATTACCATTAGTTTAGTACCATTTGATTTTATGTGTGTTTTATGTTTTCTACCTGGAAGTTATTGTAGATAAACATTGTGATTCAGCCTATTGTTTTGTGACTTGGTAGGTCTGGTGACAGAGAACACATCCCCAGAAGAAGCAACGTCGTCAGAATCGGCATTTGGAATATGTTTTAAATTCAAACAAATGACATTGTTATCGCATCTATACACAACATTACATAATCCAGTTCTCCCTTCATAAATCTCTCTGTACTGTAAAGAAATTGCATTGTTTTCCAGGACTCTCCAGGATTTTGTCTCAGTTGAGTTGGAACATGTGTCAAAATTTGAAACACGTTCAATCTGATATAAACATGAAGAGTCATATTATCTTTGCAAGCTGATTTCCAAAAAACTTGCATTTTCTGCTTTGGTGTTATCAGGTGGATTTACAGCCTTAGTGTATAGTCTTAATCAACAGTGTTATATTTCAGCCCTTAAAAATAGGGTTTAACCAACCACAGCCACATTAGCATAGCAAAGACCCTTCAAAGTACAAGCAAGTGTAGGTCTAGAAACCAAGGTCCAGTAAGAGGAAAACTCTTTGGTATTTCCAAGGAAAAAAAAGGATTGCACAAACAGTATTTGATCAGAGAGGAGAGAGATTTGTATCAAGTTATTTTAAAATGCACAACAGATCTAGGTGACATCTCAAGAGGTATTGGGTTGGTGAAGGTATGCATCTGAGCGTACGAGAGTGCGGGCCTGTTATCAAAAGAGTACCATTCATACTACGAGCGTATGGATCTAACTTAGCATAATGTCGTGAGATTTTCACTCAAGGAATTAAATTAGATGTTGAGCAATGTCTGCTGAACAGAGAGCCCGGCGAAACCCGATAACACAGAAATGTGATTTTCACATTAGAGGAGAAATGCAAATATCTTAACTAAAATCTACAAAACAAGGATTAATAGAGATTTGGTAAAGGCGAGGAATCTACTTGAAAATTCAGGCCTTAAGCTAAGCCAAGGCCATTTGTTCACATAGCAAGAACGACAAAGAAAAATGAAATGTATTTAAAAAAAAGAGATGATGCCTTCCAATCCTCTACCAGTCCCTTGCCAGTTCTGACCATTCAGATGAGGAGGAAATCACTGAATACAGCTGAAGACCCTCCGAACAAACAATGTACGAGTCACCATGATGTGAAACATTAAACGAGGAGAGACTTTTGATTAAGAACTCTCTCCCTTCACATGTTAGAGGAGAGAACGTGTCCATGACCGATGCTATCAACCACTCGCTCTGATGTCCATCACTTACAGTACTCATTTAATGGGACCCATCTTCAGGCTGATGCATGACGCGATCATGTTTCTTCTCTGAATAAGTCCATTAAGTGAGATGCATATTGACAAAAGAAGTTTGTAATATTGCCACAAGCCACCATTAATGTTTTTTCTATTTTGTGCATTGCAACAAGGACAAAGACAGCAGTGGATTTAACATCCTCCGCTAAGGGTGTGTGTGTGTGTGTGTGTGTGTGTGTGTGTGTGTGTGTCACAAAGGCCACTGTAAGCAATCTAACTGGAAGACTTTAACCTTGCCAAGGACAGGAGGACAGACTACATTTCTACTGAGATCTGAGCGTCCATTTTCCCATTATGCTGCTGCTCTTATCTTCAGAAACACTAAAATCCGGTTAAATGGAGCCATTTTCTCATTTGCCTTTGGAGGTCATTTTTCATGCTTGGAGAACTCCAGTCATTCAGACGACACAAGGGGCTCCATTGTAATAATAGCTTGTTCTGTGAGGGTCCAGAGGCCCAGTCTGCACAGCCTCGTGGACCACAGCTGGAACTCACTCCGCACCATACATCAAGCTGTGTAGCAATGGACCAACAGCAAAGACAAGGCGGGGAAGTTACTGTCCCATCATTTGATCAATAAAGGAGGGAAGAATTCACCAGTGACTGCTTTCAGCAGCTTTTTCTTGGCAAACCTTGTAAGAAACATTGGACATATTGTGAAGCCAACTAGGCCAGCCATATAGTGTAAACCACAGAGCCCGGGCAACAAAGACTGGGTGGAACACTTCTCAGCTCTGATAAGGCACTGGTCGAAGTTGTTCCTGGGCTTGTGGGAGCAGAGTGTAGCAGACGTCTACTTTGCCTCCTGTGGTGGTGGCGGGGGTCCTCAGGAGGAGAAGCAAAGGCTGCAGCACTCCATGCAGATCTCCAGGCAGTCTGCAGACTCACAGCAGGCGTCGATGATGCCACAGTCCATGTCACAGGGCAGGTCACAGTCGCCACACTCCTCCGAAGCACAGCAGCAGCAGAAACACGAGTCGTCACCCGCACAGGAGCCGCAGGTGGCGCAGTCCAGCACAATGTTACACAGAGTTAGGAACTCACAAAAGAGGCAGGCCAGAATACAGTGGACACAGCAGTCTGGGGAGAAAGAGAAGCAGACAGAGTGAGTTTCTTAATGTTCACCATTCATAATTATTTTCTTATGTAACCAGTTTGTCTTCTAATAGGCTTTTCTTTTTCTCCTTCATCCAGTATTTTCCTTCTCTGTGTGCTTTGGCATCACAAACATATTTACATGTCACGCCAATAAAGCAAACTGAAATTTAAAAAATGAAACTGAGTCATAAATAGTTTGGCAGTGGAGTCACTGTGATAGGTCAGAAATCATGAGACATGATGGAGTAATTAGCTCATATAAAAACATTTTTCTTCAGAGACTAAGGACTGCCAATGTCCTGGTGGCATTAGCACAAAGACTTGCTCTTGAATAGAGAATAGAGAGTAAAAAAAAAAAAAACAAACCTAATTTCTGGTGTTACCAAATCTCCTTTAGTAATAAGCCTGTTATCTTTACCTCTCTGCTCAAACACAGAACCACTCCTCTTTGTAAAGCTCTCAGTGTCAGTGTTAGTCATGCAGAAGACAGTACAGTCTGTACTTGTAAGTGTTTGTTAAAAGGAACAGTTACGTTAAACTGAAAATGACTAACATTAGGGCTGCACAATATATTGCTTTTTATCTTTATTGCGATGTCAACTTGCGTGATGAACACTGGGATATTCCACTTTTAAAATACTAATAATGTATTAATTACTTCCTGTCTTTAGGCACCATTTGTTGGCCAATCAGACAGAGCCCTCGCTGTCAGGCATCAGCTGACTGCACATATGCTAGTGAGGTTTATTAGACAAGTGCTGCTGTACTATTCTGAAAAAACTGACAAGATGAGTGCAGACAAAAGTGCCAATGCTAGAGAGGAACTGATGCCTAAAAAAATAGCTCTTCAGCCGTCTGGCAGTATTTTGGATACAAGAGAGACGATGTGGCACAAGCACAGGTATTGTGCAAGTCTGAGTCGGGAACTGAGTACACTTTCATACCTTTATATTTTTCACAGCTAATGTTGTTAATGCCATATTCAACAATGTTATGGCATATCACATATTTTCTTCATATTCTGCAGCCCTGATAAATACAGTACTATTTGCAGTTTGCCACAGATCCAGATTGTTTACTTTTAAAGACACTAAAGTTGACACAACCACTGAAGCCATGACAAGAGGATGGATACAAAAGGAATGACAACATTAGCGTATTTAAATATTTTCTAGCCTGAAGCATTTCTCCTTTTGTTTTTGAAAAATCATTTTTCAGTGGAAATGTGAAGTTGGTAAAGTTTTATAAATGCAATTACAATGCAAATGTTGAGTGGGTACAACAATACACTCTTCAGCTGAGCTCTGGACTGCTGCTTTTTATGTTTATGTTAAACTATTAGTGCTAATTAATGGCAAAACCTTAGAAATTACAAAAAAGCAGTGATTTCTATTACTGCTTTTTGGGTCGGAGAAGATGTGCAAAGAATTCTGATCCTCCTCTATGACCAGAAGTGTGGAATAAAACTTTGAACCTTGCTAACTATCTCTCCCTCTCCTGCTGCCCCCAGCTCCTCCGTCAGTTTCTGTATCTCACCGTCCTGTGCTTCTGTGGGAATCTGGGAGCTGTTGCTCTTGGAGCTGCTCTTGCTCCTCTTGCTGCTCTGGGAGGTGATGGAGGGGTTGGACTGCAATTTCTTGGTGTGCTTGGGTCCCGCCGAAGAGGACGAGGAGGTGGATGAGCCGCCTCTGGGGAGGGAGCCCAGCTTAGGATGCTCATGAGGGCCCCCGTTCCTGACCCCATTGGACTGGAGGGCGTGCGTGTGAGGTGTGTGTGTGTGATGCGGACAGTGCGTGTGAGGGGAGTGTGTGTGCGCATGGTGCTTGGCTCCGTTGCGTAGTTGGCTGCTGGGCTGTGTCCGACATGGCTGGGTGTGGTGGATGGGCGTGGATCTGGCTGATGGTTGAGCTGGGGAGGGACAAAAGAACATTAATTTACAATAGGCTGTGGACAGTAGGCATGTTTAAAATTAATAATGAATTCAGATCAGTTAAGTTCAGATCATTGATGCTGCTGTCGATGTGTTCATGTCATATAATTTCCAAAATAACCTCTACCACCATTAAGGTCGTATCATTGTGTTTAACTGCCCTACAGCTGTTCCTGTTTTGATCATATATATCCTACAGTGACCAACAGTGCTTTCAATGTCTATACAGGCATGTGAGCATTGCTTTGAAACAGACTTAAAAAAGGTGTTCATGAAAACATTTATATAAAACATATGAATAGGACTGAAATAGTGTGTGAGCAGGCTTGCCAACATGTGTGGATAATGCAGCTTATCACTGTACAGCTCTGAGGCAGGGCTCGAGGCACCTTTCAGTGTGCGTGCACACTTGTGCTGCTGCGTCATGGAGAGGGAGGCTCTGGGAAACTAAGTCCAATTACAAAGCCCACCCCAAAAGCAACAGCTCATGGGAAGAGCTCTATCTGACCCCTGATACTACTTGTCTAGACTCTTACACAACTGTACAGAGATGACGGGGGGAAAGACAGCATAAATGAAAGAGTGTTAGAAAGGAAGAGAGGAGTGTTTGTCTCTGAAAAAACTATGCTAACCACCTGAGTTTTTGGAAGAATGCAGTTTTGATACAACATAAAAAATGTCTCTAAACTAGTATTGTCATGATACCAAAATTTTGACTTTGAATTTTGACTGACACCAATACCAATTTTAGTGTCACGATACTTAATACGGAAATTATACTCAATCACATTTTGTTACACACACCCCAGAGTCTACTAAATACATTTACAATGAAATCTTTGAAATCTTCTTTGAAATCTTTTCTTTCAGAGACATCAGGGCAAATTGCCATAAATCTGAGTCATTTACTGAGTCAAATGTTAATATATTATGCAGCCTATTATAGACTTGCCCTGCACAATACACATGTATTATTTGTAAATAGTTCCAAAATTGACAGACATATTTTTTTTTTTTTTTTTAGCAAGGGACACTGTTTTCAATACGGGCAATGTTAGGTCTGTGAAATTGAAGGTGGGAGTGTGCCTTTTTTACTGGCCGTTTTGTGAGACCAGATAGACCCTTTTACTGTTAGTAAACAACAAGACGCCATTCTAAGATGCCTGTTTAGCCTACAGCCCTGCGGTGGTGAGTCGTTTTTGAAACTACGTCATTGTGACAAAGACTTTATATAGCCACTGTAGTGTAGAAAAGACATCTTAGCTGGTAGCCCTATGCTATTTAGCTTAACTGTTTTAAAAAACACCAAAAATGAGGCCCCCAAAATAACTATAGATTCATACATTTCTTATTTTAGAACTAACGTTTTCTTATATGCTTCTCATGCCATTTAGAGTACAGGGTAGGCCTGACATTGACATGCGATGTTAATGATGCACCAACATTACGTATGTCATAATTTAGCAGCTCATCACCATCCTACCAGCTGGCTAGCTAGTTAGCTTATTAGCTAACTTGTAGTGTTTTGTACTCTTTGGAGAGGTCTTGGTGTCTCACTAGTGTGCTTGGCAAGTTGTGAAGTATTACCTCACTTGCTCGACACAGTTTTATAGCACTGTTTGCATTCAGGCTTCGTTATGACAGTAGGTTTACCATCAAATTCGGCCCTAACATTAGGCAAAGTGTTGTAGTCCCACAGCAGACTTCAGCAGCCTGTTTTGTAACAGTACAGGGTGTGGAGGCAATATTTATGAAGACGATATGCTGTTTTTGTCAGCAGCAGAAAAAATGAGGCAAAGACATTGCTTCTCTGTCTCAATCAAAGTTTAAGCTGATGCTGCATTAATGGGGATGAATGCACAGCCACGTCCTCTGATTTGGACCATACAAATGTCCGACTTGGCTATCTGCTAGCACTGCTGCCTGTTGGAGATTCTGCTAAGTTATACATTTCATCCTCTTAACCAGAGATACATTTGACCTACAAGCACTGAACATTGTGAAGTCCTAATACCGAACTGTTCTTAATGAAAAAGTACACAGAGACTGTGCGCATTTGTTCATCTTGGTTCAGTATATCACTTAGTATATTTTACTTCCAAGTGCTATCGAGTACTAACTACTCAACGAGAGAGATGGAGGCAGAAAAACGTACCTCCTCTGCCAAACCAAACACACACCCTGAAAAGAAGAATAAAACGGAGGCCTGGTTTTTATATATTATGGTAGTATTTAATACCATCCTATTGAGGCCCTAAATATTTTCTTGACCTGAAAGCATCTGGTGTCGGGAGGTGTGGTGAGAATTAACGGGGCAGGGTAGAGCACAACAGAGCCACAGAAAATCAAAGCTGTACCTCAGATGCACGCACACACAGTTGCGCTGGGAGGCAAACAGAGTGTGGTCCTGAGCTGTAGCTATGAAACACGACGGGCAATAAAAGCGTCCGTTCGATAACCGCTCGGAGACAGATAACCCATCCAGCCCTGTTTTGATTGGCTGATGGCCGTGGTCACACAACCAATCCAGTGTTATTAAAGATTCTTTCATTCAGCGTTTTCTAACTTTGCTCCAGATGTTTGGCAGGCTGCAGGGCCAGTGTGTGTCTGTGTGCATTAGTGTGTAGGCGTGCATGCATATGCAGGGCCAGTGAGAAAGAGCCATACTTTCTCCTCGAAAGTATGTCAAAAGTCAATACCTGCTGCTCTGCTGTGTTATGTCTCTCTCTCTCTCTTCGTCTTTTCCTCCCTCACTCCATCTCCTCTCTGCCTGTCTTTCTTTCTCATTGCTCTCTCTTTTTGCACAATGCCGTATTTTAACACTCCAAGCTGGCCAGGATGTAGGTCGGTAAGAGAAGAAGCGGATTAGAGAGAGGGGAGGGAAGCTGTGTGCAGTTTTTCAGTATTCCCTCTCGGTCTGTATTGTCCAGGGGATTGTGAGTTGTTGAGAAATTCATACTTCTTGTGAGTTTGTGGTGTGTGTATGTGTGTGTGTGTGTGTGTGTGTGTGTGTGTGTGTGTGTGTGTGTGTGCGAGTGTATGAGAACAGTACATAGGCGGATCTGGCAGAGAAACAGACAGACGGAGAGAGACGAGGAGTCAGGACTGTCTCCAAACAGAGCTTGAGGTTAGACCCACTCACACACACACAAATATATGCATGCAAGAACACGTGCGGACAGAGAAAAAACACAAGGTCCCTTTGTCTGAAATCAAGAAAGTAGGGGAGAAAGATGGAGTGAGAAAGAGAGAAAACAAAGTCAAAGAAATGGGTTGCTGCTTGTGCATATTTGGACCAGGAAGATGCATGGGTGTGACTCATAAACAGAATGATTCAGCAGTGGGAGCTAGTTAAAAATAACAGCAAATAAAGAGCCAAATGACTAACATGATGAGACTGGGAAACCGCAGAGTGTGCGGGTGCGGCGCTAACACAGCGGCATCAACCACTGGGGGTCTTAAGACCTCCTTGATGTGTGTGTATGTACATGTACATCTGTGCAGATGTGTTGGGCCGCTGAGCGAGCACGAGTGAGTCACGATCAGTTGAATGCAGCAGCACACACACACACACACACACACCCCATTCACACACCCTCCACCTCTTCCTTCTCTCCTGGCGTCTCTCAGCTACCCTGTACTTACACACCTCCCTCCCAGACCAGAGATCTGCTGTTCATCTCTCTCTCTCTCTACTTATCCTCTGCTGGAATGAGTCACCAGAGTGACTGTGAACTCTGTCTGTCTCTATTCCAGCTGCTTTATCCTGCCGTCTCCTCTGGTGCAGTTTGTCTGTCTATGTAGGTTAAAGTGTTGAAAGTGTTGAAATGTCTACACTACAGACGTGAGATGGTAAGTCACAGAAGTGCAGAAAAATATATTTTTTCCCCTGAGCAAATGTGCACTCCCACATGCAACTTGATTAGTAAACAACACATGGGAAAAAGGATGAATGGATTGAGGGTGAGTGCACCCAAAAATCTGCCTCCTTGCTCACAATACACAAATGAGCATAAATGCTTTTTTGTCCATATTGAGCACAAATGCTGACCAAATGTTTCCTGCTCTCTAAACACTAAAGCAAATGTTGATTGCTTGCAGTGTAATTGTTTTGTCACTGAAGACATATGACATTAATGATGAAAATAAAGAATGATGTGGGCTTGGCTTGATTGGCGCAAAAGAAGTTCAGTTTCAAAATATTTGCACACCATTTCAAAATCATGTAACCATATTGAAGTGCCTGTAAAACATTTCGCCCTGTCTCCCAGAGACATCTTACCCACTGACTCCGCTCTGGGGTTTTTCTTACAAAACTGTTTTTAATTGTGAGCCAAAAGTGTCAACTACCAACACTGTGAGAATGGGAAAATGATAAGTTGCTGCTGCAGCTTTCAATGAACTTTTCCCACATTTTTGGCTGCTATACAGTGCTCCAACCAACGCTACAGTGTTAATGAGGCCTGTTTAGTTGCACCCGCTCGCTGTGTTGAAAAAGCACTGTGAACACAGAGTTAAGTCAGATGCACAAGCTTCAAAATTAGGTGTGAGTCACGAAATTGTGACTCACCTTTGGCTGAAATGAAAGGTTCATTCTTGTTACTTTAAATTGGGGAGAAAAAAAGCCATTTGTCTAGAGCAGTGACACTCCATTTACAGTCTGCGGGCCAAATGTGGCCCACGATAGGGTGTGTGGTGCCCTGCTGTCCATTTTCTAATTCATCATGAAAAACTGTGCAATTTTTTTTGTACTTTGGATGTAAATAAGATTCCGAAGTGCTGAGAAAGCATCAAAATAGAGCTTTATAAAGAAGTGCCAGGAGAATCCCTTGCACCCCCCTAAGCCCCTGATGTCCTTAAATCTTATAAAAGCACCCATGTACACTTGACCTGTGTGAAGCTGTTTCAACTGAATTTATCTCTTTTATTCATCTTATCTTGTCATTTTGAAAAAGTGGCCCCCGGGCAAAGCAAGTTGATTATCCCTGGTTTAGAGTCTCACCACTTTTACCACACAGTCCCACAATCCCACCATTTAAATGAAGACAGCAGAGTTTAACAGAGCACCTCTGTTAAAATTCTTACCACAACTTTTTAGTCATAGAAGTCCATTTGATCTTTTTATTTTAACCATAGCATTACTCATACACTTCTCTGTCAAACTTGTGTATCTGGCTGTGGTTGAAACCAATAACTGATGGATCACTGACATCAGTGGTGCTCCTACATGCACTGTGTGTTTGTGCCAAAGCCTGCAAAACCTGCCTCACCTTATCTGTGGCTACCAATAGAAAGCTTAAACCTTTTCCTAGTGGGCAGTTAACTTACAGAACATACAATATGATGTGCATACAGCGTCACAATAAGGAAGGTTTATGCAACAGACAAATCTAAAGACAGAGGTACAACAGGTAGGTCTGATTTCATTGTGAGTGTTACTGTGTTAAAACGACATGTTTCAGTTGCCTTTCAGGTTCAGTTGTTGGAGCTTGTTTCGGCCCCTGAGGGTGTACTCGAGAGCTGCACTTCTAGCAAAGGACAGCAAAAAAGAGTTAAGTATTTGAGGAACTTTTGAACTCAATCAATCCTTATGATAGCAAACAATCACCAGAAACAGAAAATAACAGGAATTAGCCTTTAAACAGTAGGCGTATTAACCACACACACACACACAAAAAAAAAAGTACGATTATGACAGCACTCTAATTTGACTTTTTAATATTGCCACAAGGACGTTTTGGGCAAGAAACCCTACTTCAGTGTGTATTCTGGCAATTCCACCTATAGGGCGTCTTGCCCAAAACGTCTGTGTAGCAATATTAAAAAGTCAAATTGGAGTGCTGTCCTACTCTTTCTGTATTTATTATCTACAATATGGATCCAGCACCAAGTCTTAAAGGTCTTATCCTGAGCTGAATGTGTTGTGTCTTATTTATTTTGCATTAACCACAAATCACTGAGATGCTCTCTTTCACTATAAAGTGTTGACATACAATAAACTAAATATGATCAAACTACCTCAGCACTCAAAGGGTCGGCCCATATTAAGTTGACTGATGTGTTCGTGCCTGCACATGTTTGCGGAAGAGCCGCCTCTATACCAGAAAAAACACAGCTGTGCATGGGCATAAGTCTTTTGTATCTTGTTTTGAACTTTGCCAAAATACATTTCTTTGTTTTTGTGTTTGACTAAAAACATGAAACATGACATTAGCTGACGCAAAACAACAACTTGCCCAATACCCAAAAGTTCTGGAAAAACTGTTCAATTTTTCATGTGGTTGTTTGACATTCAGAAACACTATTTATTCCCTTAAACCCAGCTGCTGGAAAGGCATTTAGGTTCACTGTTTTTTTGCAACATTTGACTCATTTGTGTGAATTTCACCTGACAAATGAATGGAAACAGTGCGCAAATATTTCAAGGAGAGAGTCAGGGCCTGTTTTCTGAAGAAAAGAGGAAACAGCAGCGGAGTTGCAAGAACAACATGACACACAGCAACACTAAACCCTGACCTGAGGCATCAGCCAGCCACGTTGTTCACACATGACCCACCACTACCCGCACAGCTGGACTTTCCAACACTGTGTCACCCTTATCTGACAGTAAAATATTGGTTTAAATGTGACCAACAAAGAGATGGTAAGTTCAGAGGAAGACAAGAGAGACTGAAAGAAAAGGAAGGAGAGAATTAAGGCAGATGAACAGAGATGGAAAACAGCTTCAGCACAGTGACTGGTCTCTAATTAAAGGCAATGTCACAGTCCTGTTAGATTTCCCACCAACAACACACTGCACACTCCTCCCCTTTGATGACAAGATAATAACAAACAGCCCCACTCAGCACTTCCCTTACACTCCATGCCCTCATTCACACATGCATAACAAAGAACTGTCTTCTATCTGGTTTATGTCATGACCTCGTTCAGTGAAAAGATTTCAAACTGATAAAAATAAACAAAGTGAACGTGTCATAAATGCTACTGTGATGCTGTCAGTGATGAATTACATGTGTCAATGTTTCCTCGAGAGTCCAAAAGAGTGTGAGCAGTTAAACATCTGTGAACATGTGTGTCCTGCTGCGGCCGTGACGTCAAAGACGGCAGTGTATTCATGACATCACTGACAGGGATGTGTGTGCTTGTGCGTGCGTGTTCGACTGGGGTCATAACACACACTCACATATGTTAACAGCTCTCTCTGCACATTGTTCTCAGACAGCTTGTCATAGGCCCAGGGCCAGACGCATTCTATAGCTCTGATGTCATCACTGCGAGACGGGGCATACGGGATGAGGAGCTTTTCTGTTTTTGCTTCTGTTTCCTCACCCTCTCACTCGCAAACACACTGGCACACACATTCACAGATGTCACGCAGCCATGACCTCACCACAGACCTGAGTCACAGCTATTTTGTCACGTCTTCATGCTCATTTTGAAGCCAGAGGAACACAAGATGATTGATTGATTGGTTGCAGATGACACAGACCATATGTTAAACTGCACTCAGGCTGATAGTGGCTTATGGGGTTCAGAGATGATACACAAACCAACTGTTAAGCAGACAAGCACGCATATTCACCTGAATAATGGGTAAAGTTTTGAGCTCCCACTGTTAAGTTTGTGGTTCAAGTCCAGTGAACACGTGTGATTGTGTAAGTTGCAGAAGGAGGAAGCTATGGATGAAGGGAGGAGGCACATGAAGGCAAATGGAAAGCCAGTGAGGACTGGTGTTCATGGCGGTACATTTTGTCCGAGCCTACTGTAGTTGCATAACCTTCCCGGCACAGCATATGGAGCTGGTGGGTTTCATAGATTTTATTGGGATGTAAAATAAAGCAGAGAGAGAGAAAGAGGCAGAAAGAAAACCTAATCCAAACATCTCAGCCTTCCAGCCTGGGCTTGAAATAGACACAGTAGACAGGACAGGTAGAGGCACAAACATAGACGGAGACAGCAGACATTCACACACCTACTCAAAACGCACTGCATTCACCTACTTATCCATTTCCTGACCGAACTGCTAGTTATTTAGTTACCGCAAACTAGCTATTACCACGGGGCAGGTTTGTGTGTTTGTGCACGTCACCCACGGCTGGCCCTGGATTCCAGGAAAGAAATGCTAGTTTTCTAGCACATGCTCAGATTTCAGCTTACTCAATCGCACCCCATTCACTTACACCATCCCTCCTCGTCTTTGAATGACAGGAAAGACAGATTTAGACCGCTGTAGGGCATTTAAAAATTTTACAGTGCTTTTAGGTTAGAGGCAAAGCATCCAGACAACTTACAGTTTTGTGGGTGTTTATTATTGTGAAGTTCGGTCTTCTAAGTGAATAAATGACATAGCAGAACTAGTTTGAGGATTAGGTCGAGATTCTACTTATTTCAAACTGGAGTGAAAGCAAGAAAAATATATGTGGCGGGGTAATGACATAGCACACTTGCGTAACCTTTGGCTTAGCTACAGAGAGTTGGAGCGACTGCACATCAAGGAGAGTCTCTGGCTGAAACATAACCGTGGGACTTGTAATATGAGGGAGGGAAATGGGTGTTGGCGATTGGTGATATGACTCTGGAAGGAGAGCTTCCAGGTGTTGCGACGCCCCTCGCCAGCAAACTGAGGTGGAGAGGTGCTGATAGAGTGTAATGAGTGGACAGCTGGGGATTTTGGGAAGTAGTTTAGACTTGGACAGCTGAGTGTAAATAAAACACGCACAATACGAGACACTTTGGTCTCTCCTCCAGCAATTTTCTTACTTCAGTACAACGGCCAACTACAGTAGCAAATTCTATGTTACAGCAATGAGAAATGTTATTGGAGTGGATTGGGCAAAAACAGTTTCACAGATCACAGTGTAGAGAGCCCAGCTTCTGGTTTCTGTTACAGAAGTAAGAGAACCTCACTGAAAATCACACTGACATTTGTAATAATGCAAATGACTAAGAATCCAGCCCTGGAACAAAACCATGCTCCACTTTATGCTGTGTGGTTTAATCCATATGTCTAGACCAATGACTGGATATAAAGATGGACAACGTGTCTCCAATTCCTCCCAGTGTACACAAATGAAGCCAAAATATCCAGGATACGGCTGCTGCCAACTTGCCCTGATGACGTCATTGGGTGCCAGAGTCTGTGCAGTAGTGATCTTTGGTGTATCAAGTTCCTGCTGTCTGACCAATCGTGTGCAGCTACACTGATCGCAAGAACACTGATTGGCAAACACAGCTGTCAATCATGATGGCACACCCTCTCTTTATACCATCAAATAACTAATTAAAACAAAACTAATCAGAAAAACAGACACTTGAACATGCATCAGCCTGATAAAAAAGTACCAACAATGACTAAAACTATTGTTGGGAAAGATTTATTTGACATGTACCTTGAACTTTTAGTTTGGTTCATGTCCCATGGCAGGGTTTGACCCATACTGCAGCTGGCCATGAGATGTTTTGGCTTCACTTCAGGGGAGCTGTCACATTATCTATCTTTATTTCACAGTCAATAGTGTAGACAGGGATGGCAAGGTTTTACAAAATGATGTAATAATGTTGTTTATTTCATATTTCTGTTCTAAGCAACCATTACCAAATACCGTTTCTCATAAGCCCAAGACTGTTGAACACGACAAGCTTGACAGACTGAAGCTAGTTGAGTGGTGAGCTGTGTGAGGGAGGGACAAAGAGCACAGATGTTTTTTTCAGGCATTTTTCCCTTTATCTTTCTTTTTTCATTTTCCCCTCATTTTATCTAAAAATAGAGTAGATGTGAAGGGAAATGAGGAGTGCGAGTGATGAATGACATTTAACAACAGTCCCCAACTGGACTCAAACCACAGATAATGTGATGACTTGGCTGCCATCTTGAACTCCATGGTGGCCAAGATGCCAGCATAGACACTTTATACAGAGCAGAGATTACAGCTTATGTTGGGACAGTGATATTAGTGACATGAATGTGGGTGGATATCATGGATAACAGAGGGTGTGTTGGAAAAAAAACATTGGCTTTAGTTTTTATGAAAGCTCAAAAATAAATCATTGTTTAAATTCTAATAGCATGTGCTGTAGTCGATACTCATCGACTATATCTTAGAATACTGATAGCAAACCCTGGAAACACATCTGAGTCACTGATTTACAGAGACTAGTGCAGACAACTTGCCTGGATGTCCCTAGATCTCTATCAACCAAATCTGATAGCCTCTTCCATACATATGTGCTCACTTGGCTTGATTCAGTTTGACTCCGCACATCATCTCAGCATGACAGGGATTTGCATCTCTATACAATAGGGTTACCCACTTAAAGGTGTATCTTTAACTAATGATGTTAAAAGCATGGTGCTCAGTAAGGCTGTTTATTTTTGTACTGTGCAACAGTTGTTGTTAGCCAGCTATTTATCATCATGGATTTTCAGGCTTGAAAAACAGAGACTAGATGACAAAAGATTATTTAAACATGTCACTGAATCCTTCCTTCATGATGACAAAGCCCAATCTCAAGTCACCATTACCTGTTTGGAGGCGGTCTTGTGTGCTTTGTCCAAACTCTGCAGATTGTAAGGGCTAGGTTTTGTTTAGAAAATTACGATACCATTATGAATACCATTATCCTTAAGGTTATACAGATACCAATAGAGTACTTCATTTGATATCCATAATGTAAATGGAGTGTAGTAAACTGCCAACTGCCAACCCTGACAATACACCGTACTCAACCTTATCACACCACAGACTGTATGGGCTGTAGTTGCTGCTGCGGGAGTGTGAGCTCCAGCACGGACTGACAACGCTGAGCTGTTTTGGTGTCGGAGGGAGTTTGTTGGTATCCTTTATTGGCCCAGTGTTAGACGTTAGCCACTGCTGTTTTGTTAGCTTGTAACTACTGGGCAAATGTTAAAGTGACTGTTCGCCTTAAGGAGTGCATCTCTGAGTCTTCAGACATGAGCAACAGATATTTTGCTGATGCGACTGGTTGTAAGGACTGTACAGGATCAGACCCTGAGGGCAAAAAGGATCAAATGCAGGTAGAACGTAAAATACTACTTCAACCAGGTCACTGAGGTCGATGCCTTAAAGGTACTGACTACAGATATCCTGCCCTGGAGATGGTCCATCTCAGGTGTGACCTGGCACAACTCACTAGCTTAAACTAATAATGGAAACGCAAATCAGTATGGCATGGTTTAGACTCAGCATGGCCAAAAGTGCCAATGGCAAAGCCCTAAGAGACTTTTTTCGGGATATTTATTTTGATTTGATAAATATGAAGATGTCCAGTGAACCCTTGATAATTAAAGGAGACAGTGCCAATCACACTCTCACCGTTATCATGCAGATACCCTAACAATCCCATTCTCAACAACAAACAGATAACAATATAAGAATAAACAGCAGAGAAACAGAAGAAAGTGGGAAAGAGGAGTTATTGTATTTCATTTCAAGCGTGGAGATTTGGGTGCTTGTGTTCAGAAATCAGAAACATAACCTACTTAGCTGACAATGTAGATATTTCTGTCTGTGTGTATGATTACCTGACCTATTTCTTCAGGGTGTGTAAATGTATTTGTTAAAGGTCAGGACAATGTGACTCATCAGACCAGTGATCGGTAATGGAAACAAAACCCTCCCCGCCCTCTGTGTGTGTGTGTGTCTATGTGTGTGAATGTATGTGTGCGCGGGGGTGCTATTTACTCACATGTGACACTCTTGCTGGGTGTCGTAAGCTCTGTGTGCAAGAGGCCGCTGCTCCACTTGTCTCCATCATCGCTTAGCAACCTTTCTGGGGTGCCATTTAACCTCAATATGAGGGGCTCAGTATAGGTGTGGGCCACATCTGAAAACAAACAAACAAATGATACACAATTATAAAACTGCTTTTTGTAAGACCACAAAGTTTTATGTTTATGTGAAGTCTATTTTAAGGTTCACGTTCCCAGTTTTCCGGAATGAGTAGCTGCTTTCCATGTGGATATTATCAGGTACCCGCGGCAAGCTGTTTTCCCACTTGTAGTAAACTTGTCTACTCCCATGTCATTTCCCATCCACTAGCACTTAATTAATTTAAACAGAGTAGTTCTGCTGACTTCAACAAAGCAGAAGATTTTGTCTGTATGTCTGTGCTCTGTCCTGAACTTGCATCTGGAAGCAGTTAAATCCAACCCCTTGGGACTGTTTAGGGGTCTATGTGCATGCTTGTGAAACCTGAAATCTGTGTGGGTCTATGCATGTGCTAGGATGACTGTTTGTGTTTGAGAGTGGATGTATGTGTGTTTAAAACAAGCACGTAAGAGGACGTACACATAATATACATACAGTAAATATATGTCTGGGTGTTTTTATGTGTTCACCGGTATCATGCGGCGCTCTAATGAAGCTGTTATTATGCACACACACACACACACACATACATACACAGAGGCCTTCAAAGCAGGGCAGGCTTGGGCCTCTGAGAGGTGCAGACTCATTCCTGGGCAAATGGGAGCCAGCTGGGTTTGATAAACACACACACACACACACACACACACACACACACACACACACACACCAAACCGCGTCCTGTGCGTGGACTCAACACTTCCCGGCTATGTTTATTTACTCTATCCACTCTCGCTCACTTCTCTATCTGTCCTTTCTTTCCTGTCCCCTGCCTCTCGCGCTCTTCGTCTCCAGTTCACATTCCCTCTTCACTCTTCCAAATAAATTCCTTCACATACTTGGCGTAACTCCATAGATTAATTCCCACTTTTACAGCCATACATATATAATGTCTACGGAAAGGTTCCTCAGACGTAGACAGACTGCTTTGAGTGAAATGAAAGAAAAGATGTAAAAACAATAGAATACAAGAGTTATTTCTAGGGATGAGATGAGCTGTTGATAGAATCCAGTTATCTGGTTCTGATCTTGTGTTTGTCCAAATATAACTACTGTACTGTTGCTTTATTTATTAACGCATGAGAGAAAGCAAACATAGCACTTGCGGAGGTCCAGGCAGGAGCATGAAGTCATTCGTGCCACCGACCTTCATCAGCTGATCTCACTCAGTGTAAAAAAAAAAATGCAAGTATAAATCAATGCACAAAACAGAGCTGTCTTTTAAAATGGAGCTGACATTACTCACAACTACAATTTTAAGTAAACTTACTTTAACTACTGAAGACGTACCAGTTTATTCCCCATTTATTAAGATATGACAAGTATCACCCATTTTAGGGCGCTGTGTTTCAATATTACATGTTATTGTCTCTTCTTATAATC
Organism: Epinephelus fuscoguttatus; assembly: GCF_011397635.1. Taxonomy (NCBI): domain Eukaryota; kingdom Metazoa; phylum Chordata; class Actinopteri; order Perciformes; family Serranidae; genus Epinephelus; species Epinephelus fuscoguttatus. The sequence goes on from NC_064752.1 coordinate 36,708,326, forward strand.
AAATTACAAAGTGAGAAGGCTCAAATGAATCTCTGAAGCATTTTTTTCTTGATTATTCAAGAGCTGCAATGAATAGTCAGTTAATCCATCAGTGGAATGACAGAAAATTAATGGGCAACTATTTCAATAATAAATTGTTACTGTAATTTGATAAAAGATTTTCTGCTTTTCAGTTTTATTAGCCTGGGAGCCAGATGAATGCAAGCTCAGGTTTTATTTGCTCTGGCAGATGTGTGTGGTCCCCTCCACCCATTCAGATAGATTTCCAGCCAACCTGACCTGGGTCGGGCCAATCACAACTGTTGATCTAATATGGGGCATGTTTGAGACAAAGACTGAAAACTTGAGGAGCCTTTGTGCTTTACGCGAAATACATGATGATGTCATTTTTGTCTGGCGCACTCTCATGTCGGGGAGATACATTGGTGAGTATAAACCTAGCTTTGTAAAGAGACCTGATAGACATATTGATGCTACATCATCACAGCTCATCTCTGCACACTGTAGTCTGTTAACTTTTGTCCATCGATCAGCACTATATCACTTATTTCACTTCTCTGATTGGTTATAGATCTATCCAACTGCATCCAGAGGCATTTTGGTCTACAGCTGTTGATAATGCCCCTTGAAAACTGAAAAAGAATTATGACGTTTCAGACTAACTTGCGTTGGCAACTCAGTCTGGCATTGTCTGTCTAATGTTTGATATCACTGTAAACTGAACCTTTTCTGATTTTGTACCACGAGACATTTGAAGATGTAATCTTGGACTTTAAAAAAATCACATGGACATTTTTCACTGTTTTCTGATTTAGACCAAACGATAAATAATTAAATAATCATCAGACAAATTGACAATTTAATAATTAAATAAGTGTAAGTTTCAAGCTTCCAGTTTGTTTTTTCTAGTTATTCCATTTTGTTCCTGTAAAACATGCTTAACACAGAGGAAAACATGACATACTAACAGATGCAAATCTGCAGTAATCACTGTAATATGTCCCATGTTGTCCACACCTAATTGAAAGTACTAAATAAATTCTCAAAAATAACATCACAACAGTGAAAAGAAGTATTTTATTAACTGATGACAGCAACACATTTTCAATCACTTATTGTAACAATGACTAACTACCAGTAAGTCATGGCGTCACCACATGTTTTTAGTGAATTCCATTATTCAGTATGTGTTTGTGTGCAGTGTGTCTATAACACAAGGAGGGGAAGAGACATAGACACAGAAACTCATGCCAATTATATTTAATCTCCAATAATTAATTGATTATAGATTTCAATGTGGCAACAATTCTGTTTTGGCAAACAAGAGCTGCTGCTCCTTTTTCTGCCATTTTTTTTTTTGTGTAGCGCAACAGGATGAGTCTCCAGTATTACCAACCTGCAGAGTTCCAGGCACCGTTAGCCTGTCTGAAGGAACACTATCTTTATTTTCTTAGAAAACAAAGTATATCAAAGCTGCTGGTATGAATCACTCGGTTATGTAAGGTGGTCTAACCTTGATGAAGAGGAACAGTGTTTTAAGTATTTGAAGATTTGTGTTTGCCTTTACTTTCATGAGTTTGTGTGTGTGTTTGTATGTGTCTGTGTATTTGTGGGGATTTTTGTGTGTAATGGGATCTCTGTGCATGTGAAGTTGGAGGAAGCGTAAACAGGACCTGAAGGGATAGGAAGTGCTTCCTGCTCTTCCGGTCTATTAGATGGTGGTATACAAACCCCATACGCATACCTGTACACAAACACACATGCTCATATACACATAAAACACATATATCCATGCCCTAATGTTACCTTCCCATATCTAGTACCAGCTCTCTCTCCCCACACACACACACGCGCACATATGCTTGTCTCTTGCATGTGGAAGCCATTTCTAAGGCCCATATTGTATCCATTAGTCTCAATCAGCCGGCTTCAGATATGAAAGCCACTAGTGAGAACTGTTGCCCTCGACACTGCCAAATGTCTAGTTTAGAGATATGTGTGTATTATAGGCTGCATATGTCACTGGCAGGCAGTGTATATGTCTAGTATCTATCATTATATCCATCCACCAGTCATTCCTTATTTTACTTTCTTGTAAGCACCTTGGCTAACACTCAGCGTTAAAAAGAAGATCTATGCAAAAAGACAATATATGTAACTCCATCATACATCAGTCCACAGGCCCAGTCATGCATTTTTGATGATCTGTTTAAACATCATGTTTAATATTCTTATAATCAGTGATCAATTAGCTCATCAAAGTCCATCAGTTACCTATAATCGTCCATTGTTCTGTGCAGCTGGTATCCATTTTATCAAATATTGAGGATGGATCATAAAAAAGTAGTATTTCACCATCTGCTGGCGGGCAACAATTGACTTTAATGACTGTCGACACTTGGCAGGTTTTTTGAAAATATCAAGAGCAGTAACATAATTCAAACAAAAAGTGCTTTAGGTGGCATTTATCGTTTCTTCTCATTTTCTTTCTCATGTTGTTTTGGTCCTGTTCTGTGGAAGCTGCTTTTGGGGGCAATTATGTCATTATCAAAGCCACACGAGAGCCCAGCGTAAGCAAACTACGGGAAAGGAGAGGGCAGTCATCTTCAGTGTAAATGTCTATGACTCCATAACAAATCATTTTAAGAAGAATCCATTACTGCTGAGAAATACAGATTTATATAAACCCATGACACAGCGTTTATGCAGACTCCTTGGAGGTGTGACAAACATCTGTGTTGCTGCTCTTGTTGGAAGAATGAATGTTAAAGATATGCAATAAATGCACCAAGTATAACACCTGCACATTTTTACTGAGTATGTGTTCAATGATCTGGCAGCTGAAACAATTCATACCTCAGTACAGTAGTTTGTTATGTATTCTCGTTTAGACTCCTGCTGCCAGTGGAGTACTATGGGTTAAAAGTGTGTAGGTCTTGTGACTCAGTCAAAGCTTTCCCTCTGTAAACGTTCAAAACCACGATTGTTGGAGCAAAAACACATCCCCACCGAACCCCTAGTGCCATCCAAGCAGGCCTTCAACCAATTGTGTGTTGGCATCAGCATCAAACCACCAAACCGCTCGACCTCAGAGCCATTTCTGAGATCTGAGAAAGATGAGCCTCTAATTCAAATCAGACCAGAGCAATCAAGAGCCGCTGAGGAGATCTGGCTGCGTGTTTACACGTGTGGGTGAGTACGTGTATTTGTTTGTGCATGCTTCACTGTGTGCTTGTGTGTGTGTGTGTGTGTGTGTGTGTTCATGTATGTGCGTGTTTGTAATCTGGTGTATGTACACGTGTCAGTGGGCCTGGGGCAATCCAGAGGAATTTCAGTCCCCTAGTAAACAAACAGTTAGCCATTAAAACAAAAACATATGGATCACATAGGGCAGTGGCTCTCGTAAACACAACACACACAAAGATCCAGGCTACAAGGGTTGGTAAATGACATGACATATCCGGGATCACCTGAAGGGGAGCACAACCTGCTCCTCCTCTGGGTATGATCTCTGAGGGGGAGTGCTGAGCTGAGTTTACCTGCTGCCTTTTAAATTAACTCTCAACCCTGTTTCTGTAGCTTCACTGGTACTTCTTTAGAGGCAGAGACAGGAAATGAGGTCTCTTAGGTGTGTACATCCCTTTGGCAAAGACATACAGTACATATGCACCCCACAAACAGGAGCAAAGTGCACCAGATGAGTTAATATGGTGAAACTTTTATCATGTAATGTGAATTGGGAGCTGCAACACTGTTTTAATGCTGTCAAGATGTCATAATCTCTGTGCTGTGGTTAATCAAAACTTGAAATGGTGCAGAAACTATTAGTCAGAAATTTAATTGAGAAGTATTGGGTAATCCATTAGTCATGAGTCATTTGCTGGTTCTAAACACTGAAATGTGAGCATTAACTGCTTAGTTTTGTTTTATATCTTTGTAAAATCGAGTATTTTTAGGTTCTAAACTGCTGGTTGGGCCAAATGTGCCTTTTGAAGGCTCAGGGGAATTGTGATGGGCATTTTACTAACATTGATATAGGAAAAGATAATACAAGGTATATGTATCAATAATAAATACAGTACAAAATAATATATTCAGATATATAATGTTCAGTGTAACATATGTGCCGTATATGCAATATAGTCACAAAAGAGTCACACGACTTGGACTCGAGTCAGATTGATTCATTAATTTTTCAGTAATGGCTTATCCTGTTAGGGGTGGCGGGGAGGCTGGAGCCTATCCCAGCTGACATTGGGCGAGAGGCAGGGTACACCCTGGACAGGACTCCAGACTATCGCAGGGCTGACACATAGAGACCAACATCCATTCACACTCACATTCAGACCTACGTGCAATTTAGAGTCACCAAATAACTTGACGTATATGTCTTTGGACTGTGGAAGGAAGCCGGAGTACCCAGAGAAAACCCATGCTGACACGGGGAGAACATACAGACTCCACACAGAAGGGCTCGAGTCACAAATCTGATGACTTTAGACTTGCCAAAAAAAAAAAAAAGACTTGGCAATTTGCCTTGGACTTAAGCTCCAATGACTCGTGACTCTACTGGGACCTAAGCCTTTGACTCAGAAATACTTGATACCTTCCTCCAAGCCAATCAGCCAACATGAGATGAGTTAAATACAATAAGACAGAACAGAAACAGTTCATTCTGTATTGATGCTGATTAATAGTGTTATATGCCATGGGAGTGCAGTGTCAGTGCTACTTTTTTATGTTTAAGTTCAGTCACTGTTGTTTTAACGAATAAATACAAATTTTAAAGAGCAGTTATAATTTTTGTAAAGTTAATATATTATTACTCTGTTGTTAAAATGGCATTGCATTGAGAGTGCATTATGACTTGTTTAGGACTCAAAAGTTGAAGTTAAGGACTCTAGACTTGACTTGGGACTTGCTTGCCTTGACTTTGTACTAAAATGCAAATACTTCTAAAAATCAAAAGCACAATCGCAATCTATGGGTGATGTAGTATTGTTATATAGTGATAAAAGTAATATAAATCAATTTAAAATAAAATTGTTAGATATATTTGCTATTTTTACTGTATATATTTCACTATTCTCTGACATATGATGGACTAAATAATGAATCAATTAATCACAGCAGATCAATCAATAATTCTAATGACTGTTACAGTTGCAGCCCCATTTGAAAGCGCACTATTCAGGCACACACAGACAGAAATGGGTGTGCACGTGCAGACCCTGCTGACTCATCACTAAAAAACATAAAGATAGAGATAAGAGTTGAGAGAATTAGAAAGAAGATATAGTGAGATGAGCTGAAGAGCAACCAAGCAGAATAATGTTCAGCAGAGCGGAGTTAGTGGAGACGACGCAGTAGCAGCTCTCTGGCCAGCAGTAATGACTGGAACTGATTGAAACCACACACAACCGCTGGGGTTCTGACCAGGACGGAGGAAAATACAAAGAAAAGAACTCATAACTACAGAAACGTTTTTTATCTAAATCCCTCAACAAACACACACGCACCCATACAAGCACACACACACACAAAGAAAAGGAAAGAAGAGGCAATTGTTTAGTTGCAATCCAGCCACAAGCACACACACACAGAAACCCATACCCACAAACACACACACACACTGCACAGAGGGGCTGTGAGAGCGCAGCACTGGAATATGTCCAAAATCAGAGATTATGGCTGCTGAGAGAATGAAGCAGTGTAAGCTCATTAAAGACAAAAACTGTCTGCTGTTGAACAGGCTTAAGGGGAATTTAATTGTGTTACTTTGTCTCTGAGATTCCTCTGGTTCCTGGGAAAATGCAGCTGCTTCGCTAACCCAGCGCTACACTGCTGCATTAAACACAAGAAGCCTGACACAGGGACACAACCATCAGATACAAAAACCCAAACGGTGCTGTGCCACATAGGGCTGGGTGATATGGTAAAAATCACATATCACAATAGTTTTGACTAGAACTGCGATATTGATATTGCAACAATATTGTAACATTGACTATTAGTGCTTTAACACATGAGCTTTGTAATAAATATTCATTAGTAACCATGAATATAATAACAAAGTGGGTGAAGGCAAATAATAGAGCAGCCTGGTAAGTCCATAAAATTACATCACTTATAATGCAGCCTTTAAAACAAGGAAAAGACAACACTTGTGATATTGCAATATCAAAAATCTAAGATGATGTCTAGTCTCATGGCATCAATATTGATATTTGATGTTTTGCCCAGCCCTAATGCAACATATGTAAACTAAGGACAAACCGTCCAACAGTTATAAACTGTAAAGGACAAACAGAATTTAGCACACAATGGCAAGCCAACATAAAGGCCAAGACACACCAAACCGACATCAAAGACTGTTGTGTCGCCCAAGATTGCCTGTTTCTTGGTTAAAAAGTTGTATTTGAACACACCACAAAGATTATAGACAATGGCCAACTAGCAAGTATGTTCTGCGCCTGTGTGAGAAGAAATACCTCTCCACAATAGCAAGCGGTGGTAGTCTATATTTGTCATTCAAAAAGGGTAACCTAAGGAAAGATGAGATTCAAAGAGCTAGTTTGCCAGTTAACACATGAACAACACAACCCAATGTTGAAAGAACAAAGGATATTTACTGTGCTCTCACAAGCAATAACACGGACAGTTACAAGCCGTTTCTGCTAAAGAGCTCAATGGCTAGGGGTGCATTCACACCAGGATAGTCTGGGGGACTCGGCTCAATTGGGCGGGGAATGCCAAAAAATTCCACACCTTCATTTGTTTCGATTCACTTTCACACTGCACTTTTTAAAGCGGATCAAACCACCTGGACAACATCACATGGTATTGCCTGAAACGAGTACTGGCCAGATAGAGATAAAGCATGAGGAAGAAGAAAACTCGGCTCATCGATTGGCCAGGACCGAAAATGGAAATCCATCCCCTTCAGCTGGCTTGGTGCATTGCTCTCTAAGTCACTTCCTCTCTTTGGTTCGCTAGATAGTCCATGTGCATCTCCCACTGTAAGCAAACCGCACCAGAGTTCACTTGCAAGTGAACCAAGCAGGCCCGGGATCGCTCCTTTGGTCTGCACCAGAATGCGAATGAGCATTCACACCACTCCAAACGAACCAAACTATGCATGGAAGTGGACCAGGGTTCATTTTAAGTGGACCAAATAGTGGCAGTGTGAATGGGTCCTTAGTCATTTGTTTGCTTTTCTCTTATCTCTTATCTCTTTTCTCTTTCTCTTATCGTGTACAGAGCTGAACTGCCAAACAGAGTGATTTCATTCACCAACAGGATTCGCCATCTCCAAAACCACTTTAACATGCTGAATCGGCCGAAAAAAGGACAATGAGGGCCAACTATGTGGGACACACCACAAAAACTAGGAGGACAGATGCTCACAGACAGCCCACCGACCAACAGCTGAACATATGGTCGGTGTGTCAGGGCTCTCACAGACCAACACTGAGTTATTACAGATATCACTAATGATTGTGATTGTCTTATTTGTTTTTCATCAATACAAATCTCATCAATATTGGCCTAAAAAACTGTATCTGCGAGGCTCTACATACACCTCTGCCACAACTGTAGACTTGAAACTACAGGAGACAACAACAACACAAATCTGTCACTGCAGCACTAAGTGTACAGTAACAGGCCCCTGGCTCAAGTGTCTCTACAAGACAGACAGTTTGCTGGGTAGTTAGTACCATCACATCCTGCTGACAGTAGCTGTCAACGGTATGTGACATGGGTTATGAGGATTTGGAGACTCTACCCAGGTCTGGAGTTGGAGAGGGGGGGGGAGTGGCTGTAGGCCACCAGAGTAGCAGCAGCAGCAACAGTTTCTTAAATGTTTGTGAGGTGGTGAGGGGAAAAAAAAAACGCTCATTTTTGTAGTTCAAATATGCTGTAAAAATGCCTCAAATTGCTCCTAGTTTATTTCAATCTCTGTGAGAAACCAAATTAGACACGAGCCTCAACAAACCTCAGGGACTAAAAAGGGACAAGTAGGCAAATAGCTGCAACTGCACGCTGGAGCAAAGAGTGAGAGAGATAAATGTAGTTTAGACTGTGATGGAGACAGATTAATTATACTACATAAGAGGAGGAACAAAGCAACTATTTTTTTGCTATTTTTTTGTATGATTACAAATAGCAAACTCCAGACCTGTATTTTAAGTTGACATTGCACATTTGACAAGAGTAATTTGTACTAATTACTATCACAAGCTTATGACAAAATAATGCCACATTATGTATATATATATATATATATATATATATATGTATGTATGTATAGGGGTGTAACAATCCATCGATCTGGATCAATATATTAATTTACTGATCAACTATCCCATGTTATACAAAGTAAAAATATCAATCCATGGTGTCATACTTGGGTTATGCTTTTATTTTGAAAGTGTGCGTCAACATCAAACAGCAGCAGACAGATGGAAAGCAGTCAAGAGAAGACATTGAGGAGAGTGGTATTTACTCAGGAAAAAAATCTGCAGTGTGAAATATTTTGGATTATGGAGAAAATACAGGACAACAGACAGACCACATGGTGTATGTAAACAATGCTGTTACGAGATAAAACATGACGTAACTTTACCCGCTGAGACGAGCGTCTCACTCCACTAACTCCACTAACTACAGCAACATTAGCTACTACATTTCAACAATGTTCAACTGAAAAAATGTGCATGCATGCCAAAATTCACCTGTGCAGTTCTGTCGGGAGATACAGTGACTTAAACCAATGGTGAGTAAGAAAAATAATGTTACATGTCATTTGTTTAGCTATGAGTAGAGAGAAAGAGTCCACTAACTGCTAGGCTAATTAATGCAGTGTAAACATGCTTAACCCATGCACTATTTTATGAGTGTTAGTGGAGTTGCTTTAAAGTTTGGCAGCTTGTGGCAGCTTCTTTTGTAACAGATTGCGTTAAATGGGCAGATAATATCGTCTCATATTGATCAAAGGCCCCTAAATCGCATCAAATCAAAATCGTATCGTGGCAGACTTTGTATATATTGGCAAAAATTGTATCGTTGTCCAAAGAATCAATTTAAAATTGTATCGTTGTAAAACTGGTGATTTACACCTGTAGTTATACATTAGTGATGACAGCTAATGACAAATAAGGGCATTTTGGATGGCCCATCTGACTAAAGACCCCATCAACAAGATCTTGGCATAAAAGTTAAAAACAGTATGATGTGCTTTAAAGTTTAACCGAGAGATTCTAACAGCCAGCTGCCAGTCATTTTGGTTACTAATGAGCCAACTGTGATGCTAGACTGCAGACCTGTATTTAAAGACAGGCTAACGACTATGTTGGTCTTTTTAAGCAGCAAAAGGACAGAGTCCACATCAAGAAACAGAGTGCTGTTTTGTCTTTTTTTTAACCAAAGCATCTTTCAGAGACTGTAGAAAGTACAGTCCCGGTTTCCTGAGACTGAACATGGACACAGACCAAACTATGAAAATAATCATCTCGATATAGTTCCTCAACAGAAATACAATAAATGTTTGATATAAATAAACCATGCATAAACCAGAAGAGGGGGGGGCACTAATGCACCTTAAACAAAGAGAAGTAGAGGACAAGACCAGCCAACAAGGTCCAGTCTTGATGGTTACTCTGTATTTTATAAACTCTTGCAAGCCTCTTCAAAATATTCTTGTCTTGCTGTTTTGTGGTGTGACAATGCTGTGTTAAGGTCTGGTTAAGTTAGGCACAAAAACCACTTGGCAAGGGTTAGAGAGAGACAACAGTTTGGATTAAAATGATCCCTTTAAACATGGAACATGACATCTCGTGGGAGTTTTTTGAATCTGAGTTTAGCATCTAGAAGCGACCAGTCATCAAGGTCTAACATCAAGGTGTTAGGGTTGTCATGTTCTGACAATCAATAATAAATAGTAGTTTACACCACAATTAACTCTATGGTTTCTTAGACTTTCACTCAGGAGCAACAATCAGATTTTTAAACCAGAAAGAAGTAATAATTTGACATTTATCGTGATAATTATCGTCTCAACTGATAATGAAAATTTATAACGTGATGGCATTTTTGGCCATGTTGCCCAGCCCATCTACAGCTGGCTACATTTGCTGGAAAAAGCTGTCTTATAGCTGTCAACATTAACAAGCTCCAAATAAAACTTTCACCTCTTATAGTTTATGACACTGATAATAATGAAAGTCATACGCAGACTCATAGCTCCAATGATTCAAAAATTCCTCTCTTTCAAATTGCAACATAAAAACACAGTCTCGTTCAACCCTAATACAGAGAGTGACAGGAAGAAAAATAAACAGAGACAAAAGCAGGGAAGTGGGCAAAAAAAAGACAGAGGAAGAGAAAAAATAGAGTGAGCGAGATGCCAGTGGTGAAAGAGAATGAGGGAATCAGCATGTGGCGGTACAGTACGAGGCTCCTATATAAACAGGCAGCCTCATTGCATCTTCATGCCTGAGTGAGAGCAACACTCACAACAGCGAGAGGCACACATCTGTCAACACACACAAACCACTGTTCAATGGCCTTGTAACGACTGAGCAGAGCTATATTCACTCACAGCAGAAAAGACTGCTGTCCAAACATGGGTCAACAAGAGGACTAAAACTCCCATCGAACTCATCTGGTGAATTGTGATTGGCTGACTCCCATGCTGATGCTGCTGGGTCATGGTTATAATTAAACTACGGTTTCAAAAACTAACCACAAAAATGAATCAACACCCCTGACTGTAAAGAAATATTCACAGCGACATTATTTGTGGCATTCAGTTGGATATGACTGTGCAGGTGTTCACAGTATTTTGTCCATTCCCTTTGTGACAGGCACAGCATAATATCTTTAAAACCTTCTCAAAGCCCTGAAAAGCTTCTTGAGCATGACGTCATTTCAGTGTGGTCTTGTGCAAGCTGTTGGGAACTAACACCACCTGCATCCCAGATTTAGTTCACACAGGGATGATTCAGCAGATTGGATAAAGTTAACCGAAAAGACTATAGTAGGCGAGATTAAAAATGGGCATGTCATCTTCCTATAAGGCTAGCTAACCAAATAAATAATACAGGAAAATGGCAACAGGTGTGGATGACATTTACATGACTATCAAAGCTGTTGTAAGTCGACTTACATGATTAAGAACTCTTAGATTGACACGTTTTTTTTAAACTGTGAAAAACGTTATCTGTTCCCAGTGAGGTTGGGTGTCTTTTTTTCTGACACCTGTTCTAACAGGATACTTTTAAAATGGTACCTTTGCCTAAACTGGGCCTGAATATTTTAAATGAAAGAAAAAGCAAAAATGATGGTCAGTAACATTAAAGAACAGCTTTCTTATTGCAAAGGCAAATTTAAACTTGAAATTAAACAATATAGTAGGCCTGACTCAGTTTAAAGTATACATAAATATGGATAACTACAAAGCACTATCAACAAATTTACCTAATAAATAAAACCCAACCCAACTACAATAATTTAAGAGTATAGTTACAGTACTAATAACAGCAAAATAAATTTTGAGTAGGGATCACTAATTGTCTTGCTAACTCCAGCCAGACATTTCTCCATTATCTGTTAGGGAGCAGCTGAGATTGTCACTACAATGACAATAGCTGGTCCACCTTAACAGTCCACCTTAAGTGAGCCAGGTGAGGTTCCAATGGGAGAATAACTTCGCTCGCTGATTTGTGGCTAACCTGCTTCACTTTATTCAGCAGATGGTAAGCTAGACATAAGAACTTGGCTCAGGTTTTGAGGAGTTGTAGCATTATTCACGGACAATATACATTACGCTGCTACGTTTAACTTCATACTCTCTGCTCCCCTGCAGTATCACTGTACTGCTCGCTTGCTCTCATCCTTGCTCTTGATCATGTTCTCTTGCTATTCACAAAATCTGATCGAAATCTGCATTATGATTCAGTCTGATAGGTACCAATCATACAGGAAACAAACCAACCCTAGGTCCCAGTAACTGCTACTGCTTCTGTGTCAATGAAAAACCTTGGTTGGACAGATGCGTCACTCGCTACTAGGGCTGGGCGATATAGCCAATACGTAAAATTGCAGTAGTTTTAAGCTATATTGTAATACACAATATATATCTCAAAATTTTGAAATTTCTAAACTACTGGAGACTACCAAAACGCTAAACTACTAAATAAACCACTGTAACTACAAAGTTAAAAAATTACACTTATAAGAAGTATTGATACAATTAAGAAAAATCAAACTGGAACCGCTGGTGCTTTTATTTCAAAGCACCTGGCTCATTTCAGGTTGGAAGTGTTGATGTTTTTGCTGTGAACTTGAAGCTTTTGGTCTACAGTTACATGTAGCTGTTAGCAGTTAGTGGAAAGTTAAAGCATTACAGCGGCTCAGTTTAGTGTGAGAATGTCGTCACTGTGAGCAGAAAACAAACTGACAGCTCTCCAGGTCATATATTAGTAATATCACTGGTGCTCCATGGTCGCAAACTGCAAAAACAGTGGTCACAGTCTGGAGCCCTGCAGATACAAAAACACACGTCTCGCCTGCTCACACACTATCGCCTGAGAGAAAAGTCTGGATGGGCTGGGGACTGTGTGTGAAGTATCATGTTTGTAACAACCAAAACACCAAAGCGAGTCTCATGCCTGTGGCTTAAAAAGATGACATGACAATTTGTATTTGATCTTTGTGACATAGTCACTTTATATATCCCATGTGGAACAAGCCATCATATATTGGGTACAATCAATATATCGCCCAACCCTACTCACTACAAGCAAGTGACCAACTTCATTTCAGTTTGAATTGATGAAGTTGTCATGGGCTGTACAAAAGAAAGAAAAAAAAAACTCTTCTGGCATATGCACTGGCTAAGCAACTTTGGTTGGAAATATAGAGCACTATTTTGGAACTAGAGATACATCGATCGAACTTTTTCAGTCCCAATACTGATACCTGGGCTTTAGGTGTTGGCCAATACAGAGTACCAATCTGTTACCAGTGTTTAATTAATAAGCTGTATGCCTCAGTGTGTACACATTTTATGTGTAAGGCAAAATCAGGCTTGACTTAAACATTGCATTCTCAACTTTGTAAAACACAGTGTAACAACTTAATACCTAAATATGAATTTATTAAATTGAATCATTAAAACAATACATTGTGCACCAGCAGCTTGGTAAAAATATTCAGAACTTGTAGGAATTACAAATCAATTGTCAACACATTGGTGACAACATAAATAGGAAAATTTCTGCATGACAAAAATACGATACAAGAATATAAGAACAAAATCCCATCTTACTGGTGCACTGCTGACGCACAACGTAGTGCACTAGGGCTTAACATTAAGCTTTTGCTCTATCTTAAACATTGTCAGTTTTTGTTTTATTGCCTGTTTTGCCTGGCACTTGGCCAGTTTTAAGAAGTTGAAGAACACCGCAAGCTTCTACAAAGCTTCTGATGATGCACCCCTGGGCAATAATGTGATTCAAATGTGATTCCTCAGTTAGATCTACACACTGTATGTGCCTGTTGTGTTGTTCCAAAGCCCTGCACTCTGCAGGCAGAGGGATGGGTGGGGGGTGAAGTAGAGCACTGAAAGCAGGGCCTTGTTGCCCTCAGTGGTAGCCTGACCGATCTTCTCCTCCCCACCCTGGCTCACTTACCTACCCTCAGCCTACACACAGACACACAGACACACACAGACACAGACACACAGACACACACACACAGACACAGACACACACAGACACACACAGACACACACACACACACACACACACACACACACACACACAAAGACACACAGACACACACAAATTAGACCAGTCAGCCAGACAAGCAGTCTAACTTTAGTGGGAGAAGCCACAGTTATACTTTGTGTTGGCTTACTGAGGAGCATGCACAGGTAAAGCCAGCACAGCCACGAGAACATGTTCAGGCACAAACCTAGAGTTTAATAACTCTAAAAGTCTTCGCAGAGGTATTATCATTAAATCTGATGCTGTATTTACGCTCATCATGGTGAACCACAATGTAGCGGAGAACAGAGAAGTGCGTGTGTAGGTTCTATGCTTTTGCACATTCAGTGCAGTAATCATAATAGATCGGGTTGGGCTTGTCTTTAAAAAACAAAGCAAAAAAAAAAAACCTCCATCAACCATTGAAGGTTTTTGTGGCAGGTTCCCATGGCAACAAGCCACTTAGATCTCTGCACACTTCCATAACTGTTTACCACACCTACCCCAATTACCCCATAGGATCTACACTCTGATCTGCAGCCTGTGCTGTTGTCTTCTCGCTGAAGCTTGAGGGAACTTGAATCACTTCGGCTGATGCTGGATGAGTCATTCAGGCACAACACTGCCCTGAGTTGGTCCACGTTGCCTCGTTCCCGCCCCAGTGTCAGTCAACCCGCACCATGACCAATTGCACAAAGGGGAAGGGTCATGGGTTTATTCCCCAATCCCCAGGAGTCCCATTGCGGCCTTCAAGCGTTCCACAGCACTGAATTGGTCCTGACCCCTCAGATCATCCAAGGCAGCACGTCCCCCACACAGCCCAATCACCTCAGTACGTAACTGTTTTTATCTGTCAGTGAGAAGGCCTCTGACCCAATGAATCACCATGACATCCGCCAAAAATACACAATGATTTTTGGGGAATTCGGCGTGAGTCCCTAGAACTCAGCTTCTGAGTCTACTGTTAGCGATTACTAATTACCAGGTCTACAGTATTACAAACATAACAGTGACTCAAGACTATTCCACTCTGGAAAACTAACATCAACCTTTACACGCACTTTCACAAAGGTGAATAAATTGGTCTATTCTTGTTTTTGGGGTAAGAAGGTCTTCTATAGCTTGTAAAGAAAGGGAAAAGTGTTGCATACAGCTATATATTCACTCACATACTGGCCAACCTTCCGCCATAATGAGGTTCGCATGCATGTAAGAGCACAGAGAGGTTTCCTTTCTCAGCAAAAATCCACTAGCTCCTCTTTTTCATAATAAAGACTTAATGTCTTTATAACTACTTTCTGTCTCGCTTTTTTGAGGCAGCCACGCTTCTACATAGACACACACCAGAACGCAACAAAGGAGGTTTAATGCAGCTTTGTGGTTGTAGTTAAAAACATTAGCTTGTTTTAGGCTTGTTCAGACCTATCACATAACTGTTCTGTGCTGGCTGGGTCTGCCTCTTTCTCAACACGTAGGCAACTGAAACACTAACAGCTTCACGCCAGCGTTATAAGAGCTGTTCGTGTCAGTCTGTCTGCTTCTCTACAGCAGCCTCTTCCTTACCTGGACTAGGACAGGGCTTTGGGTTCGGGCAGCTGTTTGCTGTATCTGCAGTCGAGGTTGTGTGCGAACTGGGTTGTGGAGCTGGTAAACTGGGGTCCCCATCATCTGGTGGCTCTGGGGAGATGGCAGGGGCACTCCTCTCCTCATCCATGGGCGTAGGCCTGGCTCTTATGGGAGGAGGTGGAGGGGCCAAGGAGTGAGCCTGAAGCAGAGAGAGGTGATATTATTTCAGAGGTGATCGCATAGGTCACATGAAACATTTCTCATTGTCCTTTTAAACAGAGCAACAAGCCAGCGGGCCGTACTTTAGCTAGAGAGGTGTAATCAGGCAAAACTTGAACCAGCATGAATCCCTTACAGCTATAAAAATCACTAAAGGAGGAGGCTGGAGTGCTGCTTTCATGAAACAGTGGCAACACAACGGATGTGCCTAATCATAGCCTACCTTTCATAAATAGTGTTTAAACTCTTTATACTTCTGTTGTGCAAATAATAATAACGGTGGAATTATTTATATACAACCAGTTTAAATGACAGAGGACTTGTTTCAACACTGAAACATGAGATGAAACAACACTAACAAGAAAAGCATGGGAACAAAAGTCAAACTAAAGGTAATAATTAAAAATGAATGCACACAAAATAATAAACAGGCCTAATATTGTTCATATTAACAGAACTTAATTTTATAATCCCAGAAAAGATTTCAAAGTCGATATAATCATGCAAATAGTGTGTGTCATGCTGACTGAAAACTGAAATGATGGATTTTAATAATTAAACCAATTCAAGAGTAAAACTGATCCTTTTTAAAGCTTTCAAAGCAAGAACAGTAGAAGGTTGTGCAACAACAATCTTTTTTGTAATTGAAATTATTTCATGAGATATTCACAGGTATCATTAAAATGGGTGAAGTCAGGTAATTTGAGACACTTTTGGGTAGATTACTTTTAAAATCATCTAAAATTCTTAAGACTATCTAAGTGTTACTGTTAGTCCGTGTTATGTATATCTGCTAAGTAAAACAGTTTAGAAACTTTGGACCTTCAAACACACCAAGAACCCCTACCTTAGTTCAATCATATGTTCAGGTAAAATGGGACATTCATGTTTGTTTCTGAAATGGTTCAATCCATTTATCAATACTGTCATTAAGTGATGAAATAACTATTATAACATGTGGCTATTCATTAAAAACAATTGTCCAACTTTTCTGCCATGCTTTCCCCCTTCTTTTGTTGCCTGTTTCCTTGCTGACACATTGTCTACAATGGACATACGTGTGTGCTTTTGTGCTTGTAACGATGACTAATTCTGGACTTTTCTGGCTGACAAGGACTCATTGCAACATCTTAAATATTTTATGATTGACAAGAATGCTAAAAGTTTATGTAATATGACAGGGTAGCACACAATAGCATAAATAATGACTAGGCCTATATAGCACCAAAAACATGCTGGTCTTACTGTAGAAAATTGTCTGTAGCCTAAACTTTTGTCCCATTTTACCTGAATGCACCAAGTACTCACTCAAAACCCTTTACCATAAAAAGGGGGTAAGTGGTTGCTAATATTCAAAGAGCCCAAGATGTGAAACCCCATTTGTCCCATATTAACTAATGTCCCATATTACCTGACTTCACCCTGCCCGAGTAGTCAGACTGCGATGATAACAAGTAGTAAAGAACCTGAAGTAGCCTACATAAAGACTTTGATTTTTTTGGCTCAAGACTACAGTCTTCCTAAATGGTTGCTAAGCGACATGTAGCCTAAATGAGACGACTTTTAATGAGTCCAGTCTTACCTTCACATTTGCGTAACTACCTGTCACCAGGTCACAGGAGTGTTTTACCTGTCTCGACTCGAGTCTCGACCACTTGGCACCTTCTTTAACTCATCATTAACACGGGACACATTGAGTAAATGTATCACGTGCCAACGTGTGTTTGGCGCGCGCCCTCCCTGCCAAAGCAGCTCAGCTGGACAGCTGTTTGCGCGCTCCCGTGCCTTTGCTCCGCACTCACTGCCCCCAAAACTTTTGACAACCAATAGCTAAGTTTTTGCCAAAGCGCTTGATGAAACTAAGTTTACCAATTACATACAAATGTCTCCACCTTTATATATCTACAGTGGGCTTAGTTTTATACTTTGACGCTGTAAAAAGTTTAAAGAAGTTTCTGGAAAAGAGAAAAAGCCATTTCACCGCACACTTAAAAACAGTGCCAAACTTCTTGCTTAGATATGTAGCCTACGTGTACACAGGTTTTATAAATAGTGAGGTATGTCTTTCAGGAGAAATTTGGGCTAAAATTGAAAGTGTAATTGACCTAAATTTCACTGGCAGCTAATAACGGGCGTATTCTGTTTACCTTTATTGCATGTCTGCGCCCTGCTTTCCCCAAACGAGTCCCTGCATGCTCGAGCTCAGCTCCAGTGTGGCGATCCTTTCTCTGTCTACATTCATATTCCTGCAGAATATCTCGCCTTGATCTGCAACAACAGCACCAGCCACCAGCAAAACAACTCCTTACCTTCTCTCTGGCTGGGACGCGCTGCAGCCAAAACACTTGGGCTAATTCATTCTCTGACCGCTCCAGGTGGACTTCTCGCCCTCAGAGACCTTTCCCGTCCTCTTTCCCTCCACTCTTGTAACTTTACACGACCACCGAATCTCTTTTCGGCTCATGTAGGTGCCCACCAAACTTCCCAAATTCAATGCATTTTTCTCCAGCGAAGATACTTTTCTCTCCGCCTCCAAAATTTCTCTCTCTCCGGCTCGCCCCGTCCTCCAGTGGACCAGATGTTGGAAGTTTGTGTGTGTCTCTGCAGGCAGCTCGCTCAATACTCTTTGTCTGCTCTGCACAAGTTTCTCCACTTTCTGTTGCGTTTCCGCAAAAGTCCAGCACCGTCCCAAACTTGTCCAAACTGTGAATATGAGCAGTATCCGTCCTGTGCACTCGGTCTCTCCTCTCTCTGTACTCCCACTATACTTGCCTCAGATTTCTGTGCTGCAGCTATTGGACAGGAAACTACAGTCAGCAGTGATTGTGCTTCCTCCAGGCTACAAACTAGTTGGGCTGAACTATACTGTCATATAATTACCCCCTTAACCCGAACCAGACACAGCACTAACACAGGGTAGCTTTCATCAGGAATTATGAGCCCAGGAACCATATGTTTTGTCATTAATAATATAGTAACACTTCGTGAATTTAACTTTTTATGTGAAAAGTAAACTTACTTGAAATCACTTAAATGCGGCATATCTGTGGTGATCAGTTGTGGTCAGTATTTTAGCTGGATTAGTGACATTTGAAGCAGTTACAGCATCATTATATATATCATATGCTTGCTTAATATTCTTTGGAGAGTTTGGAGAACTCTTAAAACATAAATACAAACTGTTGAAGCACCACTTGTAATTTTAGTGAATAGTTATGTAGCAAAATTCTTAATTATTTTAACCATTGTACTTTCTTTTTTGGTAACATACCACGTACACCATATTGTACCCTGACATGAGTCAACCAAGCCTTTGTTCTTCAGGTGCAGCGGGGTCACTGTTTTCAGCTGACATGCTGCTGTGACTCACTGTGGGAACATTCACTCTGATGTGCACAACTTTTTAAGATGTCCCAGTACAAGACTAAACTAGGTCACGACTCATGATTCATCCTCTTGATAGTAATTGTGAGCTCAGATGCAATTACAGAAAAAAACCCTTGTAAAGCACATCCCCACCTTATTCCGTAGTTGCCACTGAGATCAACTAGTTATTTTTTGCAAGTTTCAAAAATAGTGGGCCTGACTTTCATGTCGAAAGGAGAAGTAGTGCAAGTGGACCCACCCTGCATCACTCACTGACAAATTAATTCTTACTCATAACCATCTCCATGTTGCCTAGATGAGTGAGACTTTGATTAAGTGAATTAACAAATGTTGCAATTTTGCACTCTGTAGTCCAAATGAAGTCTCATTTAGTGAGACGAGAATGATACTTAGAATACTCTTTGGTGATATCCACATTGAATGACATTTCAATACAGTGTATACTACGTGATTTTCTCAGTCATATCAGCAACTGGTTTTACCTCTTTTCAAAGTAATGACAGTTGCTGAAAAGATGTGCTTATCTTGAAAAATAAGGCCAGTAGGTTTGGGTATCATAGGACCTGATATTTGTGTTTTAAGACTTTTAAATACTGCTGGTTACCCAGCAACAACAATTTTTTTAAATAAATAAAAGCATTGGGCTACATGACATATCAAATATTAAAAACCCTCTCTGTCATGTAGTGTGTTTTATTTAGCAGCTAGATAAATTAGTGTAAGTTAATGACCAATAATAATAATTCTATTGAGCCTATTATGTCTACAAATGTAGGCAAAACTGTTTTTTTTTCTTACTTTTTGCAATAACTTTCTGACAGATAAAACCACAGCAACATTAGCTCATTAGCTTATTAGCAAAGGAGGTCATGTTTTCAGTACAGCTTGTTTGTGTGTCAGCAGGATTACAAGTCCAATTTTCATGAAACTTTTTAAGAGGGTGTAGCATATGCCAAGGAAGAAGCCATTAAATTTTGGAGCAGATCTGAATCATAGGGGGGATATACAAATTATTTTTCACTTTTGTTAACATTGCCAAATGGAGCATTTGGCCTTGGCAGAGGTCTGTGCTCTCCGAGTGCCCTGATAGTTAATATCACAACAATAAGGAAGGTGGAATAAAACAAATGACTGAAATATAAGAACTGACTGTGTTTCTTGAGTCACACATGACACAGAGAAAAGCAGCACATGACACATGGGCCTCATCTGCTCATTCCGTGTTGACACCTGGAGGTTGTGGCTGATGAGAGTGTTTTCCGTGATTGATGTTGGAGGCGTGGCAGGGGCGTGAGGTAATTCACAGCAGCAAATCTTCTGAGGCTTTTTCTGAGACAGGTTTCATTTTTACTAACAACTGGCTAACCTCCCGTTCAATTTTGTGTACAGTCATTCATCTGAGACAGTCGGGCTTTGACACTGAACTATTTGTAGGATTCTTATGCGCTGTGGGGGCTCAGTGTCTGTCTGGGCACGAGGGTCAGAGTTTGTGTGGGCAGTGGTATTGTCAGAGAGATGTAGGATTGTTTTTTGTCCGTTTGTTTTTTGGCTTGTGAAAGAAATTCAGACGTACTGTATGTAACTTCAGACAGCTGGATACTGCTGAGCTGAGCAGACACACATGATTCTTATAGATGTATAAAGGCAGATCATTTAGAGAGGCTATTCCAGTATAAATGTCACCACTGGAGGATTTTAACAAAAACTACCACTGATAGATGTTATGTTAATCAACAGCAGCATTTCAAAGTCTCTTTAAGCTAATTCATATCAGCACATTTCAAATAGCTGCCTTCCCTGCTGCTTTACATGCATACTTACCAATTTGTCATCTACTGCAGGGGATTTTTATTAACAGGCTGGGACAAGAGCACTCCCAAATTGCATCAAACTAAAATTCATCCTCGTTTCGACTAATTCACAGGATCACGATGTGTTAATGAGGAAATTTTCCTCTTTTATCTGATATCATCACATCAGCCAAAAATGATGCCGTACAATTATGGTGTAATAAAAACAGACGTCCCACATAAATAAACCTAATACGATCTTCAAAAGCCCCTGAAGACTGTTGACATTACATTGTGACTACATTAAAGTCTTGTGTGTTTGTACAAGATTCAGTCCCCCCACCTATTCCCACACTGAACAATGAGAGTGAAGAAATTTTCTTGTCATTGGCTTCCTGAAAAGCTTATGTTCTCTATCCTCTTACTTCCGTTCGTGACTCACACACCAGTTCACCAATTCACCGCACCCACAAGGCTCTCTGCAGTACAGTCCGATAGCTTTAATTTCTACTGCTTACTTGGTAGTTATATAATTATTAAAATGCTAATGAATCAGAGGTACTCAATGTTAATTTAATCAAAACTTATTTAACAGTTATGATCATTTTTAAACACATTTGTCAGAGCAGATTTGCTGGTTGCCTTTGTTCTGGTTCCACAGTAATTGGCAGCTTCCTGTAGAGGTGAACAGGGGCTCTTTGGACCGTCCAGGGTCTAGTGCATCAAGCAGATGAATATGGCAGTGTCCTTCCACATTCCTCACCTCCCACAGCGCTATCAAATCAGCTTCCAATAATGAAACAGGAGCAGCTGTTGATGCACACACAGGCACATTTACATGAGTATTTTATTGTGTGCAGAGGGACAGAGATAACCGCAACAGCAGGTTATATTTTGTCCCTGATCCTGAACTGTAATAACATCTCATTTGTTTAATTCATACAAAAAATTAAGTGTAAATATTAGAATTCAATGTTTTATGTGAGGTTATGTACCAGACTATTTCTTGGCTGGTACCAGTTGCTGGGCAACCAACTGCGTGACCACAGACTGCATAGAAATAAAGGATGAAGTTACTGTGATGTCACCCATTGGTTTTTTTTGACTCCTGTTTGGCATTTTGGCTGCCGCTATCTTAAATTTTTCAAGCCAGATGTGACCATATTTGGACAAGAGGGTGGAGCTGTGCAGGAGTGAAGGGTAGATCTGACTCATAGACTGTGTTGACACCCTGCAGACAGCCTGCCACACAAGTGGTCCCTCCCTTTATTATGCATAACTCTAAAAATTAATAATATGTGAGAAGTACAAAAGTTCATCCCCTGGTACAGTTGTCATGAACAGAAAAATCAGCTATAGAGACCAAAACTGTTTTTTGTTCTAGGCTGTAAACATGTTTATTTCTGCTATAAAGTTGGGCATTTTAACATGGGGGTCTATGGGGATTGACTGACTTTTGGAGCCACCCTCAAGTGGCCATTCGAGGAACTGCAGTTTTTGGCACCTTTGTGATGACTTTGTATTTTAGCTCTGAAGCTTGCCACTTGACTGCAACTACAGAGTTACTGGCAGCAGTGCTGGTAGTCGTATTTTGTAGCCTTTTGATATACCCAGGGTAGCTGTTTCCCCTGTTTCAAGTCTCATGCTAAGTAAATGGCTGTATTGATCTTTTCATGTAACTCTCTGCAAGAAAGCTATTAAGCCTAGTCCATAGCCTAGTTCAACCATTGTTTACAGTGAATATGAAAAAGAAAGGGCTAGTAATATATTTAAAAAACCCACACTAAAGCAGTTGCAAATATTGCATCACCAAGTACCACCAAGTACCACCAAGTACCACCATGCTGTATCACAATAAAGCACTTCCTTTCATTCCCCTGCCTGGTTCAGGTTTCTTACTGCAACTGATTCACAACTGTAGCTGAAAGGCTAAACTGAAGTACTGATGCATAAAGGAAAGTTCTGCTACATACTGTACCAAGGGCAACTTGTCCTTACAAAGGTAATCATGTCATGCTTCACTATAGTGAAAGCAGTTCTACCTTTCTAACAGCACGTAGACCTGTTCTTTGTTTGGCTTAGGCCTCTGAGGCTTTAGAGGCTTTCCAGTCCGCTGAGATCCAGCAGAGAAAGAGCAGGTTGCCTTCTCGATCCCACCAGTGCTGGAGGACTGAGGTTAGAGCTGCTCCGCTGCTCCGCTGCTCCAGGACTTCTGACCACACTGCATGAGATGCCACATGTAGACTCCTATACCCCGCATCAGATCAGCAGACAGGCAGGGTGGGAGGGGCAGACGGAGGAAATGTGGAGATTGAGAGAGAGAGAGTCCAGACAGAGGCAGAGAGAGAGTGTGTGTGCGTACAGTGTGTGTGTGTGTAGGTGTTCACAGAAAAGTGAAACTGGAGCCACACGCACACAGAGAGTATCTACTGAGACCGTCTACAAGTATTATTCTAAACTTTTGACGTTGATTGTTTCGGTGGTTTTTAACAGTCTGGTGTGACTGGGAGAGCGAGAGAGAGAGAGAGAGAGAGAGAGAGAGAGGGAGAGAGAGAGAGAGAGGGCCCCAGCTACAGAACAAAAGCATCTTTGTGAGTGATTGGAACCACATTTTCACCCTCCTCTCTCTCTCTCTCTCTTTCTCTCTGCCACACATGGAGTCGAGGAGTTTCATCCGCTTTCCCATCAGACGTCTCTGAGGAGGGTTCTTGGGATGAAATGGCAAGCCTGAAAGACACCAACAATTCAAGGATAGTTATTTTAAGGCACTGTATGTGAAATTCAGAGCATTTATTAATATAGCAGCAAACCATTATTTGCTTTGTAGAGACATAGTGGAGTAATGGCGTCCTGAGCAGCGAATGTAGTCACGCTCCCTCTGTGTGTGTTGTAATCTGAGCTTCTCTGTGGTTTGTTGTGATAGACGGTCCAGCCGTGCGTGCATGTTAGTGCATGCGAGTACATGTGTGTGCATTCCACTGGCTAGCTAACTGACCCTTTGCTAAGCCCCGCCCCTTTGTGATGATCTGTCAAGCTGTCAGAATAAGCATGGAGCCCCGTTTCCATCGAGCAGTACGGTACGGCACAGTTCAGTTTGGTGTGCTTTTATTCCGTTTCCATTGCGAAAAGATGACGATGGTACCAATGGAACCATTGCGTAGAGTTCCCAAACAATGCAGTCCGTTGGTTGGTCAGTAGCAGACGGTCACTCTGCTCAGGGCTCAGTTGCGGCTGGTTTTGAGGCTCATGTAACCACTGTTCATACTGTGGAGAGTTTAATTTGTAGATTGTAACTATAAAATGAAAAGATGTCTTCTGCCTCTTGCAGCTGCTGGAGTCGGAGAAAAGAAACATAATTCACTGGTCCGACTGATGACAACACAATGTGACAACTCTGACCATTACTTTAGTTTTTATACAACATACACTTTTAGTAATGAGTGGATCTTCAAGCATTTATATATATTACTTTCGACTGGGTTATGTGAACTGCACATATTCTAATCCTCACTCGGAGGGGAAAAAAGCATCGCGGAGCATAGTTCCTGTGGGCTCCAGCAACACTAAACCCCTGAGCTTGCCTCAGAGGGACTAAATGCACAAACCTGCTATTTTGAAACATCCCGTGGAGAGAGACTCACTGCTGCCTGTTTTATTTTTTTCCAAAAATGTCAGCATGTAACCCCATTCTTTAGACGATAAACGAGCAGTGAGTGACAATAACCCCGCCCACATTTAAGAGTACTTTTTGTGATGGAAACGCTAGGGTCTAGGTACCATGTCTGAAGAGTTTACTTTGGTTCCAAAGGTACCATACCGAAAGTGTTTGGTGGAAACAGGGCTTAACTGCACTTTTAAGAAATATTATCACATTTTTGAAGAAATGAAAAAGTAATTTCAGGGAGGATCAAACAGAGGGGTCTACACTATATGTTTGAAGGATATATTCAGCCTGTCAAACTTACTCAGCAACAAAAATGGGTTAAAAAGTGTAAAAGTGAACCACCACATCGCCTGATGATCAAGACAGAAGACAATGAAATTAAAGGGAAACTTTGCCAATATTCAACCAGCCGTGTGTCATCACAGTGTTCAGATGAATGGTGTTTGCCTTCCCCCTAGGGGAATGGGCGGGGAGCTCCAAGGGTAGCTAAACAACTACCACTATGACACACAGCTGTATATTGGCAAGTTTCCCTATTTCCTCTAACTGGCTCCTGTAAAGCAGTGTGGCTCTTTATTCAGTGTTATAATCATTAAAAAGCAAAAGTAGCACGTGTATATGGGGTGCCGTTTGTAAAGTGTCTCACGCTGAAAATAACATCAACATTTTGCCACATTTAGCTTCAAACAATGTTTAAAAAAGTATTGTGATTTTTTTAACGTCACCTTTTACCACATTTACAGCAATATTTGTTAACTTAGAAATATATTAAATAGTTAAATCTAAATATTAAATGTGGCACCTAAATGTTAAATGTTAAATCTAAATATTAAATCTAAATCTAAATGCTAAATCTAAATCTAAATCTAAATATTAAATCTAAATCTAAATATTAAATCTAAATCTAAATGCTAAAACTAAATCTAAATATTAAATCACACATCAAATAAAATTTCTCCAAACACGTTTCTTGTTATTTTAGGTAGTTATTATCACGCTAATGTATGTTCAAGTGTCCATTTCCCCCGATAAGTTGGTTTTAATTCGTTATTTGATTCTATAAACAGTCTGACCATCTCGAGCTTTTATTTTGGTACTTCCGGTGACCGGCAGTGTGAATTTGCATATTAGCTAAATATTTAGTTTCACCCAGAACATTTAGATTTAACATTTAGATTTAGATTTAGATTTAATATTTAGATTTAGATTTAGCATTTAGATTTAGATTTAATATTTAGATTTAACATTTAACATTTAGGTGCCACATTTAATATTTAGATTTAGATTTAATATTTAGATTTAACATTTAACATTTAGGTGCCACATTTAATATTTAGATTTAACTATTTAATATATTTCTAAGTTAACAAATATTGCTGTAAATGTGGTAAAAGGTGACGTTAAAAAAATCACAATACTTTTTTAAACATTGTTTGAAGCTAAATGTGGCAAAATGTTGATGTTATTTTCAGCGTGAGACACTTTACAAACGGCACCCCATACGTGTATACATTCAGTTGGCTATATCTTCAGTAGCTAGCTTGTTAGCCCTACGCTTTTCAAGTCTTGATTTTGGGGGAAAAACATGTATCTCCTTCCAACCACAACATTTGGCTCGAAATCCACAAAACCAGCCTGAAAATGAAGGAAATCTAAAAAAAGATTGCATGAGAGTCTGTTAGAGGGGCGGGACTTAGCGAAGGGTCATTTCTGCTGCACTGGACTGATAAGCTGATACATGTCATCCCAAACGACAGTGCTCTGTCAGCACTGTTGCTGTTGTTAGCACCATTCATGCTCTAAGCAGCTGCTAGCCTGCTAGCTTGTGGCTTAGCCACCTCCATGTTGAGAGCCATGTGCAGACAGTCCTGGCTCAGACACTGAATATGAGGCAGAGCACTTTTGAAAATTGCACATTTTTGATGTTGCTCACACACTTCAGTCCCATAAACTCAATATTATTTTGTGTACCTTTTAGTCAGGGAAAGTATTGAAAAGCTCCTTCACTCTCTTTGTCTGCCATGTTTGTGAAATTACGATTCTATGTTGATGAGATGATGAGTTGAGTATGTAGCTTCATTTCAAGTCTTTTTTTAATAAAAGATTTTAATTTGATTTAAAGCATGTGATTTGACTGATTATTGTTGAATTTTCATAGATCAAAGAAGTACTGATGTTTATACACAGTGCACCAATGCAATTAGTGTTAAAACAATTACAAGATTAATCATTTAGTCAGCTGCCTTTTTTAAATTTTGATAATCAAAAAGTAATTAAAACTTTTTTTAAGCATAAATGCTAAATATCCATTATTTATAGCTTCATGATTTGCTGTTTTTCTGTGTTTTATATCATTCTAATATATGTGATTCAATATGTTTGTATTTTTAAACTATTTTGGCTGTGAGAAATTGGAAGGGACTTTTTTGCTCTCTCTCTCTCTCCTTTTTTTTCCTTACATTTTTTCACAAAACAATTAACCCAAATGTTCAGTTTGGCTTTCCAAATACTTGTATTAATAATTTATTATTTACATATATATGTATATAAAACTTTATATTTTAGTTTTGTTTTATTTGTTGTTGTTTCTGAATTCAGAAGCAGATACATGTTTTTAGAGATTAGCTGAAATGGAATGCAAAAGGAAGAAGAAGTCTTGGGCCAGATATCCGTTTGCGACAGTGTATGTCCTGATATATTGGTCATTGCAAAGACTGCATATTGGACAAAATGTTCCACCTCTGTTGTTTATTAAATAGCGATGATGTGAAGGTGTTGAAGGAGACTCCGCTGACACCGTCTTGCTTGTATATAGAAAGGTTTATTACAATAAGTACAGCCTCAAATCAAGCACCTAGAATTGCTTGTAAGAGGGTTCGAAGCCAATATGAACTGCTCTGAATAACAGCTCCAAGTACTCTGCCTATATAGAGTTCGTTTTTTTTTTGTGAACTTTGAGACAAAATGTGACAGGTGACAGAGAGACAATCTAGATGGAATCCAACCTTTCATCCTAGCTTATCAATCCTTGACCTGGGCCATAATAAAGTCTTGACCTGGGCCCCTAACTGATCATAAAAGACCCCAGACATCAAATAACATGGCATGTCAGATACTACATATTTCCCCCCTTCGAGACTACACTGAGTCTCGAAAAATAAAAGACTAATACATACATACTTGCAGTTGTGATAAAATAACAGTTCCTCCTACAGTGCTGCCTACAGCATAACCTTAGCAATATAGCAACTTTATGGAGTGTGAGAGCGAAAACCTGTCAGGCAGCTATCTTTCCTGAAATGTCCGT
This sequence comes from Epinephelus fuscoguttatus, assembly GCF_011397635.1. Classification (NCBI taxonomy): domain Eukaryota; kingdom Metazoa; phylum Chordata; class Actinopteri; order Perciformes; family Serranidae; genus Epinephelus; species Epinephelus fuscoguttatus. The sequence continues at coordinate 36,736,028 of NC_064752.1, forward strand.
CAAACAATCTAGACAGGAAAAATTCTCTCACGGCCCTTCTGCCACATATAGTACTCCAGACCAATTTAAAAAGGAGGAATTTTGACATTCTGTGTAGTCTTGACCTGGGCCCCTAACTGATCATAAAAGACCCTGGACATCAAATAACATGGCATGTCAGATACTACACCTCTCAACACATCTCTCCTTGTCTGGGATGTATCAAGACGCATTAGTGTTTACACTACAAAAGATATGTCCAGACCACCTAGGCAAGTGGTTTGAGTGAATGGATCACAGTGCATCCTGGTGGACGTTTACACTTGTATTTAGCGCTGTCAGCTTGTGATTGGATCACCCAAGACACATCTTAATGCCAGGTACATGAGATTACAGGGTCCAGGAGACCTTGAGTCCACTTTAAAAAACTATTTAAATACACTTAACATTATTTTATCACACTGGTATTTCATAACTCCTCTCACTTTATCAGAATCACTTTTAAACAAGATTGTGAACAGACAACATGTTTCAGAATTCCCCTTCAAAATATGACTCATTGCTTGGGTCAGTTAGACCCCAGAGAAGTCTAACAGCACTAAAACTTCTCTAACATCACTGTAAAAAATAATGAAGTGTATCATTCCTTTGCCTGTTCTTATTTGGCATAGTAAAATGATATATATTTGTTCATGCATAGCCCATATAACATTTAAACAAGAAATATTTGCTTATTAGGTGCGGTGTTAATGCTTCATGGTAATTGCCGTGTTTTATCACCTTCATCAAACATGCGGCCCAGTTTATGCCGAAATGAAGGGTTACCACTGCAATATGATTCGACATATTTGATGTTAATAAGGTTTGAAGATTTTGCAGTTATTGATGTTATCTGAGCACATACAGCAGTGGGGTCCCAAGCAATGAGGAAGTAAAGCCAATCTCAGCAAAACACAAGGTTGCAATTGCACATGTTATCAGTCCATAAATAAAACAAAATAATGTAGATACAAGAAAGAGTCTCGGCTCATTAGATCGAATAAGCAGAACCATGTGGATGCACACAGCAGCAGATACACAGTATGCTGTGTTGTTTTGAGTGAGTCAATATACTGTTTGGGGGACAGCCCACTCCCTCAGCCACAGACACGGAGAACGGCGAGAGAGGATGACAGTGTGAGTGAACGGGGGAGAGAGACGGAGAGAGATGTTAGCATGGCTCTCAGTAAATTTATTTTGTGACTCACAGGGTCTGCCTGGACCTCAGTGCTCTCCATGCTGCTGGGACTAGCAGGCCTCCACACCCTCCCACACACCCAATCACACACACAATCAACACACACACACACACACACACACACACACACACACACACACACATTTTCATATTGATTCAGCATTGCAAGTTTCTGCACATGCACAGACAAGCAGATGCATAAACATGTACAGAAATCCACGTTTGCAAACGCACACTACACACACTCATGCACACACACCTACTGCTCACCCTGTCCAGATGAGCATTAAAAAATATATTCGGTGCTTTAAGCCAAACACTACTGTGCCATGCCAAGAATAACCTCTTTGTGTGTTGCTCTGCACCCTGGCTCACCTTGTACAAGTATATAGTACTAAGTTTCTGCTTAGTATTCATGATGTGTGCACACCAGTGAGTGTGTGTTTCTGTGTGCGTGTGCCTGTGTGCATGTGTGCCTGTAATAGGCTTAAGATGGGGTCTCTCCCAAAACCAAATGTCACAGGGATTTAAGCGTCAAGAGTGAGTTTCCTCCCAGCTGACTAACGGAGAAGTTCACTAAAAGCACAAGATTAAACAAAGTTTCAACTTTCCAAAAAAACATCCAGCCAGTTTCCATTTTTTCTCCCTGTGGCAACACATCCACCATGCAGCGCACAGGTTTAAAGAGAAGCTGTAGGGCATGCGCCAAACCTGCGAGGTAGAGAGACACAGGTAGGGGAGAGAAGGGAAGATGGAGAAGGTGAGTGAAAAGAAGTGAAGAAGTGGAGAAACTAAATACAATATTCAGCATCTATTCTATAATCTCACAAGATTTCAGCCACCTGCATTCATGTAATTCACTCAGTCACACACACACACCACAGGTAGTTGACTCAGTGTCTGTTCTGCACTCTCTGGCCCACCCTGTTGGTTGGACCATGTCAGTGGACCACAGTGATGTTTGTTGCTGGGTTTGTGTTTATGAGATGCTGCTTGTGTTGTCTGGTTTGTTTACTCCTCCTGGTGGCCACTCTCTGAATCACAGCACATGGTGACCTCTCTGAAGGCCTTGTATGACAATTTGTAACTTGAGGAAACATGTCAGGTAGGCTTGATTAATAATTCTTTATTGGAAATAACCTCTCGAGATGTACCATCTTTTTTTTGGGGGGGGGGGGGTCCCTCAACCTAAATTGTACATAGAAAAACAATCAGACAAAACATTTAACAAGAAACAAAATCAACAGGATAATCAATAACAGTACAAATTATGATAAAATAGACAAACAACAATGCCAGAAAAAAGACAAAACAGACATACACACACAAATCAAGTAATAAGATACTAAAAGTTGGGATAATGCAATGCAATAACCACTATACAGTGAATGATTGGATACATCGTTTAAAAGCTATACATGTTTATGTAATGTCTTTCTATTTGAAGACTATTAACTAAAAGAAGTGTATTTTCTATATAAACAGCTTTGGATCATAGCTATCAAAACTGCACATGTATATCAGGAAAAACTGTCCTGGAGAAAACTCTAATATGGACCCTCCACCAGCAAACACAGTGAGAATTCTTACCTAGAGCCCTAGGTTTTTGGCTCATTATAAATGAACAATTTAGTAAATTTGAAGTGTAAATTGTTAAGTTTTTGTGTTTTTCTCAAATAAAAGGCTAGCGTTAAATGTGTTCCAGGTAAACATGATTTTAACGTGGACATTCGGTGTAGCCTTACTCATGAGGTCAAAGTGAGTCATTAGTAGTTTCACCTGTACATTATGACTCAAAAGGATGCTGAGAGGAACTCTGTTCAAAACATTCAGCCCTCCGTCATTGTTGGCTTGATTTGTTTTTCTTAATTATAGTAGTTAGAGGCTGAAGGAGCCGAGCGTTTATGTGACAGGCAGTCTGGCAGTGGTCACAGTGAAAACTGGAGTAGCTGCATTTAATACTGTAAATTTTTTGATGGAGCTGCAACAAGTAGTTGATTAATTGATTAGATGATTGACAGAAAATGAACTATTGGCAACTATTTTGATCATTGAATAATGATTTTAGTCATTTTTTAAGCAAGAAAGCCAAACATTTGCTGGTTACTGACTTGCTTCTTAAATGTGAGAATTTGATGCTTTTCTTTGTCATACATGATGAGTGGCTTTGGATTTTTGGATTGTTGTTGAAGACGTCACCTTGGGCTTGGGGAAATTACACAAGGCCTCTTTCACTATTTCCTGACATTTTATTGACAATTTTTGTTTGTTTTTTTGTTGTTTTGTTTGTTTTTTGTGCTTTGTTGTATTTTAGGTAGCCTTGTGTAACATCTTGGCCACGGAACTACAGATGAATAATAGCCATTTGGCTAATTCTGGCATTTTTATACTATGTGTATTTACTAATTTGCACTGTCCCTTCTTAAATAAACTAAACAATCGAGCAAATTGAGAAAATAATTTGCAGATTAATCAATAGTGAAAATATTTGTTAGTTGTAGCCCTGTTTTTTGCAGGTATATCACTGCTTTGTATTTGTGTACTCTCATCTTGCTGCAGGACAGGCTCATTCTTTCTTAGCTTCTATAACAAAAAAGAAAGTATTCGGCTGCAGTAACTGGTTTCAAGTGGCTCCCAACCTTTTAGCCTTATCATCTCTTAAAACAAAGCACTTTTTGTTGATGTCATAAGTTGCATTAAGCAAAGCACTTGTGATTATTTGACAAATGATTTTTCCTTTGCAGATTGATTATAAAAACCTGTATGTATCATTTTGTGGCCTCAGAAATCATCGTGTGACCATTTTGGGTGTTCCACAAGTTGAGAGTTGTGTTGTCACAATACTGGAATTTCTAATTTTGATACAACACCTTGAAAAATATTCATATTCAATACCATTCAATGCCAAAGGGAAAAACTGACATTGAAGGCATACATTTTTTGAAATTTAAAGATAAATATGAAAAGGCTTTAACATGAAAATAACACGTTTCTTGGTTAGTAGCAGAGAGCAGAATGACTGTAGTAAACATTATCAATAAATGAATAATGAAATCATTTTAAATATTCAAAATCAATATTTATCGATACATTGATATATCTGACAACACTACTGCTGTATACCTCTGAAGAAGAAACAATGACGCAGCGTAGGACAGTGTAATAAGTATTTTATTGCATTTTATAATGCCATTGTCAATAATTAGTACAGATTACATGCAACTAGACCTACTGTACAGTTTTTTATTGTCTGCATGGACAGACACAAGAAGATTCAGGTTACAAATACACAGATATATGTGTGTGTTTTTTATACAGCATGAAGGAAAGGGCAGTGACTGGCATTACATGGCTACCCGGGGTGGAGGGTCAGAGGGCTGGGCTCCACTGTCTCTCTAAAGCCACCACCCAGTCCCTGTCCCCGCCTCTTCCTCGGGCCACACTTTCAAATAACAAGAAAACAGAACAAAAAAAACCAAAAGGATAAAGAGAGGTAAACAGGTAAACTGAAACTAAGAAACAATACAGAGAGTCACTGCTGAAAATGTACACACATTCCTTAGGTTTAACCAGAGGAGAGCTGAAGTGGTAGTTCCATCGGATTCTGGCTGTCTACTTGATAATACCGTCAGGCAATGCTCCACTTTGAGAGTCCCTTCCCCCTCACGTGACACCTCAGAACTGTCCAATCACAAGTCAGGATTTGGGCCCCCTGCGTCCTTTGAGTCAGTCACCAGCCAATAGGATGCAGGCTGGTGCTACAACACCATTACGTGGATGAAGGAGAGATAACAGCTATCGGTAAAGGTGATCAGTGAAGTCGATGGCGAGTTTTGGAAGTAGCTTGGTTTTTGTTTGGTTAAGGTTGTGGCATTGGTTTGGTTACAGTTTGGTTACAGTTCAGGAGTTTGGACTAAGCAAATGGTTGCTTTCAATGCCTTTGGTAGTCAGAGGATGAGCTGCATCTCTGAGAGCCACTCCACATTTTGGTATTGAGACTACACAAGAGGAGGAGTATCAAAAATGCAACAGCGTCAGGCTTTGATCTGCCTCTGTGGGACTGGGAGATGAGGTTTGCGACTGGTCACCACCAGCCAGGTGTGCGACTCAGTGACACCCCCACGGTGCCTGCAGATGATTGACAGCTCTGCGGGTCGGAGTTCAGCACAGGAATGACAGGGGTCAGGGGTCAGAGGGAGGGGTCACAGGGAGCTGGGACACATATTGGCACCTGAGAGGACCAACAGCAATATCTTTCTAGAGCTCCGCATTTCTTTTTTTTTTCTTTTTTCTTAAAGCAAGAGAGGGGCTACATATTCTTACATTTTTTCCTCTTTCTCTTTTTCTTTTCAGAGGTTTTGGTCCTGTCTTTGAGAAAAAGTCCTTCTGAGGTATCAATACATAATGAAGTTACTTTTTAGTTTGTTTTCCATTTGTTTTTTTTTCTTTCCTTAAAAATGCATAAATGCAGTACAGAGACAAAAAAGTATCAAAATAGACCTAGCTAAGATAAATATACAAACAGGTGTTACCTAAACCACTGATCTAACTTTTATTCTTTTAATTTTTTTTTTAGAGATAATACACTTAAAAAATCAGCGTCCCAGACGTTTTATGAAGAACTGAAAAAAAAAAAAAGGAAACAAAACAAAACTAATAAACCGAGATACCTGCAGCACTTAATATGATAAATACATATACTTCAGCATTAGCAGTACAGTATAGGAATCAGAGCTGAAAGCTTTACAATAGCTAAACAGGTGCAAAAGAAACAAAAGAGAGGAGAAAATTAAAGGACAAAATGGGAAAGAATGCCCTGGAGAGATAAGTCAAGCATTAATATACAAGAATACATCATGTTATGCCAAGCTGGAGAAAGAACAGAAGTGTTACATGGCGACCTGTGAACAATCTACATCTTTATAAAACAGCTTTGTTTACAGGTGTACCTTAAAGCACAAGTCAGAGATCATCTATGTACTGTATGCAGCAGTTCCTCTTGGTTTGGATATTACTAGTAGTAGTGATGAGTTTCGTTAAGTGTGTCTTAGTCCTCTCAGCGTCTCTGCGAGTGTTTCAGCGAAGCGGGTGCTGCTGTGTTGTGGGTCTTTGGATATCTGGATGGTCAGAGCCTCTGTTGCACTAACTCATAGCCCTGCTTCTATGCTTCTGTTACACCCCTGTGTGTGTGTGTGTCTGTGTGTGTTTGTGTGTGAGTCTGTCTATCATTACAGCTCTCTGCACCACCACATAGCCATTAACGACCACGTTGGCTGAGATGGTGAATATGCACACGTATAGTCAGAGGCTGTTCTCATAGCTCAGTACTCATCGGGTGCAGGATTTTGTTTTTTCACACAGCTGATAGAAAACTTTTCATATAGAGTGAGCACTTCACAACACACTTTGAGACGTAGAGAGTGCTTTAGATGTGGTTTAAGGAGAGGTAGTCATTTTTAATTCCATGGTAAGTGAAACGTCTCTGTTTTTGGGCTTGAGCAGATGTGTTAGGGAGTCCGGATCGCCGAATAGCTTTTTTTTTTCTTCTTTTTTTTTCGTCAGTCATACAGTAAGTGTAACAACAATTTTGGCATTTGTTATTATCATCAAGGAAGAATGGAGAAAAAAAAATATTTAAGAGAGCTCAGTCTCCCATTGGCTATGTGTTGAACCGTTTTGAAAAGGAGGTAGTGTTATTTTTGGTTTTTATCTCATTTCAAGATGTCTGTCTGCCACTTTGTACTTTGTTAGAAATCAGTCTCTAATGTGACAGGAAACAGTCCTGTTTGAACACAAAGTCATCAGAAAGGTTCTTTCATTAAATAAGAAAAATCGTCTGAAGTGCAAGAGATAGTTCGACAAAAAAGTATGAAAATATGAACCCAAATTTTCAATTACATGATGTCCCTTGGTTGTTTTCCTCTTACATTGGTATATCATTATTTTTTTAGTTGTTCCCTCTTTATTGTATTTTTTTTTTTTTTTTTTTGGAATAACTCCTCCCTGTCCAAAGATGTGACTTTTGTAACCACATTACAGTACACTTCCTCTTCCTGCAAATACTCCGTACAGATCAAAGAGGGCATGTTTGTTCCCTAGGTTGGAAAAAGTCCAAATGTAACGACAGCACCAGAAAAAGTATCCTGTAAAGCGAAAAGTGTTCGAATGCCTCACGAGTGCCTCTTTTTATTAGGCCTGCTCATACAGCAGTAGGGCCGGTCCTAGCATTGTGTTTGGAACACAGTTTAGCCTGAGCGTGGGAGAGACAGGGTTTCACCTCTAAGTGCTTATTATTTTTTCCTTTTCTCTTTCTTTTAGGTTTTCAGAGGAACTGTGCGAGGTTCGTTAATACTAGTTTTTTGGCCTCATACCTAATGTGAGTCATTCGTAACCTCTTATCATGTAAAAGCTTTGATGTTTTCCAAATTCTAGTTTGCTTTACACACTTTGGTTTTCGGAATGGTCAGCACTGTAAGTCATGTATAATTTCAACACAATAGTTATATGAATACAATAATAAGAATTCAAACTCCTGGTTTGTTGTCTTTTGGCCAATTCTTTAAGAAGACAAATAAAAGGGAAACTCAAAAAGGGCAAAATAAACTACAGGGTTTTTGGTTTTCTACATATTTCTTTGGTTACCTGTAACAAAAATAAAATGGGAATAAGCAGATAATAGATTAAAATAAATGTTAAATTTGGTATGGCACTGTAGAGAAAAGTAATGCTTTTTATGTTCACGGAAAACAATAAACAAAAAAAATAAAATCTCACGTGCTATTCCTTTAACACAAACTCACACAGTGAATTGCAGATAGCTTCTACACAGTAACTATTACAACCATAGAGCTTTGAATTGAAACTGAGCAGAGTTGCCACATTTGGTGTCCCACGGTAAGAATTCCCCCTCGTTTGTTTATCAATTTGGACACAGTTCCAGGCAGAACCTTTGTGGGATGAGGTATTCTCTGACTGCAGTAATAATATATATATTTTTAAAGCATTACTGATATTTCTCAACTAAATACACAACCAAAAAACAAGTGAATGAGAGAGAATTAAAAAAAAAAAAGATCAGCTGTTAAATAATCTGTCTGGATAATGGCAACTTTAAGTGCTATTTCCAAATTTCTTGCCTGCTACACTTGGGACAGAAAGGGAGAGGGGCAGGAGTGGGGGTCGGGTATCACAAGTCGGGACAATACTGCGCTTTCTTTTTTTTTTTTTTTGTCTCTTTTTCTTATTTTTTTCTGCCAATACTCATTTGGAATGGTGTGAACAGCCAGAGTAAATCAAACAATTTACAATACAAAAAACAAAAACAGCATCCTTAGAAAAGGTACGTCGAAACAGAACGCCACCGTGGAAATATTGATCCTCGAAAATAAACAATGATAATAACATCAAATAAAAAAAAAGAAATGACAAAAGCTACCACACGTTTTTTTTCTTGTTATATTCCATAATCATGAACAGTTTTCTTTTTCTTTTTTTTTAGTCACAATATTTCTGTAGACGCTTCCTCCCTCATTTCTCTCTGCTTCCCCTCTTCTCAAAGTGTTCCATGCTCGTCGCTCCGTCTGCAGACAGAGGAGAAGAGAAGGACAGCACCAAATGGTCCTATTCCTGCAGTCTTTTCTGGGTGGGGATGGGAAGGGATGGAGGTGGAGGTGGAGGTTGAGGGGGTGGGGGTGGAAAATGTCTTTTTTTCTCACTTAGAACCAAAGAGTTTAAAAGATGTCCGTCACTAAGTGTCTTGCTGGGGGGGAGGGGGGGGGGCAGAAGTTTGGACAGGGACCAGGACCACAGCCTCGCCGTGGGCTCGCACACACAGACGCGCAGACGGGAGCCTGCTCTGCAGAAGTGTTGGAGCACTGTTGGAGGTAAATCTTTGAAAGCGCTCTTCTTTCCTTCCCATCTTGAAGCCCGACAGTTTCATTTCAATCAAATCAAAGAAAATGAAAAAGCAAGTGATTGACTCAAGGGGGGGGGGAGGAGATACACTGCACAGCCCCTGGTGACTGCTCCATATCTATATACACATGATCCTGTGTGTGTCTTTCTCTTTCACACACACACACACACACACACACACCTGTGTGTCTTCTCAACTGACGTAGAGATAAAAAAACGGCTAGCCAGGCAGCCTGAGACAACAGCGAGGAGGGCGTATGCAGAGTGGTTGGGCAAGGAAGAGAGTGTCCAAACCTCTAAGGGTCTCTACACAGAGGCTGATTTGACCAGGGAGGATGATGAGACATGGTCTGACAAGTGAATGAGTGTATGTGTGTGTGTGTGTGTGTGTGTGTGTGTGTGTGTGTTGTGTATGCATCGAGTGGTGTTACACCTCTGAGCCAAGTGTTGGAAAAGAAACACATGGAGGTAAAGCAGTGCTCCAAAGTCTTGTTTTTGCGTCTGAAAGTTAACGGAGGTCATCGAACCCTGTTTGGAGTTTCTCAATGTTGTCCTTGGTTGCTTGCATTTTCTTAAAAACAACAAAAAAAAACATTCTCTTTTTTCTCTCTTTTCTCTTTAAGTGTACTGTAGCTATCTTTTCCTCTTCACGCTGACGAGAGGGCTCAGGGATTAATCTCGCTATGTCTCGTCCCTCTGGTCCATCCAGGATCTGTCCTACTCCAGCTCCTCGGTGGGAAGATCCTCCTCCAGGTCGCGCTCGTCGCTCGGCAATGGCAGGCTGTGTGTGACGCCGGCCAGAAGGGATACTGACCGACTGTCCTCCTCCACCTCGGTGGGCTCCTCCTTCACATGCACCGGGTGGCTGAGAGAGAGGGCAAACAGCTGTTAGCAGAATTTTTACTGACAAAAATCTCTTATCTTATTCCTTATTTAGAGTGTTCATTTTGTCAGCTATTGTTTTTGTATTAGTTTTGGTGCTGTGACAAATGTCCTTCTTAGTTTTTATCAATTTAAGTCAACCTCATGCAATTTATCTTTTAAAGTCAAGTTTGTTCACTAAAGTCTGAACATTTTAGCCTCATCTTAATCAAATAAAACTTGCTTTTTTCGTTTAGTTTTAAACAATGAAAACTCTTGACATTTTAGTTTTTTTAGTCATCAGATTACATTGAACATTTCAGTCGATCCAGGCTGGCCAAAACCAATAATTTTGTTATTTTAGTCAAACTTATTTAACATTAGATTTTATCTCATCATTATCTGATGAAAAAAAATAAAGGTTGAATGATAAGAGTGCAGCTTTGCAGAAAGTGTCTGGTCTCGTGGTCTGATGGTATCATTTAAGGAATATATTCACACACTGAACATATTCTGAGCCGACTGTGTCTTTAGGTTTGTGGTATTCATACCAGCTATTTTATGGCCACGTTGGTTCCCCCCTAAAAAAGCAATGCACTGTAACATTTTGTCACCTCTTTTTTGCTAATGAAGAGTAAAGAGGTTTTAGTTAACTTCTTGTTTTTTAAACTGCATTTTAGTCTCGTTTTTTTCCTTCAGTAATGCATGTTAATATAGTCGCACTGTTTAATGACATCACTGCTGTCTCGTCATTGTCTCACCTTAGTCATGAAAAAAGGTTGTTGACAAAAGTATTTAGTTACAGTTTTCTTTGACAAAATAAACACTGATCTGCAGTGCTATCCGGTTAGTTTTGGTGTTATTTCTGGAAATCATGACACATTAGTACAATTGACACTTTCTACAATTAAAGTTTAAGGCAACCATGGTACAAAAAAAAATACTGCAAACCGAACAATATGGTCTGTTATTCTTTCAGTAATAAAAGGTAATACAGTAGGAAACCAGTTTTACTTTTTTCTTTTGGCTGAATTGGTAGTTTGTTTTGGCATTTTCTTACTTAATTGACAGTACAGACAAAGAGTGACAGGAATTGAGGGAGAAAATAGAAGGGGGTGACAAGCAGCAACCCCACGTTGGAGTTAAATCCAGACTGCTGCGATAAGGATGCAGTCTTAGTAATTGGGCCCATGCTTTAACAGGTGAGCTATCAGAGTGCCCCAAATCAACAGTTAATCATCTAAAATGTAACTATTAGTTTATGAAAACTGGTCCCCAAATTTTATATCTGTACTTTGAATGGGAAAGCCTAAAAAAAAACCCAAAAAAAACCCACTTGGATTATGTTAGAACTTACACACTTTAATGAAACCTGTATCGTCGTTCTCATATTCTGAGTCAGCTGATTCAGGAGCAAGGAGAGAAAGGTTTCCTTTGATGTTTTAGACTGTCCAGTTACGTTACATTCTCTCACACTAAACTTAAAAAATGTTTCTTAATATATATCCATAATATTTATGTCAGTGTTGGCATTACAGCTCCATTATATAGAAGGTAGACAGCACATTAGCCCATATGGACATGAAAAAATGTGAAAAATTTAAGTGAATCAGTTTTGTGTTGTCTTCTTGCACACCTTCACGTTTGTGTGTGTATTGTCCATGTGTACCTGTACTGTTGAGGGCTGAGCGTGGGGCTGCAGCTGCCGTTGCTGTTGACCTGCTCCACAGTGGAGCTGACATCATCGTGGCCCACATGCAGCATGTTGAGGCTGGCCGCAGACGGAGGGCTTACCAGGGAAGGGCTGTTCAGCAGGGACAGACTGCTTTCTGCCAGAGCCGCCTACACACACACACACACACACACACACACACACACACACACACACACAGAGTTGTCCAGTCACTTTAAATAGAAACTGGGTTACATTTTATGAAAACACAATTTATCTAATTAGAGGAAGTTAAGTAATAGAAAAAGGGGTGTATGATGTAATAACATGCTGTCTGGAAATGATCCTGTCCACCACGACCAGATATGTTGAACTGATAAGTGACATCTAACTCTACTTGACCTTAATTTATCTAAACTATAAAACACAGTATAGTAAACAGTCACAGCCACAATGAATGACAGATTCTTTATATACTGATGAGAGCTCCTCCATATGGAGCACATTTCAAACCACTAACTTGCTAGTGAACTTAACAAACCACTAGGGGGCACTTATATACAGTGCTTTCCCCCCATCACGGCTTGTGCTTGTACATTTAAGTCCCTGTCACAAGTGTGTGTGTTCACGTTAAAATCTCAACAGGAACGTTGAGCGAGACTGAGCCGCAGCCTCAACATAAACGCAGATACGGTGAAATATCAAGAAAAAGCAGCTGAAGCAAACAGGGGCAGCTTCTGTCAGCGCTCCCACCGCTCACATCCAGCTGTTTGCAGATGAGACAGGTCGGACACTAGCTGAGAGACTCACCCCACCTCCCCTCTTACACAGGAAATAAAAAAAGACAAAAGAAGGGGGAATCTCACTGGCTCAGAGATGGATTTTCTGGGACAGGCGATAATTTTATGCAGTAACCTTAATTGACAACTACTTGACGCTATAAATCATCTCAGTGGCAAAATTGCATGTGTGCGTGGGTTCGGTGTGTGTGTGTCTGCGTAGGAGTGAAGAGACGGGTCTAGTGTGTTTATATGTGTGTGTGTGCGCGTGCATGCAGAGGTGGGGGGTGGGGGGTGGCACATGTGTGAGAAAGTGAGGTGGGAGGTGAGAGTGTGTGTCGGTGTGGGAGGAGGAGGAGGGAGGTGGTGTGAACGTCGTTAGGGAATCTGCTAATTATAAGAGGGAATTGATATTAGTGCCCTTGATTGTGATTGGCTGCTCTGTGTGCATGTGAATGTGTGTGTGTGTGTGTGTGTGTGTGAGAGAGAGAGAGAACGACAGAGAAATGGGGGAAGCAGAGGGCATTCCTTACCTGGTAGCTGGCGTTTAGGGATCCAAAGCCCAGGCCTGAAATCATGTTTTTCACCAGAGTGGGACTTCTGCACACATACACACGCACACACACACAGAAACAGAACAAGAGCGGGTGAGAATCACAGATTGAGCGCATATGTGAAAAGATGTCACCGCTGCCAAAGCACTCTGACAGATCTCACAAATATGTTTGTTACAAGTAGAAACACTCACAGACTGTAAACAGATGCTAAAACACACACACATATAAAAGTGTCTAATATCTGGTGTGCAGGTGTGGGTGTGTATGTGTGTGTGTGTGTATAATTATCCCTGGTTTCTCTGGCGGTTGGAGAGAACATCTGTTTACATACGCTAACAAGGTTTTTTTCCTCTCCTGCATCTCACACAGCTGCTTACTAATGGTGTCGACAAACAGGGAAAAACACACACACACACACACACACACACACACATACAGTACAGTGTGTACACGATAAGCCAGAAGCCCTGTTTTTTTTTCTTTTTTTTGTGATTGCTGAGTTGGCCTCTTGGCAATAATAGAGGGTCCATTTAGGCAATCATAGTGCCAGCACCCATAAGCTCACATTCACATCAACCTCAACTGTGCACCAAGAAAACACAAGTGTGTGATGCAGCGTGTGTGTGTGCAGTTACCCGGTCATCTTTGGTGGTCTCCTCTTTTGGTATTCAACTTCATCCACAGTCCACACGGCCCCCTTCACGTTCTCAACGCGAACAAAACACTTGTGCAGACTCAGGTTGTGGCGCACAGCATTCTGGGAAGAGAGACAGAGGAAAAAGGGAAGAGGTTTAACATGACTGAGGATAACAGGTCTGTAACATGAGGATTTTATTTTCAGTATTAACTGATATTTAATTTGTTTCTTTCTTGCATTTTATGTTGACTCCATAGATCTTTGCCTTAAAATTAGCTTCTTTTTCCATTTCTTTCACAACCTAAAAACCGCAATGCTCGGAATGTTAGGCCGGGCAATACATTGATATTTTATGGTGATCGTAATATGAGACTGGGGATGTTCCTCAAAACTTATTTCCCTACAACACCGTCGGAATATTGTGATATTACATTTTCTTCACATCATGCAGCCCTAAAGGAATGCATGAAATAACTGTAAGTGCATTCTGACCTTTGTCCATAAAGTGACGTTTAGTTTACTCACTAATATTCTTTTACGTCTCAGATATTCCCTATCTTAAATAGTGTGAGCTACATAATACTCTAAGACTTCCATAATTTTCCACCAGGAAACGTGTCCTTGAGCAGAAACTTGACACCAGCTAAAATTGTTATTTTTGTTCCTTCAATTGAGGTTCTCACTTGGCTGGAGGTAAAAACACTCACTCAGGGTGTGTTCAGTACAAACAACGCTTTCCAGCTCGGCGTTAAGTTACCTTTTAAGCAGTGTGACCTGAGGATCCTTATTTACACACACACACATACACGCACACACACACACACACACACTGTATCTCCATGTACAGTGCTAATACAGGGGAGCAGTCCTCTAGTAGCGTTATTTTATCTCCGAATTTTTTCTAATCAGTCACCATCAGCACACACACACACACAGAAACACACACACTCACATCCACAGGCACTCAGACAGGCACGCAGGCGGGCACACCGCTATCTTCGTCTCACCCCCCCAGGGACAGGCCTTCCTTTTCATCTGCTATTTGTAGTTTGTTCATGCCCAATTTCATTACCAATTTTAATTCGTCTATAATTAAATCCTGCATATTCTCTCTGACACGTTGTTCTAAGCCGAGAGGGAGGGACAGGCCAGGCATGCATCACTCCTCGCCGTAATTACACACGCAGAGACACACACAGGCGCACGCACACACACACACACACACACACACACACACACACACACGTAATTACACAAGCCATAATCAGCGGAGGAACCCTTTCTCCCCCGCATCCCCTCAACCCCCGAGCCGTGATGCTAAGTTTTGTAAATGAGTCTGACCCCAATCTGCGCCCGCCACCCTGACAGTGCAAACACACACACACACACACACACACACACACACACACACACACACACACACACACATGCCAGACACCAGTGCTATTGCAGTGCTATTTGCATTCGTCTCCGTGATGAAAGCCTAATTCTCCCAGTTAAAACATTAGCAGTCATTTACAGTGGGTCACAGCACATGTGCCACTCATCTCCACTCCCTCCGGCTGGGTGGGAGTGGGAGGGGGGGGGGAACTGGAGGCAGAAATTTGGGAAGAAAGAATGAATTGTGTACCAGAAAAAGAAAAGCAATAAAGCAGGTTGTCAGGTGTTAATATAAGTGTGAACGTCTTCATACTGTAAATGTTTGAGCCTTGTGCTGCTGGCTGGCTGGGATAGGCTACTCCCATTATCATCCTAAATAGGAATATATGTGAGCAGGCAGTGAATAAACGGCATAAGCATTTTATTTGTGATGACTTTGCAGCCAAAATAGTGTTAAATGATGGTGGATGAAGTATACAGAAGTCGCAATACAGTACTGTAAAATACTACTAAAATATTATAAATGCTGCACTGACAATTTATTCTAGTAAAAGTAGGTATTTATTATTAGAAAAATGTAAAGTAAAAGCACTCATGATTTAGGTAAAGGCCCCTGTACATGTTATGCTATTATATATTATTATACTGGATAATTATTAATGATTCATTACTGTGTAAGCATTTTACTGTTGGAGATGGTAAAGGTGGAGCTAATTTTTACTTGTTCATACACTGTTAGGGAGCTGAGAGTAAATCTGATTGCATTTTCTATTCTATTTCATTCTAATTTTCTTTATATGTGGGACCAATTTCGCCCAAAAAGTGAGTTGCTTCTGAAAATCAAACTGTGAAAAACAAATGGGACGCTACTTTTCTGGTAAGTTAAACAGCAAATAAAACCTTCTTTTTATGGCCTCTGACCCGTCATGCAGCACCTTGAAATAACACTCAACACTCATCTCTCCTCCTCTCTCAATCATCCCTTTCTTTTCCTCTCTCTTGTCCCGTCCTCATTCTCCGTCCCTTTCGTTTCCATGATCAATGACTTCCACTCCCTGACACCGCTGCTCTCCTCATGAAATATAACGGCTTATTAAAGGACATACATCTCTACGGCCCTATTTGACTCGCCGGGCTGCTATATAAATACATAAGGCCATGCCGAGCTATATTTAAAGGTCTGCGAGGCCAACGGCACAGGAAGCAGACACCAGACATTAATAGTTAAAATTCATAAAAGTCAGATGAGGAGGTAAAGATATTCCTGGCTGCCCCTGTCTCTTAACCCCCTCCCCTCCCTCCCTCCATCCCTCCATCATCATCCCATCCCATCCCTCCCTCCTTGGTTTAGGGCTATTAGAGGAAGGACGGGGTCTCTCCTCACCCCCTCCTCCCGCCGTCTTTGCTCATCCTCTCACTTTCCCTCTCTGGAGGAACTGACACTCAAATTAGTGCGAGGTTTCTGTAGAAATGGGTCAGCACCTACAATGGTGGGATCAGGCCAGGTGTGTGTGTGTGTGAGAGAGAGGGCGAAGAGAGAGAGAATTCAGTGTGTGTGATCATGAGCAGTGTGTGTGTGTCAGCTTTTTATGTGCATCTCTGTAATGAGGCAGTATAACGGCTAGATGTGGCTCTGCCGGGCTAAGTGGGGCCGGCTCTCCATGCGCCACGTTGGAGGTGAGAGAATTGTTTAGGGCTGAGAGGGAGAGAGACGGAGAGAGAGGAAACAAGACAGTGAGGGAGGAGGAGAGAGTGAGAGCAGTGGGGAAGTGTCTCATAAAGGACAGAAAGAGCCAATAACTGTCAAATCGGTCATATCTTTAGGAGCTGAGCAAAGTCAGCTTTTAAACTTGTGTGCCAGTGTGTATGTGTGTGTTATTGTACTTGTATAGTTCTGAGTGTAAGTGCTAAATTTAGGCCTTCAAAGTGAATCCATTTTCGGCAAAGTGAGGTCATTTTGGCCAGCCTAAATGTTTCAAATAAGACTGCAAAACCTGACTGCAAATTTTGTTTCTGTCGTTGTGGTCTCAGCTGGTTACTGCTTGGATTGGGGGCTTCATCAGTGGGCAGAAACCACTGTTACTTTGCAGTCAGTTTGATCAGCTTTTATCCATTAAGACTTGTATACAACATTCTAGTCTGAGTCAAAATATTGTGCTTTGATTGAATTGACTTTTAACCAGAGAGAGTTGAAAGTTTTATTTTCTAAATCTGGTGCCTCATCATCATCTAAACATCAAAAAGCCTGAAATGAAAAGTTTTAGTGCACCCCTGCACTCGGATGTGTCTCTAAATGCAGCTAGAGCCAAGTGAGTGACTGCTTATGCTGCTGAAGCACCAACATACGCTGTCATGCCATGTCTCTCCCCAAAAAATGGAAATCAGGGTTGCAAAAAGAAAAGAAAGAAAGAGACAAAATAAAGGGAAACACAGCAAACTGACTTCATGAAAATAAAAAACATTGCTCAAGATAAGAATAGCAGGGGGCCCATAGAGACTGCTAATGCATAGGGCCCAGAATTTGGTGCTACAAGTATGTCCCTGGTTAGATCTAGCCAATAGGATGTCCTGAGATGGATGAAGTACAGGGGGAGAGTGTGTATCGTAAGCTTTTACCTTCCATGTGGCTGTATTTCTCCTGAAATAGGCAAACTTTCGTGTAAACCAGTTGTAGATCTCATTGAGAGTCAACTGTCTGTCTGGGGACTCCAGAATGGCCTGAGGACGGGGAGAGGAGACAAAATGAGATTTAGAGGAGGACAACACAGACAGAGTGTGAAACAGTGAAACCTGACCATAGGAGAGACTTACATGACGTATAAGAGAGGCGTAGGTAAAGGGAGGCCTGACATCAGCGTTCTTGTAGAACTCACAGTTCTGAGCCAGCTCTGAAAAAAGGAAGCATAACCATTTTAAATTAGCTGATGTGTGTGGTGTAACACAAGCCAAATACATTCTAAATTTAAATTTAAATTAATTCAAAAGCAGTCTCGATGGTATTTTAGATACATAGATCCATGTGAGAAAAAGGATGGAAAATTTTTACATCTGTCTAAAAATGAGTATCTTAGTACTATCTTAATACTATTCACTGTTCAAGAATTAAATGCACGTTAATGGGAAAATGTGTTGAGCACCGTTTTGTAAAGATGCTTCATCCTTACTAGTATTCTCCTGTAGAAGCCAATCATATATTCCTTTCTTTACATTCTCTTATGTGTGAATGTAAATGAATGTGACTTCATTCTAAGCCATATACTTAAATAGCATTGCTTGGATACCTGGAATTAAACTAAGGCCACAGTAATTTTCTCTTGCAAGAGAGCAAGAGCCAAGAGATGCATCTTTCTTTCTTTGAGCCATGAATGAGAGTGATTTTCTGAATATTGCATTTGCAGGGAAATTTGTGGGGAAAAAACATACAAATCAAATCCAATATAAATCAATAATTAGATAAAGATTAATAATAACATAAAAAAGGCAGATACTCAGTAAGGTCTACCTGAGGCGATGGGGGTGCAGTACTTGTCGGAGTTGCGCCTACGTATGGGCCCAACACCGTGCGTGTGGGAGTGGGAGTGTGTGTGCAGGCTGGAGGAGCTGATGACTGAGGGTCCCTGGCGCAGTGGGGTGATGGGGGCGGCAGCTGAGGTGGGGGGGTGAGGAAGACCCTCTGGGTAGACCTCGCTGTCCCGCTTTAACAGAGAGCCACTGGAAGCCAGGTTCAGCTAGAGACAGACACACAGACACAGAGGGGAGTTACATATACAAACTGATACCAGACTGTAAAAGTGACAAGCTTAACTTGACAAATAAAAGCTGGTAAAGTAACTTTAGCTGGGCGTATCCATTTTTAATATGTAAATCAAAAGTTTACTTTAAAGCTTCACCATCTGCTGAATTCTGCTGCTGTTTATAGAGAAGCATCATCTACACAAGCAAGGATCAGGATCAGGTGATATTCATGTATTAGACCACACTGGTTCCCAATCTTAGGGTCCCGACCCCAACTACAGGTCGTCAAAGCTTCAATGAAGTCGCAAGACCTTCTTGTTTTTAAAGGCTGTAAGAAACTTTTCAAAAATGTATACAGTAGGCTTTTATGTCAGCATTTCATTAACTTCTGTGAAAAACACTACATAAAAATTGTCATTTTTGAAGTTTCAATCATTATTAAAATATAAAAATCTCACAGGATAAGGTCACAGTAAGGACCTGAACACAAGCTACAGTCACTGAACCTTCACTCTTTGCTCAATAGCCTTGTCCTGCATTAGAAGGGTATGAAGCAAACAACTGATAGAACAATGCGTCAAACGTCACTGAGATGAAAACACTGAATTTGTCAAAAAAGAAGCTTATTAACTGATTGTTAGAAATTAATAAAAATACATAGTACAGACAGATACCTGCATAAAAAGTTCCCTAAAATATCAGAAGAACACCTACTACTACCTTCACTGTGAAATGATTTAACTTATAGCAGTACAGTAAGCTATATCCAGGAAGCACTCCTAATGTTAAGTCACATTACATAAAAAATAAAGCCTCCAACATTCCCTATGAATTTGTGTCCCCACAACTTTACCAACTACATACTTGTGCAGAGCCACACACACTCACACACACTGAGCATGCACATATACTGTATTTATACACACAGTGCTGGCTGCAATTAACCCTGCGCTTACAAATACAAAACCACACGACAGCATGTTTGTAAGAAGGGAACACACACATGCACTCTGCGGTGGCGAAGTCTTCACGGACCAATACGGCCCAATTAGGCAGAGCCTCGCACACACACACACACACACACACACACACACGCACACACACACACACACAAACAGTACACAAAGAACCAGTACTCCCAGTCTCTCTGGGACAGCCGTTGCAGGGCTGCTAGTTTAGGACTAATTATAACCACTCTGTGTGTGTGTGTGTGTGTGTGTGTTGTCTATATGTATATAAATGTGTGACTCTTTACTTGGCCCCCTCTCTGTACCATTTTAAGTAGACTGGAGGGGGCGGGGCTGTTTAACAGGTACTTCATTAACGCTGCAACCCTGCCACATCACCACGGCAACAGTCGAACCCTGTTAATTGAGGCCAAGCTTTGTTTCCATTCCTGACGCTCCTCCCCTGCCCCTCCTCCTCCAATCCCTGACCCCGAGGCTCGTCTCCGGTGGTGACAGAACACGCCTCTTCCTGATTTCCCATTAGATGTTAATAGCAGCTGATCCCCCAGCGATCAACGCATCATCCAGACACACAAACACACACACACACACACACACACACACGTTGCCACTCGGCTGCACCCATTTATATCCCCTCAAATTAAGACACTCTACCTCTAATTGACAATTAATTTCAACATCTTCATATTTTAATAAGACTCCTCGTCAATCTGAATAATGAAATATTCATTAGATACCTAATAACAACCTCACCAACCAGTGCGGACGCACACACACACACACACTTACACACACACATCACATCAAATTTCTATCCCTTTTGTGGGCGCACACTGAAAATACTGTGAGAGAGTGCTTTGGCTGTTCTCCTGCTCTGACAAGCTGAGATATTTTTGAAATGCTGAATCGCATACAAAACTAAAGTTCAACCCAGACACAGTTTGAATGTGTGAATAGTTGGAATTTACGAGTTTCTCTGTGGAATGAGGACATTGTGAAACCGTAGTTTTCTGGGAAAGTGCATGGCATCATGAGAAGTTTAAGACAGAGGAAGAGGGAGAGAAGGAAACGAGGACAGAAAGGTGTGTGGAGAAGAACAAAACAGACAGAAAGTCTATGATTTCTAAACAACACATACACCCTCACTGGTCAATAGGGGGCGTAGATACCAAGCTAGACAGTAAGAGGGGAGCGTGGAATCCCAAGAAGGTTTAGGGATAAAGAAACTGTTCAATTAAGAGGAGTTTGTAGGTGAATAATAGGAGGTCAGAGGGTGCCAGTGTGTACTCACAGGTTGGTTAAAAGGCTTTGGCTCTGAAGGGCGCATGTGCAGGTGGGTCATCATGGCCTGGAGTCGCTCGCTTTCTTTCGCCAGCTGTGAAACAAACAAGGGTGGTTATCGCCATGAAAAACACTCTATCTCACTTCGTAACGCTTAGATTGATATAATGTGGTATTGACACAGAATTACAATTACAATTACACCTCAGGCACAGAGATGAATATGAAAGTCAGCCGCCTCAGCACCCGGAGCTCTCTCACACACTTACACTAGCCTGCAGACACACTCGTCCCCGTTTGACATTGTTAACTGCTGTTTAATGGGTACTGCTACAGCCTGTGGAAACGCTGCATCCTGCGTGTGTGTTTGTGTATGACTACAAGTGTACACACGTGTAGCCTCCAGAAACAACGGATCGACACTAAGACTGATAGCACTATTAACATACTCACACACTGCAGAGATGCGCAAATATGAGACATTTAAACAGTGCAAGTGCTGCTGCTGTGTGTGTGTGTGTGTGTGTGTGTGTGTGTGTGTGTGTGTGTGTGTATGTGTGTGCTGTCGGAGTGTAGAGTGGTGGGCTGCCTGTAGACTGCTGAGGGATGAAGTGACATGTCAGAGGGAGAGAGACGGCCGTCCTGATGTGATGTGACACCAGCTGCCTCTCTGTCACTTTGTGTTCCCTGGTGGTGGCTTCAGGGGCTCAGCTAAACGCTGTTTACCACCACCACCACCACCACCACCACCACCACCAAACACAATGCTTACCCTAATGTCGGACAGCACACACACACATACGCAGTGATGTGAACAGTATTCTGAAGTGTTTTGGAAACTACGTCAAGACGTGTGTGAAGAGGCAGCCTTTGTGTTTTCACTTTTCTTACGTACTGTTTGAGAACAGCGTTTTACTTCTTGCCCAGTGTTGGTGTTTTGCTTTTGCCGAAGCATTCAGATGTTTCAAGAGCATTGCGTGCATGAAGCACTTTGAGAACAAGAGAGGCTGTGCAGCCTGGTCCTCAGCCTTTCTAGCTCATCT
This sequence comes from Epinephelus fuscoguttatus, assembly GCF_011397635.1. Lineage (NCBI taxonomy): Eukaryota > Metazoa > Chordata > Actinopteri > Perciformes > Serranidae > Epinephelus > Epinephelus fuscoguttatus. Next base: position 36,758,071 of record NC_064752.1, read on the forward strand.
CTCTCTCCCTTTTCTCTTCTTTCTCTCTCTTCTCCCCTCTCAGCCTCGCTCTCTCTTGCTGGTGACCAGAGCAGCTTTATAATTGGAGCAGCGATGGCAGCTTCCCTGCCGACTGCTCCTTTTAAATTACAAGCTCCACTGCTCTCCATAAACTCTGCCCTGCCTCAGACAAGTTACTGCCATTGACTGGCTGAAACAGTCTCCGTGACTTTGTTTGTGAGTGGATGAAAATGAAGTGAGTGTGTGTGTGTGACTCACCTGTATCTCCAGTTGCTGAACCACCTGCATCTGGACTCGGCACTGAGCAGTGCTGCGGTCATCTAGGGCGTGCTCATTGTTCAAGTGCCTAGGGGTGAGGGGAAATGGGAGAGGATAAATGCACATCTACAAATTAAAAGAAAAAAAATTCAAAGAACTGATAGTCCCAATTTAATGATGATTTCAAAGTGAGGCTGAGTCAACAAAGTCCTCGTTAAATCTCTTCACAGGTCCTGAATAATGAAATTCCAGCTCTTTCACTTTTATTTAAACTGAGTTATGAGCTGTTCGGCACTATAAAAATAAATCATAATCTTAGAGGTTTATTTTGTCTAGTGAAGGACGCAGCAGCTGTGTTTTGTGTGTGTATACTTCACTGGTGCTCAGTGAGCCATGATCCAAGACAACCACCTGAATATGAGCTCATGTGTTATCGCACAAAGCCTTATCTTAAGACTTTCTGTTAGCTAAACTCCACTCCACATATTAACATTGGTTCACATATGTGTGTGTGTGTGCATGGACGTGTGTGTGTGTGTGTGTATGTGTGAATGGTGGCGCTGTTTGTTTCCTCCAATGTGGGAGGACCCGGGACCTTCTGATCTTTCCCAGCCCACCCCTCCCTGTCTCCCTTCCTCCATCCCTTTCTCTCTGCTCTTTCATCGCCAAGGTTATTCACAGGTTGCTGCTGCCTGCCTGGGGTGTGTGTGTGTGTGTGTGTGTGCCGGTGTATTAGAGTGAATTTTGCGATATCCTGTGCTGTTAAATTCTAATCCATATAATCTTCATAAAACCATTTTTCTGACTTGTTTATTGGGAAATATGCTACACAATGTGTGTGTGTGTGTGTGTGTGTGTGTGTCTGTTTAAGGGTGTGTGTGTGTGTGTGTGTCTTTAAGAAAGCAAAAAGTTAGGCAATATCAGGCGAAGTCTAGAAATGAAACAAAAACAATGATGTCATGGCGTGGCTAATCCAGTCAGATAGACGGCTCAACACAAGTGCACGATAATAATAACAAAAACATGATCTCACCCCTCTCCCTAACTCTTTCACTCTCTGTTAAGCTCGCTCTCCCCCTCTCTTCCTCGCGCTCACTTCAGTCCACTCTCCCCTTCCCACTCGTCTTCCCCCGCAACTCCCCAAATGCCTATGATTCACACTCATTCCAACCAAATCTGCCCCCAAAAACCCTCCCCTCTCTCTATAGTCGGGCCATAAACAGTAGCAGTTTTTTTTTTCGATGTGTCCCGACAATGAGGCTCTGTTTACTCCTTTGAGTGCTGGCAGACAAGGCTTTAACCCACATTACACCCAGCTCCACCGACCACAGCCAGAGTATTATACCAGAGGACGGGGAGGGAGGGGAGGAAGAAGAGAGACGAGAAGAGAGGAGAGGAGAAGAAAGGCCTGAAATAGTGGAGTGTCTCCCTCCTCTGTTCTTCTGCTCTACCCTTCTCCCTCCTGGGGCGATGACTAAAGCTGGCTGGAAGGGAGCGCACTGTCGGACTGACGGCATTATCTGTCACTGCCTCTATTTTTTTTTCATCTCCCTCTCTCTTACACACACACACACACACACATACACACACTCTTTCACTCTATCTCTCTTTCTCCTTCCATCTGCCCCGGGGCTACGTGAAATGAGACACCAAACAACAGCTTTCCTCTCCAAACTTTCCCAGCCTGCCTGCACGCTTTGATCTGACTGTCCGATGCCATCACAATCACCACGCACACTTCTGTGATTATGCGTGTGTATATGTGTGTGTGTGTGTGTGTGTGTGTGTGTGTGAGTACGTATTTCATCACCCCGGCTTATTAATATCGCCATTGCTCAAATAGCTAAGAGTTCCATGCCGATAATGAGAGTGTGAGTTTGTTTAGGGCTTCATTAAAGGCTTGTGAAGCCTTCGTTAGCAGCCGCAGTGCCACGGGGAAGTCCGCTGTACTATGTGTGTGACAGAGGAGGAGGCAGCAGAATGTCAAGGCCGGTGACTGCATCCACATCCCCCCACTGACTCCAAAAGTGGCAAATAACGTGTTGGAGGCAGAGTGGGAGTGAGTGAGAGAGAAGTTTGTTTGATGTCTTTACTTTTGTCGAGGAAACAAAAGATGTGCATGTGGATGAGCTAATTAAGAGTAATTTTCTATTTAAGCAAAGAAACAATGTGTCGAACCCTTTAGAGGGAAAGCGTACAAGATACAAACATGCAGACAATTAGATAAAAACACCACCCAAATGAAGCAATGACTCTGTGACACATATTAACACGGGAACAAAGAGGAAGAAGAAACAGTTTTAGGGGGAGCCCAAAGAATTCTTCGAAAAACAGAGTATTTACACACATGTTGAGTCTATGTGTGTACCTGTGTGTGTGTGTATGCATGAATGTGCCTCAGAGCAAATGTGATGTAACAGATTGCAACTGATGAATCAGTGAACCAGTGCGAATCACCAGTGATGTACGTGACTGACACTTCATATTTACCACAAACGGTAGCTTCACTTTGCTCTGCTTTATCTGAATCAGAGAGGGTCTTGTGTCTTTTTCCTGCTGCGAGGCATGGTTGAGCCTTTTATTAAAAAAAAAAAAAAAAAATCAGCCATGTTTGTTACCAATTAGTGATAAATGTGGGAAAGTTTTGATGTGGTCTTAAACCTGATTTGTGGTCAATGTGAGTCAAGTGTGTGACTACAAAAGTTTGGGTTTGCAGCCAAGATGTCTGCACATTTGCACCTGAAATTGAAAGCAAAGCTGAAGTAAGAAGATTTTGCTGATCTTTATCTGTGTGGTGTTTTGAAAATAAAAAACAAAAGTTTGAAGAGAAGTCACATTGTCCTTCTCCAAGGTAACTAGAGACACATCCAAGAGCCCTTGAAGCTGAAAATGGACACTTAAAAAGAATACTTCACCCATAAAATGGTATTATGTGTATAAAATTACTCACCCTGAGTTACATGGAATTCATTAAGCAAACTTTGTTTTTGTCTAATGCCTTAAAGGTGAACAAAGAATCCAAAAGCGGAGAAAGTTCTTTATGAATTCATGTAAAAGGGGGCCATACTCAACAACAGCAAAACTAAATCAGAACATCCATTTACAATCTCTCACACAACTCGTGCAGTATAATCCAAGTCTCATTTATCCAGTTGTATGCTCAGTACTTCCAAACACTGGCATTTTTACTGAAACCTTACCACTGAAAACTTTAGGTTACTTACGTAACCCAGTTCTCATTCATAGCATTTGTTTCAATGTCTCACTGTGGGATATGCCTCCCTCTGTATTCCTCAGAAGCATTTATCTCATTACGCCAATTCTGACTGGCTGGTGATTGCGACGTCAGTGTTAGGTGGATCCACCTACTGTTAAATAGCCTGCGCTACGACGCAGCGTTATTCAAACACTTCTTCTCACTTCAGAGCATATCTCAACCTGTAGCATAGGCTAGCTAGCTTAACTGTCCACTTTTGGAGCCATAAGCTAACAGCTCCGACGCCGGGCGCTAGCTGCCTCCAATATGCTTCACCCTCTGGTCTTCACCATAGACTGGAGTATCAACAGCCTACCCGCCACAATAAGGTTTTTATTAGTTAGCACACCAGCTAATGCTAGCGCTATCCATCTCGGCCAGGCACGCTACTTGTCCGAAACTGTGTATGCAGAAGTGTTTTAAATAGTAATGTTTTAGCAAAAATGCATGTGTTTGGTAAGTACTGAGCATATGACTGGATAGATGAGACTTGGTTTATACTGCACAAGTTGTGTGAAAGTAAGCGTGACTTCTTTTACTTATATTCACGAAGAATGTTCGCCTTTTTTGGATTCTTCGTTCATCATGGAGGGATGTGAGAAAAACACAATTTCCACATAACACGGTTAGTAATTGAGATACAAATGATAATTTTGTGGTTGAAGTATCAGAACCTCCACCGCTGCTGTCTTTTTCCATTTGCAGTATGAAGTATGCAGAAACTCAAAGCACTTTAGTTTTGAAGTAATTATCCCTATGAAGCACCAGTATATGTTTTCATTGTGTTGTGTATTATTTTATCTGTAACCCCAACTTCTGCATCATATGTCATACTTTTGCTTATTTCAACTTACTTGATGAACTCGTGCAGTATAATCCAAGTCTCATTTATCCAGTTGTATGCTCAGTACTTCCAAACACTGGCATTTTTACTGAAACCTTACCACTGAAAACTTTAGGTTACTTACGTAACCCAGTTCTCATTCATAGCATTTGTTTCAATGTCTCACTGTGGGATATGCCTCCCTCTGTATTCCTCAGAAGCATTTATCTCATTACGCCAATTCTGACTGGCTGGTGATTGCGACGTCAGTGTTAGGTGGATCCACCTACTGTTAAATAGCCTGCGCTACGACGCAGCGTTATTCAAACACTTCTTCTCACTTCAGAGCATATCTCAACCTGTAGCATAGGCTAGCTAGCTTAACTGTCCACTTTTGGAGCCATAAGCTAACAGCTCCGACGCCGGGCGCTAGCTGCCTCCAATATGCTTCACCCTCTGGTCTTCACCATAGACTGGAGTATCAACAGCCTACCCGCCACAATAAGGTTTTTATTAGTTAGCACACCAGCTAATGCTAGCGCTATCCATCTCGGCCAGGCACGCTACTTGTCCGAAACTGTGTATGCAGAAGTGTTTTAAATAGTAATGTTTTAGCAAAAATGCATGTGTTTGGTAAGTACTGAGCATATGACTGGATAGATGAGACTTGGTTTATACTGCACAAGTTGTGTGAAAGTAAGCGTGACTTCTTTTACTTATATTCACGAAGAATGTTCGCCTTTTTTGGATTCTTCGTTCATCATGGAGGGATGTGAGAAAAACACAATTTCCACATAACACGGTTAGTAATTGAGATACAAATGATAATTTTGTGGTTGAAGTATCAGAACCTCCACCGCTGCTGTCTTTTTCCATTTGCAGTATGAAGTATGCAGAAACTCAAAGCACTTTAGTTTTGAAGTAATTATCCCTATGAAGCACCAGTATATGTTTTCATTGTGTTGTGTATTATTTTATCTGTAACCCCAACTTCTGCATCATATGTCATACTTTTGCTTATTTCAACTTACTTGATGAACTGTCCCATGTCCTCACACAGTGCTTCACAGCCAGGCCACTTACACTCTCCATGGCCATAGAGAGGATGGGAGCCGGCATGCTCCTCATGACTGTAAGAGGGAGAGACACATGAAAAGAGTTAGGTAGTAAAACAGATGTTACATATTTCATATGTTGTTATGTGCATAAAATATACAGCAAATAAAAGTAAAGTTTTTCCTCATAATACGAAGCAAAGCCTTAATATGCCACACTCTCCCTCGCACACACACATGCAAAACTAACTGTAGCAGCAGAAGCATCAATACAGCCATCTGAGTCTGGTTAGCAGTCATTAGTTTGTACAGTTCACGAAGCCAAGTGCAGAGAGAGGAGGATAGAGCAGAGTGGGGTCAGTTACAGAAGCCAGGCAAATAAGGGAATTGGTCCAGCAACCTCAGAGGCACATTCTTAAGTCCATGACCTGTCTTTCTGTCCTTGGCGCATGTGTTGTGTGTGTTAGTGTTGGTGTGTGTTCTTATGTTTCAGGAGTTGACACAGAGTCGGCACAGGACCAACCAGCCATGACTGATTGGCGGCGGCTGCCGTCATGTGCTGGTTGTTCTTTTGTGGTGAGCTCATGTGTGTGTGTGCATGTGTGCTTGTGTTTTTGTGCGCAGCGCATCTGTGCATATTTATGAGCTTTTGTGTATTTGTATGTGTGGCGATGAAAGACTAGGCCAGGTTTGGTTTGGGCCCAGGGTAAAATAACTGTGTCCGTGCACATGTGTGTGTGTGTATGTGTGTGTGTGTGGCAGGTCCAGTAGCAGATGTGGTTCAGACCTGGACCTTCGCCGGCGACTGCTGTCTCCACATATATTTACATGACTGTGTGCGTGCGTGTGTGTGTGTGTGTGTGTGTGTGTGTGCACGTGTGTGTGTGGGGACTGGGATGGGGATTCTCCCAAATCAACATCAGAAGGTTGTCTAACAAAAACCATTTGTCTCGCAGATGGAAACATGTCTCTCTCCCTCTCCCCTTGCCTCTTCGCCTCTTCCTGATCATATGTGCTGGCTGAGGTTGGAGCTTGTGTGCGTGTGTGTGTGTCTGCACGTGTGTGTGTGTGTGCTGGCTGTGGTTGAGTCAACTCAGAAGCAGCTCAGACAGCAGACATGACAAACTGCTGGCAACCACATTCTCCTCCACATCAGCCATGCATTAGCTTAGCAGGCTAACACACTAGTAATGCTACCCTCTTCGACTCTACTGAAGCCAACTCTGTGGGGACACCAGCAGCACCCTGTAGCTGCAGTATGACAGTATGTGACGTATTTGATCGACTAATAGAAGCTCCTTTTTTATTGATACTCCCACCAAGACCCCCTCCAGATTTAAGTCAGAGGTCAAGGTCAGCAATGCCCCTGGAGCAAACTGTGAGTCAGTGCTAAAGGACACTGCAGTCCACCCTCCAGTAATGTGTCTTTCCGTGATGTCCACTCATGTGCATGTATGTGTGAGTGTGTATGTGCTACTCACTGGCTGCTGGGGGGTTGGCCGCCTTTGGAGTAAAGGGGGACCTGATCATCTCCGCTGTCTGCCTTGGTGAAGGAGGATATCCACTCAAACAGTCTGGCTCTTAAAGACGAAGACAAGCCCATGAGCAGCCAACAAAGCCATGGGACAACACAGCCCTCGTACTCTGTGTAGTGCGAGCACTCCTAGCACATGCATCCCCAGTATGTCAACAGGCTAACAAGGCAATCATCTCTACAGCAAACTCACATCTACAAATATAGATGACTCGAACAAATAGCTCCAGATTTCTACCAGATGGCCTGCATCCACCATCCTCTCCTCTCCTCCATACTATACTTGCATGTGGTTGACAGCATACCGGCAGAACATACTGAACCCAAAACACCTCCTATCAAATGAGCTGAGAGACGTTTACACCCTGGTGATGTGTGATATGCTGCATGTGCGTGTTTTGTGTTTACGTGCGTAGGTATGGAGGAACAGCTAAAAGCTAAAAGTTAAAAGTTCGAAAATGACATGGCAAGAGTGTGTGAGTTAGATAGACTGCAGGTCACACAGAGGACAGACGCACTATTATAGTGTGGATGTTTTAAAGGAGCTGTATGCAGCATTCAGAACATCAATATGGCAACAAACCACTGTTTGCTCTGTAAACATACAGAGGAGTGATGACGTCCTGAGGAGAGAATGAGTTCTTGCTCACTGTCTGTGCGCTGTAATCCGAGCTTCTCTGTTTATCGTTGTGGTAGATGGTCTGGTCACACGTCAGTGTTGGTGCACATGAGTCCCTCTAAGTATATTCCACTGGCTAGCTCATTGCTGCCACTTTACACTGCACTCATGCCGTTACTGCTGACATTTGGATGGTGTCATCACTGAAGCATAGAACCCACTCTCTGGTTTACCTCTGATTAACAATGTTAGCTCTGACAGCACTGTTGCCATTGTTAGCACTGTTTATTGAGTTAGCACCATTCACAGCTAGCCTCCATGTTGAGAACCATGTGCAGACTAGATTTTAAATCATAGACATGCTCTGAATGTCTCATACAGCTCCTTTAAGTATTTTTGACATAGTGAACGTAACTGTACCTGTCTCTCTTTGGGGTGTGGCTCTGTCCATTGGCCAGGCTGTGCAGTGGGATGTGAGCGCTGGCAGCTTTGGGGAAGGCTGAGGTAGAATTGGAGCTGTTGGTGCTCAAGTCCAGGCCCTCGGCCTGTTTCAGGGCCTCCTCACTGCTCGGCACCCCCGACACCTCCTTCCACAGCTGTTGGAGGTCTGACGGACACATTGCTGCAGAGAAGGAATGCAATGTTATCCTTGGCAGCCTAACTTCGTTGATTAGTTTCACATGTTCAGTGTGAATATGATTATAGGATATTAAAGTTAAAGATATACTGTGCAGGATTTTCCTGAAAAACAAAGTATATGGTCGTATAAAAGTAATCCCTCTCAATGAGCTCCCTTATGACCCACTAGAAGTGTGAGGCTGTGTATTAATCTCCAGAGACTCTGCCCTCTACCTGTGTTTTCTTATTTTCTTCTTGTTTTGCTGTATCCTGGATGTTCCTGGGCCTGTAGCACCCAGCCAATAGCAGTGCACAGGTGAGGTCGAGACTTTCTAAAAAGGTAGTGACCAGACGTGGTACTGTGAGCAGCACACATCCACAAAGAAGCTAGGAAAATCGCAGACCCAGAGCCGAAAAAACGCAAATATAGCAGGGCGAACACAAGGCAGAAGAAGCTTGTTCCAAATAAGAGTGAATCCAGGGTTGGCTTTCACTTTTTCTGGCGAGCACTGAAAAAGATGATGGGGATAAAGAGTGATGTAAAGGTAGCTTTTTTTTCCTGTTGGACAGGTAGGTGCCAGTAGTTAGCTTAATTAGCTTGCTAAAGTATCGTCTTTTCCATGCAACAAATGCAACGTGCCTACAACAGTAGCTTGTAGTGTACATACTAGAGTTGTTGTGATACTACTATCGGCATTGCCTTGGATTCGGCCTACAATGCTGGATCGGGTATCGGCAGGCATGCAAGTCCATGCACCCATCGGACACAACCGCATATTAACACACAGATAAGCCAGCAGCTTTTCTGCCACTCTAAAATGGTAGTCTACAAAGCAAGTTACTCTGTTAAGCCACTACTGTTTTAGAGCTGATTTCTGATTTTGTATAACATTAGCAAAATGCCAGCAATTTGCTAATTTCTATGGCATTCAATCTCTGTATGTATATGTTCATGTTTTAGTTTAGCCAAGCCATGCCATTGAACAACAGCAATCATTTCACACCCATACAGCGTTAGTAGCATGCAGGTTTCAGGTTCAGATATCAGAATCAGTATTCCAAAGAAAAAACTGGTATTGTAACATCTCTAGTATGTACAAGCAGTGTAGGGAGGAGGGACCCAGTTTGAATGTTGTGATTACAAACGGACCAACAAATCCTGCACAGTATACCCTTAATTTAAGCTCATTCAAACAAAGCTAAGAAGAAATGTGGTTAACAATAAATCAGATGAGACAAAATATCAACAGAATCAGCCACAAACAGACACACTGTAAATAAACTGATGTCACAGAGAGCTGCGGCAAACTATTCTAATCCACATAAAACACACATGCAACTATTACAGCCCCCTGAGAGTGGTTAAGAGAGGAAAATAGGCCAAACTAAAACAGAGCAAAAGTTAATTTTTGCATGTTTTTGTTATCTTTCCAGATATCCACTATTCCCCAACTCTTTCCTAATCTCTGCTGGCAATTGCTACCGTCCACCAGCACCACTGCTCCTGTCACGACCACTACTTGTCTGAGCAGGGTGGGTGCACACTTCGAGTTCTTTCTAGTCGCAGCTTTGTTATTTCTGCTCCAATTTCACAGTGAGAGAGACGCCTAAAATGCCACAGCCTACTCCGATGGATCTTACCATGCTCGTACGCACGCACGCAGCCCCACACACACATCTGCGCATACACATACACACATACACAGATCTCGCAGCAATCCAAATATTATGTCTGCTTTGTCTGCATTCTTCTGTGGTCCCGCCAAAACAAAAGTTCTCACTCTGGAGGAATGAGGCGGTGTGTGCACAGATTTCTGTACGTCTGTGTGTGTGTTATCCAAGAAACCCGACAAATCTGTGGACACGCCCAGAGAGTGAAAGTGTAAAGTAGTTAAGGGATTGTTAGATAAACTGTTTCCTCTTCTGACTTATCAGACTGGCTCATACCACATCCATTAAATTATAAATAAGAAAGACAAATGCAACTTTAGAGAATGAAACAGATTTTGGATTTTGGTGAAAGTCAACAGTTTACTGATGTGTGAAAAGCAAGCAAAGACAAACTGTAAACAGGCTGAGAGCAGAACAGATTTCTAAACAAAAAAAAAATCTTGATTTTGTGTGCTTTCAGGTGAAAAAAGCAGCTAGTGTTGACACATACAAATTATTTGCTTGGATAAGAGTGCTTTTGTTGCTAACCGTTGTAACGTACACACCCACATCTGGCTGCGAGGGTCGTATTTCTTTCACATTGATGTCTGTAGACGTGAGACAGGCTAGGAAGTAGCTTTAAGTTACTCAGAAGGTGGGGTCTAACAGGATAAAGTCAAAACTAATGGATTTTTTTTGTATGAGAGTGAAAAAACTGCTGAAACACTCTCACAATGCTTCGTCTGTGCTTAGAAAAACTGTTTGATTCTCATTCAGATACGTTTAATCCTCTCTGTTTTATTTTTTGCCACAAACTTTGCAGTGATGAGATATCTACGAGGTGCCATTACTGCAGTAAGAGAAATAAACAAAAACCACAGCAGCAGGACCCCCCCTCATGTCACCCCCCCCCACCCCCCCACAACCATCACCACCAACTACCCACCGGACACAACAGCCCTTTGAGGCGTGGCAGTAGTGTGTGCACTTGTGTGTGTAAGTGCGAGTGTTTATGCATGTGTGTTTGTGTGTTTGTGTGGCATGGCTGGTCAGAGGAATGCTCTGGCTCACGCCTGGCTGAGCCGTCACAATGGACCGGCTCTTTCACACTGCAGGGAAATTCCACTCTGATACGGAGGGAGAGAGGGAGAAAGAGAAGGAGATGCCAAAGCCGAATCTTTGCAGCTATCTAAAAAGTAACACTCCTATCCTTTTCGTTCGTTTTCAATTTGAATATAACTATTTTTTTCACCCTCTGTAAACTGGATATTCCATGTACCCTTCATTAGACACACACACACACACACCCTGCCCCTGAGCACTTAAACAAACACATGCACTAATCACACTGAAGTTTCTCCTCAATTCTTGGGTGCTGTGTGAAGCTTATTTGAAATGAACTTTTTAGAAATTAAGTTGATTAGCTTGAATAGTTTTTGTCAGATTCAGATTACAGAGTGACTATGAGAGTGTGTGTGCATGAGAGAAGGAGAGAGATCAGACACACGGAGGGAAGGAAACTGCTCTGTTTGGTCAACTCAGTCAGCGCTTTAGCAATGTTACGGCCACTTTAGAGCCCCTAAAGCATTTTCTTTGCGTGAGGCAGTGTGTGTGTGCGTATTAGACATTACTGTGTACAGACAAAAGTGGACGAAGACACACACATATACACACACACTCGTGAAGGGCGGGCCAGTCAACAGTCAACATTTATCGCTCTAAAGCCACGCTGACAAAATGAAGGACTGTGAGAGACGTTACATAGGAACAAAAAAAATCCAGTGGGCACAGCAATAGCAAAACGATGATGTTCTTGTGTCTGGCTAATCTCAAGTACACACACACACACACTCCTGCAAGCACATGCACACACCTCCAAGCAGGGGGCTTAGTGGCATATTTTACCTATTATCCAAATGAGTACCTTCCACAAACCCACCAATCAGGTTCCCTTTTATCTTTTATAGGCTGATTAACTTAACAGGCATCACATGCGGCACTGGGTACAGGCCTGTATGTGTGTGTGCTCAGCTACGACCATGTCTGTATGCATGTTTGTTAAGGATGTGTCTGTGCCACTGAGTGTATATGGATGCATATGTATATGTGTGTGTGTGTGTGTGTGTGTGTGTGTGTGTGTGTGTGTGTGTGTGTGTGCGCATACCTTGCTGCAGAGACTGCATGGCAGCGGTGGGCTGCAGTGGGACCAGGCCTTGTCTCTGGAGGTTAAGGATGTGCTGCTGCTGAAGCTGCTGCATCTGGATCAGCTGCTGCTGGAAGGCCAACTGCTTACTGCCTAACTGCTGAGGGACAGAGGACAGAAGAACAGACGGTAGGAGTTAAGTTACATATTACTTCCATGCACATCCAGTTATTTTCCCACTTTAAAAAAAAAACATTAACACCAATAACTAATATTTATAAAATGCAGCACCCAGTAGTCCTTGTTCAAAATGCTGAAGTATGTACTAATAAGCTCTCTTCTCATTTTGGCACACACAAAAAAGTCAAACCATGTAAACTAAACTAATGTAGGTCTGCAGGAATCTTCTTGCAACCACAACAAACTCTGAAAACAATCAAATTTTGTAAAAGTGTCACATTTTTCAATGGTAGTTTTGAACAAAATGCCAGATTTTAACAACAGTTGCCCTTTGGTTTTTTTAATTTTATATCTACAAAGAAGCCCCTCCCTGTTCTGTTATTATGATCTGAATGATCTGCTTGTCCCATTACATTATTCAGTCTCAACAAATTCAAGTAAAAAGTCACTAACACCATAAAAATAAATAGTCCTGTATTAAAATGAAGAAAATCCTGATGCTGTGAGGACCCTGAGGATGAAGAGAAGGAGGTAAGGGAACGAGGGAGCTTGAAGGGAGAGTGGGAGAGACTACGTGGCGCGTGGCGATAGTGTCGGTGTGTGTTGTGGTGATAAATGTCCCCTTTCCTGCCCTCCCAGTCTGAGGCAAACCTGGCCTGCGCTGCGCTTTTTGAAGTCCCCTCCGACCAACCCCCCAGAGAGATGGACTTTATCTCTCACAGATAACTAGTGGAGAGGAAAAATAAATAAATACAACTTGAGGAACTGTGCATTGTGTGTGTGTGTGTGTGTGTGAGAGAGAGAGAGAGAGTGGCAGGCTGGAACTCTTTGAACAGAGAGGATCTCACAGGAAGGGCAGATAGGTCACATCCTTTCAGACTTGGTGCCTGGGGAGAAGAAGTGTGATGGCAGTGTGTTTGTGTGTGGGAGGGGGCGTAGAGGAGAAAGCACAACAACTATGCTTTACAGAAGAGAAACAGAGGAGGGGAAAACACCTTTTTACCATACAATGCTTCAATAGAGTTTAGTTACAGGTTGCAAGTTCTCAGGCTAATTGAAAATATTTTAGTATTTGTACTATATTATTTGCTTTTTTGACAGCTAGTATAGTAGGACAGGTACAACATTCAAATATATTTACATATCACCAGATTTTACTGTAACTATAACTCACAAATCAAGAAGCTGTGAGACAAAAATAAAGACAAAGGCAAAACAAAACAACAAAAAGAGACAAAAAAAGAGAAGACTGTTGTTATATAGTGGAGATGTACAAGTTATAGATCCACCAGCGTACTAAAAGGCCCAGTGTGTAGGATTTAGGGGGATAAATTAGCATATATGGAATATAATATAATAAGTATGTCTTCTTTAGTGTATAATCACCTGAAAATAAGAGTTGTTGTGTTTTTGTTACCTTTAAATGAGCCATTTATATCTACATAGGAAGCGGGTCATGTCCACAGAGATCTCCATGTTGTACCTCCATGTTTCTACAGTAGCCCATAATGGACAAACCAAACACTGGCTCTAGATAGGGCCAATCCCAGCCCCTCCGCAACGAGAAACTGCTTTATTTCGTGTTTTTGCTGGTTTCAATCACCTGGTCCATCTGTTTTGGAGAAGAAGAGACCTCTGCTGATAACTGTTCCTTTAACAGAACAGTTAGGAAAGACAGATAATACATGAAGTGAACAGGCCAGAGATTTGATTCTTAGGCCCAATCCCATTTCTACCCCTTATATCTTCCACTTATTTGAGTTTGAGTATTGAGTGCCCTCGTTTGTGAGATAACCCTTGATGAGGGAAGTGAGAAGTATTAGGGTAGAGATCTGAGAAAGGAGACACCACTTCATGCAAATTGGCGTGGCTGACGTGCAGGCATACGTCACGCATAGTAGCGACGCAAGATACCGCTAGTCATTCAGTTTTGAAAATGCCAGCTCCAGCGCTTGTGTTGTGGCATGTGCTATGTTTACTCTTCTCCGTCTGATGAATCAACGGAGAAGAAATGCTGAAAACAGGAGGTGCCTACGACGTCTTCTAGTTCTGATCGATTTTGTTCTGGTAAGTCGATTTGTTTAAATATTTTGACGCTGTGTTCAAGCGAGTTGCTGATGAGTTTACGTTAGTCCAACTATCTGTTGTTTATATAGCCTACATTCCGATCGTACAGTCACAAATTGTTTTCCAAAACTTGCCGAAGTTGCTGACTTTGCAAGGTGTTCTGGGAAATTTCATCTTCCACCTCACTGTAAGTGTGGGTTGGGGCTCCCTTGGAATCCTGGGCGGATTTTAAGTGTTGGAAACCACTTCCACTACCTCAACTCTGTTTTGGGACACCACTAGCCTAAACATGAACGTGCACAACCAAGTGCAAGTGGGTATTTCTAGGAGAAGTGTGGGTATTGGGACAGTCCCTTAGTCTGGTGGATTGGTTGACAGGTTATTGAAATACTCAATAAATGGTCTCTAGAGCTTAAAGAAAACAACAGTGGCTCTCCTTTGAGAGAATTTTACTTTTTCTCCAAGCTTAAAAAAACCATCACATCATTCAACCAGATTGAAAAGGAGGACAGTAATAGCCTTCTTCTTGCTAAGAGTGTTGTAAAGGCAATTATATCTCCATCGGGCTCACAAAGGCAATTCTGAGGATTCTAAGAAACGAGGAGTAATGCGACAATAAGCGAGAAGTGGTGAAAATTCTAGGAATCTCTACTCAGGGCGCCCAGAATTTTTAGGCCTTTGTACACAGAGAACCCACAACACTGTTGCGACAGTGACCCTCCATTACGTCGGCTTTGCTTTTTTCACACAGACCCAAATAATTTGTTAAAAATTGTGTACTCCTTTAGTAAGTGCAAACTGAGTACTACACAAGGGGTGTTCAGAACACAGACAAAATCTGCCATGCTTACATAATTAAGACCTTTGAAGGAAACTGCCAAATTCCCATTTGTTGCAATAAACGGTCTATCATGATCAGAATGTCCTGACTGAACAGTTTCCTACCATCTTCCTCTTTTTTCTCTCACTCCCCTCCCCGCCCCTCCTTTTCTACTTGTCTGTCCATTTTATTTCTTCCACTCCCCCCTCTGTCTCTCATTCCCTCCTGAGATATGGCTATGGTTCTTTAAAACACACATTGTGTGTGTGTGTGTGTGTGTGTGTGTGTGTGTGTGTGTGTGTGTGTGTGCCTGTGTTCTGTTTACATTAGCTGTGGCTGAGTGGCCAAAGCTAGCGCAGTAACAGGCTGTCAATGTGATTTATGAGCACATCACACACTGTCTGAGCCTGCCAGTCACACAGACGCACACACACATACATATAGAAGGACACTCACAGACAGACACGTGCGCACACACACACACACACACACACACTGTAGATGGACACTCGCAGACAGACACACACAGGCACACATCTCTAGCGATGGTCAGAGCCACTTCATTAAGCTGACTCCTGACCAGTCCCAAATGCACCGGCGACACACACAAACATCAACTCTACACACACATACATACTCCTTCTTTCAATGCATCACTTCCACGCAGACAAGAAAGTGAAGAGGAATTGCAAGAAAAGGAGGGAAAAGGGCAAAAAGTCACAGCCACTCGAGCACAAACACTCCAAAAGGCAAAGGAGAGATTTTCTGTTTCATTCTCCCTCTGTCCTCCACTGTTGTCTTTGTCTCTACCTCTTCTCTTGTTTTGTGGGTGTGTTAAAGGCATGCTGAAATCTCAAATCATCTTCCACACTTGATCCGCCTAACACTACTCTGACCAGGAGCAGTTTATAGGGTAAGAGTTCTTGGCTGATTGCGGGTTATCCGGCACAATGGGACAGGTTTACAAAAACTCCAAGCTGTACGTAAATGAAACACACCTCCTGCCTCAATATCTGACAGCACCTGCTCGACCAGGAGAGAAACAGGAGTCCACTAAAAAGGCATTTTTGTTTTGATTGACGTCTCGCGGCAACTGAAAAACACTGACTGCTGGAAATGGCCTTAGTCATATCAGCTGTATGCAGCTCTGCGGGGAGGCATATTCCCTCAAGTGTATGTGTTTGTGCGGTGAACCGTCACACATCAAAGCCTCTCCCTCTCTGCGTGTATGTGTAGCCGTGTGACCGGTGTTTGCACTTGTCTAGTTGTTACAGGACAACAAACCTGAAAACTGGGACAGCGGCAGAGAGGAGGGAGAAAAAGGGAAAGCGATTCAGACACCCTCTCAACATGCGAGTCAACCACAACTGGTTTGCTTTGGTCACGGTCGAGTTGGTTGACCGCTGTCGGCGAGGAGTTTGTGGGGCGGGGTGTGTGGGTGTGTGTGGGGGGAGGTCTGCCCACTGGGAGAGGAGGGGATGAGGAAGAGGAGGAGAAATCTAGGATGTGTCTCCTCATGCGTTTATCAGAAAAGTCTCATGAGGCCCCTCTCCCTAAGTCTGTCTTCTGCGCGTTCCTCTGTGTGCTCTGTAATTCTGGTGAATGAGCATTCATGGAACTGTTAAACACATGCACAAACAGGCACACACACACTCCCGTACACGCAGGTTATGACAGTAATCTTGTCTCATCGATTGAGATCCTCTTTTTTTGATCCTAGTTGATCCTCTGATAGCCTACTGCACCACAGCTGTGGTTAAACCTGGTACAGGGTGTGTGTGTTAATGCAAATTTGTGTGTGTGTGAGGGAGAAAAGAGAGCAAGGGAGGCTCCTAATGTTGGCGGGGTTAATTGACAATTAAAAGAGTGGCAGACCCCTCCTACAGAGAGATTTCACCTCGGGCTTAGAGCTGAAGGCATGCAAATGAATACTTTGGCAGGGTAGCGTATGGCTTAGCGCAGCGCTCCTTCACTGGCTCGACACGGCACGCCAGTAGAAGAAATGAAAATCCATATTTACTAATCCCTGTATTGAGACAAGCTTGTACACACAACAATAAACCAGATAAAAGGAGGATGAGAGGAGAGAAGGGAAAATAGAGCTAACATATTGTATATATAAATCCTATACATTAAATCCTCCATGTGATTTTTTCCCTTCTGCTGACTCCCATGTCAACCGCTTTTACTGCGTTTAAGGGTACTCGTGTACTTCAGAGTGTACTTGAGCTGAGTGAGTGTGTACTTGGTGAAGTTCACCTCTTTTGCCGCCTGCTTCCCGGCCTGCTGCTGCTGCTGTTGCTGCTGCTGTTGCTGCTGCTGCTGCTGCTGCTGCTGAGTCAGAAGCTGGAGATGCAACTGCTCCTGCTGCTTCTTGTAGTACTCCTGTAACTAGAGACAGGCACAGAAAGGGGGAGGCAAGGGGATGGAGAAATATGAGGCGAGTGAGTCACAACACACTTTGTATCAACCTCAACAATGCCGCAGTCGTCCAACAGTGAGACGCCCCGACTATAGTCAGACACCGTAACTTGAATGGGAGTCTGAAGGAATGCAGTTGCTTTCTACTTCTCTCGGTGAAGGCTGCGGCTTATTGTTGTGGCGGTGTGTGTGGTTTATTGAGAAACCACACACAACAAGCAAACGCAGACCTGTCAAAGACGACCACTGGAGAATATCATTGAGCTATTAGACTGTGTCAAGTTGTGTTGTAAGGTGATTGTGTGTGTCAGAGCTACTGTATATATATAATGCTGAAACCTCCTTGGATTATTCACATAGAGTCCATATGCTGTATATGTAATGGATATGATATGACAGAAATACACCTGCACGCACGCACTGCATCGTGGCATTGCAAAGGAGAAGCTAACATAATTGGAGAATATAGAAAAAGATAAATGTGAGGATTGGAAAATGAGTCCTGGTGCATACACACACACACACACACACACACACACACACACACACACACTTGCACAGTCTGCATGACTGAACAAGACCGTTCTTAGCCTACAGGGAAAAATACATATGGATATTTTCTTCTGTGAAATACTTGAGGCTCTTACTGTATTTACTGTACTGCTGTCATAAAACACCTGCTAGTCTAATTCATGGAAACACACACACACACACACACACACACACACACACACACACACACATTTATTAATGATTCACACATACTCATACAAACACACACACAGAGTCTCCTCTGACTGGCCACAGCTTGTCTGTTTGTTTGACTTACTAATCACTAATTTACTCAGGAAGCTCCATTAAGATTCTAATCTTGCTGAGAGGAGAGCAAGGCGGACAGGGAGAAAAAAACCTCACACTGACCACAGTGTGTGTTTGTGTGTGTGTGAGAGGGGGGGGCCTATCCTCTTGAGAACAGCCTCTACATGTGTCCGTCTGCAGTTTGTCTTTGTTTCATGGTGCGTCAAATGTTCAAAGAGGCTTTTCAGCAGAGAATGACTTCACAGCGCAGCAGTTGTTTCGGTCTCTCATCCGTCTGACCCTACAGTGAGCGCACTACACACCACTGCCCATCCTCACCACACACACACACCCTGTGTAACGTGATGGTCCTGCTCTTTCTGTGTTTTACATTTCCACTTTCAATCTTATCCCAGCCATTGCTTCAATTTCGCATAATTTACTGTGCTTTTGTAGGATGAAGTTCCCTCATCTCTCGTCCTTAATTTATTTTAAACGCAGGACTCATTCCTTCTTGCTGCTCCTTCTTTTCCATCTGTCTCTCCTCTCTTTTATCGCTCCTTAGGCCGAGTTAATCTCTCTTTTCCGCGTCACTAGCCCCGATCGCCTCCTCATCACACAGACAAATGCATACGCAAGCACACACACGTCGTCCACACACACACACACACACTTGGCTGGAGAGTGGTGAGTTGAGGGAATAATTAAGTGATAATTAAGGTCTTTTTAATGATTTGATTCAGTGGCTCTGTGCATTAAGAGTATGTGTAAGTGAGGCACTCACCTCTCCAGCCTATTACCATGACCTTGACTTTAGTGAACACACTCAGAAAGAAAGGCAGAGCAGCTGTAGCATAAGTAAAGGTTAGAGGAAACTTAAAGGTTAAAACACACACATGCAGACACACATGCAAGTGCACAAATGAATGCCCGCACAAACACACAACTGCAGCAGTGGGCCGTAAACCTTACTTACACACTCTTACACAATGCTGTATTGCCATGGGGATATGAAATTTAATGCTTCAGTGAGTGATATGTTGGTTGATTGTTTCGTGTGTGCGCGTATGTGTGTGTGTGTGTGTATGTGTAAAAGTGCCTGATTTGCAGATATACACTAAGAGCAAGTCCATACTGTGGTTAATTAAGTGGGAGAGCAATGTTAAACTCAGTGGTTTTAATAGTGGGAGTATAATGTGTATGTGTGCATGTGTGTGTGTGTGTGTGTGTGTGTGTGTGTGTGCATTATCAACCCCCTTTTCCCCCCATCTCCTTTTTCCTCGTTAGAGAAAAAAAGAGCTGGTGAAGAGGTTCTTAGCCATCTGCATGTCTGTTTCCAGAAAGCCAGCGCATTTCACATTTCCATTATGATACATGTTGTCAGATCTTCCCACTGCAATTTATACTTGCCTAAAGCTACCGCTCCTTATTAAATCTACTGTCTGCTCCGGCCTTGCCTGGAGTTTGTATGTATGTATTTTCTCGGCATCCCCTACGCCGTAATTACTTCTCTGTCCCTGCTCTGTTAATAGTCCTCTTCACAGCCTTTTACAAGGTTGCGTGTGTAGGTAGGAGGTCACAGGTTGGCGCGGCTCAGTATTTGACAGATCTGTTGCAGATGAAGAGTGTTTATTGGTTTGTGTCGACATGACAACCCCTCTCTCACCTGCCGGGCATCAACACACACTCCTGAATCACTATGATTCACTGGGTGATGCTGAAAAGCGCACATGTGTGTGTATGTGTGTGTGTATGTGTGCCTGCAGGAGCATGCACATTTTCCTAGCAATAATGCTAAAGAGGAGGTACTCGAAAATGACAATGTGTGTATAAGTGGATATGTGGATGTGTATTTATCTTCAAAGATCTCCGAGCATTGAATAAGATACAATCACGCCCAGTATGTGTCAGCGCCTACTAAAACAGACACATCCAAACATGTCGGCCTGGGACCGGGTCCAACAAGAGTGTGTGTGTGTGTGTGTGTGTGTGTGTGTGTGTGTGTGTGTGTTGTCTTACCTGCTGTAGCATTAGAGCCTGCTGTTGCTGCAGTAGGGCCTGGAGCTGAGGGGGAGACAGGATCTGTTGCATCTGCTGAGGAGTGATCATCTGCGGACTCATCATAGCCATGGACACAGGCACCTGAAGGCAACACAGCACACAGAAATGTGTTAGATTACTCACACTAGCTTGCAAAAGTAGGACAACTCAATCAATGGGTTAAGCTTTGTGTGAGAAGACCTAGCCGGCACAGCGAGCTTTAAGCATGACTGTGCCTGCAACTGAATGCTCAACTCAAAACAAACAGTGTGAATGGCGGCTGTACAGTATGCTGGTATGGACAGGTTAAGTTAGAGAGGTGTGTTGTCTCTTATTCTCCGTTGTCAGTCACCGCTAAGAAGAGCTGGCAACATCAGACAAAGATAAATAGACATCACAGCACACACGTATTGTTGACACTTTCCTCCACAAGGATGGAATTGTGGTGGGGGAAAAAAAACAACAAAAAGTGGCAATTTCTGCCAGCAGATAAAAGGACAGATATGCAATCTCCCTATAAAATATAAAATCTTATCTGCTTTTATAAACACGTGATTAGGACTGCCTCCGATTCTCTTTTCCACACAGTCAAGCCTGGCTAAGAAGAAAGGAACAACAAAGTGGCTATCTGATGAGATGTCTATCTCATCAGATAGAGCTGCAGGCAGGCAAAGACGGAGAGAGAGAGACAGATAGAGTGAGAGGACTGAGAGAGGAATGTGGTGATTCTCGCAGATGTGTTGTGCAAGCACTCTTAATGCACATGCATTGTACACAGAGACGGGCAGAGATGCTAATCTGATGACAAACACCGCAAAACTGGAGACAAACTAAGCGCTTAAATCAGAAACTGAGACGCTCACACGCATGCATAAATGCAGACAATCCTGCTGACAAAGTGCTTTTGTATTTATTAACCGAATTAAGGCCTGAGAAAACAATAAAGGGGATAAAGAGACAGAGCAGTTCAGACACTGAGAGATATTTAGGGGGACTAAGATCGGGACCGAGAGCTGATATTAACTCTGTGTTTACAGGCTGAGTCTTCCCTCCCTCCCTATACATCAATAAACTATACAGCCTTTTCAATACAAATAATCCTGCCTGTTAAGTGGGGATGGCTGTTTTACTGAGGAATACAGGGATGAGTTATCACCTTTGAAATTGCCCATTTATCCATATTCACGCTGTGGTGAAATATCAATCTCTCTCATGGTCAAACTGTGTGTGGGCTTGTGTGTGTGTGTGTGGGCATGCACAAGTGCCAGTGTGTGCGGAGCCTCTCTCCAGAGCAGTCTATCTACTCACCACCTGAGGGGATGGCAGGTAGGGAGGGTGATGGGAGAGGGAATTGTGCAGTAGAGAGCACCAGAGGAGACGAGCTGTCACTGGTAAATTAAATCTGTAAAGAGCTGATTTGACTTTGTAAACAAGATTGGCCATAAATACTAACACCCTCTTTCCCACCTGGCCTCGGTCTCCCCCCCCCTCCCCTTCTCCTAACCTCCCTCCTTCCATCCCTCTCTGTCTCTTTTTCTCTCTGTGTGTCTGTCAGCGGCCCCACACTCTGCCTTTATCAAAGCAGGCTCCCCTAACTAAACACACTCCCTGCCACATGTATCGGCAACGGGATGGAGAATAGGGTATGTAGATGAATGGGTTGTAGCGCAGGAGTGTGTGCTTTTTGAGCTGAGGGAGAAGTAGAAGAAGAAAAGACAGAGTCAGAGCGGGGGTGAGGCAGGGGAAGGGTGGCGTCGTGGCAGTTGGTAAAGGAGCAGGCAGAGGGGATGGGATGGTGGGGTGCAGTGAGTAAGGTGGGGGCGGTGATGGGTGCCGCTTGGCGTCATGCCAGCTTGCCCCCGCCGCCGGGCCTTGTCAGTCTAAGCTGCCAAATGAAAAGCTGTAATTAATTGCTCTTGTGCATCCCATTCTTCCTCCTTGACAACTCATACATTCTATTTTATACACACCGCCATTGACATTTTCAAGTCACAGGCGTAATAATTACTGGAGTTATAGCACCTTTCTGTGTGTTGGCTGACGCTCTGACGCCAGAATCGAACGCGCGTCCATGTGTGCAAGCGCTGATATACTCTAACGCATGTGTGTCTGTGTGTACATGTGCACGTATGCATGTGTGTAAGGCTGGCTGAGTGTGTGTGTGTGTGTGTGTGTGTGTGGCAGGCTGAATGCTGAGTAGTTAAGGTTTGACGCCATTAATTGCCCCTATAATCTAATATCACAAAGCGTGGTGATTATGGGGCATGCGTTGCCACCGCCATACGACACCGCCAGCCTGAGAGCGCCGCCACAAAACAAAAGCCTCGCCATTAGCGATTTGACGGGCCAGGACAAAAGCGCTTCACAATGCGGAATTATATTTTCATTCGGCTTTGTCTCTCCCGGTGAATGATTTCTCCCCTTTCATTGGACTGTGAATAGGGAGAGTCTGAAAAGCCGGGCGATTTGAAGTCAGCCATTTATTAAATGCATTTAATTTTTTTTTTCCCCCGCTGTCGTCCCATTTTTTTCATGTTGCATGTTAATTTAAAAGAGAGAGATGCGTGGTAGATTAGTGGGAGAGAGGTGAAGCTTGGGGGGGGGTTGGGGGAGGGGGGGAGTGGAGTGGAAGGGTGAGCAGAGACAGGGGAGAAGGAAGGATACCATCCACACAGTGGAAGAAAGGAAAGAAGGAGGTGGAGAAGGGGAGGGAGATGGGGCGTAAGAGAGGAATTACTTGGTTGAAAAACAGAGAGATGTGTGAGAAGAGTCATACAGAATAAGAAAGCAACCTAACTGAGCAGGTTTGCTAAAGGAGAAAGTGCGGCCTAGAACTTGAGATGATCGTGGACACACACACACACACACACACACACACACACACACACACACACACACACACACACGCAGATGCAGGTGAACAATCACACAATCCTGTACAGCAGGTGTTTGATAAATGTGAAAGTTGCACCACTAATAAAAGTAGGATTTTAAACCCGAAGATGTCACTCCTATCATTAACATGCAAGAATCAGTCATATGTACACACACACACACACACACACACACACACACACACACGCACTGCTGAGGGGTTGGTGGCTGACAGAGGTCAACCCCGGTCTTGGAGAGAGGGAGCCGGGGGGTGGGGGTGGGGGGTGGGGGGGCAGGGAGGGAAGGAGAAGAGAAGCGAGAGACAGCCTTGTCGTTTACAGAGAGTGGAGGAGTAATTAGAGGGGTTGTTTGAAGAGGGAGTTTAACTGATTAACAAAGGAAGAGAGGGAGTGAGGGAGTGCCCTAAAGATGGGAAGGAGGAGAAAGGCATGGAGTCCCAAAGGAGCAGAGAGAGAGAGAAAGAAGGGGGATGTAACTTGCATTTCAATGAGCCTCCATCCCTCTCTCCTCTCCTCTCCTCCCTTGATGACTTTCATTCTAACGAGGAGGAAAGCCCCACTTTCCATTTCAGATGAAACCTCAGGAAGAGAGGAAGGAGGGCTATCTGATATTAAACCGGCACGCAGCCGGGGAAATAAGCTCGGTGCAGCTCAGCACCGTGTTTATATTGAGACAGGCTGGTTATATGGCTGCATCTTGTCTTATTTAGGTGCTAACTTTGGATTCAACACCTTTACCTGTCTTTTAATTGAGGTGTCTGACTACAAGAACACACCCACAAACAGAGCTTCCCTAAGCAGCACTTAATGTACACCAATTATCACATTTAAAATAAAGATGATAAAACACACAAAGCAGCATCCTGTGTGCCCTCAACAGATAGATTTACTGCTTCAGTTATTCACCTCATGCTGGCTCAAAAATGTGCTGCCAGTATGTGGTGTGTAACTGTGTGTGTGTCTGTGTGTGTGTGAGACGGCCGTGAGTGGTGAGAAGAAAGGAGGCTATAATCAGAATCTAAACAGGCTCTCAGTCTAAATGATGCGGGCCCTGCCTCTGGGTCTATGGGGACACGCAGGAGAGAGGGATAATTGAAAAAATGACAGAGGAGAAAGCAGGAGGAGGAGAGAGAGGTTGACACAGACCTCCTCCCCTCATCCTCCTCCTCCTCCTCCTCCTCCTCCTCCTCCTTCTCCTCCACCTCCTCCTCCTCATCCCCCTCTCCTGGTAGGAGCAAACCCCAGCGCTGTTTATCCTTGTCACTGAGCATTACCACCTCAAACTGGATGGGATGCCTGCCTTTCTTCTTGTCTCACACACACACACACACACACACACACACACACACACACACACACACACGCATGCATCTTGGGTGATCGGATCACAAGTGGACACTGTTAAATAAAAGTGTAAACGCCAACCAACCAAGATTCACTGTGATCTTGCTGAGGTGTTCTGGGACACATTTGACCACATATCACTTTTAGTATGAACACTAACGTGTCCTGATGACGCAAGGACATTACCGGAAAATACGCCATCAACGCAGGATGTGGTGATAGTTTTGGTGATGGCACACCAAGAGGTGGAGCCAGATGTTGAAAACATTTAGGGCTCAGCCCAAACAGTCCAGGGCCATCCTCCCCTGGGAAGATTTTTTTTTTTCATACGGCAGCTATATGCACTATTTTCGAGTCATACAAGATAATAGAATGCCAAACAATCTGTACATTATTTGGGAAAACATCATAGCTGCCAAGGAAAAAAAAACATCATGTGGAGCCTACATCCTATTTTGTTTCTCCAACCGTCTTCATCATTCTGCAACCATAATACAACAAATGCTGAAGTTGACTAAGTTTTACTCCTGCCACCTAAAGAGAGGCAAAATCTGACTGATAATATTTTCAAGGTACGAATTTAGAGTAAAACGTGATTACTAATCTCGGAGCGTACTTTTGTTCTACTATGCTGGAGTAGAATTCACAGAACAAATGTTAATCTGACAGTGGGCTACATTTGAATCTATCACATAATAATCTGAGCTGCCTTAAATTTAAATCCCAACAATGCCAAGTAAATGTGGTCTTTAATACGCTGAATTGAATATTAGGCCAACAGAGGAACATTTACTCACTCATATTTGAGTTCTTAAGGAAGAAGCTTTGATTCAGGCCTTTTGAGAAAACATTCAAGGCCCCAGAAGCCTCCACCAGCTCCGCCCCTGCCACCAATGCCCTTTAACTTGCCCATATTACGACAACTTGGACAAAGTGTTGTGTGACCATCTATTGTTTTGCCCTGTGGAAGGGGATATGTAGGATTCTGTTGACAGTGATATCTCCAGCTGTAATAACACAACCGCTGATGTGACTGGTGAGAGTTTGGACATAATAACTGTGCACGGGGCCCCTTGACCTTCCAGCGGAAGTGATGTAGGCGTTGATGAAATCTGAACAGAAGTAGTGAGCTGGAGACACATTATATACGCAGGTGTGAACGGTGATGTGTCTCGGGAAAAAAAACAAGTACAAACAGGTTCTTAAAGTCTTTGGTTCACTCTGTAATAAACGGACACAATGTTTTTCTGGCATCCTTTTTCAGAAACATTTAAATCCTTCTTGGATGTCACCATCGCCACAAACTTGTCTTCCTCTGATTGGATGTTGGCAAATGTTTGACACATTAGCAGCAGCGGTAGCAAAGGGAGAAATCTGTGCTTATTCATGCACATGGCAACTGCATGACCCTCTTCTGCCACCGTAGCTGCCTGCAGGCTGGGGGGTAAATGAGAGCCTCCCGTTTAGAATACAGTCAGCACTGCGCTGTGTCTCGGTGTGTAAAGGCTTTAATGATGTGTGGTGAACTCCCCTCCTTCTTTTTGGTTGTTTATTCACCAGCTATCATCACTATCGCTCCTTCCCCTCTTTCAGTCCCTCCAGGTAAACAGCCTGTCTGTGCTCATCACGCCAAGAAATGAGAGGAGAGCATGGGGTGGGGGAGGTGGAGGTGGAGGCGCTGAGGGGAGAGAGCAAGGGGGCTAGAAAGAGAAAAGCATAGGAGTGAAGGAGGAAAGCATTTGAGTGAAGAAGAGAAATAGAAGGAGCGCCCACTGTGCTGAGAGTGTTGTTTGGAGCTCAGGGCCAGGCCTCCACTGGAAGTAAAAGGGCCCCATTGTGTGTGGTGAGTACCCCTCCTCCAGCTAATCTGCAGCGGGGCCAGGGGCCACATTACTCTGGGGGGAACTGATGAGCGAAGCCAGGTGGGGTTGGGGATGATACAGGCATCTTACTGCCTCAGACTTTTTGCTGAGTAATGTTTCTGTCTGTGTCTATGAACAATGTGAGTGTGTAAGCTGGTGCCAAAAAAAATCCCAATGTGCCAAAGGAGGTTTATTGAATCTTTGTGTGCATGTTTCTGTCTTTTACCAATTGCCTTTACTTCACAGTTTTGTGTGTGTGTGTGTGTGTGTGTGTGTGCAAGCCACAAGTGCAAGCAAATGCAGTATGTGTTGTGTTAGTGACAGACTGATGTATTTTATTAATTATTTGGTGAATCACACATCATTCTTCACACAAGCTTTATGTAGCTGATAGTATCGCTACTCAGTAAAAACAATGTATCGCCAAATGTGGTGATTTTGAGTTTTTCTTTATGAGTTCCTCAACTTCTCAAACTGAATAAAGCATTTAAAAACCACTGGATTGTCTGGAAAAAGCAATGCCGCAAAGTTGAAAACGGGGTTGTTTTTCTTAGCTCGTGCAAAGTTGACATTTTGGCTGTGGAATGTAACTAAGTACATTTACTCACAAACCACACTTAAGTACAATTTTCGAGGTACTTTCATTTTATGCTACTTTGTACTTCTACTGCACAACAATTCGGAGGAAAATATTGTACTTTTTATTCCTCCACATCTATCTGACACCTTTATTAACTAGTTACTTTACAGATTCAGATTATTAATACAGAATACAATCAACAAATAGGTTAAGATAAGTGTGTATTGATCCTCGGGCGAAAATTCACAAGCTACTCAGCAGTAATTAAAATGAGCTCCACTTTTACCAACTGCAAGATGTACATATTAATGCATCAATAACTATAATACAGTCATATAAATTACATTATTCAGACATGGGTCACTCTGCATAATAAGTACTTTTACTTTTGGCACTTTAAGTAAACTTATATAAACTTTTGTTAACT
The DNA here is from genome assembly GCF_011397635.1 of Epinephelus fuscoguttatus. Lineage (NCBI taxonomy): Eukaryota > Metazoa > Chordata > Actinopteri > Perciformes > Serranidae > Epinephelus > Epinephelus fuscoguttatus. The sequence goes on from NC_064752.1 coordinate 36,785,460, forward strand.
TGACTTTTACTTGTAATAGAGTATTTCTACACTGTGTTATTGCTACTTTTACTTAAGAAATTTTCTGAGTACTTCTTGACATTTATGCTGCATTCACATGGAATCAGAGAGATGGTAGACAGCACACCGACAACACCTTCTGGACGTCCAGTGACAGTCCAATGGCACGACGGTAAAGCGAAACCTGGATGACAACATGGTGCAGTGGTGACGTAGAGTTGTTTAGAAAGTGCAGAATGTAATATATTTAATCAAATTATTTAGTGTTTATTATTTTATGAAATAAGTCTAGTAATGTTCACATCACTTGTGTTTTTGTCACCTTGTGTAAATGAGCTATGCAATATCCGGTTGTAAATCCTGTTGTCAAGGATGACAGAAAGTTAACAGCAATGCCATCTTGTTGCCAGTACTCTCTGCTGGCCTCACCATATTTTACTGTCCTGCTCTTGCCCACTAAAATGATAACTGGTTTGTCTGTCTACCGTCTTCCTGATTCCATGTGAACGCAGCATTATTCTCTTGTTTTTTTGAGCTTCTACTGCAGTTGATCGAATTGTTTGCCAAGTTACTCACAGCTCACAAGCGCATACTTTAAGTGATAGGGTAGTTTTCACATAATTATAATAATTATATGATATTTGATATTTTGAATATCAAATATAATATCATATATAGAGATATGTATCTGGCTATATTCACCATAGACAGGTGTAAAAGTTTGTCTCTTGGAGATAAGGTGAGAACAAAGAGGCTGAGATGAAGGTTAGAGGATGGATGACTGGTTGTTTGGATGCATGAGTGTAGGGATGGATGAACAGATGAAATGATAGAAGTGTGAGGACAGTAGAGAGACCTGAGCCCACAGAGGAATGCAGGCTGAGCTGGGCCTTGTTCTATGCTCACATAGGCACATACTCATACACATACACTATGCAAGTGGACGAGCATAACACTCAGCTCTCGCTGACAGGGGCCAGACAAATGAAAAAAAAAAAAGAAAAAAAAAAAAACTTCAGAGAGGACAGTGAAAGACCAGTAAGTTCAAGTGGAAAATCCTCCTCCTCCTCTCCCCCCCCCCCCCCTCACCCTCCCTTCTCCACCCCTCATCCGCCGCCTCCCTCCATCTAACGCCCCAGTGCTTCAGAATAAAAATGACAACACATTTCCAGAAACACACACACACAGACACACACACACAGTCGGGGCATTTCATTGGGAAGTGTGAGAGGCCGTTATCGACCATATTTCATTACTGATTTCACTCATGTTTCAAATCACAAAATAAGAGTTTCACACTTCAGTGGCCAGACCCAAACCTCTCCTCTCCATCCTTCCCCTCTGTCTGTCCACCCCTCTGCCCAGAGCCAAACCCATTCCACTGGCTGCTCAACCTCCTCCCGTACACCCTTCACAAACTGTCAGGACCCCATACTAGCCCCCAACACACACACACACACACACACACACACACACACACACACACGTGCACATGCAGCCCCAATTCCCTCCACATCAAATAAGAGAAACTGCCAACTAAGCACTTTCATTGAGTGGACAAAAGGAGTGCTTTGGGAAAAACACTTTGAAAGGAAATAAAAGAGAAGGAGAGAAGGAACCGCTTCAGTACCGCAGACTCTGGGGGGCTAAACACTCATCTTTCCACATACTTTTGTTGATTAGTTAAAAGACTTTGAACCCTGCCTCCGAATCCTTACGTTCAGTAGTTTTTCACAAACCTGTAGTGGCTCAAACAAGGCAGCTCGGGGAAGGCAGAAAATTATCTAGCGACATATAGAAAAGTGGTGAATTATGGCTGTAACATTGATTAAATGTATTTTCACTGAAATAAACTCTGTTTTAAGACTGACATGACTCAGTTTCTTCCTCACGTCTTTCCTCCCTCTCTCCCTCCATCCCACTGTGCTGGTGCCAGCCCTCTCCAGAGAGCAGAGAGGCAAGCTAATTAACATATCTCTAATGAGTCTTTTCATTTTTTTCCTAATTAAACGAGCTCCTCAATAATACATGAAAACAGGACACCGCGCTATTCAATTACATACGTATGGGCCACAGCCAAGCACGTGCGTTAATCTGTATGTGTGCATGCCAAGTGGCAGTGTGTTAAGTGTGCCAGGCGTGCGTCTGCCAAGTGGGTGTATATGTGTCTGCCTGTGCCCACCCACTGTATGAGCGCGTGCCAAGTGTGTCCATTGTAGGGAACGTGTGGCAGGTCGTGGAGGCATGCTACGCATCATGCTGGGTAATCCGCCAATTGGCACTCTCGCTGCCAACTGAGTGCCTACCAATTCACTCAGTTGCACGCGTGCCACGTCCAATTACGGTAACTGTGGCCAATGATGTCTGATACCGACTACAAACACACACCTAAAGAGGGAAATGATCCAAATACCACAGAGGGTATGGATATCTTTCAAGGGTAATCTCTTACAAAGGAACAGCCTTTTTCACTTAGACTTATTCAGGAAGGACTGACTGAGCTTGCATGCTCTTTTTCCACCAATGCTGTAGCCAGTGAGTCAACACTGGGGCTAGACCTCCCCCTGTCTAGTCCCCACCCCCCTCCCCTCTGCCCACAAAAAAATTCGAGAGTGTGAAAACATATTTCCTGCTATATTATATAATTGATCATTAGCAAGTGCAGCTATACAGAATACTATGCGAATACGCAATAAATGAAAGCTACATGCAGCGCAACATGTTTGACGCTTTTCTCAGACTTATTATTATCAGCTATTTGACAAATATAATGTAAAGTATAATGTTATTTGAGTATGCCAATGAGCCGTGTTCTGGCGGGGTACGGTATCACCACCTGGACAAACCACAAGCAGAACTGCAGTACACCATCAAACTAGAACAAGCAGCAATAATGGCAATTTGTTCAGTTTATTTATGACTTTGATTACAGTTGCTAATGAGGACTGCAGACAACACGATGGTGCCCAGTTGCTTGTCATAGACCAGCCATTTTTTAAAGTATGTATTTTATCATTACTTGTGGGGGTTGGTTAGCATATTTGAATATTGGGGGATTGTGTCTGCCCAGATATATAAATACAAGTACTGCCTTGTTTTCCACAATGCCAAAACAAGTGATTTACATGGCAGCTTTTTGGTTCAGCCACAAGTGTCATGCCTTGCTTAAGGGCACATCAGCAGTAGTTGCTGAATGAGGAAATAGTTCAAAAGAAATATTACTGCTGTCGACTTTAATACCGGATTCAAACCTGTGATTTTCTAACCTCTTTGTTAACAGTTCCCAATTTGTTTTGTCTTGAGTCAACAACCATGAGCTTAACGGTCTTTTTAACATATCCATCCAAAATGGCAATTTTCTTCTATTTCCCGACCGTCGTTTGGAGTGTTATCATTATCTACCGACATTACTGAGTATTATTTCTATCTGTGTAATATTTGTTTCTAATGTCATATTAAAACGCCTCTTTAGTTTTGAATAGTCAAACTCCCAAATAATCCCTCACACTCTTCTGATTATTGTGCTTTTCAGCAACTGTAGCTACAATTTTGTTACACACAATAAATTTTTCCCGCAATTGCCTGTCTAGAGACTTGAGCTATTGTCGAGTTTCCCCTGAATGTGACACATGACAGTGACACGCACACACACGCACACACACACACACACACACACACACACACACACACACAGAGTGGATTGATACCATCTCACACAGCCAGCCAAACACAGAGACCATCTCTGAACAACCAATCAAAAAGCAGATATAATCTCAGAGTTTCTTTAGCTCTCAGCTCAGATCCTCCCCTCTATTATAAATAAAGAAAAGAAGAGAAATATGATGGGGAAGGAGGGGTGGTGGTGGTGGTGGGGGGGGCATGAGAGGAGAACAGGGGTGGGGGTGGGGGGTTGTCAGCGCAGACCAAGGCTTCTCCAGAGAAGTCAAGACACGAATAGAAGTCTTCCCGCTCTCCCTGTCTGCCTCTGTCGTTCTCCCTCAGAGAGAAGGGAAAAATCTAATTATCGAGCTCCTAAAGATCTCATTATTGGCTGAGGCTCATTTGCATGTGTGAGAGCAGCCCAGCAGGAACCAACCTGAGGACGGCCATTTTGTGCCTGATGTGAGCCACTGTGTCACTGTACAGTTGCTTACTGCCACCTTTAGAAATGACCAGATTAAATGTCTGGCTTCACTCGCTCCATCGCTCACTCACCCTCCCTGTGGCCGACGGGATGATTGCTTCAATTACAGCGACCGAGTGCAGTCGCTGCCATTTTAAAAACGATCATAAAGCTGCAAATGACAGTAATTAAGAGATTTCTGCACGCCACCTTAGTTGTAAGGTTTGTTACGAGGTCTAGTAAACAACTTCAGTGCTGCTGCTGCGCGCAAACAAACGCTTTGTGCTGTGTTGTTTGTGCCTGTGTTTCTGACTGCGAGGCTCCAAGTACAAACACACACACAAATGTAAATCCAAGTGTGTGTGTGTGTTGGCAGGGTACGTGGGGCCATGTGAGCTGACAGCTCAGACAACAGAGATGTAGCGTGGATGCCCTGGAGAGTACAGAGAGGCTAGCCAGGCCAGGCACCAACAAACAAGACAAACAAGACAGATATGGAGAGAACAGAGGAGGGGTAGCGTGGTGTGGAAGTGTGTGTGTGTGTGTGTGTGTGTGCGTGTGTGTGTTCAAGACAGAGAAAGCGAGAAGGCAGTGGTAGGTAACACTCCTTTCATATAAAGAACTGTGTATGAGGCAGCTGAACCTGCATTTGATCTCATTCATGTCAGTGTACTGTCACAGCTTAATCCCTTGTCAGTGTTCACACAGAGGATCAACAGTAGTTCTTTACACTTCATTGCTAAACAACAGATTTACATCACATTCTAACTTTCAGTATCACTTCCCTCTGCATGTTCGCTTCCTCTTACTTCTCCAATCTCTATCTCTTTTTGTTCTTTTAAAGATGAGTCAGAGAGAGAAAAACTGTTTACACATAAGCAACAGTTATTGAAATACCCATCTTACGTCAAAGCAGAGTAGTGTCCGATATGTGTTTGACCCCGGTCAGAGGGAGGCTCCGATGACACAAACTGACCCCTTTGGATCGACCGCCGTGTGGATTTAAACCATGTGTGTGGGTCTGATAAGATTGTAGGAAGGCAGGCCAGAGACAGAGGAGACCACACTTTTAGGTGAATGCCTGAACTACTGTGACATGTGGTTTTATATTAATTTAGGCGACATGTGCAACCATTTTGTGTTCATTCCAGGTATAAATGTAATTTCAGTCTTTGAAATTAAACTGTTTCTTTTTATTCTCTTACCCGTTAAAGTCCCTGTGTAATTTCTCTAACTGCCAGTCTCTATCCAAAGTAAATAAAGTGATTCTGATTCCAATTCGGGTTTTGATTAAAGTGTAATCCGCAAGATCCCCCTTTTTTAAATGTTCTTTCATTTCTGACATCTCCAGTAATAAGCAGTCATTAATTCTGTGGCATTTTTACACTTCCCAGAGGTCACTCGGCAATTAAACTGTGTGGCCGACACTGCAAAATCTTTTTCTTTGGTCTTTCTGTTGATGACGTTTTGAGTTCTAGGTGACTGTTGTTTTTTTTTTCCCCTTTTGCTGTTCTGTCATGGAGGCCACCCCTGTTCCTACTAAACACCCAGCTCTTCCTCTGTTTATTTCAAACAAAACCCTCTTCCTGCTGCTGGTCATATAAAAGGCAGCTTCTTTGCAACAGAGGAATTTTCCCGGAAAAACAGGAGCCAACACTAAACATTTATGAGCAAGCATCTATGAAGCAGTTCCATTTTATGTTCTAACACTTACAAGTAAATGTTGCAACATATTAAGGCTGGGCATAACGGCCAATGAATAATATTACAATATTTTTAGGCTATAGCGTAATGCATGATATATATCTCAATATTTAAAAATCTCCTCTAAGCTACTGTAGACTACTAAAATACTACACTACTAACTAAAATATTGTTATAATATAGTTTGATAAAGTGCTGTTATACTAAACTTACATAAAACACTGGTATAAAAACATTAAATAGGGTTAAGTGACAAAGTATTATTACAATGTTATGTTAAAGAAAATGTTATAATTAGGTTAAATGTAGTACTGTTATAATAAAGTTAGATAAAGTATTGTTATATTAAAGTTTAATCAATCACAGTTATAATAAAGTTAAATAAAGTACTGTTACAATGACGTTGAATAAATAATGATAATAAAGTTAAATTAAGTACTGCAATAATAAAATTAAATAAGGCACTGTTATAATAAAGTTTGATACAGTATTGTTATATTAAAGTTTAATAAAGTACACTTATAGCACAGTTAAATGAAGTACTGTTATGATAAAGTTAAATAAATTGCTGTTATAATAAAGTTTAACTAAGTAGTTACATAAAGTTAAATAAAGTACTGTGATAATAAAGTTACATAAAGTACTGTTATAATAAAATTAAATAAAGCAGTTATAATAAAGTTAAATAAAGTACTGCTATAATAAAGTTGAATAAAGTACAGTTATAATAAAATGTAAGTATTGTTAAAATGAAGTTAAATTATATTGTAATTATGAAATAAAACAAAGCTGAACCACTTGTGCTTTACTTTTGAAGCGCCCTCTCGTGCCAGAGGTGATGATTTAGCTGTGAACTTGAAGCTTTTACTCAACAGTTAGCAGTTAGCAAGAAGTCAAACCATTAAAACGGTGCCGTTACACAAAAGATTTAATTCACTGTGAGCAGCAAACAAACTAACAGCTCTCCAATTTTTATATTTATATTTGCAAGTAGCACTGGTGCTCCATGGTTACAAAATGCGACTAAATTGATAGCGGCCTGGAGCTCCGCACATACAGAAACCCATGCCTGCCTGCTCACACACTATCTCCCAGGAAAAAGCAACCAGAAGGGCAGGATAGTGCATGTGACGTATTATATGTAAGTCTTGTTTGTGTGTGTGTGTGTGTGTGTGTGTGTGTGTGTGTGTGTGTGTGTGAAAGGGAGATGGCCACTGGAGAGGGCAACTTGAGAGAACCGAAACGCCAAAGCTGTTTGCAATGTTTGCGATTAAGTCATTTTATACATCCCATGTGGAACAAGCTGCGATACATCAAGTTTAATGGATATATCGCCCACCCCTACAGTTTATAAAACATTTGCTTTTTATCTAGAAGGCCTTCACTATATCACCTGATCATCTTTGAATATCAAAAGGATTTTTTTTGTCCACAAGCACCTTACTGGCTTCAGATACTGCAAATGAAATTTGACCTAATCCTTACTTCTGACTCACATCTGTCTTTTCTCTTCCTTCCATCTCCTCCTTCATTTCCCATACAGTGATAGTCCAGCTGTCTGTTTATCATGTGGCACGTTAATGAGAAGAGCAGTGCAATAGCCAGACTGCTCGCTGCTCTAGTAGACCCATGGCCCCACTTTATTGATATGAGACATGGCTACAAATCACACTTCTGCATGTACTCTGCACATCACATAATTGTAAAGAACTGCCAGAAGTAATGTCATGTGTGATATTAATCAACATGCACTGATAGTAATAATGCGTGTGCGTGCTGTCGGTGTGTGTGTGTGTGTGTGTGTGTGTGTGTGTGTGTGTGTGTGTGTGCCCTCCTCAAGTGTCTTTCAGTGGGGATCCTGCACTCCAGCTAACCCCACTCTCTCTGCTTACTGTGGAATTCAACTCTGAAAACAGCTCACTACCCAATCACTACAAAGACCTCATTCACACACACACATTAACAATCACACACACATGCACTCACACAGAGAGAGAGAGAGAAAGAGAGAGAGAGAGAGAGAGAGACGGAGACAGAGAGAGAGAGAGAAAGAGAAAAGTATGTGCCTATATCACACTGTGTAGTTGACGTGGCAGGTTGGTGAAGGCAAAGCTGCAGCAGCCAGGGGCTTAATATTATACAGACTCTGACAAAGCAACACTCGGGTTGTGCATCTGTGTGTGTGCATGTGTGCATTTGTGTGTGTGCGCTCTGACCTGCACAGGGCTCTGTTTGACCTCGTTGCTGCCAGGGGAGTTGAGTCCAGAGGCCTGCTGGAGGAGGAACTGTCTGGCTGCCTGGAGCGCCTATGAGGGAGAAATAGAGATGATCAGATGTTCATCACGCACACATGGTCATGGGGTGAAATATTTGCAGTATTAAACAACAACACACTCATAAAAGTGAAACACCCTTCAAAAGTTACAAAAGTTAATTCGTTTTTTAAAATGCATGTGTTTAAGTTGAGTTTCAAACACCCATTCAGCCACATTTTTTTCTTCAAATTAAAGAAAGGAGAAGCACAAAAACTCTCCTACTGGCCACTCTCTGCACTCTCTCCCTCTGCCAAGCTGTCAGGTTGGATTTCCTCAACCTGAGAGGTCCACCTGGCGCACACACAGCACACTCGGGTGTGTGTATCTGTGTTTGTACGCGTGTCTACGTCTCTGAATTCATACCAGCTCATTCAGAACCTCTTCTCCAAACTCTGACCATCTCCTCCTTTCCATTCTTTGCTTCCGTGCCCTTCCCTCTGATACTCTGATTCTCTGATTCACCGTCTCTCTTCCACACCCCTTTCCTCCTCCTCTCGTTTCCGGGGAAGGTGCAAAGAGGGTTTTCCACATCCTCTGAGGCAGAAGTGTGTCAGCATATCTTCATGTGTGTCAGTTGCACTGTGTTTGTGTGTGTCAGAGTGATGTAAGGGGGCCGTTTGCCATGATGTGCCCTAAAGAGCTATGACTAACCACCACCCACCTCTTCATTCCTCCGCCTCCTCCTCCCCCTCCCATTTCTCCCCTTTCTCCCCTCCAGTGCTGTCCATTCAAACCAGTGACACCATCACTCTCGAGCTCTCTGTCTCCATTCCTTCACTCTGCCCTTGAGTGTTGCCGATTCATCCTTCCGACAACGAGACCTCATCCCTCCCACTGCCTCTCATATCTCCTTTTTCTCCCCAGCTACTGTCCTCCTCACCCTTAACTGTATTAAAAACTAAAACTGTCTTTCTTTGTATCTTTATATTTCTCTCTTTTCTTTGCTGTGTCGCTTATTGTAGCGTTAAAGACTCAAGCTCTCTATCACTAAGACAAATCAGTCCCTGAGGAAAGGGCATTTTTGTTGGAATGTCTGAACTGCTCCTAAAACAAAACAAGAAAACACCCATCTCAAAACATGAGAGCTGCCTTGCACTTACTGTAAGCGCACTCACACACATACACTCACACACACACCAGCACAAACTCCTGACAGAGGGTTAGAGAGGGGAGACAGCAGGATGCACATTTGCTTCCTCTGACTCAAAGGGGAAAGGTTCCTCAGTAAATATTGATTTATGAAAGTCTGTGTGTGTGTGTGTGTGTGTCTGTGCCTGTGTGTGCATGTGTGTGTGCGCGGACACCGCAAATTAACGGCCAGAATAAGGGACGTTCTTTACCATGGAAGCTCTTACTCAATCATGCAGCACCAGAAATCTGTTCTCCTGCATCATTTCACAACCGCAGAAAATTGTAACACTGTGAAACGGCGCAGCACACACTTACTGTATATTGTCACGTATTTAATGAATTGTCAAATTAGAAGCTCGGGGTACATTAAGTAACGTTTAATTACAAAAACAGAGAGGGGAGATTAGAGGGAGGCAGAGAGAGAGAGAGAGAGAGAGAAGTCCGCCGTGCAGTCAGAGTGATGAAAACCATCTGTATCGAGCACACTTGCTACTTTTGCTGAGACCGCAATTAAAACACACACACGGACGTGGCTGTGGACGTGCCTACACACACACACACACACACACAAGAACACACACACACACACACACAAGAACACACACACATGTATTTTAACACTTTAACAAAAATCTTGGGAACCCCCTCCCATTTACTGGTTTGACCTCAGCATTAAAGCAGGCACAGACATATACACACACACACACATAGAACCCCCCCCCAAAAAAACACACAACCGCCCAGTTTGTTGGCATGTGGTGTGAATTACTCCTTGAACACCCTGTCTGCCCAAGAGTGAGTGTATGTGTTTGTCTGTGTGTGTGCGTATGCGTGTGTGTTGGCAGGAGTCGGGGAGGCATGTCTGGCAACAATAAGGGACAATTCCACCCAAATTACCACCCTGATTACCACTATATTAAAGAGCCATTTATGGCTTTCATAAACGCTACAACCAAGCAGAGGTGATGCCTGTCTCCTCTCCTCTGCCTGTATGCATGGACGTGGGTGTACTGAGAGACAACTACCAACAAAGCTCTTCAGATATTTCGACCAAGTTTGTATCGTGGGTTTAAATCCTGGTTTATTCAAATGTGCCACAGCTAATAGAAAAAAACCCCGCTGAAATTACATACTGTAAAGATGGTATTTTTTAAGGGTAGTTTTATAGCATAACTACAGGTACATATGTTTATTACAGGCTGATATAAATACACAGTATATAGAAACATAACTACAAATTTTCTAAAAGTAATGCATTGGATCTGTGTCACTATGGACACACAAAACATCACACAAAACTCACTCTTCTACACTGATCATTTTTTGGAATAATTAAAGGAGCCGTATACAGCGTTCAGAACATTAATATAGCAACAACTTGCTATGTAAAGACATGGCGGAAAAATAGCATCCTGAGCAGAAAATGAAGTTATACTACCTCTGTGTGTTTTGTAATTCAAGTTTCTCTGTTATGTGTTGTGGTAGACGGCCCAGTTGCACGTGCATGTTGGTGTATGTGAATCCCACTGGCTAGCCACTCTGCAATGTGCTCATATGGAAGTTACAGCTGATATCCAGACGGCGCTGTCATAGAAGTGTAAAACCCACCCTCTGTAACCATTAACACCATCAGCTCTGTCAGCACTGTTGTCATTATTACCACTGTTTGTGCTGTTAGCACCGCTAGCTGCTAGCCAGTGGCTCAGCCACCTCCATGTTGAGAACCATGTGGAGACAACTCTAAATCATAGATATGCTCTGGATGTCACAAAGAACTCCTTTAACTGTATGGCAGATTTTTGTAAAGATATAATGTGATGTGATCATATGATCAGGATTTGATTAGTCACTGTTTTAAATCAGTATGTAAGGCATAGGAAATTGCAGGTAACCATAGCAACAGTTCTTCCGATACCAGAGGTGAAACTTAAACAGACTCCAAACAGACCTTTAAATAGTTGGATTTTTTTTTCCTTTGATAAGGGCAGCACTATATGAGTGATACTACTCTATGAAGCGTTCCAATATATACAATAACTGACTCAGCTACAGATATGTCTTCATCTCCACCACCTTTATATTCTTATATCATGATGTCTTGTTTTGCACTACAGCTAGTAAACCTTATATATTATAATACATTTAACACATATTTAAAACTGCTTTATTTGTCAGTGAGTGTTGGCTCACTGACTCAAATGCAAAAGTTGGCTTTAACTGAATCTATACTTTTATTTTATGGGTATTTATGTCTTCTCTAATCAGCACTGGTTGATTGGGATGGGAGGACTTTAAGTTTCACAGATTTTATAGGTAAATAAATTCCACCTTGAAACTTGAACTTTCAACCTATGAAGTGAGAAAAGGACAACAGGTTTGGTGCATGCATACACACACACACACACACACACACACACACACACACACACACACCACACACACACACACACACACACACATAAAGGGGCAGAGCCAAACTCTCTCATATCTACCTTGTCAAGAAGCACTCCTCTGCTTTGACCCTTCTCTTTCATTTCTCCTCTTCACACTCACTCTTTGCCTTTTTCTCCCTGTGACCTGTGTGAGCTGTAGCATTGTAAAGCATGCCCCCCCCCCGCCCAGCCTCCACCCACCCACACACACTCACACACACCAGCTCCTCCTAGACTCCCCCCAACCCCAACTCCCCGCTCCCCCTGTGGCATTCTTGGGGGCGCACTGCACCTTTAAAGAAAATATGAGGGAGGCCTAAGAGGGAGGCCCAACAACAGAGTCTTTGTGCTGCCGCGGAGCACACACACGCACACAAACACACTCACACACATACACACATCAGTGGTGTCAGACAGGTTTTATTAGAGTGAGAGAGGGAGGGAGGAGGAGGAGGAAGGGGAAGGAGGGGTGAGGAGGTCACTGCTCAGCTTGGAGGCCTGAGAGCACAGTGTGTGTGTGTGTGTGTGTGTGTGTGTGTGTGTGTGTGTGTATGTGTGTGCGTGCGTGTGTGTGTGTGTGTGTGTGTGAGTGTGTCAGCTTGGTGTGTGTGAGTTCTTCTGACTTGTCATCGCTCCCCTCTGTAAATCATTGCCTCTGACACAGCCTTTAATAACAGTGCATTTTTTAATTCAGCAGGGTCACACATACACACACACACACACACACACACACACACACACACACACACGGTAAAGGCTACTTTCTCTCCTTAACAGGATTCCGAAAAATGGCTGACAACTCTGTTTCTCTGAGAGGAGGGGGGGTTGGTGGGGCAGTTAGAGGATCCATTAGAAGAAAAGGATACAAATTTCATTTTGCTGCGTGTGTGTGATGATCTTGATGTGCGTATGTGAGTGTGTGTGTACATGCCTATATCCATACTCTATGTGAAAGTGTGTGTGTGTGTGTGTGTGTGTGTGTGTGTGTGTGTGTGTGTGTGTGTGTGTGTGCCTGTGCCTGGGCCTGGCTCAGGTTGCTAAAGCAAACAGGTCTGTGTATGTGATGAATCTGGCCTCTAATCCGCCCAGTGTGTTTGGGTGAGACAGGGAGAGGGAACGCAGGAATAAGCAAAGAAATCTAAACAGAAAGACGTCGCAGAGGAGGAGGGGGAGGCAGGGAGAGAGAGAGAGAGGGAGAGAGAGAGAGAGAGAGAGAGAGAGAGAGAGAGGGAGAGAGACAGGTGGGTACCATATGTTGGAGTAGTCCGTCAGCACAGACTGAGGTCCATTGTTGACGGCCGAAACGAAACAAACCGGTCCCCCTCCTACCCTCTCCTCCTCATCTCCCCCCCGTAGATAAACAGGCCCCAGGGCAGACAGTGGGCTGTCCTTGAGGGAGGAGGAGGAGGAGGAGGGGAAGGGAGTTAGGAAGGGCAAGGGGGAGGCAGGTGGTATCAGATTTCTTTGCTCTTAGACCACGAAGAAGAGAGTACAAAAAAAAAAAAAAGAAAGGAGCATCTGTCCACGACACAGCCACACCAGGCCAGATGAAGCAAGTGATTCAGATGTTTCGGGCAGCATCGGACGCAACAGACACACACAAGCATCCCCTCTCCAGCCTCACCAGCTCAGCAGCCTGGGAAGAGAGGCCAGTAATGCACCGCTCCTCCACTCTTAAAGCCCCTTCTCTTCCCCAGGAGAGACTGAGAGATGGCGAGAGTGGTAGATAGATACAGGGTGAAGACGTAGAAAAGAGCCCGTCACACCCAGCTGCTTCTCTACAGGCCTGCACGCTTTCTGATTTTTGGATCAGTGAGAGAGACCAGGTTCAGAAAGAAGCGGAGGATCTTCTATTTTTTTGCCGCACTTACTTCCCTCTTTCTCTCTATCTCCTTTCTTGAGTGCTGTCATTGAAGCTGAAAGCCAAGCTAAAGCTGCGTCGATGCTGACGTCCTCCTGGGTCACCCTCCTGTGATCCCTTGTATCCGTTTGCACTGAGCTTCTTCACTTTAACACTAAAAAAACACCTCCAAACTCCAATAAACCCCTCTCCTACTTTAATTTACTCTCTCCTTCTTGGTCTTTGCTACTCTCTGCTAGTTTCTCTGCCTCTAAGTCTCTCTTATCTGTGAGTCCTTCTCTTTCTCCGGTTGCTCAGAGGGAATCATGATCAGAGAAGAGGATGAAACAAGACAGAACAGATGTAACGCAATCTATTTGTTAAAAGGATGATGATACTACAGTACCAGCAGCTCACCGGTGTTCACAAACTGGCCAAGTAGTTACACCCACACACGCTGTACACAAAGTAGGGATTACTGGGGAGGTGACAGTTAGCGGGATTGCTATATGACTTTGGGGCATATGTGAGTGAAGGCTTGGTTACAGCCGCGGTGGAATCTCACGTATCAAATGCATCACTGTCACTCACCACAAAAACCAGATTGCTTTCCCAGATCACTCCTACTCTCTTGCTCCCCGTCTATATCACCCGATCTGTCTCTTGCCTTCGCTCTGCCTCTCTTTCTATATAATGTATAACTCGCAAAAGTTTGGCTGGCACTTCTCCAAGTATTCCGTCTTTCTTGTGCCCTGCCCCCCTCCCCTCTCGTCTCTCGAAATCTGTTACCCATACCCTTATTCGCCACAGTAAATTCTGAGAGCAGATATGGGTTAGACGGAGGCCTAAAATAGATTGTCCAGGCCAATGGAAACCAAGGCTTGTGAATGCAGCTGTTGGCCTTATGAGAGGACCCCCGCCTCCCCTTGACTGTCAGACAAAGACACACTGCTTTGACGGCAGCTGTGGGACTGAGATAGGTAGTTAAAGGTAAAGCCGTATGTAGGATTAGTACATCAATATTTAAAGGACAGTTACAATAGCTTTGTCGCATGTTGCATTTTAGAGGAATACATCATCGATAAAATGGTCTAACAATAAAAACCACATACAGTTTTTGTTTCAATTGCTGGGAAGATTGACAGTCTCATACTGTAGCTTGTTGTAGTTGTTAACCATGCAACCATCAAGGCCAACGTCTGGAAGTTTTTATGCCAACTAAATATAACAGGAGGTAATTTCACTGATGCTCATGTTTTCCACAAGATGTTAAATTTAATGGGAAATTTGTAGGATTATGTTAGGTCAAAAATATAACTTATTCTGTAGCACAAGAAAGGGACCAGGTCTGCTGAGCAGGTAAAATAATAATAAGTGAACACTTAAAGCAACTGGAGAAACTCAAGCACTAGCAACACTGTTGTGAGAAAACTTGTTTATAATAATTACAACTATATACAAAGGCAAAAATACACTGATTTCACGACACAGTCAAAGCCTTCAAAGTTAGATGTAATTTGACTACAGGTCAAAGGTGTAAGGGAACAGGGAGTGGTGTATATATTTGGGGCAGATCAGGGGTTTCCAGGGGTAAACATACAGGGGTAAGGGGCAGCCTGAACCAAAGCCTGCTAAAGCCGCTCAATTTCACGGTGGGTTACAAAAAAACCATGTTCTGCCAAGACTTTGCCCCTTACCCCTGACTCTTCCTCACGTACTCCTTCTCCTTCTCTGGTATTAATCAGGTCTTTCCGGCCTCCCTTCACCAGCTTTCCTGCCATTTGTTTTCGCTCATAGCAACGGGGGCTTCAAACCAGTTGTCCACCAATATAACTGAGCTCAAACGACACTGAATACCTCAATCTGTTTAGGCTGCTGCTGCCGCCGCCGAGCTGGAACTATCTGGGACACCTTCAGAAACACCAGCCAGCCGCAATCCCGTTCAGCTATTTAATGTAATGTTTCCGCAATATAAAGGCACCGTTCGAGAGCTGAGGTTTTAAAACGGCTGAAGCAAGCTTCTCTGGGCCCAGACTGACCATTAAAGAGAGGAAAGACCGCGTCCAAGAGCCAACGCAATAAAAACTCACAAACTCCAAAAGAACTTCAAAATATGCCGTAATGTTTGAAAACCCTGGCCGATTTTAGAGTTTTTTTCACATCCTATTTTTCACAAAAGGGACCTGTTCTAAACTCCGGGGACCCTGCCGTTTTCCAGATGGTTCTCTTCAGTTCAAAACTGTTTTGTGAAACGAGAAAACCTCTCCCCTTCAACTATGTCCCTACACTCATCTAATGTTTCTATTGATTCACAGGGGTATACGCACAGTCATAAAAAGGAGCTGACTGAATACCCAGGACTGCTTTATATCATTACACAATTCATCATCATACATCTTTAAGACACACACACGCAGAAAGAAATCTACCCATCTTCCTAAGGAGATGTTGTCAGCTTTTTTCCCTGTCAAGTGAAGGGAAATGGGCATAAAGAGATAGACAATTAAAGATAATGATGAGGTGAGCAGGGACAGAAAGAGAGAGGAACTCCCTTCCTGAGAATATAAAAGCAGCTCCCTCTGTACTGTAGGCCTCATCTCAGTCCAGGCGGCTAATTGATGGCAAATAGCTCTACAGCAGTTTCCTTCCACACACACACACACACACACACACACACACAAATACACGTCATACATTATATACACATATGCAGTTTCCCTGCGGTTTTCAACACAGCTCGTTTGGCAGGGGAGGAAGGTCTCACTCCAGACAGACCCAGCCCACAGCGGAAAACACACACACACGCCCGCACACACACATAAACACACAGTGTACCTTGTAATATTTAGCCCTCATCTTGTATAAGGTAGGACAGTTAAGTAGTTTGGTCATGCTCCTGGGAAGACAAGGCCACTTAGGTGTTGGGTCTTAGCTGGGTGACCTCCAGAGTTTAAGCTGCTTCTTCTGCCCAACCAGAGCAACTCCTGTGAGGCTAGACTGCGCGAGGCCAGCCCATGATGAGGATAGCACTAGCCTGGCAACCAGGCCTCACATATGGAAACCGTTTAACTGTTATTATTAATATCCAAAAAAAAAAAAAAAATCAAACTAATAACACATGCAAGACACTGCCAAGACTCCGCTCAGGAGACAGAGGGAAAACACATACATACACAAACACAGACTGTCTGCCATGTGCACATGCATACACAGACACATATTACACACATAAAGACAAATGTACACACACAGACGCCTATTGGTTAAACAGAAAAACACGCTCCTAGTCAGTGGCCTGTAAAAGTATTAGCCTGGCTGCCCGCTTCGATGGAAATATAACTCTTTCATGTTTTCGGTTCAGAGGGTTTTTACACCTGGTTGCGGCTGCGGAGATGGAGATGGACACACCCTCGCACCCACCCTTGCCACACAGACACATACAAACACCGGAAGTGGGCAGGCACAACAAAGGCTGGCTGCTGTACAAGAAGTTAGAAGGTCTGAACAAGAACAAAATCTTTAACTTCCCCAAATGAGAAGCAGGGGTGGGGTGCGTTCCAAAAAGGGGAAATGGGGAAGTGTGTGCGTGCGCTGGACTGTGTGATTTAGTAAGAGGGTCAATACAACCAGATGTGAGCGGGCACATTTTTCAATTTAAAATACCTCAAAGCCCGGTCCAACCTCTATTATTTTATAACGTTTTTTTGACAGGGTCTTATTTTTGTTCATGCGGTTATCTTTATATCACCATTATTAAATTTCTTAAATTAACAGTTTTGTTCAGAGATTCTGAGAAAGTGGGAACTCTGCTCGACAACTGTTAGGAGTCCATCAGGACAAGTAAAAAGAGCAAAGACAAAGACACGAAATGTTATTACCTAAACTTTTTTTTATGGTGAGGAAACCCACAATACAGCTGGTTCAACTTTGACCTACTGTACCTAATGCAGTTGTGTGTACACACAGTTTTTCATCTTCATTGTCACCTACAATAATTGGCGCAATATCGGGATGCAATTGGGAAATTCTGAGTCGATACCAGTGTTTAAAATAAGCTAATACCGATGTTTTTTTCTGTTGTTGTATTTTATTTTGTTTTTGTTGTTATTTATTGCCTCTTTTGTGCCAGGGAAACAAAGAAATAGCTGAACTGTTTTAAAGTCATTCAGTCCTTTATTACACTATCTTTGAAATGAGCACATAAAAGTCATATAAATTTCTGAAACATCCTTTAATATAATCTTTCACATATAAAACATAAAAAGTTCTTAAAAAGCCTTGTTACATATTTCCTACTTCCTTCTCTAATATCGATTTTATATTGCTGTAAAAACATCATCAAATTTCTCCTTCAAACAGCTGTATGTATTCAAGTTTGTCACCAAAAGCTGCATTTTACAGGATAACATTTGAAAACATCATGATAACGATAAAATTTACCGTTACCTAATACTCATTTTTACTGAAACAGAGCTTGAATGCATCATAATGTAACTCAATGCAACCTCGACCAGCTGTTAGTTCCAGCCACCTGCTGCTACCAGCTAATGCTAACTATCTCTCCTCCTGCTAATTTCATCACAGGACACATAGTACATCTCCAGATGCATTCACAGTGAGTTTACTGCGCCCTTTCGTCCCGATGGCTTCCTAGTGAAGATCTCTGTCCCCTCTTAATGCATTTTCTATGGTCACCGGGACGATGGGATGATGGGACGACATTAGTCTCTAGCCCTGCTTTTAAGCCTGCGCAAAATTGATGCGACACAACAGATTAACACTGGTGACTGTCATTTTATTTGCTGATAGGCCAATGGCAGTCGACAAGGTGAAATTAGATACCTACGTTTGGCTGATAAAACGGTGCATCCCTAGCTAAACAGAGTTAAATTAAGTGTTGCCGTGTCTGATATTAATTATAAAGCAATGAAAATGGTGAGTAAAATGTTATCATATAAAACATGAGGTCTTTCTTTGGAAAATCTGTCCTTGAATGAGCATAAATTTAGAGCAGTATTTATGGCCTTAATTATGATCTTATTTTAATTAAGTTGAGTGACAACAGAAAAAAAGCTTCTCATGAAGTTTTCATGAATACCCATATTCATATACTGAATATTAAATAGCAGCAAGAAAAGGAAATCTAGGAGTTTGGTATTTGCCGATTTGACTTTTTAGGATTGTCTTAATGAAAAGACATCAACTCAAGTTAAGTTCCACTACACTAGCTGTTTTTCAGATGTTTTTAGTTATGGAAAACTTAACCGACAGGACAACAAATGCACTCTGTCTCTCAGGTGAAAAAAAAAAAAACATGGCCGTCACACACTGTCCCAGAGCTCAAGAAGAAAGCAAAGAGAGAGAGAAGAGCTACATTCCTCTCCTCCTCCCTGTTGACTCTAATCTCTCCTTTAAAATGGCTCACACAAAGAACCAGCGCAGACTAGCTAATTAGCAACACTTTAGCCCTCTGCACCTATTGTGTGCGTGGTGTGTATGTGTGTGCGTTCATTGTGTGCACCGCCGGGCTCTCGACTGTTTCCAGGGTAACTACTTGCCTAGCAGCCTTGTAAGCGTTGCACATTTTGTCTTTACTCTTCGCTTTCCCTCCTTCCCCTCTCGGCGTCCATCACTTTCTGTGAGTCCGGAGTGGGGGAATGAGGGAGGGAGTGAGGGGCTTGAAGAGAAGAGATGAGACTCAAACCAAGAAATGAGGTTTGTCTGACCTGTGAGGGTGGAGGCTGTAAACTAATTCTTTCCCTTTTTGAATGCTTTGCCCCTTAATGAACTCTGAAACACTGCATCCGAGCACATGTCAATTAAAACCAATTACAGCTGCTGCTTTGTGAACAAGAAAGCAGAAGACGGTGACCAGTGTGAACAGACATCCATGCACAAACACACACTCACAGTCACACCCCAGTGTCACTGACTAGAAGTAGTAATGAGGTCATGCAGCTTTGCTCGCTGACCTACGACCTCCTAAAAAGGTCTCAGTCACCATGGCGATACCCTCTTAAGAGCGAGGTTCAACAATCAACTTTTTCACCCTCAGAAACTTCTCCATGAAGAGTGTCCCTCCCCGCTTGTGTGTGTGTGTGTGTGTGTGTGTGTGTGTGTGCGCGCGCGCATGTGTGTGTTATTTACCTGACAGCGCAGCTAGGTCTGCCTGGTGTAAGTGCTTCCAAACACTCCCATGGCAACCAAACCCAACCAAACCCCTTCAGGTGCCTGGGGATGTGTGTATAACTCAGTCTCCACAACAAAGACAGGACAAACACACACACACACACTCACACTCACACACACACACACACACACACACACACACCCTTCTGTTGGTATCTGTCTATTCTTGTCTCTGAGCCTCTTGGATGGTTGGGTCAACCAACCGTGACTGTGTCCATGCCGGCTGATCTGGCCTGGTGGACCATGTCTACTGTCCGTCTACTCTTTATCCACAAGACCTGTAGCATTGAAGCATGCTTCTCCAGAGCAGCTTGGATAATAAACTTTATTTAAACTTCAAACATTAAGTTGATTTTACAGTTCCACTTCATTCAATGTGACAATTATGATGTATCCATTGACTATGATCAGTGGCGCCACCAGAAATCTTTCATAGGGGTGGCCGGATGGGGACACTGAAAAGGGCAGGGCAGCTCACCAAGATCCAAAAGCCATATCTAAATTTCTGTGATTCAATAATGCTGCTGAAGTATATAGGCTAGTTGAAAATATAGTGAGTTAAGGAATCGCATAGTGATAAACATTGGTTTCCTTTAAGTTCCAGTTAATGCCACTAGTTATCTGATGTGCACAGACTGATACCCGTACATCGGACACTTTGAGATCTGCAACAATCCTGTTTTAATGTGTTATGTATCTATATATGCATAAGTTAGGTGATTCCGGGTACTCCAGCTTCCTCCCACAGTCCAAAGACATGCAGGCTAGGTTAATTACGAATGGATGGATGGAAGTCTACTCAAGTTTAGAGAAAACTCGTGGGTACCCACAGAACCCATTTTCATTCAGATAAGTTGAGGTGAGAGTTCAAAAAACTCCTTTGAAAACGGCCGTGCCAGATGTTTCCTTGCCAATATTAGACTAACTTCGGAGTGTTATTTAGCCCTCCTGCCAACAAGCTATGCCATCTTGGTTGGCACCATGAATGCCTTAGGTTGTCTAGTTTCTCAAGATACCACTACCTTAATTTTAGTTTTAACAATGAGTGCACCACAGCCTCTTAAAGACAGTAGTGTCAGCCTCTAATTATTTTCGCCAGAGGGGGCCAGTGGGGGGGCCAGCAACTGGCCCCCCGTTGTGGGCACCCCTGGCTATGGTTTTAAGAACTTGTCAAACGGTGGCTTTTCCTCAAGACATTACTCTGTAATTAGAGAGTGAAAGTGTATATGGAGGTCACAGAGCAGAGAAATACAAAAGAAAAGAATCTGAAAGGACGTCAATAGTGAGAACAAAAATCACACTCAGTGGATTCTCTGACATTCAGTGGCCTGGCTGGAAAAAGCTATAAAACAATTTTTATGGGCGCTCATAAATACAACATCTCTGCATCTTGGAATCAGGTCTCAATGTGTGAAAAAAAAAATCACTGAATGAGAAATATGAGGAAGGGGAGTCATGGGAAATACATCACCATGAGATCTGCAGGTGTGTTTGTGGTGTTTTGTTTATGTCTGGAGTGCAGGAATGCAAAAGTGTTTGCAGTGCATGGGGGTGCCACCCTGAACAATATAAGCAGTTAGAGTATGAATGGATGTCTCAGATCTAAATATTCAGCATGCAGTAGTTGTGATCACTCCACATGGGCAGATTCATGTGTAGAAAGATCAGCAGCACGAGAAAAAAGGGAAGTTAAAGTCAAAGAAGACGGATAAAGGGACCTGCCGGTGCCTTTAAGACTCCTAGAGGAAGTTGGTGTTCTATAGGTCTCTTTGTATCGCTGCGGTAACAGCAGTGGGTGTTCTATGATGCTAGGCAACCCAACTGGCCCCTCCTCTGTCTCAGCATGACCTCTGGTGACCTGCGAACTATACTGACCTCAAACATAAAGAGGAAGGCCTGGCCCAGACCGAGGGAAAGCTTTTAGGAGGTGACAGCACTCAGAGAGAGGCCTGGGACTGATTTACTGGCCCGCACACACGATGGACGGACACATGCACACACATACACATGCAGACAGACACAGACAGACAGATGAACATGGGATTCAACCTGTCATGCAGATGCACAATACGCGAGCATAATGTAATTAAATTAAATCCCACTGCACTGACAAAGTAGAAAATGTGTCTGAAAATGTCTACTTTCGTCACCTCCTCGCAGCCTTTAGCCACCCCTTCACCTCCGTCTCCTCTGCACCCCTGACCTGAAAGTGAACTCTGGCGGAGAGCTGGAGGTCAAACAGGACATAACTGTCCCAGTGACCAAAATTCACCTCCCATAATTTAGCAAAGGCCAGAGTGGCCGGAGCTATGGAGTCACACGCGTCTCAAAACCTCCCTGCCTCCATCTACACAGGCCATAATTACTGAGTCTAGCCAATCTAACAGGAAGCCATACGTTATCTGAATCATCCAGCATCTCCCCTCATCTGTTAACGCACACACCAATCTCATACATCTGTCTGCAAAGCGCTCCCACCATCGAACCCATATGCACACTCTTGCACATGCGCACACAAAAAAATACAGCTATCTTTCATCAGTGTTTGTGTATATCTGAGATCTGTATCGGTTCCCCCTGATCTCCAGTCATCACTGTGGCTCCTTAATTACACCCTTCATTAACTCACATCAGCTCTGTGCATGTGTGTAACTGCCTGTGTGAGTATGCGAGAGAAAAGGGAGAGAAACAAAGATGTGTATGCGCATTTGAGAGAGCAAAAAAAAAAAAAGAAGAGGGAAGTGCTGGCGAAAAAATAGATTATGACAAATGGGAGAGGGGATCGAAGCTCCTAACCAATTTCTAAAACTGCCTTTTTCTTAGCCAATGTTCTCTTTAAACCCCTGGGGAAGGGAGACCACCGCTACAATCTGCCTCTCACTTTCTATTTGCACGTAAGAGCAAGTTAAGGGCAAGAGAGAGAGAGAAGAAAGAGAGGAAAAGGGAGAAAAACGCTCTCCCTGGTTGTTTAAGCTGACCGATGAGTGGCACTCCTAAGAGGAAACGGCACCTTTTTGTCACCATCCCTCTCTCTTTCCTCTCCCTCCTACTTTCCCCTGCTCTCTTCCCGGCATCACCGGCTGCTACTACTGTAGCTGCTGGAAGCAATTCATTGATGGCGAGGGAAAAGGAGGAGACATGAAATGGGTGAGTATGGAGGGGTGAGGGGAAGTGACTGCGCTCAATGTGTGGACTCACATCTGCAAAAAAAAAAAAAAAAAAAGGGGGGGGGGGGGGGGGATAGAGACGTAAAGAAAAGGAAAGAATTGAAGACACCTGGTTCTCGTCAGAGCACCCTCCTCCCAGCCACACACACACACACACACACACACACACACACACACACACACACACACACACACTTTGAGGTTTGTTAGGATTTATCCTGCTTACATTTCTCCTCTGCTATGCATCATTTCATGTCTACACCCGTGCCCGGCACCTCAACAAAGTGCCA
Source organism: Epinephelus fuscoguttatus (assembly GCF_011397635.1). Classification (NCBI taxonomy): domain Eukaryota; kingdom Metazoa; phylum Chordata; class Actinopteri; order Perciformes; family Serranidae; genus Epinephelus; species Epinephelus fuscoguttatus. The sequence goes on from NC_064752.1 coordinate 36,808,651, forward strand.
TACACTCTCCACCGCACTCTCACTTTTCCACCTCTCCTTCCTCTCGCCCCATAACTCCGCTCTTTGTTTTCCCTCCCTCTCCTCCCTCCTCTCTCTCCCCCTCGATGATGGGGCAGAACTGGTCTTCGCCCCCTCTTCCCTTTCTTCCCTCTCTCTTCCCTCTCTCTTGCTCTGTTCTTTCTGGGGAGGCAGACAGGCCACATTCCACAGGGAGGCCCAGGCGCCCTTTTCTGACACGTCTCAGCGTTACACCCCTCCCTCATCCCTCTATTCCTCCTCTACAGCCCACCAATGCCCCCCCACCTCTCCTCCCCCAAAATGTGCTGCCGCTTTGCCCCTCCTTTTACCTCAATTCCCTCCGGCTGAATGTCCCATCTCCCAAATACCTCCTATACCCACTTCCTCATCTGACCACCTACATCACCTATGTCCTATCCTGCATCTATCTATCTATCCATCTATCTATCTATCTATCTATCTATCTATCTATCTATCTATCTATCACTAGAGAGAAAGAAAGGGACAGAGTCAGAGAAAGATGGAGACCCTGAGAGGGAGACAGAAGACAGAGGGAGGCCAGTGGAGGGATTTGACGTCTGGAGATGGCTGTGATTTCTCTCAGGTTCCCAAGGGGCCCAAGGAAAAGACGGCTTTGTGTTCTGACAACACCGCGCTGTCAGGAGTTCTGTGTGTGTCTTTTTTGCTCCAGTGCGCACTGGCATGGTGTTTAAGCACCAACACTGGTCTGCACTACACCTTCAGGTGAGAAACTCAAGCGTGGAGGAGAAAGGAACAAGAAGAGGAGGAGGAGGAGGAGGAGGAGGTATATCCAAGACTTTAAGGTTGAGGCATGAGAGCAGGCAGGTTCTTATACAGTGTTGTCAGGTGATCAGTGTCAGTATAGGGGCTGTCTGTGTCAGACAATATTGATTTTTATGAGTGGTGGGCACAAGGCGAAAATACAGCCTCAGTGGTCACCCTGCACAACTACACCAGAACTTAATTTAACCAAGTAGTGTGATGGAATAAGGGACAGAAAAGTAAAGTGGTAAGTCTCTGATAAATTTAAAGGAATACTTTACCCACAATATGACAATTTGTATGCCAGTTTGTCACGCAATGTTACCCTGAAATCTTGAAGAAAACTTCTCTCGCATGCCTCCACAGGAAACTGCATATATATTGATCTATTGATTGTTTGGGGTCCACATTTAACACATGCCTTTTTGCTGAAACCAAGCTATTTAAAACTGAACTGAAAGAGAAACTTACTTATCTAAAGATTTTTAGCCACAATGCATGTGTTTGGGAAGTACTGTGCATATGACTAAATGAATAAGACTTGGATTATATTGCACAAGTTGTGTGACTGGTTGTAAATAGATGTTTTGATGTATCTATTGTTAAACGGGGTCCCCAATCAATCAAGAAATCAATTTGCTTGCCCATTTTCTATGGAGGCATGCGAGAAAAACAAAACTTTATTATTGAATTCAAGGTAACACGGCATGACTGCCTGATTTAGTAATGGTCATTAATGAAAGTGCTGAAACAGGAATTGTCAGTATGATAAACAGGAAATAAATTGTTAGGAGACAATTTTGCTTTTATGTTGTTGATGTGATGAAAACTAAATCCTGGTCTGTATTAATTTACAATTGGACATGCAGCACACTGAAGAAATAACACCTCTACTTCAATAAATGTTACAATTTCCATACTTCTTCAAGGTTGTGAATTTAAAATGAATAAATAAAGACTATTTTTTATTGAAATGGTGTGAATTGAGGAAAGACGGAGCAAGAGCGAGAAAGAGATTAACAAAGAAAGAAATCAGCTGGTTGTGATATCAGAGCAGCCACTCAACAGTGCTCAGTGGCACAGAACTCCCATCTTATCCAGGGGTGGGGGGCGGATTAGGGAGGTGTATGATGGTAACCAAAGGTTCGTGATACGGTGCAGAGGTGACAGGGACACCCACACGAATATACTAGATTAACTCAAACAACAGGAGAAAATAAAAGTTCACTCATGAATTCTGCCTTCTTACTTTACACGAACTTACAACTCAATTCAACAGCCTTAAACTAGCAACAGGCCATTGTGGTGGAAAGCACAACAGTTCCAGAAAAAATATCGGCAGTACAGGAAGGACACACCTCTGCCTCGTGACGACCCAGATCTTTCCAATCTGTGCAAATTGAGCTTAACAGAAAGCTCTAAATAGACGACTGCTACAATAAATTGCTGTGTATTTACAGCTACATATGTGGATGTAACATTTTTTTCTCGCAAGGTGAGGGCTGGGATCTGGAGGAAAGGTTGTGCTTGTCTTTCATGGTCCACAGCGGATAGAAGGAAAAAGAAGTACAGTGAGGGAGAGGAAGAGAAAAAGATGGAAAGAGAGAGGGAGGTATGTTTGTGGTTGGTAACCCGCTCAAGAGAGGAAATACCAGCGTGCGCACACACACACACACACTCACATATACACACACACAGGTGCAAAAACATAGAGAGCAGAGACACGTCCGAGAGAATAAAGACCTGCTTTGTATGAGCTACAGGTTTGGTGTTTATGCGTGTGCATTTGTGCGTGGCCGTGTGTGTGTGTGTCCTAGGATGAAGGTTGCTGAGGAAGCAGGGTGAGGATGCAGTCAGGAGGAGGAGGAGGGAGTGCAGGACAGAAGTGAAGGGCCTTGAGTGTTCTTCATTCACCTAAGGCTCCATCATTATAATTAGGGGGAATAATTTTAGCAGCAGGGAGGAAACCCTGATTTTTTCTCCCCCTGGGTTTCCTCAACTAGAAACTCAGCTGGTGTCGGAGAGCCCAGAACTCACACTGACCCTCTGTGATGGGCGGACACGACACACACACACACACACACACGCAGAGCAAGAGAGTTAAACATCATGCAGCCAGTACATAAATGGGAGACTTTATTTGTCTCCTAATCTCTTCATCGATTGAAGCAAATGCCACATCAGTGACTGAAAAACATGAATCAGTGAGTTTCCATCATTAGATGACAACACTCGGCGGACATTCTTGTGCGGTTATGGACAAATGACTAATGTAGAGACCTCTGGATGAAGAACCTTTTTGAAATGATCTGGATGTGTGTGTGTGTGTGTGTGTGTGTGTGTGTGTGTGTGTGTGTGTGTGTGTGTGCAATGTGCGAAGGCCTCAGAGAGCAATCAGAACAGAGCTATGTGGATTTTTGGGGGAATGAGAAATAAAAATGTAGAATTTCATCCAAGAAGTTCCGGGAAGTTTGGAAATTCCATTTGACATAGTGGCCAGTGTGTGTGTGTGTGTGTGTGTGTGTGTGTGTGTGTATGTGTGTGTGTGTGTGTGTGTGTATAGAGGACTGACGCACAGGAGGCAAGATAAACAGCATAACTGGAGACACTACACGCTGACGTGTCAAACACACACAAACACCACTTCATGGATCAGTGAAAAAAAAATAAAGCAGACTGTCTCTCACACACACACACACACTCCCTGACAGACTTGCATCGTTTGTGTGTGTGTGTGTTTACATTGTGAGAATGTGTGTGTCTGATCCCCACAACAGGACAAAATGGCTTCTCTCACCTACAGAGTTTAAACAGTAGGCTCGTCTCCTAATATTTTCTCAACCAGTAACATGTAATAATATATCAGTGGGAATCTCCAGCGTGTGAATTATTATGGTGGACTTTGTCCTGGTGGAATTAGTTGGCACATTATGAACGGTGGATAATTAAAGCACCTACGAGCCAACCTGTCAAAGCTTTTCACTGTTCGCACACGCAAGCCTGACAATTACCAGAGTCTGGCGGACTACGTGTTGTCACATCTGTACATTATGTAACGGCCTGGTGTGTACATGCTGTTCCAGACAATGTACTGTACGTATGCACACAAGTTGCACAAGTGGGAGGTTGCTGCAAAACAAGTCTCGCAAGCACATATATACACAGGTAGATATGTAAACATAATGTCAGATGCATGTATGACAGGTACAAGGAAGCACACGCAGGCCTAAAAACATGCTCACACGTGCACACACACACACACACACACACACACACACACCTGTTGCTGTTGCAGGTGCAGTAAGTCGACTGGGCTGATCTCTCCGTTGGTGTCTCCGTTAGACCCGCCCTCTCTACCTCCCCCTCCATCTGATTGGCTGCTGAGGCTGCTGACTCCGTTCTGGTTGGACGGTGTCGTTCGAATGGTCTCAGAGGCTGATTCCACCATCATCACTGGCACCTGAGAGCACAGAGGAGGGAGGGGTGGAGGGGCAAGACAACACACAGATTGAACAAAAGTGACCTGGGCAGTTTGAGCAGAAAGCCTGCTCCCATCTGAGTGAACAAACAAGGCAGGAAAGTAAAGTAAACACACGCAGAGATAGAGAAGTGAGTTGTGTGTGTGTTTGTGTGTGCGTGTGTGGGGGTGCACGTGTACTTTGTGAAAAGAGCTTTTGGTCATGAACCACCCCGAACACACACAAACATGCCCAAATGGCCACAAAGCAACACCTGAAGCAGACACTTTTTTTGTCTGTATGTAAATGTGTGTCTAGGAGCGTACGCGTGGATTAGGATCAGACGTGCAGCAAATCTAAACTGACAAGGCTGTTAATACTCTGCTATATAGTTAAATAACACAGACATTTCTCCAATAATCAGAGGTGGCATGTGTGCGCTGTGTGAGAGCCATGAGCAGGTTGGTCTTTGAGAAAGATCCGTTTGATGCACCTTCATAGGGCCTCTCTAATTAGAGCGTGTTCCTTCCACAAAACCCCGACAAAACGAGCCGTTCCTGGATGTGTTGTTGTTTTTGAGAAACAACGCCTCGCAAACACACAGGCGCATTTGCCATCGTTAGGAGCCGGAGCGTGGGAGAGAGGAGACGCAGAGACACACACACGTACGTGCGCAGAACACACACAAGGCAGCTGACACAAAACAAAACAAACCTTCATACAAGCACGCAGGCTGTGAACTCCTAATGACAAGCTCAATCTCGCCTTTCTGCCTCATCCAGTTTTAGAAATTAACACACAAGCGCATAGTTTTTAAGGGGAAAGTTCTAATGCTTTTATTTCGGCAACCCAGGGTGGGTACACAAAACGCCATCGAGGCATTGTACCCGCTGTCTGTGTTGCGACTGTGTGTGTATATGCGTGCGTTTTTTTCAGAAGCGTACAACCCATGCCTTCTGGGGAAACAATAAAAGGCATTTCATGAGAGAATCTAACTTTTCTTTTCCTCTGAGGCAAGAGCAGGTGAAGCTCTGAGTGTGTTGATGTGTGTTGATGTGTGTGTGTGTGTGTGTGTGTGTGTGTGTGTGTGTGCATATATATTTTTTCTATGAGACTCTGACAGCAGGTGAGGGTGTGAGAGAGCGCTGTTGGCTCTGTTAATGGAATGCTGCCAGATGCTTGCAGAGGGACAGGGACCTGAGCGTGTTTGTGTGTGGGATACAAGTGTGTGCAGGTGGATGGGCTGGTGGGTGCACTAGATAAAGGGTCAGTTCACTCAAATCCCCCCCAAAATATATTCTCCCTCAAGTGGCATCTAGCCATGCAGACAGTTTTATTTTCCAAGGTTTCAGTATACCTGCTACTGAATGTTCTGCCGGTTCCTCAATACAGTAGAGACGAATGGAATGTTTTCTGTGCTACTCAATGCACTGGAAAAATGATAACTTGAAGATTCTTCAGCGAGTTGTCTATGGCAAAAAATACCTCAGTTAAGGCCTTTACACAGCGGGGGTGTGATGAATACCCGACACGAAAATGCAAAATACCCAGGTGCAAACTCTTGGCATCCAAATTATTCTTACTGGCAGCGATGCAAATTTGTGGCAGTTGCAACAAGTCTGCGTTTGTTGTGACATGATGTCTGTTCAACACAATGAGAATGATCAATGCCTTTGTTTGTGGTATGAAAGATAAGAAAAATTAACCTTGTTCCAGAAAAAAAAAAAAAAAATTACAATCTTGTTCACCACTTGTGGTGTGGAAGTAATCATGACGGTAACAAGAATTCAGAAAAATACAGTATATTGAAATAGAAACTGATCACACACACAAAAAGCCCCCAGTGTGTAAAGGCCTTTACTCTGAAATTAGTGAGGTCTCCTATGTCCTATCCTAAAATTTTCTTTTAGTTCAGTTCAAAATTTTATTCACTATAATTGTATTAGGAAAGACGCAAATTTTTAAGGCCCATAAAACAGAAGATTGCTTAATACCACTGAGGGTACATGAGAGCGAAAGACTGAAAAGAGACTCAAGTTCATTCTTAACCCTGGAAACAGCAGGTAGCAAAAAAAAGATCGCTTTTGTCAGGTGTACTTTTGTTTTATTTGCTTGAACGCAACCTACAGACAGACTTCCCTATTTCACCTTAACAAGAGGCACCATTTGAAAACCAACTGCAAATCACACTGCGGTATTTCCCTCCCCATTGACTCTTCTGTCTCCCTCCTGGCACCCATCCGCCTGTTAAGTTAAGACTGAGAAGTCGAGCATTATTGTGACATTTAAAGGTAGTCATTTAATCTCCAACCTCATCCCTCTTCCCAACACTTCCTCCGCTTCTTCATTCCCATTCCTTCCGTTTCCACACGCCTTCGTCCAGACCTCTGCTAGGTCAAACTGCTCCCTGAGGTAATATTATGAAGCAAGGCATAGTGCTGAGTGATCAACAGATCCCGCCGCACAGTCCACTGACTTTGCACTGCAGTAGAAACTCCTCGCATCATCACACGTCTCACTAAGCATGAATCACCGGCCTGCTATCTAGCCCACGCTATACTGCACTGTGCTGTAATGTACTGTACACCCATCTGCTTCTAACTCTTCCTCATTGACCTTATTAGCAATGAAGGGAAGAGAGATAAAGACAGACGGAGAGATAGAGCTCGCAGGTGGACAAGGACCTAATGGGAAAGTGGGGAGTGCGTAAAGACGTGAGCGCATGCCCTCTCTTTCACACACACAGGCAGTGTGGTATGCTCGTCTAAAGGGTGTGTACTCTGTCATATCCTGTAATGGGTGTATATAAGCTGGTGTAATGGAGGTCGGGAAAAAGGCAGGGGCATAAATCTACCCTGAAGTCTCTGATTAGGGCTATGATACACACACACACACATACACACACACACTGCTTTAAGTTTAAGTGTTTCTGGCAGTGAAGAGGAGCTGCCCGTGCAGAGGCCTGCCTCAACCCGCTACTCACTCTTTCTGTGTCTCTCACTCGCTCTCTCTACATGCTCAGACCCCCTCCAGCTGAACCCCTGACCTGAGAGTGTGTTGGGAGAGACATTCCCACTACCCTGAGGGGACCGAGCGAGGGAGGGAGGGGTGCAGATCAGAGAGATAAAGAATGTGTTTGGAGGAGAGGGAAATAAAAGGCCTCCTTTGCCTTTTAATTGGGATGGAGAAGAGAGGAGGGGAAATGGGACTCAACATGTTTCTGATGACTCTGGTGTATACGTGTGTACGTGTGTGTTTGTCTAAGAGGCTGACACCTACCTTTGTACTTTCATGGATTAGCTCACAGCAAGTGCTAGGTGCGTGTGTTTATGTGTGTGTCTTGGTGTGATTGATGAGTGGAGAGGAGTCGGGATGAATCCTGTTTCGACACGTAAGCTCGTTCAGATGTTCCCGAAAATTTAGTACTAATAATAATCAGAACTCTCCCTCTGTTCCTTCCCACTGCCCTGGGTGTGTGTTTGTGCGTGTGTGTGTGTGTGTGTGTGTGTGTGTGTGTGTGTGTGTGTGTGTGTGTGGAGTTCAAACGAGCCAAGCCAAATGCCCAGTGAGCTGGCTCACAACAGCTAACTCTCAGGCTTTGTCAGAGGGATTGGCTCTGTCAGATTCCTCCTGGTCACAGCTCGTCAGAACCGTAAAGCTGGACCAGTTTTACTTTCTGTGAATGTGTGTGTGTGTGTGTGTGTGTGTGTGTGTGTGTGTGTGTGTGTGTGTGAGTGAGTGTGTGTGAGAGAAAGAGAGAGAGAGAGAGAGAGAGAGAGAGAGAGGGAGAGTTGTGTACAGTGTGTATTTATGTGTGCATCTGTGTTTACAGCAGCTTAGTGAGATAATAAGTCTTTATCATGTTATGCCTCATGTGGGAATATTTCCAACAGTCCCAGAACGCCTGTTCTGTTTCCTCCGCCTTGCATCAGCTCGCAGGAACGCTGCTTATTAGGCAAAGAACTGAGGGAATAAGGGTGGGAGGGAGAGGAGGGGGAGGAGGGCGGAGGGGGGTGAGGGGGGGTGAGGGAAAAAAAATTGTCTGTACCAGTATCTACACTCCATCATCTATCTGCTTTCATCTGACTCTTGAATTATCTGTCTTTCTCCTACTCTCTGCATGCTGTCTTTCTCCCTCTGGTTATGCCTGGTAACTAGTGGCAGGTTCAACCCTGGAAAACATTAAAGTTTTTCACCCTGAAATAGAATCCACATAGGTTATTTCTATGATCTCTGATAGTTCAATCAATATTTGTGAGCAAGAGAAACACTCTTCCCGGAGACAGGAATCTGAGGAATTGGAGCTCGAACCTGTTTTGTAATCAGGAAACAGAATTTGGAGGAGCCTCTGTTGACAATGAGTGGCTGTGTGGATTCATAAAATATTTGTTTTAGCTGTTATACCCGAAGGGGCTTTATTTCATTATAATTGACAGTCACGAACTAAAAAACACACATGAAAAAAATTACTCGGGTTGCTGTCATTGTGTCCACAAAATGTCCTATTTACTGTCAGCGGAGCGCCTCCAGGATTCGTCTCTTAAAAGTATCACAAAGAGTGTAAGCTGTTTTATTTTTCTGCTTTGACAGGAGCATGAACACTGACATACACGCCCATGTTCTCACACTCTCACCTTGCGAGCTGGCAAAGACTCCTCCACTAAATAAAGCGTGACACTGGCCCCGAGGGAATCTGCTTTAACCCCAAACCCCAGAACAAACCCAACTATCAGGTCTGGGCTCTTATGTCTCCATTAATCACTCCTTAGGTTCTCGTGTAACAGATGCAACACAGAGCAAAATGAAATACAATTACAAAAATGAACTGCCTGGCACAGTGAGGTGTTGTGTGTACAAAGAAAGGAAGAAGTAAACATGGCTTGCGTTATCAACGTTCCAGCAGTGATACTGCAGCAGTGACTATTGGAGAGACAAGGTGTTCTTTTATAAGCATAGTTTCAGGGCAGAGTTTCCACCACAGCCCTGCACCTCCTATATATCCTGCTACTAAAGCACCTTCCTCTTTATCTTTCCATGCGAGCAGATATTCAGATATCTAACTAATGAGACTGTGCGTGTCAAGACATGTTGACGCTTAAAACAGCATCACCCTAAATGCAATTCAATGACATACAGTCAAAGAGTTCATGATTTTTTTTAAAGCAAATCTGAACCGCCGCATCGCTGCAATTCAGCCGTTGCAAAAGGATTTTTTTTCTTTCAGTTTTTCAATTTGCTAATTGAGACACAAGTTTGTACTAGCTCTCTTTGAAGACTTGAACATTTTCTCAGAGATCTGCTAAGAAAAAATATGCATTTAATTCAGTCTCAATACATTTGAAGTTTATAATCTTTGTGTTCAATATAGATGTATTAAAACATTTGTTGATCTTGGGGCTTAAAACACATATTTTCATAGCCAACAACTATAGCGCCATGTTTCAGACGTCTTCTGCAATCTGCTCTCCTGACTCTAGAAGAATGACAGAAGGGAGAAGGAGAGGAAGAGGGATAGGAGGGATATCTGCGTGGCATTTCTGAGCTGACGTGTATTAGCTTCAATAAAAGAGAATGAGGTCAGGGGAAAGCTGAAGAAATAACACACACATATTCTCACACAAGCCAACACACACACACACACACACACACACACACACACACTGCATAAATTCTTTTTCCATCACTTCCCTGTCCAAGTTTGGTTGTTTCCTCAGCAGCTGGCCGTTGCTACACGCTAGCCAGCTTTGCATCAGGATACCAGACTGGAGCAGCCAGGTAGTCTTCCACACTGAGCTAAAGCTAGCAGCTAACAGCACTGCTCCAGGCTACCCTGGCTGCCGGCCAGCGCTAACAGGTTGGCTAACAGTAAAGGGCTAATGCTAGATGTCTGCGGCTGCCCTGGCCCTGCTCCAGTGCTAACAGGTGAACTCCATTATCCCACAGACAGATAGTCAGTCAGATGCGGGCCAATATCTACTACCGGCTGGCTCGCTCACTGGCTGCCTTTAAAGAGCATCATCAACCTGCAGAGGGAAAGCTAGCAGCACTGGCCTGGAGTCTGACCTCCAGCGTGCTGTGCAGCTGGCTAATGACGAAGCCAGTGCTGATGTTGGGGATTGGAGAGGAGAAGAGAGGGGCTCAGAGTGCAGATGATAAGAAAATCCCCTGCTATATAAACATGGGGAATTCTTCTATACTTCGGCGGGACTGTCTGCCATATGGAGCTCAGTTTGCTGAGCATTTAAGAGAGTGTTTGTGTGTGCATGTAGCCTCTGTATGTGCATGTGTGCTTTTAGGTGTGCAGTACGTAACCTGCCGTATATGTTCTTCCTCTCCTCTCTGGCGTGTATGTCCGTGTGCGCTTCCATGTGTGAATTGTGTGTCTGCTCGCCCGCCTGCAGTTCTCTGAAGACAAAGTCCTTGTTTACAGAGCCCATAAAGATTAGCCTCCCTCGGTCAGGTGGGTTCTGGAGCCATAGGTAAACACACAGCACATTCCGCACCGATGAGATCGCTCCGTATGTGTGTATGACCGGGGCAAACATACACTCCTGCCTTCACCTCGACCCTTCCTTTAGAGTGCAGTAAGTGATTTACCAGCTTGCAGACTGCTGTCTGTTCGAAATACTGGAGACAGACACAAAGATACACACACATACGCTCGCACCGCGCACACAAATATTTGTAGAAGGAGCGGACTTCATGCACACCTCATTTATCTGAGCCTAAAATCACGGGTTGTACATTCCTAAAGAGGTAAAGCTTGTGCGTGTGCGCGCTCCCGTGTGCCAGTTGGAAATCATCCTGTGATCATGAGGATGAAAAATCCCCGCTTTCCCCTTCATCTCTCCCCTCTGTCCGGAGAGGTAATGGAGGCTGAGGTCAGGTTATGACAGTCTGCACGGCTAATGCTCAGATTGTATTTAACATGGTGGAACGGAGGTGAAGAGGGGAGGTGGAGAAATGGAGGGCAAGAGGGAGAGGAGCTTGGAAAAAAAAAAAGGCGACGTGCCTTTATTTGGATCTGAAACCAGCTAGAGCGCCGCGGAGCAATTAGCAGCTCTGTCCTACGAGAGCTCTTTATTAGAATGACCTTCACTGTTGGGGGGGGCAGACAGAGAGAGGAAGGGAGAAGAAGAGAAATTTTGAGAGAGACACATGAAAAGGCGTCAGCAGGGAGATGGACGAATGACATGAAGGTGAAACAGAAGAGTAAACTGAGACTTAAGTACATTGAGATTGAATTTGTCGTATTTGCGCTACATGAAGAGGGTGTGCGGTGAATCTGATCTGTTTGACCCTCAGTCCACCGTGTACCAAAAACCAGGTTGACATGGGTGACACATGCACACACAGCAAACACAGTTTCAGCCTCAGAGCCTTTGCAAGTCTGATAGACAGTGTGTGTGGGTGCATGTGACCTGTCAATAATAAATGAATGCTCAGTCCTATTAACCACATAAAAAGTGGACTGACCTTTAATTCATAAGGAGAGAAGCTGTCATCTAAACAAGAAAATGCTTCATTCCTGATATTCTCCACCTTCGGCAACTAAATTACTAACTTCCTAACTTTAATTACAAGGGATGATTTATATTTTATTGCGTGAAAAGACAAAATTGTGGAAGGAATATAAAGAGGAAGTGTATTTTCTGCAGAGGTAGCTTTGCTGTAGTCGCCTTTAGGTGAGACAGAATTCCATTTGTGATCAAAATTTGCATTACAAGATAAAGCGAATAGATTTAATAATACCTGAAAATGAGCAACAGTGACTTACAATAGTAAAAGAGTTACAATGGATTTTCAAAATAGTGGCATAAAAAAAACTATATATATATATATATATATATATATATGTATATATATATATATATAAATAAATATCAAAGTGGACATGATATAATTTTATACATCGGCTTTCAAGTCGGGCACTTTGCATTTCCTAGTTAATTAATAGATTGGATCAGAGCGAGTTTAATCAAATATAATTGAATAAGTCCACAGTAAAAACAGGCCAGACTTTAAAGGAGACATGCAGAGAAAATGATAGCATGTCCACTTTTCAAATTAATTGAATTTTAGTACTTTTGAACTTGGTCCAAGCTGTTACAGAGGTAATTAATTCACATCCTATCCAAAAGTGCTAAAACAAGATGATATCCCTGAGCATTCAGTGCGAGTGCACACGCACGCACACGCACACACACACACACACACACACACACACACACAGTTTTTCTTTGAGAAAAAAGCTAAATAAAAATCAACAGTGTTGCACAGCAGTGACAGTCTATAATGTATTCCATGCAATTGTTAGTTTTCTGTTCTTCTTGCTCTTTTCTCCTTACTTTTGTCTTACAGGCCACAACTAAAATATTAATAATTTCTCAGGCGGTTCTCATTGTATTAAAAAATGTCTCCTTTATAATTTATCAGAGAAAGAAAAATCTTTGTTATAGTGACAAGCATGCTAATTAATAGAAGTAGAAGGAACATTGAGAGAAGTCATACTAATTTGGAACATGCTAATATTAATAGAATAATTTATGGCGCAGTATAAATAAATTAATAGAGTATTTCGTTTGAAAAAGGGATGCCTTCATTTCAATTTAGGAGAAAAGAGCTGGAAAAAAATGTCTGCCTCTTGGACAAGGACATTAATAACAGGGCTTTATCACCAAAAGAGAAGAGGAAGAGACAAACTAAACATGCACTGTTCACTTTTAAAACGCATCAATATTTCAGTCAGCTAATGAAAACTGGATGAGTAACACTTGTATTTGCGGCCTTGTTATTTTCATTTGCTGTTTAAGGACTTTTGGACTGGTAAATTTGTGCAGTATCTGCAAAAGTCGGCATTTTTTTTCCTTTAAATGAGATGCCTCTTACTCCTCTCATTGGCTTCATGTAAACTAACAGCTGTGTGCCAGGCAGCGGGTGAGAGACGCAGAGGAAAAGATGGAAAGAGAGAGTAACAAAGACAGAGAGAGAGGGAGAAGTGGACTGGGTCATTACCATCCTTATTACTCCTCATTAAAATACACCCATCACAAAGACATTCTGCTGTGCGTGTAACCGAGTGAGTGTGCGCGTGCGGGTGCGCTCTCTGGCGTTCCTGATGTGCACATGTGCGTCCTTATGCAAAAGTGACAAAAAAAGAACAATATAATTGGAGAAATGTACGCAGTAATAATAGGTATTCAGAAAATGATAATTCATATTAAACAGGGTGCACAAAGTCAGCCTCATTTGCATGTTTTAGATTATATGCATTTCAAAAGTAATTTCCGCAGGGCATATGAATGACATTAATTCCCGGGCGGGTTCTGCTATAGACCTCAAACTATCAAACACTCAAACATTTAACAGATGAAAAAAAGAGGGAGCTGGTGCCTTGGCAAGGGGAGATTTCAAGGTTAAAGTATTTGAATGTGAATTTTTAAACTTCTGTCTTGGTTTGTTTAAAGTTGCTCCACAGCTAGACTAAGAGTCCCATTAATTTAGAGATTCGGCGAACCACAGATGTTTTTTTTTCTTACTCAGCTTTATGCGTGCACATGTGTGTGTATGTGTGTGAGGGCGAGTGTGTGTTTTTTTTTCCTGTACCAGTCCGAGAAAGACACCTCTCCTCCTAATCCACCACCATTTCCTCAGCAATAAGCCTGAATTGGTCTGACTCATTTTGTGAGTCATGTGCTTGTGTCACTCCAGAACCAGACTAGCACAATCCAACAGAGAGAAAGAAAAGACGGCGCTCCAACAGCACACATTAACTGACCCTGAGTGATGGGAAGAAAGAAAAAGTGATGAAAAGGATGAGAAAAAGGATGTGGTGAGGAGGGGAAGGGAGGGGAAGAGGGGGGACGGGGGACAATGGCGAGAGCGGGGCAGAAGAAGAGGGAGACAGAGGGTTCCCTCTCCTCGTGTGTTCATGCCGAGAGGAAGACCCCGGGGCAGGAAACAGGCTGGATGAATGTGTGATTCCAGTGGAAAACTCTGGATGCCATGGACAACATTCTTCTCTTATTAGGGAATCTGGTCTGCAGCCACATTATAGCGCCTGACTCATTACTGTGTATGTGTGTGTCTATTAGGCAGACACACATTGCGCACACACACACACACACACACACACACACACACAAGATGTTCCCCACCTGTTATTCTCGCTAAGTTTTGGCTGACGCACAAAGTCATAAAGGCAGGAAAAAGAAGCGAGAAGAAAGTGTATAGGAGGGGAGAGCTAAAGCGCTCAGCATGTCTGTGTCTTGTTTGTGGTTTGTCTTCATCTGTAAACAGAGCTGCTGCTGTGAGTATGTTAGCATGTCATTATCTCATTAAGAATTGATGGCTTCTGCACAGAGAGTTCAAACTGTTTTGTTTGTGCGCGTTCAACGACTGATGTTGTACAAACACAACAACCGCAAAACACACATATCCCACAGTGCGGCTGACGCACACGGATACAAGAATACGGTTGCAAAACTCTCGCCGCTTCAACGCACTTATTTAACAAAATCCCCGACAATTAGTGTTCACCTCCAAACACAGATTTAAGAAAATACATTGATGGACAAAAGTGGCACTTCTCCCTCTTCATCCCTGCCTCGCTCTCCTGTCACTGTGTCCCTTTGCCACCTTTTTTTTTGTTGATGTTTAAGCACTCTCAGTGATGTGAAGCATTTTGTGTAAGCAGACTTCAGAGAGCGGAGGGGGGGAGGGAGGAGGGTGGGAGAGCATATCTAGGGGCAATAAAAGTGGGCTAATTGGGGCCTGGGAAACATGTTTGTTTTCTCGCTTGTTCTTTTTTCCCCTCTTTCACTTTTTTTTCCCAGCTAGTCACAGCAGATCTGTTCACCTGAGGAGGACGAGCGGAGAAAGCAAAGAGGATTAGGTTCCGTAAGACACAGATCATTGCGTGCACGTATAGATGTGCGACTGCACTCACGCGGACACGTACGCGACAGATTTAACATACCATAAGGCAGCCGTTGGGGGTGTGTATTGAACAAGACCTGTCTGTCTTCACCAAATGACCAACAGGGTGCACAGGGCTCTCCATTGGTCCACTCTGCCTTATCAATACGCTGCTGCTCGGCCTATTCAGCAGCAAAGAGCCTTCCTATGGCTGCAGCTCAACACTGGATCAATGTTATGAGCAATGCAGACAAACCGCTGCTAAACAGACCGGCCCCTGCCTCGAAGGGCCGTCACCGCGCCGGCTCCCCCAGGCTCGGATCGTTCCACTAATGGAGGTCTCCGCTGGGGCCCCGGAGGGCCCCTAACCACCAAACAGGCCCCTAAGGATTCACTCCCCCTTCTCTCCTCAATCTCACTCTCTGACATCCTCCTATCCTTCAATCGTTTCTCCATCCGCATGGCTGTATTGACCTCCGCCTCTTTAATCAGAAGCGCTGACTTGTCCTCATGTGGGCATTTTGCATGTGTGTACAACATCCATACTAATGCATAGTGTGTGTTTCAACTGCTGACTGTAAAAGTCCAGCTTGACTTGTTTCAGGTAGTGAAAAAAAGAGAGAGAGAGAAAAAAATTTTTCCTCCTGCTCCCCCCCTCCCCCTGAACGTTGCTGGGATCCCTCACCACATGACTCCTGACTAGTCATTCTCCTCACCCCTGCATTTGTCTTCTTTAATAACAGTGAAAATAGCAAGAGATGAAAAAAGAGCGATGGAAAGAACCTGCATATTTGTCATTTCCGATTGTTTACCTTTTTCACGGCAAATTGATTTTTACATCTCCTGTTACTGGAAGCTCTCTGAGCTCGACTGCCAGGCCTGTCTGGCTCTGGCCTCGGCTGCCAAGCCCCGTCTCTGGGCTTTATGACCTGGCTCTGGGGAGGACTTTTAAGGCTTTCAACTCACAAGTCATTTCAATGATACAATACTGCTTTTGTCCTAACCACCTTTGTTGTTTTCTTTCTCTCCCTGTATGCCTCTGACTCTCTCTTTCTTTTTATCTCTCAATCTCCAATCCTTTTTCACTGGCTATGAGCGCGAGTCAGAACGACTTGGGCCCTTTTTTTCTTGTCCGTACCTGTTTGTTTGCAGGAAAGATGGACTTGTTGCATCATGATGAGTAAAAGCTATTGGACACACACACACACACACAGACACACACACACTAAAACCCTCCAGCTGACATTTAAGGCTTGCTGTGGGGCGAGCCGGGTTGAAGCAGGCTAGAGTTTCACTGTGGTGGCTGGGCGGTGCGCTGTGGTTCGGATCTTCCTGGGTTCTGGTAGGACTGAGGTTTGCCTGCAGGGACCTCCAGTGAGCCAGGCAGCAGGCCTGAGCTAAACTGAGGCCAGAGCCCGGAATAGTCCTCAGTACAGAGGGCAGGCCTAATGGTGTGTTTGTAAGGGCGAACCCAAACAAACAACCTGCAGTTTGAATTGAAGGACTGAGGCTCTCAGGCCAGATGCTGTCGAACGGGAGAAACACACACAAACACTCGAAACACACAGCGTGTATGTATACAGTAAGGCAGGGGCTGAAATAGACTTGTGGCAAAAGAAGTGCACCACGTACCTCCAGACTAAAGTCATGGCATCAGCCCTGCGCACATGTCTGGACTTCTGCCTCACACACAGCCTCTGTGTGTGTTTTGTGTGTGTGTGCATATGCTAACTGGGGTTCCACGATTTTTCTCCATATTCACACTAATGAGAGAAAACGGCCAGAAAACCTCTTCTGTAATTACTCCCCAAGGAGCCAGGTTTCAGCATGGCCATGGTGCATAAACAAATACATGCTCACACACACACACCCACACACACATGTACAGTATGCTGATGCATCTGAAACAGAATGAGGCTGACATTTAAAATGTGTTCACCTGTTGAAAAGTGTGTGTGCGTGCGTGTGTATGGGAGCACGTGTAAGTGTAAGTGAATGAGAGAATAATATCAGTGATAATAATCATATCATTATGGAAGGTAAGGACATCTGCTAATTAGAACCCTAAAAATAAATGTGTGTGTGTGTGTGTGTGTGCGCATGTATGAAAGTGAATAAACAAACATTAACACCATTCACCTCACAATTAGACCCTTCTCAACTTCGCCTACACAGAGTGGTTGAACTGAGTCCAGTCTCTCGTAATGACAAATTTAAATGGAGCTTTGCCATAAAACACTAGTCTTGCTTTATGTGAGTTTGCGTGTGTGTGTGAGCCTGTGTGCATGTGTGTCAGAGCGAGAGAGGAGGAGACTGGGAGAGAGATAATGGGGCATACATAAGGTCAATGTTTTTATGAAATCATCGTCTTTGTCACACTGCATCAGTTCTGACTTTTCTGCATTTAATAGCGCCTTTAATTCAGCCAATGTTAGCCTGCAGCAGCTTTTAACAGCTACAATAGTCTTATTCAGCACACACACACACACACACACACACACACACACACTTGCACAATATTTGAAAACCTGCTCACACTCTGACAAAGAAGCAGAGATATATGACAAAAAAATCAGGCAATCATTTTGTCTGTCTGTGAGTGAATAGTTGGGAAGGGAGTCTTTGAGGCTGACACACACACACACACACACACACACGCACGAACACACACACACACACACACACACACACACACACACACACACACACACACACACACACACACTCCCTGCCCAGTGTTTGTGGTGGCGGAGCACAGCTGGTAACATCTGGATGTATTTTAGAAGTGTTTACATTTCCAAAATGCTGAAAAACTACACAGAAAGAGAGAGACAGGATTCTGAAAAACATTGCAGGTGCCAGAAGAGTAATAAAGAAAGGAGCAAGTCCCAAAAGAAGATTGTTTAAAATCTATCACAGCACAGTTAGTTCACTCACACACACACACACACACACACACACATACACACGCTCATAACCGTTGGCCAATTGCAGTTATTGCCATAATCCCGGTCCAACAATAACTGACATCTGGTGCACTAATTGGCAGACTACAGCTTCTCCGTCTGAGTTTTGTCCCATCAAGCTTTCCTTACTGTAGCCGCTCAAATGAAAACAAAGACTTTGCATATCGGCTTCACAACGCGCCATGTCTTTACTGCTTACCAGCTGACAACCACTCTTACGCACTCACTGCCACACACACACACAACAAAGCTATGTCTGTGCACACACTCGTGCAGATGCATGACTACAGGCGCACACACATACACAAAACAGCTGCATTTCCATTTTGCTTCCCCTAAATGACGAAAACACAAAAACAGTTGGACTTCATACCGCCTAATCAAAGCTGACATCCAGTACATCTCTGCGAGGTGACGTCAACGATGAGGAGACGCACACACAAACAGACACACACACACACACACACACACACACACACACACACACACACACACACACACACAGAATCTATGGGATGTAATTTCAGTGATTGGGTGTAATTTACCAGTGTAAGTTGAAACCAGACAGGGCAACTAGAGTGATCCCTGCTAGATCAAAAACAAACCATACATATTGGGGTGAGGGGCAACACACACACACACACACATGCACAGGCTTACACTCAAGGTATGCTGGAAACTAACACACTCACAGTGACTTTCGGAAAGAGAAAAGAAGGCCCAGGTTGCCTGAGGTGTTACAAAATGGCGATGTGCTTTACAAGAAATTAGTATTTGAATATTGTCCCACGCAAAGTGTCCTTGGGATCATGCTAATCCGCTCAGGTATGCCGCTTTCCCATGGTCCAACCTAACCTCAACACATACACACACACACACACACACACACACACACACACACACACACAGGGGAGATTATTAAAGCGACCTCGTGGCACATGGAGGTTCCTGATGGATTTAACATCAGGAATGATTGTTAACTTTTAGGACTAAAAAGACTGGGAGTGACTCCTGAGAAAAACAGAGCTCTTAGCCAGACAAATGGATCACATGACAACTGGGCCGCAGCAGCAGGGACCCCTGGGAAAACGGCACAGTGCCATCTCTCAGATCACACAGACTCAGGAAGCCAAGCAGTAATGACGCTCTGCAGCTCTATCATATTTAGGTATGAATATACCATTCACGTGTGTGGGGCTGAAGTGGTTTTTGCCGTGAATGTGTGCATCACAGTCAAGTGGTTAAAGGAAAAAAAAAAAAAAAAAAGATAATCACCGTGAAATAAATTAAACCTATTAAGAGGAACATATGCTCAAGGTGACAGAAGAAATTAATTTGGCTCAACTATTGAGACCCATACCTCCACCCCGCTATAGGATTTCTACCAAACTAATTATCACGCTCCACTTTCAGAAATAATAAGGAAAGTACTTAATAGGTTAGGATTCACCCCTGCATTCATATGTCCATTTAACATCCCTGCTTTCATGCCCACACACTCTTGCCTTAATGCAATTTCACATCCGCGATTTAAAATAGGGGAAGGAATTATATTTCAAGTGGTGTCAGGATTAGAATATACAAGCAGTGATATTAAAATACTGTAAGGTCTTATGTGTGTGTGTGTGTGTGTGTGTGCGTGCGCCGAGGCTTTCTGAGTGGCTGAAGCAGAGGTAAAGATGTTAAATAATGTTTTTGTCACAGTTTAGGACGACGGAGGAATTACAATGAAACTACAGATATCTGATTAGTCTTTTCTCGCTGTATATTAATTTTGTTCCCTCTCTCGCTTTATGCCGGGTTTTAATTTTTAAACAGAGCGCAGATATGGAAAGACCCCCAAGTGTGTGCTCCTACGCCCGGCAACTGGAGTCTGTTTATCTAGTCAGCCATTCGCTCCAATTAGAACAACATCCAAATGCAACTATTGTTTCATTTCAAACATTCTTTAAAATTAAAATCACTTTTTTTGTGTTTTTATTCCCCCCTCTCTATACTTACGCACCGCTGCATTAGCATTCCGGCGCTCCAGGCTATGGAGAAAGTGCCAAGTCAAAATGCAGGTTAGGCCAGTTTTGTTCATTATCGGTGCAACATGAGTTAAGCATAAAATACATGAATAAAAAGATTAAGCAAGCCCTTAAGAAGAGTTTTATCAAAATTATGTTTTTCATTACTTATTTTTCACAGAATATAAATGCAACGCAACATTAATCATGCATTTGTGGGGATCTTTCTTTGAACTACAGCTCTTTTCTGCTTGTTTCTTTGTGTGTAAGTTTGTGCCCAGGGAGAGATACAGGACACTTGTCAAGGAGAGGAGTCAAGATCCTGATGAAGACTGAGGATTACTTTACATCACTTCCTCTGAGTACAGCTCACACCACACAGCCAAACTGCCCATAAACATCTCCTGTGCCCAAAAGCACCAGCTCAGCTACTGTCCGAAACATCTCGATATAAAAAAAATAAAAATACAGGGAGACTGAGAGGGAGAGGTCTATTAAGTGCTGTGGTTTTCTATTAAACTCTAGTGGAGGCGGGGGAGAAAAGGGGAAGAGGAGTTCACATTATCTAAGAGAATTCCAATTAACACTCTCCCCCTCAGTAATTAGCTACTAAAATAGCTAGCGAACAAACCCAAAATCCCAACCCTGACGCCACCGCGCTGCCTAATTAATTCTCAAATCAGGAGCATCTGATGCAGAAAGGAACCTGATAGTGTAGATGACAGACAGACTGGTCAGAATAAAACCACGGGGACGAGTGTTTAAGTGTAAATGAACACACACACACAAAAAAAACTGTGCCTGCTTGTGAGCTCAGCGTTTTTTGTTCCTCATGATCTTTGCTACATTACTTTTCTATGGAACTGTCTCTATATTTTAAAAGAGAAAAATACTAGTTAAACTAATCAGAAGACGCATTAAGTCACTAACAAAAGCATATGCCATTCATTTACCTCACTGAGGGAAACAAAAAGTTGAATAAGTGAGATAAAATAAGAGATAAAAAACAAAGGAAGCAGCATACTGAGCGATCTGGGCCGAATAAAATGAAGAGAATGAGGGAGGGAAATGTGAAGCGAGGGCCGGAGCCAGAAAAGCAGATATCTTTTAGCCGTCTGCCGCTCATTTGCTCCTTCACTGGTCAGTTCTTCCACTGTTTAATGCAAACAGATGAGGCCTTTTCTCGCTCTTTTTCCAAATCCTTTCTTTTTTAACGGTGGCTTCTTGGCCTCGGCAGTAACGTCAGCACAGCGTCTATTAAAACAGCATGTGTCCCAGACTGTTACACACACACACACACACACACTTAAAAACACACATACACTCTGCAGTTGGACACTTTTTTTTTGGTGAACTTTTAACCTCTTTCCATGAAGTGACATCAGGGGCATGGGGGTTGAGGTGTGCCGAAGGTTTTCACACACGTTGCTGACGGTGATGAAGATAAAACGTATACAATCAGAGGCGGGTATCACAGAGTCATCTATCTGCAGCTCCTATCAGTGACCAGTGCTGATGGATAACAACACAGAGATAAACTCAATCAGCCGACAACCCACCTGGCCACAAGGTGGGCTGTAAGATCCAACTCTAATAATACCAGCCTAATTCATCTGCTTTTCAATATGTGCATGGCGGCCTGTTTCAATTAGACCTCTAGCACACACAGACACACACACACACAGCTTATGGTCAGTACTGTAGCTCTAGCAGTAGCTTTTAATATGTTGAGATACCCATCAGGTAGATTTTACACTGATTTTTGCAGCCCACACACACACACACACACACACACACACACACACACAAACACATGTAAACTACACACACAGACGCAGTGGCTCATTATAAAAAACACACGCTGTCACACACTGATGTGTATCTGGACAAGTCAAACTGTGATAAAGTCACTCTTCAACTACAGCAATCGATGGAAGTAATTTATTTACCTCACTAGGCAATTTCTGCTCTGTCTTCAGAGAGAGGGAGAGAGGGAAGACGAAGAGAGGGAGAGAGAGAGAGAGAGAGACAGGGAGATTTGGCAAGCATGTGTGAGTGGTGTGTAAATTAATCTAGCAGCAGTGAGATCCAGAGCCATGTATAAGTCCATAAAACAAGAGGAGGTTAAAGCAGCTCACATCATACACACACACATCAGGCAAAGGTCCAACGCCAAAACCACTTCTTCCAGAGAGAGAAGAGACGTGAAACGTCATCTAGGTTCCATTAATGTGATGTGCTATCCCTGGATGCCACTAAAAAAAAGAAAAAAGAGGAAAAAAAGAACAGTTAAGAGTCCTTTCTCCTCCTTTTTTCTTTCTTTCTTGCTGTCTCTCCATTCAAAAGCAACACACACTGGAGAGAGGCCTGTCCACGGTCCTTAACTTTAACTCAATGAAATAAAAGGCACTTAACTAAGCCTCAATGATCGATACAAACACTGCTGCTGGCTGGTGCTCACACACACCACACACACACATACACGCACACACACACATGCAGACACACACTTATCCCACCTCCTCAGATGCTCATGCATATGCATGTCCATTGTGATTTATGCATCCTGGCGGGGGTGTGAGCCTATCTGAGAGCAAGGCCAACACACAGGTCAGCTCATTTGTAAATCAGTTGCCTATTTATGGATGTGTATGTGTGAGTGTTTGTGTGTGTGCGCATATCTGTGGCTGTTGTGGCTGTGTGCTGTGCCTATAAATCTGTGTGTGTGTGTGCGCATGGGTAGAGGTCAGTGTTGGAAACAGGCTCATAATCACTGTAGCGCCTTCATTCATTATATTTATTGAATTCTTTCCAGCTTCTGCTCTCGGTGTGTGTAAATCACACAAGTTCTATGCTATGGGTTGTGTGTGTGTTTGTGTGTGTGTTCCAAGTTGTGTCCGCTGAGTGCTGACTACTTCTGCCAACCGGCGCTCTGACCCCTGTTCGCTGCAGCAGGAAGTCACCCAACTTTCTGACCTCTCTTATTATTCCCAGGGAAGGTTGGGGAAAAGCCTTTCGAAAAGGGCCTTCCCATCAGAGTGGCTGTCAGTTAATGGGGTCCCCGTGGTCTCCTCTGTCCTTTGCACTGGATTATGGGTAAAAAAATAAGACTAGATCTACACCCGAAGAGGTGTTGGGGGTTAAACGTGCGTCAATTTGTGGCATAATCTGAGAACTTACGCTTCTTTGCACACAAAGTGAGGAAAACATTGTGTGCTTTCCTTTGTGGAAATTCAGTGGTGTTGCTCCACCCTCCTCCCACCTCCTCTGAACAACAGATTTGGGCTAATAGGGCAGCTGCTTGTCCCCCCTCCCCACCTCCCCTAAAGCCTGCTATGCTGCTCCCCTTGCAACCCTTCCACCCCATCTCCCTTCCCTAAAAAAAAAAGCCCAGAAGGGAAGCCTGTTGTTTTCAACTTGTTTTTGACGTGGCTGTGAATGGAAAAGTTCCAACTGTTGGAACGCTCATTTAATTTGTCCACTTTTTTTTCCCTTGAGTGTTGCTTTGGACATATTTCCAGATAATTTAAATGATAGCAATGAAAGGAATAAAACACAGTGTGCCATGAGGCTGTCTGTTTATCCATCTATCCATCTATCTAGCTGTCTGTCTTCCCCTCTCTGTTTTGCTACGTTGTCAACACAGGCGACCGTATCCCAGAAATAAACCCCGCACCAGGCCGGCCAGCAACCACGATTTGTAACGTCATCACTCACACACACACACACACACAACAGTTTATACTCTCCACAATGCAAAAAATGTAATTTGGAAAACAAGCGTCTGGATATACAAGAAAAAAGAAAAAGAAAAAAGGAAGAAATATGAAAATATTACAAGCTATTGCAGCACAAAAAAATAACACCAGGGGAAACACTATGGAGATAAAACCCCTCAAACACACACAATCAATCCCTCGTGGCGTGGGTAAGTGAGCTCGTAGAGATGCTTCAATGGATTGAAAACTATCACGCGCCCAATCACATAAGACAGCGGGGTCTGACCTCTGTGTGTGTTCATTTGTGTTTGTTTGTTTGTGTGTGTGAGGGGGGTGCCCATGTGTGGAACTGGAGCCAAACTGTAAGCCATATGCCATTCTCCCTCTGGTGCCAGCCAACCACCCCCCTCGCCAAACCACACACACACACACACACACACACACACTCATAAACACACTTGTACATGTACACACACACACAGGCTTCCCTGTGTGTTATAAAAAAAAAAAAAAAAAAAAAAAAAAAAGCCCCTCCACTTCATTAGGAAAGTAAACACAAGTGCTGTCTGAAGTGGCTAATTAGAGACTAATTACTCCCTGCTCGTTACTAATGCAAATTAGATTACGCTGCTTAACTTCCTCGTGTCCACAACGCTGCTGTTAATTGAGGCCTTTTGAAATTAAATTACCCGCTAATTAGCATATCAAAACCATTAATTCTGAGCAAGGAGGGGAGGAAAAAAAACAACAACAAATGCCAAGTTTTGCTAATGCGTTTTGCTAATTGAATATGTGCGCTCAATACAGGGGGTTTGTGCCAGGAATACCTATTCAGCTGATCAGCGTGCATTTTTGTGTACGTGTGTGTGTGTGTGTGTGTATGTGTGTGTGTGTGTAAGCAGCCGCACAGAAACACCATGCATCATAAGAGCAGCATATAATTAAAGGAACCGTTCCATCTCTCCAAACGCTTTGTCAATATTTCCCTCTGAACGCACGACTCCACTGATGTTCAGCGAGCAGGGAGCGAGGGGATACAGCAGAGACTCAGAGAGAAAGGAGTGTGAGAGGGGATGGATATTCATCTCATGAGAGGCAAAAGAGCCACTGTATGTGAATGTGGAGTGTGTGTGTGTGTGTGTGTGTGTGTGTGTGTGTGTGTGTGTTGCAGTGGTATGTGAGCGGGGGTTAGCGTTTGTCCAAGCCTTCTTTGAAGTAAGGAACTCTGTCTCTCTGCTGCTCTCCTAAAGCCCCGGACCCCCCGCCAGCCTTTTTCTCTGGCCCCTCTTCACCTCTGCTACAATACCTGTCCAATTAGGGAAACATACACACACACATACGTCCACATTTATGGCTGCTAGCAGGTGAACAGCCCAATCTTTCCTTCAATCAAAGCTGATTTTTTTTCTCTCCCCCTCTCCTCTAACTGAATAGATGATTTGAAACTTTGTGGATTAGAAATGGTGAGCATATTCATGGCCCGGGCCTACTCGCTTATGAATAAGAGAGGAGACACACAGAGAAGCCAGGAGCTATTAGCTACTTTAATCTGCTGACGAAATAAAAGAATCACACATCTAAAGATCCATCTCAGCTTTGCATGTAAAACCAGCGGAAATAATGTCATTCTGAACAACTCTCCTTTCCCTTTTCCTAAATATCTATCCAATCAGGGTGCGTGAAAAGCCCCATTCAGGTTGGCCCTTATAAAAGTTTCATCTTATTACACTTTCCAACTTCTCATTTCATTATCCCTATAATGGCAGATGAGAAAAAAAAAAAAAAAACGAATGGTAAAATTGAGAGGTAGCCATACAAAAAAATTAAATAACCATGATAATTAGATGTAAAGATATTATAATTCCTTTAACAGGATGCATAGAAACTGCTGCTCGACAATATTTGCCCTAATTGCTAGAATTATCATATTAACCAGTTACCATTTGAGTAAGTTGATTAAAAAATTGATTATTCGTCTATTTCTTTTAGGAGTTTCTTAATCAAAATCTTACATCCTTGAAAAATTAATTTGAAGCCGTTTCTTATCAGTTAATTAAATCGGGTTGGAAGTCATTTTTTCTGCGCGGCATGATTAGAACGGTTCTGTTCTCTTCTGTTCAGACACCATGACGTTAGAGGGGGAACTTTTCACTGTCTCATCAAACATTCACAACCACAAGAATAGGACTTCTTTGAAGGGCCCGCCGCCTTTTTTTTTCTCTCTCTCTTCCAAACCTCTGCCTTTCTGATAAATTGTGCTTTACCCAATAGATCTTTCTTTCTCGTTAACACATTCTCATTAACGGACAGAGAAAGCGAAAGGAGAGGGGAGGGGAAGAGAGGAGGAGAGCGGTAAGGAGAGGCAGAGGGGAGTGGGGGGGGAGGGAGGGAGGGAGGAAGAGTGGGGGGGGGGGGGGGGGGGGGGGCCAGGGGGGGAAAAAACAGGGCAGAAAAAAAAAAACGGAACCAGTGGCAGAGATAAAGTCAACGGGAGAAATGAATACACTGACAAATTTTAGCACACAATGAAGAAAATTAAATATAAAGACAACATGGGTGCACACATACAACGTTGCCTGGGTGACAGCCTTGGGGTGGTCTGAGCTGAGACTAAACAACTAAGCCAGGAGCTAAAACAAGACCTGCTGTTACTACAGGAACCCAAACCTTCTACTACCTCAGTCATTTAATTTTGGCAATACCTTCTGCCACATAAACGTCTTTATTTTGTCAAATTAAACTTGAAAACAGCACGTGGCAGGTGGGTGCTGGCGAAAATTGATTTTCCCGATATATATATAATAGATTTGACTTTGTTCTGTATGAATTCAAATTCGCAGCTTTAAAAACTACACATCAGCGGGTGACTTCACCTCAGAAAACTAGTTTTCTATTTCTGGAAGAAGACTAATTATAAAGCTCTGCCCCTGGGAAAGAAAAGCCCCTCTTGAAGGAGAGAGGGAGGCAGAGAGTCCATTCAGCACTGGCATCAGTGGAATATAAGTTTGTCTCTCTCTACTTCAGCAGGCAGCAGAGCAGAACCGAACAGATACAGCGCGCTCCACTCATCTGTCCATCCCCGACTCCTCGGGGAGGTATGGGAGGAACGGAGAGAGAGGGAGGGAGGGAGGGGGGTTCAAAAGGAGAATTAAAAGGAGAGTCGGTGAGGATACAGAGCAGTATGGTGAGTCCCTCTGATTGGATAATGAATTGAATGATTATAAGAGCCTGGCTAGTAAAGTTACGCAGAAATCTCCGCTCGTCATCAGCCAATCAACACGCTCCCTCATCAACCAATCAAACCCCCACCCTGAGGGGTGCGGTGGGGAGAGTGTGTGTGTGGGTGTGTGTGTGTGTGTGTGTGTGTGTGTGTCTGTGTGTGTGTGAGGTGGGGTGGGGGGGTTCTATTTGCTCTCCCATCTGCCTCTCTCCCCATATTCCTCTCTCTCTCTCTCTCTCTCTTTCTCTTACAACACGTCATCCTGTCTTTGGTACAGCTGCCCTCATCTTTCTCCGTGGGAGACAGAGAATTCTCAAAGCCACAATTACCGCACAGAACTATCAATTTCCCCTTCAATTAACCCTGTGGGAAGAGAGGGGACGAGGGAGAGGAAGGAGAGAGCCGAGAAGGGGATGAGAGATTCAAATTTGGGATGAAGAGGGCCACCTCGCTCCGCTCCTCCTCCTCCTCCTTCCTCCCTCACGTCCTCCCCCCAGGGTGCAGTCATGTGTTTGGGCTGAGGAGGGAGAGAATTACACCTCCTTGGGATGAACTTGACCCCGCCACTGGAGGTCAAACAAGTTACTATACAGCACAGGCCCCCTATTCTCATTACCAGCAAATAGGCCCAGCCACTGCTCCACTAATGCAGACTGTGTGTTAATAACCAGCACTGAAATCACAGCACAGAGCTGTCGAAAGCTAAGAGAGAGATAGACAGAGAGGCAGGGCAGCGAGGAGGAGGATGAAGGGGAAGATAGGGGAGAGAAAAAGGGGTGAAGGGGAGAAGGGGAGGGATTAGGAGGGGGCGTGAGCTCAGGAGTTGTGTTTCTTAGATCAGCGACTAAGGGCCTGCGAGCCGCAACAACGGACAACTGTGACGGCATGCCTGCTCTCTGTGCTCTGCTCCCCTCTCCTCCTCTCCTTTGCTTTCAAACTTCCCCTTCCCACCTCCTCCTCCTCCTCCTCCTCCTCTCCCCTCCACCCACTCTCTGAGCGAACCCCTGGGGGAGCCACTCAAACCAAACCCAGCCTTCAGCAAAGTTTTGCAGGCAAACTTTTCACAAAGCCCCCAGAAGCCGTACGCTTGCCTGACACCACGGTGCATGGCAGGGTTTCACTGCCACTCCCCCTCCCTCCTGTCCTCTTTTTTTTTGTACTTTAGTCCGTTCCTCCCGCAGTCCCCTCCCTCTTTTACGCTGACTACTTTCCGAGGCTAACGCACTGTGTGACTGACCTTTAGACAATGGAAACCTGCAACAGCAGAAGTTGCCGATTAGGGCTACAGGTTGCATACAGCAGCGCTGACCTTCACTCAGCAAATGGGCATTGTGGTGTCTGCTAATCCAGCACCCCAAAGGCTGCCTTTCAACCTGGTAATAAATGCCCTCAGTCCTTGAAGAAAATATTCCTGTGATTGTGCTTCAAAAAAGTCTCATAATGGAAAAAGTAGAAGTCTATTTTTTTGTCCCTTGTCATTAGTTGTTTTTGTCAGAGAATCTGGCTAAGATCTCTGTTTTCTCCCGTGTTCTCCTTGTCCAGGGACAAGTAGGTGTGCTGACAAAACACTACATTCACGTCTCACTACAATCACAAAATAGACTAAATAAAGACTTCTCACACTGAATATAAATCTTTGAAAGAGTAACAGCACCTATAGGCCAAAGTTTACAAACCAGAATTATTTGGAATATGTGTGAATGCACTACAGTGATAATGCCTTGCTTCTCTTACATGAAGTTTGCTTGCAAAATACTTCAACAAACAGATATTAAAAAGAAAATGTTTTTTTTAAAAAATGCTTTACAAAAACACGCAAGAAAAAAAAAACAGCTTCTCAGGGACTGCTGAGAGACTGAGCTTGTGATTGACCTTGCATTGAGTCTTGTCATTTCAGTCATATAGAATAAATGATTCCTATTGAAATGGGGCCTGAGGAGAGGTAGCAAATGTTGGAGGTAAACTGTGATGACAGCTTGGATGTAATGAAGAGGCTGAGGAAACACAGAGCCATGATAATTAGGGACAACAGGCATGACAGGGAGAGGAGGAGAGGAGAGGAGAGGAGAGGAGAGGGAGAAAGGGAGAGCACAGACGGGGGGAAAGAGGAGATGGACAGGAGAAAGTGCAACAGAATGAGAGGCGAGGAGGAGAAAAGAGAGACAGCGAGTGTTGAGTCCTTCACAGTGAGCGACTATCGGAGCTCTGACAGGGAAAAGAACACTTTCCGACCAACCACCGACCAGAAACGAAGGCAGCCCTGGCAAAAGCAGGCACGCATGCTGTGTGTGTGTGTGTGTGTGTGTGTGTGTGTGTGTGTGTGTGTGTGTGTGTGTGTGTGCAGCTTCAAGAGTGACACAGAAGCATCCTTCCCGATGCATAAAAAAAGTAATAATTTTTAAAAATGGACAACATTTTCTTTTTGTATGTCTCGTCATGAGTTGACCAAAATTGTCTGTGGAAGTGGGGAAAACGTCTGTGTTTAAAACATTGTTTTGTGCCTTTGTAGATACAGTGGAACGGTGAGAGTGTGACAGCAGAATATTTGAATGATGTTTTCTCTCTTTTAATCCAGGAAAAAATGTTTTAATTAATTGTTGAAAGAAAAAATAAAGACATTTATTTAAAACTTGAATTGATGTATTGAAGTTGAAAATGAAAAACTACGGCACACGTTAAAAAAACAAAAAAACAAAAACAATAAGAAAACTTTTCTTTAATTAACATGGAATCTGATAACAATAAATATATTTTAACCTTATCATATGCAGCCTATTAAAATTACTTTAATAATTACCTTGGCTTGAACAATGAGCCCAAAATCTAAAAACTCAAAGTCTTCTCTACTTTTGAACAGCTCTTTAATTCTTGTTTTTCGGTGCTCTCTACCTTCCTTTCCTCTCACCCCCTGACCAGCATTCTGCTGGCAAACAGCTAACGCTGCTTCAAAGGCCAACAGCCCACAACGCAAACACACACACACACACACACACACACTCTGCCTTCTGTCTCCTCAGGAACATGAGAGCTGGCTCTAATTCACAGGCTGGTAAAGCTGTGGTGGACAGCAATCTTGATCTGGCAGGATTAGGCTACTTTTATTTCCCCGAGAGCCACGGGGAGGGGTGTAGAGGGGAGGGAGGTGTGTGTGTGTGTGTGTGTGTGAGGAGTGGGGTGGGGTGGGGGGGCTAAAATCCTTCTACAAATGTCAGACAACGACCGGTGACCAGGGGCTGCGGAGATACACACACACGCAAGCTCACACACTCATAAACACTCGTGAAAAAGCCCAAAGTGCCACCCGGAGAAAAGACTCATCACTCTCCGTCTCATCAGTCAGAGGAAGAAGGGATGTGGGGGCAAGAAGGGAGCAGAGGAGGAGAAGGAGTGAGGGAAGGAAGGAGGGAGTAAGAGGGAGGGAGTAGGAGGGAGGGAGGGAGCGGGGAGGGAGGGGGGATTACACAATTATTCAGATAACAGCTGGGTATAATCTAGTGGCAGATGTCTCTCGGTCAACAATGCCCACCACACACAGGCGTGCATGTGTGTGCGCATACACACTAACAGAGTTTCAATGCCCAGCGAGCAGCCACAGAGTGAATAAACGGCCGCTGATGAACAAGCACCAACTACTTAACAACACAGCTCTCTATCGCTCTGTCTGGGAACAATGTTTTTTTATTATAAATCAGTGTCTGACGCGGGTGAAACAATCTATAAAAATAATGACAGAGTGAGTGTTTTCTATGTCTAAAAAATACACACAAGTTGGGAAAGTGACGACCTGTTTGCTTTTCTTCTCCTGCGACAGCCGTCTGAAAAACAAAACCTAAAACCTGAGGAATTCTGTCCAAGGAGGAGAGAGGTGGAGGGTCACCGGATGATTGACAGTTAATTGTAGTCGCACACACACACACACACACACACACACACACACAAGTATACACACATGCAGAACAGCATCCCTCTCGTCTGTGAGCGATCTCCAAGACTCCCGATAGTGGCTCTAGCAGGCACCATCCTCCCCCTCCCTCTCTCCTCTGTGAAAAGGCCACTATAGAAGCCATAGAGTCCGCACCCCACTGGGCCGAGCCTGTACAGTCTCTTCACCTTGAGAGCCACAGCAGGAGGAAACAGAGGAAGAAAAGAGACGAAGGACAGAAGTTGACGAGACGAGAGACAAAGAGAGCATGTAGCCTTTTTCTGAGGGCCACATCACATTTATCATATTTACTCTGAAAATGATCTCTGGATGTTTCTTCCAGAAGTTTTTGGAAAACTTAACTCCCAAGCGAACAAATCTCCATGTGGGGTTACGCGCGGCGGAGGTGGATGGAAGGGCGGCCCGAGTGAGCGTTGAGAGCGAGCTCTGTCAATCTGTCAAGCCAGGCAGCCTATTGTGATTCAGTTTA
The DNA here is from genome assembly GCF_011397635.1 of Epinephelus fuscoguttatus. Classification (NCBI taxonomy): domain Eukaryota; kingdom Metazoa; phylum Chordata; class Actinopteri; order Perciformes; family Serranidae; genus Epinephelus; species Epinephelus fuscoguttatus. Next base: position 36,840,153 of record NC_064752.1, read on the forward strand.
ACACTGGTTAACAGCTCGTCCTGTCAGGGGATGGATCATCCCACGGCGCCTCACATGCTAATAGCTTAAGTAGGCATCCCATGTCCCCCGGAACTAATACCATAAATACTAATACCATAAAAGAGCGGTGCACGCCAACGCTCCAGCCTCACTTTCGCCTGCGTTAGCCAACATCCCGATACTTTACGGATTAGAAAACATAATGAGATGCATTTAAATGGTTATTACTTCCCCGGTCCAGGACGGCAAGGAACAGGGACAAGGGGAAATACTGCATTGCTAATTTCCTATCTTTGTATGTTAATGTAAAGTCATCCTGGCTGAAGCAATTCACTCTGACGCACATCAGAATGTAAAAGAAATCAGATTAATGATAGATCTGATAACTGCAGTCAAACAGACATCTCAGGAATCAAACAAAAAATGAAATGAGCGAAGAAATCTAAAGAGGAAGTGTTGTTATTTGCCAAGAACTCGTAAAAGTGATTAGAGTTCAATCAGGTTGTAGCTGAGTTTATGGACCTGGATATGAATCCCTGTGCGCTCCTCCTCTTCTGTGAATCTCAGCGTTTTATCGGAGCGTGCATTCGTGCGCTCGGCAGATTTTTACCGCCACAGCACCACGGACAGACGAGCACTCAAGAGCTGTGTAACGCTTCTTTGCAGTCAGATGGTTTATGAAATGTGCAAAATGCGTGTGCGCGTCTCTGTGAGCGTGTGTGTGTGTGTGTGTGTGTGTATCCATAACATTCAGAGTCTTGCGCTTCACAGCTGTCACCTACCCTTCACAGCCATCCTTTCAATACACATTAAAGCAGTGCTGCAGAAAGTTTAGTCACATTGTTGTTCTGAGCGAAGCTTTCCACTGATCTGCTCCCTCGGTTCCCCCCCGCTCGATTGACGGCTGCCCTGTCAGTTTGTCGCGGCGCTTTAGAAAACACCAACGGCTCTCTGATGAAGTGCTTACAAAAAGGTCATAGGGTGGAGGCGATGGAGAGGAGGGGAGCCGACTACTGAGGGAGAGGGAGGCAGGGGAAAAGGAAAGGGAGACGGGACGGAGTGAAGGAAAATCCATAACACAAATACAGCTGTCAGAAGCAATGCAGAGTTAGCAGGGGACACAACGACCGATGAGAGCTTTTTTTTTTTCTTTCATGAAGACGCTCTGCTCAAACACAACAGGCGTTCTCTCACTTTCAACACACAACGCTGTTCGGGTGTTTTTTCTGCTATCGCTGACCATCTCGTGGCCTCTACCTGGCTGTGCCGCTGACCTAATGATCCTCTTTCTCTGTGTGTGGACTCAAACTTGATAGCCTTACTTCACAATCTGTGCTCTCATTCCCCCAGACTCCACAGCCACAGCCCTCTCCCTCAGCTCCAGCCTCAGGTGCCAAGCGCCACTCTGGAGAGGCTGATCTAATGCTTCCTCAGCTATAATGACCCACGCCTTAAAAAACCACTCGCACTGTCGTTTCCCTCTTTTTCGACCAGCCTTTCACTCATATGCTGTATCTTTCTGTCCGTCCCGCTCTTGCTTCCCTTTCCCCCCCCTGTGCCCATAGGAAACAGTCTCTTCCGCTCTGAGCTGTTGGGTCACTCCTTCCCACATCCATCAGCTGTTAATGGGCCAGTGCTCTGTGGAGCTGGAGCAACATCTCTGAGCCGGCCTGCCTCCCAGCCACCCCACACACACATCAGAAAAGCTCATCTGAAACGCATGGACATGTTAATGACCACAGGCTAAACCACTGTGTCAAGCGAAATGATTACCTTATCAATCAGAGGGAGAAAAGTGCGTACATTTGAAGGAATGAAGTTGGGACTGCGAGCACCGCCGCTGTCACCACAGATGCGATGACAGCTCTTTCAAAAGGCACAAAAGGCAAAAAAAAAAGGCGACAAAGGACAACACTCTCTCTCACAGGTGGTCAGCTTCCTAAAGGCATCTTCTCGCTTTCCTCCGCCGTCCTGCAACTTTCCTGCACGCCGCCGCCTTCTGACCCGTCACGAAAAACACGTCTCATCTTTGAAAAATGCGTGGGATTTATTATATACGCACACTGACAGACAAACACACACACACACACACACACACACACACACACACACGTATTCAGCCCTCAACTTCTCCTAAATAGCAGGTTCAATTAGAACCACATGTATAATCAGGCCTCAGTCTACAGCAATGTGGCGGCACTTTCACTGTGCAGTCAATCACTTCAATACACAACCAGAACACTCCCCCCCTACTTACTGGCTGCCCATGAAGAATAACACCTTCATTTAATCCATTAATTTGTCAATTATATTTCATTAACATATTTTTAAATACGTAACAAGCCGTAATTGCTAATGTAATGGTACTCAGTGATTACATATGGAGATGTTTTCTTTTTTTTTTAATCTTTTTGCAGCACATGAAAAGGACATTTTTTAGCTATAAAATTCAGAGAGATACTAAATTAAAGTATGTTTTATTTTAACACATAATTGTTGCAGTCTGTATAAAATCTTACCCTACACTGTTTCCACATTTAAAAGCCCCAAAACATGTTCAGCTCAAATGCGCACACACACCCTGCAATAACAGCAGCTTCAGGACCAACACTTGAAATAATTCCATTTATGCTTTCGCTCCCTGCACGGCAACATTTTTGCTTTCCTCAAACCCCATCTAAAGGATATTGAAAATTTAACCATTTCAGCTTTTTGAGCAGGTAATGCACTAAGTGCTGCAATAGAAGTAAACCTGCGAGTATCTATCACGGGTCAAATCCTACATGTATAGCAGAGTCGTATACGGGTGCTCTTCAACATCACTTTGGAGCCAAAAGCCCACTCAGACTTGTGGGCTTGGGATAGCAGGAGGGCTTTAATGAGGAGAGCGCGAGAGATGGAGAGACGGACAGGCGAGCCATCAACGCTACCGACGCACAGGACATTTAAAACTTCAAATACTGTCCATTTTCACTCAAGCAGGACAGGTGAATTGAGAAAAAAGCACTCTTGTGCACACACACACTCCCGCACTCAGATATATACACTCTTCCACACATACATCCGCACGCGCTCGTGCTGGAGGTAAGGACTCTCTGAGTGAGTTTATGGACTAACACAATCATGTTGCTGGCTTTTAATCCTGCTTGAAGGGGTTTTCAAGCGCATGAGATTCATAGCCATTATTGCCCGTCTCTAGACGGTCTCACACGTGTGCTGGAGTCACACACCGGCACTCAGTCACACACACAGGACCGAGGCTGAAAAATCATCATTTAAGTAATGTGTCAGTAAGCATAACAGAAACAATTGTCTGGTGGAGAACAGAGTCTGAAAGTGATAAAAATCAGCAGCATGTGAGCGACTCTTACAAACAATGAAACAAAACAGGACATGGAAAAGACACAGCTGTCAAGAGGAGAGGGGGGGAAAAAAGCAAAGAGGGAAAAGTGTTGAGGCAAGTCAGATGAAAAAAGGTGGCAATGCTGAGGCAAACACGCAGACATGGACACACAATAGCCGACAGAGAGCAGAAAGAGTCAATCTGTCTCTGACACCTCTGGTTTCCTGCACACGTACACTCTTTTTTACCCAAATAACTACTTCTGCCTCTCAAATACTCTTTTGTATCATTGTCTCCTATTATATTTCCATGAAAAGCCTGCCACTGGTGTGATCAATGAGCAAAGCACATCATAGAAAGGAGAACTTTACAGTGGGTTTATACTGCTGCTAAATGCTGCAGTGTTTAAAAAGAAAAAGAAATAACAAAAAAGATCCTCTATCTTTTAGCAGCGTCTCACTGTTCTCCCTCAGCTCCGTTGTGGGTTTTATTTTCAAGGTTTGCGAGTGATTACCAGCCAGGCCATTTTAATAAAAAATGTACAAATAACTAAATTGTTCAGTGATGTGCATTTTCTTGTAAATCTCACGTGCAACTCAAAACATTATTCTTTTAGGGTAACTGAGACGTCTCAGCTGCTGAGGCTTCACTGTGCCAGGGAGAAATGAAGCAGCTGATGAACATGTAGCAGCAAGAATTTTTAAAAAAGCATTCAAAACTGTGCGAACAATTTTGTCCCATATTTATGGGAAATCATTTTAGCAAATTTAGCATGTAGAAAAGAATTACATGAGATGCACGAAGGGTTGCGGTCAAATTATTGTCACATTGCTGGATTTGTTTCAGGCGAGCTGATGTGCAATAACAAAAAAAAAAAAAATGTTTTTTTTTTGTCTGTTTCAAAATTAACAAATTCTTAAAAATTCTGGTCTAATTTTGCAGCTTTAAATAAAGCACAGAATGAAACTGTGAACACTAAAAATACTACTGTGCAGATTTTTATGCAACTCCATGTGTAATTCATCTACATGAAATAAACTTCTTTTTTTTTTTCTTTTTTTTTTTTAAACATCTTATTCTGCATCAGCTTTACACCAGAGGCTCCAAGCCGCCACAAAATACCTGCTTTCCTGTCTGACACCAGAAATGTGACAAGGTCATAAAACGTGATGAAGAGCTTTTTCATTCCCGCTGGATCTTCTATTAAAGTGCAATTAAAAGTGTGTCATCGCGTCGCGGAAATGCCACCACAGAGGACAGGAGGGGGGGTGTGGGGGGGTGGGTATGGAGTGAGGGGTGGTGGTGGTGTGTGTGTGGGGGGGGGGACACAACAGGAGAGAGAGGGACACAGTAAATAAAATTAATTATGCCAAATGCCCCGGCGCCCATCAATCACGGGGCAATAATGCCCGTGTCAGGGTGTGCACCCACACGGCCTGTATGCTTTTCTCTCAATGACAGACAACTAACAGCAATTAATTGTCGTTTCATCTCTCCCTCTTTTTTTTTTTTTTTGTGTGTCTGCAGCTTTCCATCACGCGGGACCTGAGTCCATCTGACATGATGTGGCTGATGTTTCATCTTTGATTTGATGAATGTTTTTTTTTCCCCCCCAGGAGCAGCAACTTCATTTTCACAGCACTTGTTGTGTTATTGCGCAAAATTAAGCCAAATTTAAACTGTTAATCTCATTACAATATGTTATTTTAAAAAATTATAGTCCCGGTAGAAAAGTTTTTTCTTTGCTCTAGGAGGAAAAGATAATTTTCCTCTGTGGTGTGGGCCTACTTTCAGGCGGTTTATGACTGCAAAAAGAAAGGAAAAACATGGGTCATGCAGAGGTTCTGGTGCAGACTTCAACCCCCTCAATTTCTAAATTTATAAAATCGTCAAAGCCAGCTTTTAATGTGCGGGAATATTTTTATATTTTATAATTAAAAGTATAACACGTGCGTTTTATTCCACGCAATAAGTCTGCTTTGTGAAATATAAAAACAGCTTTTACGCATCAGTTATAATGCATGAATTATCACAATCTAACCCCTAATTTTCTTAGTTAAAGTTTCACTGCACAGCTTTCCTCCACGCCCTGCTGCGTAAAACCATCTTTATGTTATTTAATTAATCCGGTGCACAGCTATAGAAAATACAACAAAACTCAGTGAGGTCACAAAATGCGGTTCCAATTTCAAAAGTCAAAATGCTTTGAAAAGAAAGTATTGTTCCCTGACCTATTGATATGTCCACAAGAAAGATAAAACAAGGGCTCTGTTATCTCCACTGAGGGGCTCAATCCCCGTCTTTTAATTTAATAAACCTTATTGTTTATTTATAACAAACAAAATGACAGTATTAAACTTGGAGGCAGAGTTAAGCGGCTGGGAGTTAAACAGGTATAAAGCGATGACAAAGCATTCACACGATGCTCACACGGCTGTGTAAAATTATCACCACATAACCCACGTCGGTGTTTATTATCAAATCCCTTAACAAGGCTTATTAACCGAGGGGACGCCAAGTGAAGTTTGTTGCCTCCATTAGAATCCGACATCTTAGTTTAGACAAACTTTTTTGTTGCCTCATGAGCGAGGGCTTCGGACAATGACACTTTCTCCAAAGCACCGGTCCTTTCACTCCACCAAAGTATGCTCTGATAAATTATAGGAGCTGGAATAATAAATTGTCCATGAAAATAAAAGGTCGGGTTAAATAAAGCACAGTTTGGGTATGACACGTGTGTGAAAGTGGCGATGAGATGGAAAGAAACTTCTGTCTATAGAAATTGGAAAAGATGGAAACTTCAAAGAGAGGTTTTAAAACGTGGCTGATAAGTTTAGCGTTCAACAAAAGCAAAGTTCAAATGAAACATACACGGAGGGAAGTGTGATCTCCGAGTGTGCCAAGCTGTGTAACACTCTATAACACCCTGTGATATTATTAGGCTGACTTGGAGGAGTTTCACAAACAATGTGCGATGAAAAAGTTGATGTGTTTTTGGCTTTAATGTGCGCATCAGAGAGTTTCAATGGAAGCACAGAAAAGCGAGGAAAAGAGTGAGGAAGGTAACAGAACAAGGGGGGAAGGAAAAGTGTAGATAATGCATCAACCTGTTCTCTTGTTTTCTGAAGAAGTCAACTTTCACGCCAGTGGTTGGACCATGTGGACAGCCCCGCTTCTGCTCCTCAAACCCCCGGCGTGTCCACTCTCTCTCGCGGCGACAAAGGGGGACACAAACCGACGGGACGATTTACAAAAAAAAAAAAAAAAAAAAAAAAATCGAAAAAAGAAAAACGGAAAGAAACAAGAGGGGAGAGAGAGACAGAGAAATGTAGGATCTAAGACCGCAGGACCATTACTTTAAACGACAAAGCGTGCTCGTTAGTCCTTTTCCTTTTTTCCCTTTTGTGTGCGTCCTCTCTCCTCGGAGTGGCCCCTCTGGAGTGAAGTCAGAACAATACTGCCGCTAAAACTCTGGCACTGTGCGCAAGTTGCCGCGGAGAAAGCGCGCAGCTTCTCGTCTTGTTTTGTTGCGTCTGCGTTTCCCCCCGCTATCTCTTCATGAGGCTCATTCAGCGCCAACGACCTCTCCACCGGTCCTCACTTTTTTGGCATCCCGTCTGTTGCTCGCTCGTTCGCTGGAAATCAGGGTTGAATCACTAGGGCTGTGTGAGTGTACGAGTGTGGGAGAGTGTGTGTGTTGCGAGGGGGACAGTTTGCTGCGCTACCGTAATGCCTCTAAAGCAGGTGCGCGTTTTCATCGCTTGCCCTATCCTCGCAGAGCCCTGGCGCACAATAGGAAAACAGCAGCCGGTGAGAGGTATCTCTCCCTCTCTCCCTCTCTCTCTCTCACTCTCAGTGTGTGTATGTATGTGTGTGTGTGTGTGTGTGTGTGTGTGTGTGTGTGTGTGTGTGTGTGTGAGGGGAAGGCACTGATCTTTTGACCTCTCTTTGCATCCCGGCTGAGTTGTGCTATTGTAGAGGCAGAGAGGAACAGATGTTAGCCTGCACAGAGTTTGAGCTCAGAAACAGTCCGAAACAAAGCAGGATCACCCAAACTGAGCTGGCCGAATATTAAACACTTTGATTTTCCACACTTCTTATTTTCATAGACAGTTTTACATGTGTGGCACTGGTAGATTTTTAAAAAATAAATATGAGTAACTTATATTTTTCCACTTTTTTTGCTCACGTGTGGTCCTGTTTCTTTAATATATATATTTTTTTAAATTTAATTTTATTTATTTTTAAGTAAATATACATAACATGTTTTTTTATCATATTTGCTCTGGACAGACTTTACATGGGTGATACTGGTCATGTTTTTAAAAAATATTTTACTTTTTTTTTAACTTGTTGGTCTTAACAGATCTTACATGTGTGGTATTGGTATTTTTTTTTTAATAAATATAAATTAAATGTTTTTCCTTTTTGCTCTTGACAGACCTCACATGTGTGTATTGAGATTTAAAAATAAATAAATAACTTTTTTTCCTACCCCTTTTGCCTTTGACACACCTTACATGTGTGGTATTGGTAAGTTTTTAAATAACCATAAATAACTTTTTTTTTTTTCTACCCGTTTAGCTCTTGACGGACCTCACATGTGTTGCGTTGGTATTTTTTAAAATAAATATAAAAAACATTTTTTTCCTTTTTGTTTTTGACAGACCTCATGTGTGGTATCAGTATTTTTTTTTTTTTTTTTAAAAAAGAATTATTAACTTATTTTTTTCTACCATTTTCACTCTTGGCAGACCTTACACGTGTGGTGGTATTTTTTTTAAAAAAAATATATTAAAATAACTTATTTTTTCCATCTTTTTGCCCTTGACAGACCTGATTGTGATACAACTTTCATCTCGTACACTGCATGGAAGCCTTTATATCGATTTATGCCAAAAAGATTTACGTGAACCTAAGAAAAGCTGTATTCCACAAATAAAAAAAAAAGAAGTGTAAAATCAGTTTAAGTGGGTTCACTCTTGTAGTACACTTACCTTGCAAATAGACAGTTATATTGTGATTGGACACATTTTACTGTCTGCCTACCTCGCTATGTCCTTTATGTATTTTGGAAGCTTGACAACTCCTTTCGCAGAGTTATTACCACCTTCCCCCCCACCACCACCACATTCATTTACTAATTGACAGCATAATCAGTGTTGAGATTACTGTCTCTGATGAAATTTGGAAATTACATCATACCTGTCGCTGCAAGAGAAAAAAAGTGAGGCGGTGAAGAAAAAAAGAGCGCCATAACTCATGAGAAGATCTTGGAATAATTTTGCTTTGGCCATTAAATGGGATTCTGCCCTCCTGCCTTTTCTCTATCTAAGCTTTTACCATTGGAAAATGATGGCAGTCCATCACAGCACCACCCAACAATGGGCCACAGCTGCAGTAAATCACAACACGTTCATTTAGCACGATCAATAGCACTAAAAAAATATGTGTGTGTATGTGTGCAAGTGTTGTGTGTTTGTGTGTGCGTGTGTGTGTGTGAGTACCCATATATTTTTTTTACTTACTCACCTCTCCTCAGGGCCTGACAAATTTTTTTGCCCGGAACACTTTGTTATATATCTCCAATAAATCTCCTGAGAAGTGGCGGGTGCTAATGTGAGCAACTGGATGGTGATGAGTGATGCTTTTTTAAGTGGGCTGTTATCATGAATGTGCACTTTCAAGTTTGATCGACAAAATGAGACAGTATTATTAAAGGAAAGTTTATAACTGAACCCCAGCGGCTGTGCGTGTGGTAACTTAAAATCCTTACAGCGACAAACAACCTGACTCCTATGGCTGCAGAGAAGCTCCATAGCGAGCAAAGAGACTGAATCATCCATGAGCTTATTGTTGTGTAACTGTTGACATTTTGACTAAAGATATCAATCACCCCCGCCTGTTTGGAGAATTTGTTGTTTGTCTGTTTTTGGCTCATGGTTGCATAAAATAACAAGATTAAATGGAGCACAGGAAGCTCAGCATGACTCTGTGTTCTGCACGGCCCCGAGGAAAGCCGAGCCAGGCCGGGCTGAAGCAGGCCAAGTATGAAACCAGAGCAAAATAAGAGCTGGCTTAGACATCTTAAGTCAACACCTTCATTCTTGTTCCTGGTGAAAGGAGAAAAAAAGCGCTGTTTGGCCCTCTCACCCATCTCCTATTCCCATTTAGGAACCCTTCTCTCCCTGTTAATCAGGGGGAATAATTATCAAAGTGGACAGGTAATTAAATTAAAACATAAGTGGCTACATGAGCTGGGTTGGCTGTACTACAAGGTTTTCCCTGGCTTAATTAAAGAGAAATATGGGAGAGCTCACCCACAGTGTCACAGAGCTGGAAAAAAGAAGGGAAAAAAGCTGCTGCTACTAACTTGAATGACTCAATCTGATGCTTTAAACGCAGGATTTTGGATTGATTAAAATTTAAGAAAAGAGCTGATTCTGGCCTGTGTGCATACGTGGGAGAAAATTCATCTCCGCTGCTCATTCCTGAACGAATCAGCCACGCAGACTCTGTTGTTTGTTTGCGTACGAGAGCAAAAGCACATGTGTGGCTGTGAGCGTGAGGCGAGGGGAGCACAGAATGTGTGGTAGACGCATTAAAGAACTGCGAGCTTTAGCAGCCATCTGGGAATAATGTCGTAAAAATAAATCCACAATAAAATACAACTTACTGCTGTTGATGTTTACAAACAACCCCCCACAAAAAAAAATCAACCCCACAATGCCTTGTGAGGCAAAGAGAGGCCTCAAACCCACACACACACACTCACACACACACACACACACACACACACACACACACACACATATACAAATAAACAGACCCAGAGCGGGAAAGCAGAGCAGAGACCAAATTATCCAAACATTCACAAACACGCTCATATTCGCCCACACCCACTTTGGTACACATACGAGTGTGCATGTTTACAAATAAAGACAAAGTGGGAAGGCTGCATACACACACTCACATAAACAAACACACACACACACACACACACACACACACACACACACACACACACACACTCACACACACACACAAACAAGCATACCACTGCAACTCTGTGGTTATGCAAAGGCAACAGAAAACTGTGGCTCAAAAACACCACTGCTATCTCAGGGCTGGGTGTATTACGATAATAAATGACTGCGTGCATCAACACAAAGCATCTCTTTATCTCATCTAGTTCAGTACCTGTAAACAATGTGAGGAGTGTGTGTGTGTGTGTGTGTGTTAGTGTGTGTGTGTACGTGTCTCATCAGTGCAGACAGTAGCATCTGCATCAGTCTCTGAATATACTCTGATTGCTCGGAGGGTCACAGCCAATCAACACCTGCTTTCTATTAGCAGGTGTTTCATAAACATGTTTACTGTCACAGCTGCTCCGCATCACACAACCACACACACACTGAAGCGAAAGAGAGACATGCTAAGAGTGTGTTTATCACTCCTCTCTCCTTTTCTTGGCCTTTCGTTGGAAGGGGAATAATTAGGGAGTCCCGGCCAAGGCAGTGGTGTATGTGTTAACAAGCTGTTTTAACAGACACTCACACACTTCTTCCCATATGCAGGGACAGCCTGGAGAGAGCACGAGAGAATCTCGTTCCCTGCCTCAAGGACTCACTTCATTTTAAAGCACTTGTGACCCAGAAGTTGAGTCCAGGAACAGGGCTTTGTTTTTGGTGTGTGAATGTGACAGGCGCACACTCGCATACATCAGCAAGGCTCCAAACCAAAAAAAACCGTCAAGGCTGTTCATGGAGGGTTAATGAAATAAGTGAGTTAAACTCCAAGACATCCTTCTCTTTCAAAGAAAACTATCACCATATTAAACCCCACTGACTTCCTTTACTTAAGAATGAGTCCTTATGGATGAAGAATTAAACATTAAATAATTCTTGAATCAAAGATAGAGAATGATTTTGGTTGCAATGCACTTTTTTAACCTTCTTATGAAAGTCAGTGTTGCTGTAATCAAATGGTTTCAACATTTTCGTGGAAGACACTTGGAGTTGGGGGAAATAACATAAGATGCCAGCTCATATGCAACGATGCATCAGACAGCAATGAAAATTCATGTCTGCAAATCTGTGCCTGTTTTCTGATGTTTTTGGCTGTAAAGTCATTTAATTATACCACATCTGATGCCGTGAACGTACAAACACATGCATGCATTCCCACACACACTTCATCATACACTACATTACACACTGACATGTGAAGGAAGAAGGGGAAGGAAGAAAATGGCTGACTAATGTTTAATATGCAAATTATTAGCATTTCTATGCAGTGAGGAATTTGGGATTCAAATCAAAGAAGCGTATTTGTGAGGATGGATGAGATGAGTTATAATCTACTCTTTTTAAACTTACATGTAACTATTCGTTATTTTTTATCTTTAATGATCTGTGTATCTTTCAAAGCTTTGAAAGTCATATGCGTTTTGTACAATTAACAGTACATTTGTGACTGTTATAAGGTGAAATTTGAGCTTATTGTGTCTAACAATTGGTTAAAATAACCATATTTTAGTTTGGGCAAATAGGAGTAATATAAAGATAACACAAACACTGGGTCAGAGCCAATATAGGAATATACCTAAGAACATTTATTCATGTTATGTACTTACGTACATTTTTGAGGTACTTGTACTTCAACGACCCAATCAGCAGAGTAAATATTGAAATTCTACATTTGTTGCAAACCACAGATAGATTAAATTTGTGCATTTCATATTTGCAGCTACGTTGAAACTTAAAAGGTTTCAATTTTATGTTGGGACAGCACTGTGGTTAACATGTGGTTAGGTTTCAGCACAAAAAAACTTGGTTAAGGCTAGGAAAATTAAATGATGGTTTGGTTGAAAATACCCACTTTGGTCACTACACACACAGCTGTAAATGTCCCAACCCATCAATAAAATATACCAGGTTTAGTCACTACAGACATGGCTGGAAATGTCCTGGAAAATACCTGGTTTAGTTGCCACAGAAACACCTTTTAATGTCATGACCTCTCATTAAAAAATACATGCTTTAGTTGCCACAAACATGCTGGAAATGTCCCAAACTCTTGTTGAAAAATAGCCACTTTATTGCTAAAACACAGCTGGAAATGTCCCACCTCTTCTTAAAAAAATACCCACTTTGTTGCCAAAAACACAGCTGGAAATGTCCCAACCTTTTGTTAAAAATACCAGGTTTAGTCGCTACAAACACAGCTGGAAATGTCCCAACCTTTTGTTAAAAATACCAGGTTTAGTTGCTACAAACACAGCTGGAAATTTCCTAACCTCTTGTTAAAAATACCAGGTTTAGTCACTACAAACACAACTGGAAATGTCCAAACCTCTTGTTAAAAATACCAGGTGTATTTGCTACAAACACAGCTGGAAATGTCCCAACCTCTTGTTAAAAATACCAGGTTTAGTCGCTACAAACACAGCTGGAAATGTCCCAATCTCTCGTTAAAAAAATACCCATTTTGTTGCCAAAAACACAGATGGAAATATCACAACCTCTTGTTAGAAAATACCCACTTTGTCGCCAAAAACACATCTGGAAATGTCCCAACCTCTTGTTAAAAATACCAGGTTTAATCGCTACAAACACAGCTGGAAATGTCCCAACCTCTTGTAAAAAAAAATATGCCACAAACACAGCTGAGAATGTCCTGACCGCTTGTTAAAAAATACCCACTTTGTCGGCAAAAACACAGCTGGAAATGTCCCGACCTCTTACTAAAAAATATATGGTTTGGTCGCTAAAAACACAGCTGGAAATGTCCGGACCTCTTTTTAATAAATATCCAATTTAGTCACCACAAACACAGATGGAAATGTCCAGACCTCTTTCTAATAAATATCAAGTTTAGTCGCCACAAACACCGCTGGAAATGTCCCAACCTCTTATCAAAATACATCCAATTTAGTTGCTACAAACACAGTTGGAAATGTCCCAATCTCTCGTTAAAAAATACCAGGTTTAGTCACTACAAACAGAACTGGAAATGTCCCAACCTCTCATTAAAAAATACCAGGTTTAGTCACTACAAACACAGCTGGAAATGTCCCAACCTCTTGTTACAAATGCCTATCTTTTGTTGTTTGTTGGTTTCAAACAGTGGTCTGGTACTATCTGCTGCTTCGCAGCTGTCTCATCTAGGTCTCAGGAGAAACTCAGCTCATATACACATGATAACTACATCACTTCAGACAATGTCGATATGATACTTAAAAAACGTACAAATGTAACATAACTTGTGTTCTCAGAAACATACACTGCCAACATTTTATTCTGATGATTGGGCTGACTTTACTTGATTTATTTATTTTTTTAATGCTACCTCACACTTCTACTCCACTACACATTGGAAGCTGATATTATATTTTTTTTACTACACTACATGTATTTGATGTATTGCTTTATTTGCTAATTCAAATTAATAATAACAAACACAATATGTCGATGAAAAAAATTACGATGCATTGGCTACCCAGCAGTATAATGTATTAAGTAGTTAAAATTAGCTGCAACATAGGTGATGCTTACACATTAATGCATCAGTGTATCAATCAGTATCAAAATGAGCTATTCTGCATAATGAGTGCTTTTACTTTTGGTACTCAAAGTATATTTTGATACTAAGCAGGACCATTAATTTTAACAGAGTATTTTTAAACTGTGGTACTGGTACTTTTACTTAAGTAAAAGATCTGAATAACTCCTCCACCACTGATGAAAATAATCTTGGCATTGGGTCAAGTTAACACAGCTCTGCGTCTGTACAATATTCATCCAAGCTGGGTCGGTTTTGAACCACTGATTCTTAGCATTTGACAGTCTGTGACAAAGCCTCCATGATGCCTCATGCAGGTTGAAGAGCTCCAAAACCAGACATGATGGACCTGTGCCAGTCTTTATGTGTCTCTGGCCATTTAGGTGTAACTTAATACAAGACATTTAAGAAATATCCCTGAAACCCTATCGCCACATCTGCTCACGTGCAGGACATACAAACATAGGTCAAAAAGACACACACACACACACACACACACACACACACACACACACACACACACACTAAGAGCCTTCCAGTCCCTCCCTCAGCGCGATCTTGTATCAAAGCAAACAAATGACATGCTGTCTTCCCCTCTCTTCCCCCACTGTCTTTTTTGATGTGCGGTTGTGTAAAATGACACGCCGTATCTCTCCAGCTGACATTATCACTCGCCGGCGCGCTCACATCTTCCGGCCGCACGCCTTTCCCACAGGACTCCCTACAGCAGGGGTCTTTGTCTCCGAAAGCATCACACACACACACACACACACACACACACACACACATAGAAAGATGTGGAAGAGCCTCTATGATTTTACCTCTGCATTGTGTGCTGTCAGTGACTGGTTCAAGGCATGATAGAAAGAGAGAGGCTAGGATGGAGGGATGGAGAGGAAGGACAAGATAGGACTGGCTTTCTTTGGCAACCTTTTTGGTGTGTGTATTTTCTTTTAAGATGTGTGGCATTTCTCCACAGAAGATTTTTTAATGCAGTAGAGAGAGATGTAACCCGGAGAGCTCTGTCACATTAGCGTGGCCATCAGTGTTAAGCTGACATATATAACAGCCCTGATACAATAACCAGCTCAAGACTCTATCATGCATGTGGTGATAGGTTGATAGATGTGAGGAGAAAAGTGTTTGTTTTAAAGGAACAAAATAGAGAAGTAAAAAATGAAAAGCTTTAAAAATACATGTGGCTTTTTTTTTAATGTAAAACTGATTTTTATTTATCAATGCATACTGTAAGGGAGATGAAATACCAAAAGGTGCTGGAAGTTTCAAAATGTCAAAGCCGATTTTTTTTTTATAATCACCACCAGGTCAATGAAGCTACAACAGCCACATTAATCTCCACGCTGGCTGCAGAACTCCTTGCCCTTTGACACACTCTACCTCAAAGGAGCGACAATTGAACCACAAAAACATGAGATGAAAGCACTGCAATGTTTTCAACATTGAAGGTACATCATTTCTTTCATTTATTTCAAACAAGCCACACACCCCGATCCCACCCCTATGATCTTTTTTTTTTTGTCCACTTGTGACAAGTTCACTCAAGTTCAGACAAGTTCATTTGAGCTGTATATATAAAACATTTAATGGCCTGTAGTTTTCATAACCTTGGCGTCTTTATGCTTTTGAATGCAATATGTTGTTGTTTTTTTACATATAAGTTTTGATGTGGAATTCATTGTAACTGGTTAGGGACATTTACTGGATCTGTTTGTGCATGTGAACTGTGGTTGTGAAAGGCTCAATGATTTCTTTTGAACCAAGCATCTCAGCTCCTGAAACTATTCATCTCCTCTTCTTTAGCTCCTTTCACCAGCTTTAAGAAAACACACCGAAACAAGAAATAATGTCAGTGGTTTCACTAACAAGGATGCAGCAGGGGGGACTGTTTATTAATATAACTCACTCTTTTTTTGAAGGAATGTCCTTGTGATCTGCTGTAAAATATAGACAAGCAACAAAAAACAACTGCCATAGATGGACAGGGGGGAAAAAAATATCCATCCTTTCAAACATGAAGGCATTTATTCAGCTTCTCTGTGTGGATTGAAAGTGTAATAACAAATTAACAACTGAAAGTGGGCAGAATTTTTTTTTTCACAGCTTCAAGAGTTTTTACAGTTTATAAAAAGAAAAAAACATATTTTTTGTACAACAAAAATGTACAGTATGCTTGAAAACAGATTTTTCTTTTTTGGCAATAACACTCACATCTGTGAAGGTTAAAATTTCCAGCATAGCAGCACACTAACAATTGCCGTTACACATCCTGTATGTGAGAAATGTACATTAGATTCTATCAGTCTTTCATTACAGGTCACTCTGTGTGTATGTGTGTGTGTACGTGTGTGCACTGCAGAAAGAAAGAGAAAGAGAGACACTGAGAGAGATGATGAAGGGCATCAGAGGTCGTCAAATTGCCACGGTGCTTTTTGTCCTGTCAAACGCTCACGTGAGCCAGTCTTGAGTGAATTTCAATAATCATCCTGAAGGACTTTTCTTCTTGGGCCACATTCTGCTAAATGTATCTCTCTCCTTCTAATTCCCCTTCACAATACGTCTGGCTCAGGCTACTCATCATGTCATTGGTCCCTTTTCTATTCCCCTGTGTTTGATTCTGACAAATACATGGATTATCGGCCAGGGGGATTTTTAAATATATGGCTAATGTGAGCTTTCATGCCTGTGCTTTAATCTGCTGAGTATTTAAAACCAATCTTAAGGACGGGAGAAAACGCAGAGGTCAGGCTTTTTTCTGCGCCCCGTGCCGGAGAAAAGAGAGGGAGAGTGAGATTGGGAGAGGGAGAGACGGCGTCGGAGTGAAAATGGAAGTGAGGAAAAGGGAAGTAAGAGAAAGACAATAATTTCCCCTTCTATTTAAATTCTAACCAGGATTAACTGTGGAATCGCAGGTATCAAACCTCATCTCGCGGCGCGGCTAAAGAGAACTCCCTCAAAGAAAGGAAAAGTTGGTCTCCTCACTCACTGTGTGTGTGATAGAAAGACAGAGAAAGAGGGAGAGATGCTGGGGTTGGGGTGCTTCCCTCTGCTTTTTCACTTATCTTGTGCCCTCCTATCCCGAGGAAATTGGACGTAAAATGAGAAAATATATCGCACACTCTCTCTTTTACGGGGCAATGACACACTGCGAGGAGGGATGAAAGCTCCATCATGTGTCTGTCCGGTTGCTCTGCTGGCAGAGTGACATTTACTCATTTACAATTCAGACACTTTCTACTCCTTATTACTGTCTTTCTTCCACCTTTTCTTTCATCTTTCTTCTTGTTTCGGTTCCTCTCCTGTCCTCTCGTCTCTCTCTTGTCATTTTGTGTACATATGAAAGGCAGACGGGGCCTTTGGCAGCCACTCAAACTGGGGATCGAGTGTGTGTCTGTGTCGGTGCGTGTCGGGCTAAAGAGCAGAGGGTGATTTGCGGCATTACCTCTACAGCTTTAAACTGCATCAAGCAACTTACAGACCTCTTTTTTATGACTGTAATACGAGGTACTTAACATATCACTGTCATAAAGTGCAACAGACGCAGGGGTCGAGGAACTTGCACACACAGACACGCACGCATACGTACGTTACTGAGGAGAGCTGGTGGTGGAGTTGGCGACGCATGTATGTATAAGCCGGGTGAAGTTTTTATGGTACGGGCTCATGCCGTCTCACCCAGGATAGTAAAGTGGGCCAAGGCTGATATCATCTGATACACTTGTTTGCTCGCCAACCATACAATCACAGCCCGTCCCTGCTGAGGAAGCATTCAAACTGCTATTTGAACATCAATGCAGCATGCAAATAACATTCACCACCCCTTTTCACACCAGATAAGATAACCCACAATGCTGCGTCTGGCTGCGCGGAGATGTGTTTTGCATCCTAAGGCTACGCGGCTGTTACAAAACATCATAATGAGCCCTCTCAGCAAGTTCCCTTGGAAAAAAGAAGAAGAAGAAGTTAGTGAGTATATATGTACAGGATGTGTGTGCATGTGTGTAAAAGTGCGCAGAGACTTATTGGTAAGAGAGAAGGAGATGGAGAGAGGATTAGAGAGGGGAGTGGAGGGGTGAGGTGGCCCTTTAATTTGGAAAGTTTGATGTGAATGACGCACATCTGGCTCCCCAAGATGATGGATTCTGCTCCACATGCAATATGGGAAAGTGATCCCGTCCTTTTTCTTTCTTCGATCTTCTCCCTCCTTCTGCAGTCCCCAGTCTGTTACCTCAGCCTTCCATAGCATCAACACGCAACTACTTTTTTCCTCCCCACGCCTCTCACTCACATCACTTCCTCCTTCCTGCTTCCCTGACTCCCTCAGTTGGTTGGAGTGTACCGAACTGCAGCACAACCTCTCAGCCAGACCTTCTCCACTGTTGCGTGAGAGAAAATCGCAGCTCTGGCCAGCACACTTGACACACACAACACATTTTCACCCTTACTTTGGACTCTGATATTGCTGATTGACATTTCACAAGAATTTAAACCTTTCAGGGTCCAGCAGCGCCTGCAGCTCCATGTGTGTCAGTGCCTACATTAAAGCAGTTAATACTTTTCACTTTCTGTCAGTTTCATATAATTCATAAGAAACATTTTGACAATATTTGCAATGTGTCCTCCTTCCCAAGATACACTGTTTATGTCCACTAGCTGAAATGATAATCTCCAGGGCAGCTGAGGTCAACTGTAAGTGGGTTCAGAGCCTGATTGTGGTCTTGAGCATGACAAGAGAGACGCAGAAAACTGAGATGTTTCTACTTTACTTCAGGAGTGATGCATTTTTATCGTTCAGGCAATTTATCTAAGTTGCTTTTATTTTTTGTGTTGCTGTTAAACTGCGTCTGTGTTTGGTTGAATTTGCTTATATCTGATTGACATGAGGGAAATCACAGCTTTTAGAATTTGTGGTGAATAGATTTATTAGATGCAAGGTCTCTTAATGTAGCTGTTTATTCGGTGTCTCTGTGTCATAGTTTGAATGTTTAAGATGATTCTTAAAGTTCGTGTGTGTGTGTAGGTTTGTGTGTGTGTGTGTGTGTGTGTGTGTGTGTGTGTGTGTGTCAGAGAGAGAGAGAGAGAGGAGACAAAATGAGGGGGTAGGTTTCACAAAGCACTGGAGGAAGTATTCAGATATTTTACTAAAGTAAAAGTAGCTTTACAATGTAGAAATACTCAGTTACAAGTAAAAGTAATCCCATTCAAATTGTTATGTAAGTAAACATACAAAAGTATAGCATCAAAATATACTTAAAGCATCAAAAGTAAACACTGTTCAGAATAATGTCTATTATATGCATATTATTGGATGTTAATTACTGATACATTAATGTGTACTTCACTTTAATGTGGCAGCTGGTGAAGGTAATTTTATTGATTTTATATACTTCTGGGTAGCTTGTGAATTTACGCCCTGACAATCAATAAAGTCTGCTCTTATCTCACCCTGTAATAATACATCATAATTAATTTGCTGTGTACGTTTTGTATTATTAATCTGAATCTGCAAAGTAACAAGAAGCTATATTTATCACATAAATAAACTGTTAAAAATTTAACAAATAAATGTAGTGAAACAAAAAGTAGAACATTTGCCTCTGAATGGTTATAAAGTATGAAGTAACAGAAAAAGGAAATACCCAAGTAAAATACCAATACATCAAAGTTGTACTTAAAAGGGACAGATCACCCCAAAATCAAAAATACACATTTTTCCTCTTACCTGTAGTGCTGTTAATCAGTCTAGATTTCCCTTACTGGAGCTAACGGTGCAAGCTAATTTTTTTCAATTTTCAATTGTTTATGTTAGTCAATCAGTTAGTTAGTTAGTTAGTTAGTTAGTCTGTGTATTTTATATAGATAACTGTGCCCACGTTTCCGTTATCTGTTAATTGCCGGTAAAAATAATTCCCTCTAAACGTGAATAAATCGCACGTCAATCAAAAACTATTAACCAAAAAGCACAATCTATCCCGAGTGAGACAAACTGCTTGATCCCCGTCTCCAGTGTACCAGCAGAGAACCTGCAGAACCGAATCAGTGAAAAAACACACTGGTCTAAGCCTCTCTACCTGAGCAGCTGAAGCTGTGGCTCACATCCTCGACACACAGATTGTGCTTCTACATGCCAGCCAAACGTGTGCGCAACTGTGAGAAATAAATATGTGAGGTAGGGTTGCCACCTTGGATTTGTGAAAAAAAGGGACACTCGACCAAATGTTTGAGGCGGAGGGCTCGGCCATTATTACCAGTTCAGACTGACCAATGAACATGAAATTCGGACATAGGAGACCAGATTTGCCATCATTACATGTCCTCCTATGTGCCTGTATTTTATATTAATTTTCATATCAATGAAAAAAAACAAATCTGTGTGACTAAATTCTTACATTTTTACATGTATCTCCGCATAGCAAGTTGGAAGAAGACATATTCTGCCACATATGAAGAGGTGGGACATTCTGTCACTTCACAGCTGTCCAAAACATGTGGTTTGTGCCAGGCGGACATGATTGCCAGTATTTTTTCATTATTGCAAGAAATTCCATTGACTCATTCACAAGTCAAAAATGTGTTTTATCTGAAAGAAACATGCAATATTTACATCTAAGATAACAGAAAAATAGTCAACCAAGTGCAATGATCTCCTCCAAGATAATATTTGCCACTTTGACTGCAGTAAAAAAAAAAAATTGGGAATTAGGGGGGCACATGTCCCCCTCAATGTATATGGTGACTACGGCCCTGTCAGCATGCATAATTAGGCTGCAGTTGTCTGGGTGCGCAAAGGTGAAGTGCACTTGTCTTGTCATACAAAGTTTGATGGAGTGTCAACTGGACAATATGGAGATATTTGCATCTTGAAAGCCGGACTACAAATGTGGATAGACAGGGAGAAACACACGCAAGACGTGGTAAGATACGATATTCCTCACAATATGAAGTGACTGATAACAAGATCTGTATAATGGATTGTAAAGAAATTCGTCAGGTTTTTATTTGGTAGACAATTAATCTGTATTTATAGCATGATGGGATGATAGCACAATGATGTGTGATATCACTGGAAAGCTCTGTTCCTGTGCTTTCATGTGATATGCGTGGCATTTCTGTGCCAGCCTGCCTTCGTGAGTAATCCATCCAACAGTAATGTGTGTGCAGAGCTGTATGAAAGCTCTGTTATACATCATTTTAGTGTAACTTTATAATTTTTTTTGCTGTGAAAACATTCGGAAAGCTACGATTCCGCTGTTTCACGTGATATTCGTGGCTTCCTGTTATGACGCAGGGTCGCGGAGAAAAACAGTAGAGAAGAACAGGTGTGAATTTGGGCGCACTATGCGTCGTTCTGGATGGACTCCTTGGCCTGCTGCATTTTCCCCCAAAAACGGGACAAATTGTGTCCCGGGAGAGATTTTTTTTTTCCGGGACAGCTAACGAAAAAAGAGAACAATTCTGGGAAAAACGGGACGGGTGGCAACTCTAATGTGAGGTGTACACTGCTTTTCTATCTTTTTTTTTTCTTTCTGTCAGCAACATACACTCCTAACGCAGGACGGGTTGTTTTATTGACTAAGTTGATTATTAAGCCATAGTGATGCGCGGATCGGCTGTGATAGCACCCAAATCATCATGTACGCATCAACCATCCAGCTGTTACAACATGATTGAGCTAGCAAAGCAGTTTTGGGTTGCTATGTGTGGTATTTATTCAGTTTTGGGAAACGATGATGTCTAGAAAGCATCAGTGGCTGCAGCTGACAGGGACAGCTAACGTTAACACTAGCAGCAAAGCTAACATCAGGATCGCCATCCATTAAAAGCCTCCCGTTGTCAGATACGACATGAAACTACTCCAATTAGCTCAATCATGTTGTAACTAAGGGGCGGCACAGTGGTGTGGTGGTTAGCACTCTCGCCTCACAGCAAGAGGGTTGCCAGTTCGATCCCGTGGGAGCCCTTCTGTGTGGAGTTTGCATGTTCTCCCCGTGTCAGCGTGGGTTCTCTCCGGGCACTCTGGCTTCCTCCCACAGTCCAAAGACATGCAGATTGGGGACTAGGTTAATTGATAACTCTAAATTGTCCATAGGTGTGAATGTGAGCGTGAATGGTTGTTTGTCTCTATGTGTCAGCCCTGCGATAGTCTGGCGACCTGTCCAGGGTGTACCCTGCCTCTCGCCCGATGTAGCTGGGATAGGCTCCAGCCCCCCCGCGACCCTCGAGAGGATGAAGCGGTTAGAAGATGAATGAATGAATGAATGTTGTAACTAAGACATCCGCTGGAAAAAATATTTTTTTCATGGACCGTTTATTGAGTTATTACAGATACCGCTAACGGTTAACAGCTAACGGTTAGCCCAGCTAATCTACGATAACCATGTTATTACTTACAAAATGTGCACAGAGAAATAGTAATGTATGTTCAATCATTGTATTTATAGACTTAAACATCAGATTAGTCTAAACGGTGATAGAGTGACGTGAAAAATGTGATATATGTATGTATATATATATATATATATATATATGTATCAGAATCAGAATCAGAAATACTTTATTGATCCCCGAGGGGAAATTGTTTATGTTACAGGTGCTCCTTGCAAAGAAAAGAAAAAAGAGTACAACTCTCTCAGTCAGCATGTTTTGAGAGGGCGCAGTTTCAAAATTACAATAACAAAAAGCAAGCACAAATACCAAACTTAATAAAGCAAAAAAGTAAGAAAACTGAGAAAAAAGAGCAGGAGCGACTGCAACAGGCTGCACACGCGGGCGCATATATATATATATATAGCTAAACTCAATAAGGTAAACAACAAGGCGATTCCCATTTACACAGTGGTCAAGAGCACTGGACCGAAGTGTCGCACAAAAAAACGGAAGCTGGCTGCGTTCTGTTTAGCTTCCGTGTTTCCATGAAAAATAAGGTGAATATAATGGAGCTAGAAGGCACTCAGCTTGTGGTGCTTTAAGTGCCAAACAAATACATTTGAAAAAACTCAACAGCATGGTCTCTTACCAGAAATCATGACCTGGTTACTGGAGATAATCCACAAGCATTGTTGTGAGCAGTTACATGAAGGAACTATTTTCTTTCTACCAAACTACACCCACCAACAATATCACTGCACTGAGGGATGTGTGCTTCTACTAATGCAAGAGAGGCTTGTGCTTGTGACAACATGAGATATTAACATTAGTGGCATCCTCATTGGCTGTGTTGTAACATTAGCTAGCTCAGAGGTGAGCTAGCAGTAGGTGCACGCTTCCTTCTACACAGTGATGCACTTGGCAGGAGGCATACAGACAGCAGATATCGCTACGACCCAACATTCGGCAACTCACACCAAAACAGTCCATATTGATAAATAGCACTAAAGAGGAAAAATATGTATTTCTGTCTTTGGGGTGATCTGCCCCTTTAAGAACAGTATGACTTGAGTCATTGTTCATAATTAGTTTCTACCACTGACTTTGCCATCTTGTTGTGTTTGTGCATTTCAAGAAATAACACCCAATAGAGCCACTGGTTCACCGTCATAGCAGGATTACAAATCTTTCCAAGCTTCTCCATAAGCAGTTTTCCTCTTTGCTGATTTCAATGTAATGTAACATTATAAATATGTTGACACTGTGCCTGCGTGCTGGTAGTTGCTATGCATATAAATTAATTTCATAATAGCTACTGTTATCAGTTCATCAAAGCAAACCCACATAGGTGTCATGAGTAAACATGATTACACATGTTCAGATGTACATTTAATCTGAGTGTGCACAGACTTTTGAGCAACCTTAACCTGTCAGTTCAGTCAGAGGAGTGGAAGAGCTTGTTTTTCATTATCTGTCATCATCTGAGGAGTTTTCTCAACCTATTTGTCTGACTTTCTAACTGCTGTTAAAACAAATGGTCACATTTGAGGTACTACAATTAGACGCCGTAAAATAGCTTGTTAATTTTTCTTTTTTAATCATTATTACACCGCATTAATAAAATCTTTAATTTTAGTAATTTGAAATGACTAATTATGTTGATTATACTGGATTTCCACTGCATAATACGACACAGCTCCACTCAAGTCAAGTCATTATTTTTTGGTTTTCCATGGGCAAAAGTTGAGGGTGGCACCTGGTACTTTGGTTGATGTTCCAAGTCAGGGACTGCATTGGGATCCCACGGGACAAAACACAAATCTTGTGGGAAGAGGCAGTTTCATCTTCGTTTCTGTGTGTGGAAGCAGGCGGTCCAAAAAAAAGGTGTGGGTCCTGGAGATTAATTAACATGAAGGATGGAGATGTCAACGAGTGAAGTGGAAAGGAAGATAATAGCAGGACATTACAATACAAAAGAAAAGCAAGGCAAGTCAGACATTTTAAGTAATTTCTCAGGAATATTACAGATAATAATAATAATAAAACTGAATCCCAGAAACACCGGAATAACTGTAATTATGAATGTAATTATGCACTAGAGAGTCATTTTGCTACTTATTAAGGTAGTAGCAGGTATGCATATCTTTCTTAATACCACCGTAAAATAACATGTTTCCCTACAGAATGGGAGAAGACTCAATCTATTGCTAATCAATCTATTGTGCAGGCAGTATGTTTGCAGGTGTTGGTGGGACTGGACATACACTCTCCAGTTAAGGTCAGGAATAGGTAACACACTCTATGGGAGCGGGCGGTAATGGTGAGAAATCCAGGGGGAGCAGAAACAGGATTATGAAAACAGTCCTGTGCAGGGCTCTAGTTCCAAGAAAGCTGAGACCACTGATTCACTAGCCTGACATGGGATATCCTGCACAAACCTGCCATTTTGAAATAGTCAACTTCCTATCAATAGCTACCAAACATTTTTTTTATTCACTCAACCCAGCTTTAAAATAATGTCAGCCTGCAAAGCTACACCCAACACATAAAAATGAGGAAGTGCAGATGTTAATTCACACTTAAAGTTAGTATCACTGCACTACTTTAAAGAAGAACGTCATGATGAAGTCGCCTGCTGTGCCCAGTGTTTTTGCTTCACCTCTGGTCCACGGTCTTAAGTCAGCTGGAAACAACAGTTTCAGATCAGGCCTGGTCAAACCGGCAGATGGTAGGACATTTTTCAGAGTGGGACTGTTGTAGATGAGGAATGGAAGGAAAAGCATGTGCAGAGCATATTGCATATGTTTTGTGAGAGCTCTTTCATCCTTATATTGAAGGGGAATCAATGGTGATGATATCTCAAGCTGGTGTTTTAAAAAAGGTAACATTACCCTGTGCACTTCACACCTTTGTGACGAAGGGAGACCACTGAAGACAACGATAGCGTCAGTCACTGGCAAGCCTTGGATTTGTTCTTGCATTATTGTGTGGACAGAATTAGTGATCTCTAAATCTCTAAATTATGTAAATGCTAAATTCCCTCATTTAGCACTTGGATTTACAAAGAAAAAAAAACATTGAGTGCCAGAAAAAGTACGCGCCTGCCACAGTGGCAGGCAGTGAAAACAGTTAATTTCAGACCCTACCCTTTATCCTTGGTTGCCTGCCACTCTAGTTTAGTCTGCCTTACTTTATCTGTTAACTGACTGAGCTTCGAGTAAAGTATTGGTAAAAAAAAAAACAACAACATGGCACCGACCATGGTTCTGAAATCACAGTTACGCTGCTTAAATATCAGCAGGTCACCGTTTAATAAAAAATCCGTGGCACTGTCCATGGTGCTGAAATAGCACACCTCATAATCCCCATTTCTCTGTTACACCCTCCTATCTCCGAAACTTTCCCCATGGGTCTGTCTTGCATCTGCACACAGCCTATAGGCTGTATAAGGGCCCACTACAGGTCCTCGCCTCCTCTGCAGTGAGCAATCAGCACCTGCTGCAGAAGAGGCCTGACAGAGCATCACTTGAAAATATATGAAGTATCTGCTGATGTCAGTGGGTCAGTATGATTAAGCAGAACACACTGTCCTTCTTCAACATAACTTTAATATTTGAATGCTAGTTGCTATAAGCCGTAACACATTTGCATGAGTTACTGGCCGTCTTGTTCTAACGTTGGCTGGTTTGCTCCGGGTGACGGAAATAAAGAAACACAGTGTGAAAGTGGCGAAAAAACACATTTCTGGAGAAATTTGCTGGGAGAAAAAAAGCTGTTATGTGACCTGTCAAAAGCAGCGTATTGTCACATTTGTAACAGAATACACAATGGGAATGGAAGGCCGTTCAACCTTCACAAAATGTCTGCATAAGAAAGTTCCAATCAATAAATGTGCCATGACCTCCCAGCCCTTGGAGAGTTTTTCAATCTTGGCCACAATGATGGGCAAACACACAAATATGCACACAGAACTGCTTGTGCATCTGTCCATACGTGCACACATACTGACACATACTCACACTCACTCACACACACACACACACACACACTCAAACTGTACTCCAACCCTGACATATGCGTTAGATTTATTATCTGTCCACATTTTAGGAGCTTCCAAACCGTAAGAAAGGCAATATTGTGTATGCAGTGTAGAGGGTGTCCTTGGCAGCAAAATGTTTCTGAAAATGTATTGTATGTTCACCATGATTCATTCAAACACATCTCTTCATAAATGCAGTCAGGCTGGTGGGTGTACTTGAGCTGTGATCAAGCAAACGCTTTCAAATACACACAAATAAGGATGAGTACTGTTGAGATTTTAGTGGTATTACTACTCTTACCGATACTACTCATCCATCTGGTACTTTAGCAGTACTCTGTTGGTTCTTTTTGTTGTCCTTTAGGAGAGAAAAGAGAAACTAATTATACGTGAAATTAGCATTGCTTTATTTTCTCATATGTGCTATATAGAAATTAATACTTCAGATTACATGTATGAACCCATATCTATAGCTAAGCAATCAGCCGGCTAATGGTGACTTTTAATTATCAACCCATATTTGTATAAGTTAGTTAACTCTGTGTGGGCTCTAGGCTGCTGGTATACACAACCTACCTGAGGTGGATGGGACAAAGAGAGATGAAGTACAAGCTAGGCAGCTGAAAACTGTACATTTCTCTACATGTATGTGATGCACTTTCGCAAAATGTTTGGACAGACTGCTTGTGTTTGTGTGCTTACATGCAAAAGACTTGTTGCACTTTTGACAACAAGCACAGACAGCATTGACTCTAGTGAAGTGTAATCAGACTTTTGAGCATTAAGTTCTTTATTTAGTTCTCTCCCAATTTTCCAATGTTTTTGTGTCTAAGGGACCAATGGAGACAACAGTTTTGTTTTTTTTTGGTGTAGTACTGTGCAACACCAGGCTGCAATGTAATCTTTCGGGGCATTTGTGCACTGGCAGTTTACGTCCACTAAAGCCAGTATACACTGTGTGATTTTTGACAAAAGACGACCAACATGAAAGAAACATGGCAACATCTTTGGTCGTGGCTCTAAAATGGTGGTCCTACATCACACAGTGAGAGGGGTTCAAGGATGGCCGTTGTCATGGTCTTGCGATCAAGGACAGCCTGGGATAAAATTCTGACCATCTCACTGTGTGACTGCTGTTACGACGTACATCTACTAAACAACCAAGAGTAATGCAGGATGAAATGACGCACTGGTGCTAAACCCAAACAAACAGATGGATAGCACCTTGTCATGGAGGCAAAACACGCTTAAAGAAGTGTGTGGGATTCCAGCAAAGAGGAAAACCTTGTGGAGTTGTGGCAGCAGAAGCCTGGCCTGTATGATGTGTCCTCCAGACAGACGAAGCATGGAAGAAAATAGTGGCGGAGTTGCAGCTGTCAGGTGAGCAACCTAGCAGCTAGCAAACAGACACATTGCAGTATATAGTGCCCACAAAACTTAAGCTTATTTATTAATGTGACCCTCTATGTTGTGCTTCACAGTTGGAGAAGTAATAACCTGTGCAGCATCGTTACGCACTCAGTATGGGAAGCTATTGCATCGTATGTCGTAGCCTGCGATTCAGTAGGCCTTGTCATCGTACAGTCTGCATACATCAAACTTGATGCTGTACACAAGTTTACTAGATCCATGTCATACAGTGCTTGCACTAAATTTGTAAGACTGCTATAGGAAGCTTAAAGGTGCTTGGTTTTGTCTCTGACAAGCTCAGTTTTATTATTTGAAGTGTGTGACAAAATTATGGAAAGGATCACTACAGATATATACCTTTGTTAAAGAGTAAGATCCTTTTGTTTAATCAGAAACAGCCCTTGTCATTGCCAAACAATATGAAAATCACAGAAGCTGTCTTTGTTTGCCTTTCCACTGTTCCATCTCTGGTTTGGTTGAAATAAACCCTTAATTTGCCCATTTAGATGTGAAAATATGCTGATCTATACAAGCAAACACACAAGGCCTTTCTCAATCTGCGTTCTTGCCTGTACTTGTGTTCTTGCGGACTTGTGAAATGTCATCAGTCACAGCCCCAACTCAAAGTCCACATCCAGCCAAGTACAGTTCAAATGCCCGGACGTAAACTTGCTCTGTCGTTCCATCGGGGATGCATCGGGAGGTGACTTGTGTGGACTTTTGACAGCCAGGTATCCCAGAATCCATTTTTAACAGACCAGCGGCAACAGCAGCCGTCCTTGGGAGTTTGTACTCCCGAGTCGAACTTGCCAAGTCCGAACTCCCAAGTGCGCAAGTCTGAACTTGGTGTACTTGGTATTGAGAAATGTCAACAGTCCTTCTGAAAACAAGCCAAATATGGCAGAGACACACAAAGCTTCATCAAACCCTCAGGGATCAACAATATTTATATGCTGCAACTTGTTGCAAGTTAAGGGGAGAACTCTGCCAATAATCAGCATCAAAATCTGAGTCACTGACATATGCACTATCAAAAATGTCCAAAATGACACTTTGAATATCCTCTCGTTAATGAGCTTAAACACTTCAGTTAGCTCCACGACTGACTGGGAGGATGTTGTGTGTGTATGAACACGCTGGATATTGCAGGAAAAGTTGGATCAAATCGATGGACCTTTACATCCCCACAAGCTAATGCCTATGGTAAGCCTTGGTTGCTGTCTTCTTCTTCCTCTGCTTGGTGGTAGATAGTAACTAGGGTTTAAGCTGCATTAGCACCCCCTTTCCCAGTGGTTGGGTGGTTTAATTGTATCAAACATTTATATTACTACTGAGGAAATTATGCCAAAACAATTATTGTTATCTTTTATTTCCCAGTCATAGGTACAGTGAAAAATATAGCACATGGTGACCTACATCATTTCAAGACTTTTTTTCTACTGTACACATTAAGCTGTAGACATGACACTTGAACACGCAGACCTACTCAACTGTACCATCTATTTCTCAACAATGTCTCATCTAAGTCCACTAATGATGAAAAGCACCACACCAGCTGACATTACTTGAGAGCAAATCAGAGTTGTAGATTATTTTCAGATTTTTATAAATGATTTTTCATCATGTCCACTGTGACCCCTTGAGCCTCTCCTCATCTTGGCCCAGAGAGCTCTCCACTCGACTAGACTGTGTGACGTTCATAAGCTCCTCTGTCAATCTACAGATTCCTGGCCTTGAAGTCAGTGTCCATTTGGCACTGCGTCCACACTGATGGATTTGTAAACATTAGGACCAACGTGTCCACACACACCTCTCCACACACGCACGTACAATTTCTCACACCTGTGTCCAGATGATTATGGGGCCATAAGGTGCCCTCTGACTCCTTCAGCACAAAGGTAATCCCGTTGCTCCAGAGAAGAATCACCAGGCCTTTTTCTGCTTTCTTACTCAAACATAATTCTCCCCATTTGGCATTTTGACATCATATCTTCAGTCTCCTCCGCAGTCACCCCTACCACAGTCTTCTTTCTCTCTACCTGGCCAAAACATGGCCATAATAACTTTATTTTATTTTTTCTCCCTCGCTCCAATGCACAACATTTAACCCTTACCTCTCTATTCTCTTTTTAATGTCTTTTTTGTCCTCCTCTGCCTTTCTTCTTTCTTTTTTTCTGACTTCCAAGGTCAGACAGGACAAACAATGCCACTGGTGTCTGTCTGAATGTGGCTCGCTACCCACCGCCACTGCTGTGGTTGCCCTGGCAACGCACTAACCATTAATTTTCAATTAAAGCAGACAAAGAGATGACAGCTCAGGGTCCATGGAAGATGTCAAGAAGCAGTATTAATATACGACAAGTGAGCATAATTGTGTGTCCATTTTCCTCAGCTCTCATCTATGCTATCAGTGAAATGTGAAAGCGGCAGATAATTTGAGGGTGTGGGAGACGCCGGCCACTGTTTTCTTTTAACCAAGATGCCTCTGATGTATCTCTCTGAGAAATATGGCATTCATCATTACCTTTATGAATATTTTGTCAGGGATGTTATTATTTTCATTATCACTGTATCACAAAGATGTTATTTCACTTGCGATTCAAATGCTGAAACACACACACACACACACACACACACACAGGCACACCTGTAAGCCGAATGCTGTGCGAGGGTACAGCGCAGACTGTATTTCATAGGTTGTTATTTGATTTCCATTATCCAACCATTACGACGAGACCTCCAACTCATGCAAATGTGCGAGCCGCTCTCCATCTCTTTGTCTGATTCTGCAGAACCAAGAGTGTACACATTAACGCACAGACACAAGTTTACACACAAACACGTGCTAATACACGTATGCAGACACATGCAAGGCCAATGCAGACCTCGAACTTCACACAGAGTGGAGCCTTGGGAAGTACAGAGAAAAACATGCACGGCAATTAAGTATTCAGCCTTACAAAATATGGGGAAATATTTTATCAGCGATAAGGTGAGTGAGGCAGAGTTAGCTAGTAGCACAGGTGAGGAAAAGAACATCAAATATTTGAGGGAAATAACAAAAAAACAATGATGAATACATATTTAGTACTGTGAAGCGGAGTTGTGCGTCAGGATTTACAAAGAAAAAGTACATAAACACACTTGTTGTCTCAGACTCTGAGATGTGACTAAATGACGTTGAGCCTTCACTGTATTAACCTGGATAAAGGTCTACAGAGTTTACCTGGATCTCACACAAAACCCCAAACACATGCTTGTGAAACAAATCATACAATATCTGAACAGACCACCACATTGGCACTTGTTTCTTGTTTATACAGTGTGTGTGTGTGTGTGTGTGTGTGTGTGTGTGTGTGTGGTGGGGTACAAACATGTTCCAGAGGAAGTGTGTCTGCCATAGTTGGGTTGAGTAATCTGTCATGTGCCAGACCAGATAAGGTCCAGCATAGACGCTTTGTAACATGAGGTTAAACAGTGGGTAACAGAGGCTATTGTTGACTGTTTTTCGTGTGTGTGTGTGTGTGTGTGTGTGTCTGTGTGTGTGTGTGGTATGGTATTGGTGTAAGCATGTGTTTATATCTACATGAGGAAAGTATATTTGGAGATAAGGTGAAAACAAAACAGCAACTTCCGGGCTGAAAAAAGAAGCCAACGCAAAGTGTCAAAAACTGCAGTTCATCTAATGGCCACTTGAGGCTGGCTTCAGAAGTGAGTCAATCCTCAAAGACCCCCATATTAAAACATCCAACTTTACAGCAGAAATAAACATGTTTACAGCCTGGTACAAAAAAAAGTTTTGGTTTCTAAAGCTCATTTCTCCTTTCATTTTTTTTTTTTTTTTTTTTTAATCTCACACATTTGAACACTAAATTAGGAGGGCATCTGTTAGTAAATTGCGACCACAGCAACATTGGTTGGGTAATGTAACCATGGCATATCCTCAGTTTTGCAGATGTGTAACCATAACTGTCGCTACTTAAATGTGTTTTCAGTTCATTAAAACTAATTGAAATATTTGCTCATCAAAAAAAGACCAAAATGACCCTATATGATGTTGGATGTTCAGTTTTTCTGGTAAGTACATTTTGTTTCAATGGTGTTAAGTCGAGCCCAGTCTCACTCCAAAGTCGTAGAAATCCAGCGCTTGGGCAGTGACTTGCAGCGTTAGCAAACAACGAAAAAGGCATCCTTTAGTGTCAGCATGATACGCAGCCAATTGCCATAATACTTTAACAGCACCCGGTGGCATCAAAGGGAAAACGCAGCGGGACGAGGACGAAAGGTAGGTGGCGATAGTCCGACTGTGGCGGGCTGGAGGGTTGGTGGATGGGTCTAACAAACACCGACTTTCACCCAAGAGAGTGGTGTTTGTGTCCCTTTTCTAAAAGGGACAAAAAGCCAAACCCTGTTCTTTTTTCCTAAAACTAACCATGTGTTTTTGTTGCCTAAACCCAGCCATGTGTGTTTGTTGTTGAAGGAAAAAAAAAAAAAAAAGTCAATTTGTGGTTTTGTACAGAAGTATATTTAGAAAGAAGACAACGTGTGTAACAGGCAGTACTTAACAACCAATGCACCCAGGGAACCTTGCACGTCCTATGTGGATGTGGAAAGTCCATGACCAAACATCAATACGTGATGAGGTCGGAGTGAGAATGTGTTGTTAAGTCTAATTTTTGCCAATAAGAGCTAGCATTAGCATTATCACAGTAAACCATAGCTGTAAAGGCACCATGCTAACAAAGCTATCAGCTAGCGTTAGAGTTAGCTCCCCTCTCTCATCCAAATATGGTCACTTCTGGGCTGGCTCCTAAAATCCAAGATGGCGACGATCAAAATGCCAAACTCAAGGTTTTTAAAACAGAGGTCCACAAATCAATTGGTGACGTCAGGTGGCTACATCCATTATTTTCATGGAGTCTGGTGAAAAGAAAAAGGCTGCCGACGGGGAAGAACACGATACATGAAGAGAAAGGAAGCTGCTGAAGCTTGTTGTCGAGATCTCTGTATGCACTGATCTTGTTTTTTCTCCCACAATCACTCTCTCTCTCTCTCACTCACCGTCTCCTCTCACCTCTCTCTATCCTCCCATAACAAAACCCCGCTTTTATCCTCACTCACCCCCACTTCTCTTTCATCCCCAACTGTCTCTCTGTCCCTCCCTCCTTCCCTCCCTCCCTCTCTCTCTCTCTGCCCACTGCTGAGTGTGCCCCTTAAATCACACAGTCCCTAAACTGCCCCATAAAAGATGGCAGGTTCTCCCCTGCCTCCCCCCTCCTCTCCCCCTCTCCTCCCCTCTGTCTCCACACATTACTGCTTTAATTAAGGTAATTACTTTCAGAGTAGTACTAATCGGATCCTCTTCTCTCCTGGCCCACACGCACGCTCATGCACGCATGCATACACAAACACACATAAGCAAGAACACAGTTTACTCTCTTGCTGCTGTATATACACTGCCACAGCCAGCGATGTCTGTGTAAATTGAACCCTGACCTAATTTTGAGTCTAAAGCTGGACCATAACTAATGACAGGTCTTAGAAGATGCTTGTCTCAACACCTGTGATAAGCAGAAACACACCAATCATAAAATGTTCCATTGTTGATGAAAACCAAGCAGAAATGCCAACCTCCTGGTCTGATCAACTGCACTCCCTCTTAAATATTATGAATTATTAAACACCTATTAGCTCCTTCATACTACACGTCTAATTAAAGTAGACCATTCCTTTCATATAATATTATTTGATTCGCATGCTTTCAGAGCACTCCCTTCCTGTTTCATTTCTTTACAGCCGTCAGACACTGTCACTTCAACAGAGGTCTTGTGAGATTTGTGTGTTGTGAGATCTACAGCAGATTTTTGTTTAAATTGTTATTAACTTCAACATGTGGAACCAGCTAAAATCTGGTAATGTAATCATGCAGAACAAAAACACTGAATCAAAACGCTGCTCACTCTGACAATAAAACATAACAGTCAAAGGGAAATTCAAGAAACTGTGATTGTGTCGCTTGTCAGTAGACCTTGGTTGATAACTAATGTTTTGACAGCTTCGTTGAAGAGAGGAAAAAAGAGGTTAGATTCTACAAACTGAACCAGTTTGGCATATGTGTGTTTACTGCTGTGTCAACAACAGACATGAAATATAATTTCTCGGCATCCTGAGGTTTCATTCATGATCCGGCTGTCACAATGTGAGCAGTATAAGGTTAGAGAAAGTATTTCACAAATGATTAAGAGGAAGCGAGACGAATGCATTCCCAAATATGCAAAGTTCAAGAAAATTTTCATGCACCTGATCTTGGGCACATTTAAGTTGGGGTGACAGACTGATGGGAGAGAGAGGCCTCTCTACTATCAACCCCAGCACATACAGAACACGTACAGATTCATAGATCCACATGTTTTGCTCCAGGCATCTTTTTTTCCCCTGATGAAAGAGGAAGCAGACACCAACTGGCTGCTAAGTTTAATTCAGTCAGATCTGTGGATGTACAACTGGCCTGTCACAGGAGACTCGGGAGTCCTCTCCTTCCGCTACCATCCCCCTCGCTTCTTCCCCCAAAGGCACCTTGACTGATAATGAGAGAGGGAACGCAGGTACAGCTCAGACTCTGGGGGGTTTCAATTAACGCCCTGCAGATTAATAAAGAGTAATAAGGTGTACTGCATTTATGTGTGCGCTTGTGCATGCCTTTTTGCATGTGTTCATGTGTATGTGTGTCCATGTGTGGTGACAAGACCCCTGTCGCTCAGTGTGGTGGAGAGAACGGAAAAGGGAAAAGGGCTGTGACAAGGAGTGGCAGACTGTGGCGTGGAAGGCCCCTTTGGAGCACAGCTCTGATTGGGTATTTACCCAAGGATTTTTAATTGGTCATCTGCTTCATGTCACCGCGGCATGATTAACAGCAGGAGATCTTGGGGTCTTTTTAACTGTATGTGCACAAAGACACAAACACATGCATGTCCATATCTAAAACAGAAGCACACACGACTTTAATCTTCAGAAATACAAGAAAAACAAACAAGCCTTGGTTTATATCAATAAAGTTATAATCCCTAAAATCAAACCCCTATTTTAGATAGTATTTACAGTCGACATTTTCTCAGCAATAGCCATTCAATGTATTTACATTCAATAATTACCTCTCTGCAGAGTAGTTTTCATTGTTATTGGCAGGGTCAGCCATTCGCACTGGATTCAAATTGCCTACTTAAGCATGAGAGAATGATGCATGCGTGTAATCCAGCGTTACTGTTTCTAATTCTGTATTATTGATGTCAGCGTCGCTGTTTACTGTTCACTCATCCGTATCAGAGCTGTATTAAGTTACTGCTAATGCAAAGCAAACATTCCTAATACTGTAGCTTCGTATTAAAAGCATTCAGTTGGCAAAAACACAAGGTGATTTTTTTTTTTTCTTTTAAAGCAGATTTAGGAAACACGATGCATTTGTCACAGATGTTTAAGCTGCCTGTGATCTTTCATCCAAAATGTGTCTACAAACCACAAAAAGGTCTTAATCTACCTTTTAAAGCAGATTATTTAGAATATTGCAGGAAGTAACAGAGCAAGAAGGAGCAGCACAGTGCAGGTGGAAGGCTGTACACCTCCAACTCAGCAAGGTAATACCACTGGATTGTTTGGCTGCACTGTAATCAGATACACCAGTTGCTCTTCTGCTGTATTTTTGACCAAGTAGCTGCTCAAGGAGTGTTTGCTGCCCCGAGAATTCTGGGATTTGTTGTATTAAACTGCACTTATTGTTACCAACAGTAACCATGAGAATTACAACTTTGAACTTTAATCTCTTTATAGGCACTTGTGTGGATGTATTGTAACCATAGACAGTGTAAAATAATGGATGTACTATAGCTACCGTGACATCACCTGTTGGTTTGTGGACTGCTGTTTTAAAGCCTTGAGTTTGGCATATTGCCCATCGCCATCTTGTTTTTTTTATACCATATTTGATGCAAGAGGGTGGAACACTTGAGAAGTGAGGGGTAGGTGTAGACTATAGCAAACTCTCACAGGGAACCTGTCAGTCAAGTGACCCACCCTTGAATATGCCTAAGTTAAAGTCTTAATAAAATGCACAGGTGATAAAAATTCAAGCCCACCTAGAAGTAGAGCATGTTGATTTCTGCATTTTAACACAGGGGTCTATGGGATTGACTAACTTTGGGAGCCAGACTCAAGGAACTGCTGTTTTTGGCATTTCCAAGTTGGCTTCATTTTCCAGCCCTGGATGTTGCTGCTTGATTGATCCTTACAAGTTTAAATCATACTGATGATGCAAATATTTTGGTTTAAAAAAAAAAAAAGGGACTTTCCTCAGGTGGCTCATATGCTTAAGTTCTAAAATGTCCATCCCCCAGACTGATGCAACCACCCTAGAGCTGGGTGAACAGAAAAGTTTGTTTGGAATACTCAAAGCATTTAAAAAACAATTGCATTACTAAAACAACATCAAACAATGACGATCACGCAGCAATATAAATAATTACTTGAAAAGAAGAAGCTGTTCACATCAAAGTCTATGAACTATCAAGTAACATTGTCACTGCTAACCAACTCTGTACTGCTTTAAGCACCACAAATGAAAGTGCATGCACCTCCTTTGTACTGGGGTGGTGGTGGTGGTAGATGTTATCTCAAAACCTTGGCAAATAATAGCAAAACTCTCTGCATGGCTAAACACTATTAGGGAAATATGTTTTTTTGTAATTAGTGTGAGCTGACCCTTTGAATCAGCAGGCCCTTCTGTGCGCTGGTTTATAATGCTGTGTTTGTCTGGTGACACTCCCTGTTGCATTTCCCATGGTGCCTCACAGAGCCTAAATAAACACCCACACAAACAAACCCACACACACCCTGGTGCCTGTCACTATAAAAACTATTCAGCTGAACTCAACCAGTTACACACTGGCCTCTGCTTGCCTTGTTCTATCTCCTCACTCTCTCTTTTTGTCACCATCTCTCTATACAGTACAGTAAAGGAATGCACCTACAGCAATCTCTGTCTTTATTAACCTCTTCCTGTTAGATACATGACTGATTTACATAAGCTTAAAGCTGAGATACTTTGTCTTTTGCAGCATTTTCGCAATTCCTGATTGTGTTTGTGGGGTTTGCAAAAGCAGAGTTGCAGGTTTCATTCATTCACTGTTAACCTAGATTGACTATGCACCGTCAAACCTGGGAGCTTTTGTCTCAACCACGTAGCATGCCCTGAATATCTCAAGCATGCAGGATAAATATTTACATTAGCTAGAACTGGATTTGAGGTGTGTTGTTATTAGTAGAGAAGAAGGCATTTGTTGTATTTACTGCATGTGGCTGGGTGTGAGCATTTGCGTGTGTGTGTGTGTGTGTGTGTGTGTGTGTGTGTGTGTGTGTGTGTGTGGCTCTAAGGAACTATACTGTACACAGTATACAGTCCTTTAGATCTTAAGCACAGATAACAACTGACGTGTGGTGTGTGCGTGAGAAGGGCTTGCCTGTGTATGACTTTGGCGTGTTCTAACCTTGATTTATGGTGTAGTGTGTTTTTTGCTCTGCTGTGCGCCTGTGAGTGAGTGTTTAGGGGTGAAAAGGACGCTTTCAGGTACCCTGCGGCTCGTACATGTACGTGAAAACAAAGTCCCGGGCCCCTGGGACAAGCAGCTGCAGGAATGATTGAGTGACACACGGCTCCACCCTGATGCATTTCACACCGGCATATATAGGAACGAGGAATGTATCGAGGGCCGTTTAAATGTCAACAAATACCGTAAAGCATTTGAACAAGAAAAGCTGCGAGGGAGATTAAAATAGTAAAGTGTGACGGTTGGCGCGGAGGTGTCTTTTGTACAACAAGTCGTTGCAGATGTGTGCAGAGGCAGCACCCGACAGACAGGAGGACAGTTGGAAACAGTCAGACCAGATTACTGAGTGGATGGAGCCTCACAGTGACGTCTAAATCATCGCACTCGCAAAAATGTGGGAAAGAAAGGCAGCCGTGGAGAGAAAAAGTGGTGAAAAACAGAAGATGTGACAACACGGAGGACGAAGCATGATAGGCCACAGTGTGGAGGAGAGCGAATCAATCAGTCTTCAAGGGCCTGTTGATTAGACATTCTACAGCCTTCTCCATCTTCGTTAGGCTTTAATTAATTCATAATACTGAAACAAATTACCTTTGCATGGATGAAAATTACACCTAAATGTGGCGTGGCAGTTTGGCATTTGGTGATTAAATTATCTCTGGAGATTGTGGGAGTTTGATAGAGCAGCGTTGTCTTGATGGAGTCGTGTAACATTATTAAGTTTGAAATAACAATCCTCTCATTTCCTACGTGGGGCCATTTGCAACGGAGAAGAGGAGAGGTGTAGTGAAGAGAGGAGAGGAGAAGAGAGAAGAGGAGCCTGGCCCTCCAAACAACACAGAGGATGTGTCTATTGAGTCCTTCGACAAAAAGTCTGCTACATTTAAACTTGTTGGCTTTAGATAATACGGGAAACCTTTTATTTTACTTTTTAAAGACTTGATGGTGTTTGGCCTTTATTCTGCTGTCTGCAATGCTGTGAAGCTGAATAGATTGTGGCACATACAGTCTTTTTTCTTAAATCCACTTCTCACTGAAAACTGACTTATCACACAGAAAGGACAGATAGTGCCCCATCAAACTCAAAATGTGTCTCTTTATCAAACCCACCTCATTGGCTTTGTTCACCAGACCACCAGGTAGGGGAATTCTCCACAGACAATGAAATATAATAATAGAAAAATACATACAATAAGAATACTTCCTTGCGACAATACAATAAAACAGCCTTGGAGCGAGAAAGAAAGCAGGAGAGCTCAGCTTTGAAGAATGATAACAGAGTTAAGGAATAGAATGGCCAGGAGACTTTTCTTCTCTTTTTATAGGTTATAGATTATGGTAAGCAGATAGCCGCGCAGCTTTATCTTTGTCTGAGCTACTCTGTTGCTACTTGAGTTGGAGGCTTAAAAGAAGACACGCAACAGCTCCTGTATAGTCTCATCCTGCCTTTGTCCAGGCCAGGATACCAAGAAAATGATAGTTATCATGTGTAGATGCAGCCGATGCAACACCAGCAGTGTTCACAGGTTAGATAGTGCATTATTTTTTTATGAATAAAGCTTTTGTATAAATGCAGGTGAGATAGTGACTCAATTAACAGCATCTAAATAAGTGACTTTCTAAAATATATGTTTTTAATTTTAGCAATAAAGGTATTACTTGTGCCTCGAAGTTTCATCGAACATGTTTACTTCATATGAGGGCAGCTTTTCATTAGCTCTGCCACGGAGGTTATGTTTTTGGTTCAGTCTGTTTGTCTGTTTGTCAGCAAGATTATGTAAAAAACTACTGGTGTGATTTTCATGAAACTTGGCTAATGCCTGGTTCACGCTACACAAAGTCACTATGTCACATTGTGCGATTGTGGAGTCATAAAATCGTGCCGTGACTTGGCCGACAGACATGACACTACACGATGGTCCACACCAATCACCCCCGTCGTCGTTCACGTTGTCATGTCATCATCTTGTCCTATTTTCATTACTTTTACTATTATTTCAATCACTGTGTCTGTTCATGTGCCAGCCGAAATGTTATTGTAGTAACGTAAAAAGTGCCAGCAGATGGCAGGAGCTTCATTTGAAGTACCGTACGCAAACGTGCAAGTCACTGAATCCTCCACAACAACTTCCTGCAAATGTTTCACACTAAAAGCCAGATTAGAAAATGAAGGGATTGATAATGGGCTTTTAATATGAAACAGATACAGGAAGTGTTGAGCTGAAATGACGGTTCGATGCATTAACTTGATCAAGGCAAACAGGAGCGGATAAAAAGTAAAAATATAAAAATAGAGAGGGAATGATAAATAACGGTGTGTGTATGATGTTCAAATGAAGCTGGTAGCCTCTGCATTTGTGGTAAGTAAAAGCCACTATTTTTGAATTTTATTACTTTATGTCCGTCTCCTTTATGAAGCAGTAACATTGTTTGCTAGCTTGATGCTAATGGCAGTACTTATTCTAATGGCAGTAGCAACTAAAGTGCCTCTGCTGTTTCACACC
Source organism: Epinephelus fuscoguttatus (assembly GCF_011397635.1). NCBI lineage: Eukaryota > Metazoa > Chordata > Actinopteri > Perciformes > Serranidae > Epinephelus > Epinephelus fuscoguttatus. The sequence continues at coordinate 36,879,993 of NC_064752.1, forward strand.
AGCATTTTTCCCTTTTTACTGTGTTGTGGTAACATCCCCAGAGGATATATATCAAACAGGCTGGGCTGTTGTTGTCATACAGTTGTCTACAGTCCTCCTATTGGTCAAAGTGACAGCTGTGACGGTAGCAGTCATGAACAACAAAAAGAAAATCAAACATTCTAGACTTTTTGTAGGAACATCTCGAGACATCCCAGATGTTGTGTCGGTTGTCGTCTACTGTGACACACTACATGAGATGAAACGAGGGATTAGCGCATACAACACTCATTGTTGTTCACAATCCGTGCCAACACTGTACATTGCTGCCTCAGGCTAGAATCGGGCTGATATCGTGTAGTGTGAAGCAGGCATAAAGAGTGTAGTGTGGGCTGAGGAGGAATCATGGGGCCAAGATACAAATTATTTTTCAATTTCATTACCATTGTGGGACTGGGCATTTGGTATTAGTGGAGTGGAAATGAACTGTTTTCAATGTAGACATGCGGTGGGCGCGCTCAAACACCAGAGTGATGCTGTTGAACGCACATTTTTACACTGCATGTCATGTGACAAGGGACAACCAATCACAGCCCAGATATCTTTCCCTTCTCCCGTAAATATCAGTTTGTCAGAGTCAGAGTCATCTGTCCCACCAATGATATACCCACACACTTACAAACAGCACCTGGAACAAGATCAACTCTGCACTCAGGATTTCAGGTAAACAAGCTTTGATATGGTGCTTGTTAAGGTTACTTAGCAACCTCAGACGTGACCTGCTGCTGTGCTCTTGAAAGCTGGCTCAAAAAAAGGCACAAAAATAGTACCCAGTGCCTGACCTCGCGTTTTCCAGGTGGTTAAAGACACGGCATGCGTACAGCCCCTTACTTGCCTTGAGACCTCAAAAATATGGAAATATTTGCAACCAAGGCAAGGTGGTCCGGGGCAAAAAAAAAAAAAAAAAGAGTTTTAGAGACTTGGCCCTGCATTCTGGTGACTTTTGAATAATGAAAATAACAAAATAATAAGTACACTGCAACAATACTGTCATTTGCTTACTTTATTGTCAGAATAGGATAAAGACTTATTTGCTTCTTTTGCATGAACTTATGGGACTCTCACATGAACTAGTATTTATCATTTTTCATCTATTCATTCATTCCCCCATGCTTCAAAGAAAAATCTACGAGCCATTCTAAAAAGAAATACCACTTTCCTTTAAAACTTTCTGTAAGAAACAGGAATGCTTTTTTCCCAGGACGTCTGAAATTTGCTTGAGTGTTCCTTTCTCTTACTACTCTTCATTTCCCTCTCCATCTCTCACTCACTGATGAGGATGTGACATGAGAAGCTCTCTTTGGCATTGTGAGCATGCCAGGTGTAGCTGTATTGTCATCTGGGTGGAAACAATTGACTTTTAGAGTGGTACTGTTTGTCTATTACAAGCTGTACAGTGGTGTTGTCACGATGCTAGAATTTATAACTTAGATACAATACCTTGAAAAATATCAATATTTGATAGTATTTTCAATAGCATGGGAGTAATTGACATTCCGGAAAATCAATTTGAATTTTTTATTGAAATATCAATGCTATAACAATGGCTTTGTCCTTCTTGGTTAGTAGTGGAGAACAGCAGAACAGCTGCAGTAAACATTGACAATAGTTAAAACTTTTTAACTATTGAATGAAAACAATGTTCTTCTCGCAGTAGTGCACATGTTCAAAAGCCTCTGAGATTGTCACACAGTACGAAAGCGATAAATTGCAAGTGAAAAACAAAACGAAACTGTGCCAAGCCTGTACGCAACCAGAGTGAATGAGACAAATGGCGAGAAGAAGCACTGTGAGTAATAGGAGGCAGGACTATGAGGGCACTGCAGCGGTGTGTGTGTGTGTGTGTGTGTGTGTGTCAACCCAATGTTGGAGAGAAGACAGCGACAAAGTAATATCAACAGTGTTGATGCTGGGGAAAATGACTATTAAAACCATTTCAAATATTCAGATATGTATCAGTAAATCAGTATTTTTGACAACAATACTGTACAGTGCCAGAAACAGACTGTGATAACAAAATAAGGCATGACATTTTGTCATACATCAGGAGAAATACAGGAGAATTGTGACTCTGAGGGGAAATCGTTACAGGGCCAGGAAAAACAGGAGTCTCCTGGGAAAATCAGGATGGTTGGCAAGTTGCTCCTCTAGCTTTTATTTTGTTTCAAATTGTTTATGCTACACTCTTTGGCTGTTTTTATTGTACTATATCCTGTGTCTTATCTTGCTCCTTTGTTCTTGTTTTGTTCAACTTTGTTGCTACAACACTGCAACTTCCCATTTTCTCCCTGACGCCTGAAGTGCTTAATCTATAATCTGTCATCTATTTAAAATATCAAGCCGACAGGAAGATAAAATAAAATCTGGCATGACAGAGCTCACTAACTTGGATGTAAAGCACCAGTTTCATTTACGAGGCCTCGAGCCCTAAAGTTTAGCAAACAGTGCGATTGAGTAAATCACACAGCAGCACACAAACAGAACAGTAAGCTGTTTGCTCATATACCGTGTGTGCGCATGTATGTACTGTACATATGTTTGTGCACATGTGTGTGTGTGTGTGTGTGTGTGTGTGTGTGTGTGTGTGTTTGTGCACAATGTCTTGTTTGCTCTCTCACTAAAGGCATTGTAGAGAAAAAACCTCCTCCGCAGGCAATGGGAGCCTCCGTGTCAATTATCCTGCCCTGAACCTGCGATCTCCTCTCTTTTCTCCCTCTCTCCTCCCTGCCTCCCATCATCCTCAGCTCCTCTAATAGGCCCTCTCTCAGGATGATGAGAGGACATGCTCTCCTCTGATGGCAGCGCAGCACAGCTCACAATGCTCTGTGTCAGGGCAAGATTAAGACAGGGCAGAGAGAAAAACATTCCCATCAGACGTGGAGGGCTCTGTGTGTCTGTGTGTGTGTGTGTGTGTGCGTGTGTGTGTACTGACAGGTATTAGACTATCAGGTATTGTTGCTTCCTCAAAGAGAACATGCCAAACACGGGGGTGAGATACTAATAAACACAGACATGAATACAAGCCTCTTTACTACAAAGTGAGCACGCACACACAGGAAGGATGAGCAGAAAAAGCGAGGGAACACAGGAGAGGGAGAGACATAGAAAAAGAGAGAGAAAGAGGGAGAGAGATGTATAAACTGTCAACACTGTCACGGAAAATGGCCCTCAAATTAAGCCGAGCGTGTGGTTCTACAAGGGACTCTGGGAAATTGCCTTTTATCGCTTCCCAAACAATGGGCCGTCTGACAGCGCTGCGTACGATAACACACGCGCGCACACACACAAATGCATGCACACACGTCTGACAGTGCTATGCCCGATAACTCAGCCAGCCGCTATTTACATTATTCCTCCACTGAGCCTCCCCTCTCTCGCACCCTCCCTCTGTCTTCTTCAGCGACTTTTACTGTCCTCGGCAGCCGCACGCTTTCATGTGGTTAATATCATGCAAAATAACAGCTTCTTATTTTCCTGCTAGACCCCCACCCACCCACCCCTCCGCATCCCATCTTTAATGGGGGCTAAGCGCTGTAAGCTGGCTGAGCGCGAGGGCCTCTTATACACACACTACTGTGGTTATCTCTTCTCTCTGTTTATCATTGTTATTATTATTAATGCTCTGCCGTAACCGCAGAGCGCAAGACGAGAGCAGAGGAGAGGAGGGAAGGAGAGAGGGATGAAGGGGAGGAAGAAGAAGAGACGGGGCGGCGGAGGGTGGAAGCGCCCCTGTGATGTGATGCTTGTTAAATAAACTGCTATTTACCACCGTGACAGAGAGATTATTTACAAACACGCGCCATTACGCCGCCCCCCCTTCTCCTCCCCGTCTCCCCGGCTCCCTCATCCCTCTCTCCGCCTCTGTTTCAGAGTCATCTGTTTGATGCTCCGTGAGGGCCACGCTGGTCGGAGGATTATGACTGGTGACAGTGTAATGAAATGCTCTTCTGCTGTACTGTATAAGGATGATAGAGGCCTGCAACATGTTGTTATCTGAGGGGATTTGTAATGCACTGAAGTTAGGGATAATGAGGGAAGTGCTCATCAGAGCCAAAAAGCCACTGTAAACTGTAATCTCATACATGCACTATTCCAATAAAGCAATTTCTTGACGCAGGCCTCTTGATTTCTCAATCAAAAACTGTGCACTTAGCCAGTCGGCCAGACACAAAGCCCACTGTGGCCTGATCAGCCTTTCACAGGATTCTTTTAATGACATATATAAACAGATTTCTTTTCTATAAAATATAAATGAACCATTAAATAACCTCAGAAGGTTGACTGGTTAAATGAGGAGCTTGACACTGACACAAAAGAAAGACAGGTTATCCCAGGTAGAGTGAATGTAAATGAAAGCGTACTGCTGAGTAAAGCTTTTTCAGCTTCAAGCTGAAATTCAGTTTGAAGACTTGCAGAAGCAAAGTACAGCAGCATATTGCTGCCACAGAGGCTCAAAAAAAATCTGCTTTTTTGTAAGAGTTCTTGTTGAGAATGTCCCTGTTGGTACAGTCTTGAAATGTACAAATTACCATATTGGAGTGTCTCTAATCGCAGATCAGCCTACAGTCCATTAAATCAAGTAACTTAAAGGTACACTATGCAGGGATTGTTAGCATTTCCACTCACTATAGTTTTTCTGTGTCTGCAATTTTTGTAGCTCCTTCTTGGATGTGTGCTGCTTATGTCTGGCAACTAGTCACTAGATTTTTTTTTTGTTTGTTTGTTTTTTTTGGGGGGGGGGATATTTTTTGGGCAGTGTTGCCTTTAATTGATAGAAAAGTCAAGAGTGAAAGGGGAAGAGAGAGAGGGAATGACATGCAGCAAAGGGCCACAGGCTGGAGTCAAACCCGGGCCGCTGTGTCACCACATTTTTAAAAGTTCCCTCCTCACCTGCGTGCTGTACCCCAGAATGTCCCATAAACAGCAAAATAATAAGAAAATACACGCAGAAGGCACTTCTAATGGGTCATAAGTGACGACTGAGAGAGAGAGACTATTAATTGTTTTTTAGTAAAATCCTGCATAGCAAACCTGAAAATCAGAAAACTCATTGACATTGTACTTGAATCCAGGACTTGGACTTGTATCCATCCAGGTCATCATTGATGCAAGGGCCTGCATTTTTTCACCCTGTGCTGTTTGTCAGAGCGTGGCCTTAGCTTGCTAGAATTATGTGATCCTCCAGAAAACAGCTTTTCTATATTTGTGCAGTTGTCTAACAAAACGCAAGGACACATCAATGGCAACACCTGCGCCGTGTCATATGCTATATGAAAACACAAAATAAGTGATCCGAGCCAGACTAGACGGCTGTTTTATACCTTCAGAACATCAGCACGATTTGTAAAAAGCCTGCAGTTTATCAATCAGCTGAACAATCCCTCTCCTACTCATCTGTGTCCCCAAGGTAACTCACTGCTTTTCAGACATTACAACCCTGAAACCCACCATTACATTAACTCAGTAACTTTACTTTTACACTCTCAAACTCTGTGGTTGACACACACTACAAACACACACACACACACACACACACACACACACACACACACACACACACACACACACGTCATTGCCACTTTACATTTCATTGGGAAGAATAGGAGGCCTCTGAGGGACCACTACAATGTGCAAGAAGATGTTCTCCTGGTAGGTGAAGGTCACCATGAAAGCATAAGTACTACCAAGCCATTGTTAACACTGTTAGCTTATATGCTTTTACAACAAAACTGGTGTGTATATAAAAAAAATGTATAGATATGATAGACTCCTTTCACATTGCCAGTAGACCAGAACTGTGCATGTGGGTGTACATGGCTGTGCAGTAGTTTGTTTGTTGTTTTTTTTTGGTGTGTTTCATTCTGCATCAAGTGCGTCAGAAAGACGTTTAGCTGAAAATGTTATAAGGGTTACCTCTTTAATATATCGGTCACTTATACAGTCTATCTTTAAAACTTGGTGCCGACCTATTTTGAACAATGTTTTGAGCGCTGCTTGGATTAAGAAAGACAGAATTTGTGGCACTGTGTCATTGCATCGCACTACAAAAGGGGCAGAAATTTGCCCATCCACCCCAGTGTCATGTTTACATTACTGCTAATCGGAGCTGGAGTCAATAAATACCTATGACTACTGCAGAGTCATCCGTCCTGTGAAGAAATCCCATTGTAACCTTTCCCATTATAAACAGAAACCAGATGTTAGTGGGTGTTAGTGGGGGCTGTGTCCAGTGGGGAAACGGGCTTTAGAGACCACCCTTGGCTTTTCAATGCTATTTCAGTTTCAATAAAAAAAATGCTGAAATGGCTACATTTTGATAACTGAAAATAACACCGGCTGACTGCAGAGAAAAACAGGTGGTTGAAGCTTTATTAGCGAAAACATAAATTAAAAATACTAATGAAAACATCTGCGTTACTATGACAGTAATGTAAAATGAAAGTAACTTGAAGAAATGGTTTTGGATTGATAATTATGCTAATAATTACGATAACTGTTAAGATATATGCAATTTTTTGTTTTTGTCACTCTCATGATAAAAGTGAACGTTTGGATTGTAAAAATGATCACATGAGAGTAGCCTTGTTAGCAGGAGGCTACAGATCCTCCATCAGCCATGTGACCCTTGTCTCACTTCTCATAGTGATCCCTCGAGTCTCCTGGGGAGGAGGAGAGGTGGGTGTCGGCCATTAGATCTTACTTAATATTCATCACGCCCTTCGCTCACACCCATCCGCTCATTCAGTGGACGGAGAGAGGCTCCATTGAGATGTTCCTGTTTGAAAACTCCACCCCTAACAATATGCCTCCCATCCCTCCAAACTGCTCTGATGGTCTTCTCCCTCAGGGGTCCTTTAGAGAGGATGTATATGTATGCGTGTGTGTGGGTGTGTGCGTGTGTGTAATACCTAGAAAGAGAGAGCAATACAGCCTCAAGGGCCTTTTCTTGACACTGGAGGGGATGAAATGAAGAGAGAGAAAGAAACAGTGGAAGGGAGTGAAGGGAGGGGGTAAAGGGCAATATGAAAAAAAACTGGGTGATTGGATGATGCTGACAGTTTTATGTGACCTCCGGGGGTTTTGTGGCTAGCGCTCACACACACACACACGCACACACACACACTCATGCATACACACATATTATTGCTGTGATACGTGATAAAAGCATCAGATATAATCCAAGGCGCTTGCTGCTCGGAAAAGCCTCTTTTTTTTTCAGTTCAAAAGAATCAAAAGCGTGTGTGTTTGTGTGTGTGTGTGTTTGCAATAGGAATCCTGGGCTAACAGGACTATTCATATAGCCAGTGGCTTGTAACCTACACCTTGTGTGTAACCTGACCCTTAAGGGGTGAGGTGAAAGGCGAGAAGTCTGATCTCGAAATCACTACACCCAAACCTCTGTAAAAGACACACACACACTCGCACAATGGTTCATTATCTTGTGCGTGTGTCACCGTGGTTTTATGAGCTCCACAGAGGTCGTATTCAGAGTATTGACAGGAAAGCCTGAAGCAGACTGGTGTACAGTTCTTTACACTCCTTTGCTCTCCCCTCCCCTCCATCCCTCCCTCCCCTGCTGAGTCCATTAAAGACCTGCAAGTTTATCAGACTTAATGTAGCGTTAGCATATACAGCTCTTGCCTGTACCACACTCTATTCTTCCTATCTCTACCACTCACTGTGCATAAACCTCACTAATACTATCTCTGCCATTCACAGCGGATGGGCCCCGCTAACGATGCTAATTAGCAAGCGAACACAATGCACGCTTCATCTCCCCTCCCACCTGTCAGAAGTACATGCGGCACAGCCTCAAAAACCAGAGAAAATAACTTCCCTCTCTTCTCTCCCCCTCCTCCTCCACCTCCTCCTCCTCCTCCTCGCCACCCTCACTCTTTTGCGTTAGCGCCGTTTTATGTTTTGTTTGGTTTTGCTGAGAAAACTCCAGGAGAAACTTTGCTACCTGTGTCTTTGTGTGTGTGTACGTGCATGCTCCCTTCAGTGCCATTTTGTTTGATAAGAAAATGGAGAGGGGGGCGCAGGGTGGAGGAAAGAAACAAGAAGAGACCAAACAAACCAGGGACATGACAGACATGAGGAGAGGGGGAACGGAGAATATGAAAAGATCCCCTACTGTTTACAGTTGTAACCTCTGTTCTCCGCCTTGTATGAGTCTTTGACAGAGGACGGAAAGATTTACTGTAGAAGAGAGGAAAGAGAAAAGGGGAGAGCAAGAAACACAACACCAAAGGTAGAGACCGCTGGCCACCTAAACCCTACACCACACCCCTGTAACCATCTTTATCCCTCGGTCCACACCTTGAGGGCATTCCTCAGTTCACCTCTCAGATGAAAAGAGTGAATGTAGCCTTTCTGATGCTAAATAGAGTGGTGTGTTTCTGCTCCCCAGAGGATGCAGAATCCCGTTCCATCAATTCAGCCAGCTGCCCACACACACACAAGTGCTTGTTGAGTGTATGTGCGTGGGCTAATGTGTGTGTGTGTGTGTGTGTGTGTGTGTGTGTGTGTGTGTGAGAGAGAGAGAGAGAGAGAGAGAGAGAGAGAGTGTGTGTGTGTATGAGCAGAACGTATTGTGTAAGTGGTAGTTAGAATGCGACAGCAAAAGCTGCTCTCTAAAATGGTACTCATATTCTGAAGGGCCTACAGGGTTTCAGTGGCGCTTGCTAACGAGGTATTCATACTGATCCATTACAGAGTACCACATGCACGCACACACACATAGATACACACAAAATATTGAACCCACCCATGAATGATGTCCTTACAGCCATACCAATGCAGAAGACTTGTACGCTTAATTCAAACAATGCCACATGCTGTCGTAGCTATCATGACATACCCTTTTTAAGCATTTTGTAAAGCTAACGTTTATGGTAAATCATATTTAAAGCTGACAAATGAGAACTGCTGCATATACAAAATATTTCCATACATGTGTGACTTTTAGATGTTGAGCATGTCATCTGTCCAGAGAGTAAAAGGCTTAAAATTCTTCATCTTTTAGATCACCGATTCAATCACTCACCATCCGGCACTTGACCTAGTGGTCAATAGGAGGCATCATATGTCTATGACATCACATACCCATTTTCCACCAACATGGAATGGATTTCATTCTGGTTTCCGCATCTAACGTTGACCCATTCAGAGCTTTTCAAAATAAATTGCTTCAAACCTGAAAAGTTGGTTCCAAACTTGAAGAAAAAAGAAAATAATAGCATGTTTTCCTTGACCCGAAGTGCCAACTGTGACGTCATCAGTGGGGGTGTCATATTCCTCAAGTTCGAAAGAGAGGATGAAGAAGACAATACGGATGTTAAATAAGAAATAACTGGAAAAAAGAGTGTGCAGTGGTCTTATTAATAGTTGCTTGTTTTTGGATAAAAACAAATATATACAATAACAGAACAAAAGGTTGCAGGTAATCAATGCAATCCACCATCATGCTGCTACTGTTTACTTCCGTTGTGCATTGTGCAAAGACTTCCATTTATGATGCATCCTTGATTACAATGGTCGTGATGGAAATCAGTGGAAACGTGGGCTGATTGGCTTGATAGCACCAAGGTTCCAATAGTCCTGTATGGTACCAGTTCAAGATCCAGAGCTGATGTGGTGGAAAATGGGTAACAGTGAACTAGGAACATGTGCTTGCTTCTTCACTGTAATACTGCTAAATTATGTAAGGGTGTTTTACCACTTATTCTTGTTTCAGGAAAGAGAACAACCTTCAACTCAGTCTCTACAGCAAGTTCTGTTGAATTCTGGTATGTTTGTCAGCAGTTTTCTCTCTCCAGTAAAAGATACTATTCAGCCAGAGGGAAATGGGATTATTAAAGGAGTCCTCCAGTAGACTCAACAGGTAGGAGCCAAAGTTAGCACTTCAGTATTAGAGCTCTTTATGCCTCTCTTCTGCTTTCAAGCTGACAGAGCACACATAGGAGGCATGGAGACAAAAAAAATCTCCATTAACAGGAGGAAAGACACTACATTTTAGGTTACAATCAGCTTGTTTGCAGTTGATTCAAAAACAAGAGACAGGTTTCTCATTTAGTTAATTATAACCATTGTTCCATGAGGGACATTGCATGAAGGTCTCACTTAAGCCCCTTTCCAACTGGACACTGGACAAAAAAAGCCACTAACATCTAGCTTTTCTCTTCGGTGGATCAGGTTACAATCTGCATTCATTGCTGGTAAAATTTAATTTATCAACAGGCTCGGCACCCGGGATGGATTAATTTTTCTGGAACAATGCAATGACGCACCACCACATATGTCATCTGTCTCCGTCAAAGTGCAATTGAACATCGTTCCAAATTAGTCAGTGCCGAGTTTGAAAGAGAGACTCAAGTAACAGATCTAACATAACATTTTCACTGGCCTCTGTGCTACTTTCTAGCAGTCACTTACCCTGATTTCAGGCGCATTCGTGACACTGAACATCACACAACAGTAAAAAAACAAAACAAAACAAAAAAACAGAAAGGCATCTATTGCCATTTTCCCACATTAAAATACCTCAATCTAGTACTAATTTTGGTGCACTGCACCAATGTGCTGCAGTCATTGTCACTGCCAACTCCCACCATTAGCAACTGCTGTTACTGTTACTGCTTTAGCCTCTTTTCACTCTGCACCTCTGCAAAGAGCTTCATTGGTTGGGCGTAAGGTGGCCCTTTGTGAAAAAACACAGCCCCCTCATTCATTTGAATGTGTCCCCCCAGTCAATGCAGTTGGGGTACCAATGCAGACCCCAATGCGATGTTATGCTGCACAGTCCTGCGCTGTTCTGTCATATATGTGCAAACAGTCAGTCCTGGTAAATCACTTTGTATCATGACCAGCAGTGTTTACCTGGTGGTCATTGCAACAAAAGATTCATTAATTGCATGGTACTTTTGTTGTAAAATCCTGTCTTACAGTATTATAAACCTGAGGTCTCTACGATGTCTTGCTGGTAGTTGAATGAACACAGCTCCACCAATGCAGACGCTTGCATTATTTTAATATACGGCTGTTTTCAGTTGGATGCCCATTAACTGGTGTGGAGGTTTATCATATCCCCCACAGAATTTGATTTGATTTTACTTTATTGTTAAACAAATTTCTGAAATTTGTCTTGTGTCCCAGGATGTACACTGTTCCACATAAATTCAGAAAATACAAAAATACATAATAAAATTTAACCAAACAATAAAACCACACTACAAATGCTACAACTGTCATCAGACATCACGAAGAGTGGATGCTGTGCAAAAAATTATTCATCTCAGATTACATTCAGTGTTTGACCCAGGTCAACTTCTACTTAGATCTGTGACTCTGATTTGAATACCAGAAATCAATTGTGTGCCGAAATAGCTCAGTTGGGAGAGCGTTAGACTGAAGATCTAAAGGTCCCTGGTTCGATCCCGGGTTTCGGCAGCACTTGGGGGTCCTTTTGGGGTGGTAGCAGCTCACAGTGCAAGGACTTCATTTGGTTAGCGTAGCTGAAGAGGTGCAAAGTCATCACCTTAAGCCCTGAACCCTCAACTGCTCAGGTCTGACTATGCAGCATTTTATAGGGCGTGTACGTGCGTGTGTGTGTACTGTACGTGTATAGATGAAAAAAAAAAAAAAAGAATTTCCCTCAGAGGGATTGATAAAGTACTTTCTCTTCTATCTTCTTGAAACACCTTTGCCATGGACTGACCTCTGTTTTAATTCTACGTGAATGAACAGCAGTATTTATAACTGTACAGTAAAACTATTCTTTTTAAAATGGCCATGTGTGCTTACATTATGTTTTCTTCATTTTTTTTTTCTGTCACCACAGCTTCTAAAAGCACCTCTGTTGAACAGTCAGCCAGTGTCACACATCCACTGTTTCATGCCAGTACTTAAATGCAACACACACAGGTTTACAGACACAAAGCAATCTGCATTCCAGTTTTGGTTTTTCCATTTTCAGTCCAACTGTATTCATAAGCGCAGGGGGCCTGGCTTCACGACAAAGAGCCTGACCAGAATGTGACATACTTTGCCTTGCTGGAAAATCAGCTTGTTGTTACAGAGGTGGTCCACGTCAAAGCATTTTATAACATTAAGTCATTGCAGTCTGTCACACTATTTCTGCAATATTTTTCTTTTTTTGTGCAGATTTATATATTTGTTTAACATACTAGAGATGTTTTATAATAAGAGATTTTTTCATTTGGGCTGTAAAAATGCAGAGAATATACAATGCAGTAAATATCTGTATTTGAAAAAAATCTCCAAAAAATAACTGAAGTTTTTCTTCTTTTTAAGTCATTTGACGTAATTTTTTGGCAACTGTTGCAGTGGTCTTTAGTCATAAGTAAATAGAAGCAAGCAGGAAGGGTCCTTCAAAAATGTTTGCGAACCAACCAGGTAAAAGGATTATTCAATGCCAACCATTGTTTGCAGGTATTCAGTGTTGTTCAGTGTGTTCTTGATTTTCTTTAGTCCTCAGTCATGGCATTTGACTGAGGACTGAGCACTTTGTGATTACTGTGATAAAACCATTTACCAAGTGTACATGTCTGCTTTTCATGGCCATGTAAATGTGAAAAAAATACGTAGTGTTGACTCAGTTTGAATTCAAAAAATCTTGCCAAAAAATATATTCCACCCCTTCCCTCCTACAGTTAACGCTTCTCCATTAACTGACTGTAAGTAATGATGGGTGCACTTCATTCACTTCACATAATATGCAACTTAGGTGTGGTAAAACCACCAATAACCACCAGTATTACACATCAGATGTACAGTAGGGCTGCATTCACACCAAGTCAGGCATTACAGTGAAAACGCCAGTCATGCCATTCATATGAATGTGAGTGGTGTGGAAAAAAGCAGCCTCCTGGGGGCAAAAAGTTTAACAGATTCAGCCTTTGGAGAAACGCAACCAGATGTCACGCTGCAGTGGCCAATCATGGCAATCGGACCAGAAAGAGACCCACAGTCCACCGGAACAAGTTGTAAAGTCTCTTTTTATTGTTAAATATTATAGGGAGTAAAAGAAAAAAGCATATATTAATAGACTGTGTGTACGATCCTACAAAGGGGAGCACTGGCTTTGTTTATGATTAATTATAATCAAAAAGATTTCAACTGATGGTTATTGATATCTTAAGAACAGTCCTGCACTAACACATCCATGAGGGTCTCAATCAAACAGACTGGATTTTCTTTGTGTATTTGAAATCTGGACGTGGAGACAAAACAGACACTGAACTTTGCACATCCCTTATGTACAGCCATTTTGTATTCACTGTTATTCACACTAAATACTGAGGAGGGCAAATTATCTTTCTTTCAGGTTTGGCAGTAGAGTGTGGCTATCCGATCCGAGCCCAACAGGTCCCGACGGGTCCCAACGGTACCTGATGGGTCGGGCCGGGTTCAGTCAAAAATGTATAAATCGTATTTAGGCTCGGGTCAGATTTGGTCAGCTTTCAGAGAAAATGTAGTGTAAAAATAAATAAAATCCTATTGTCTGTCCTGTTTATTGCTTGGGGACTATTATTTACGTGACAACACCTGAACAGAACACATACACACATTGGCTGTTTCTGCTGTTCATCTCTGAAGCTCCAGAGACGATTCTGAGTGCTCTTGCAGTCAGAGGACTGTGTATGTAGCAGCATGTGTGACTGGGTCAGCTGTCTGCGGCAGCGCCAGTAGTTCTGTAGCAGTTCGGTCAGTTCGTGGTTCTCCTGACGGGCCAGAGCACAGAACTGGGCTGCGCACACTTCAACACCCTCTAGCCAAGCTCACAAACCTCCGCCAGGCTCCCACACACTCAGCTGCTCGAGTGACAACAGCTATTATAATTTTAACTGCTGATGACACTGCATAATGTGTATATGTGTTTAAACAATCTACTAAAAGAATAGCACAAATCAGTGCCTTTTTACGGTCATTTACAAGGTGTAACCGGGTTAAATAGCCTGTAACCATAACAACTGTGTGACACAAACTCAGTGCTTTAGTAGGCCAATTAAATAATGTTGGGCTCGGTTCGGTTTCGGACATAACAAAACAGAATGACTGTTGGGTTCGGACAGGTTCGGGTACTTTTCTCTCGGGCTCAGTCAGGTTTGGAGAGAAATATGCGGCCCGTGCTGCATTCTATTTGGCAGAGATCTATCCTCCAACCCAGTGAATATTATCAACCCGTTCCCATTACCAGGTCTTAAAATACCAACACTTTGTCACACCCTTCAGAGTTTTGTAGGGACACACAGGGCGAACTTTAGTTTATCTTTGTGACGCACAGATGAAAAACATTGTAACACATCGTTGATGTTGTGAGATAGTTGAATGTTGAAGCAACAAAATTTCTTGGTTAGGTTTAGAAAAAAGATCACGTTTTGGCCTAAAGTACATTTGTTATGAAACATAACTGTTATACCCTGAGGTCGCCATCAAGGTCATCATGTTTACAGTTTTTCTTAGTATTTCCTGTTTTATTTTGATACTCACCCTTGTCTGCCGTTTCAGGTACTTTATTTCCTGCCCCTGTGTTTCCATCCTGTGTGATTACCTGCCTAGTCCACATGCTGCCCTTTGTCTGTACCAGTTTGCTCTCAGTTGTTTAAGCACATGTTCTAGTCATCTCCTCCTAGTGTCCTCTTGGTTTATGATCTGATATTTTGCTTGACTGTTTTTTCTATGCACCGACCTTTAGTAAAGACCTTTTGTTTCTTGAGTCCTGCAACTGAGTCCTGTCTTTGTTGGTACCAGTCTGACAATAACTTTACGTTATAACAGCACAGACTTATGGTTTCATGTGGGACATGAACTGTGATCTTCTGGGTGAAAGTCCGTTTTTGTTTGACTCATCCACCTCCCTTCCTCCTGCCTTACGTAGACTTTCTCACATTGTAAACTACATCAGTTGCTCTCAGTGTCAAGTATTGCTGCGGTTGGGTTTACACTGGAGTTAGTTGGAATTTCTGTGCGTCTCATAAAAACGCCAAAGGGGACCTTTTGTGTTGATATCAAACTCTGAGGGGCGTAACAAAGCATCAATATCTGACGACCTGGGAATGAGAACAGGCTGGTATTATGCAGCTGGTCTATTACAGTTATTTAGAGGAATTCATTTCCCTAGATTCTACCTTTCACCGTCAACTATACAATCAATATAGATACATGCATAATGCAAACCAAATGTTAACCGTACTTAACCATTAGCCATCAGTCACACTGTAGATTGCAGCTACAAGCACACACTGCGTGGGAGAACATTACTCAGCACTTATAAAATCTTAGGGATGTAATGATACCAGAAACTCATGATACGATATTATCACAATAAAAAGTCCACGATACGATATATATCATGATATTTATACAAGGGGAAAAAAAGAGAACATTTATTGTTAAAAATAGCTATTTTATTCAAAAATAGTGCATGTACACTGTACAGCATGTTATTTTTAACTTGGAAGCGTATCATAAACAAATCAACACACAGTTGAACATGTGCTTTCATTTCCCCCCTATTACTGCTAGGCAGGCAGACATTAAAGTGCCATAACAAAGTCATGTCAATTAAAACTATAGTGACAGAATATGAAAATGGAAACATTCAGTATTTTTTAACCTACTCTGAACAAAAGTAGTGTAGTACTATTATTAGAAAGTCATCTGAATGACATCAAATTATGAGGATAGAGTAGTCTTAATATTCATCAAATATACAGAACTTAGAACAATCAGACCCTGCAACAACAACAAAATTAACAAATTAGAAATAATGTAAACTCAATAACACACAATCCCTCACTCACAGATACACAGAGAGAGAGAGAGAGAGAGAGACAGAGAGAGAGAGAGGTGGGTAGAGATGTGTGTAAAAGAAAACCAAAATAAATAAAGCCCAGCCATTTCCCTGGAAGTCATAGAAAAACTCAAAAAAAACCACATTCACTCAGTTTGTTCACGCCAGGTTGACAATCTTGACATCATGGAGACGCTAACACTTTCTCAGAACAGGAGATGAGGAGAGGAAAGCTCTGGTCCTGCGCTTTCATGTGATACGTGTTGCATTTCTGTGCGACCCTGCATTCGTGAGTAATCCATCCAAAAGTAATGTGTGTGCAAAGCTGTATGAAAGCTTTGTTATACATTATTTTAGTGTAACTTTATCATTTTTTTTTCGCTGTGAAAACATTGGCCTACCGACAAGTGCTTGGTCTTGTCGGAAAGCCGCGATTCCGCTGTTTCACATGATATGTGTGGCTTCTTGCTATGACGGATGGTCGTGGAGAAAATCCACAGAGAATAACAATCAATCTCCTTTCTTCTATTCGCTGTTTCCTCCGGTCATGCACGGGTCAGAGTAGGAGGCTGAGAGGCTGAGCTGCACGAGTCTGCTCTCACCTGCGCGCGCAGTTGCATGCAAAGGATTATGGGGAATGTAGTCGCACAGTCATATTACCGCCTCTGTAGGAGAACGCAGCTATATAACTACCGTGGCATTCCCACGACGGTATCGAGAATTTATTTTATTGAGACACCGTGAAATTCGAGATATCGTTACATGCCTATAAAATCCATAAATTCCATGTTCGTTGACTTGACCAACCACAAGCACATGCAAAAGGTTGTTTGGGCTAATTTTACTCGTACAGTATAGAATGTACATAAAAGATCCTGGACCCAGATGCCCTATTCATAGTGACAACCAAGAAAAACAGGAGAATGCTCACCAAGAAGTAAAAGAAGTTATTGTTGTGTCGTAGCAGTGTGTGAAAATACACCTTTATAGTATGAAATACGCTGAGACTTTTACTATTAATACAGTAATGTTAGACCTTCCTGACCTGTTTCTAGCTTACAATCGCTCATGATCATCCCTTGAGAGGCTGATGCTGTTTCTGAGGCTGAAAGCACGACACACAGCTAAAGCTGGTTAATATAACCACAGAATTAAATTGCAGTAATTTTACATTATGTATACAGTTTGATCATTTGGAGAAAATGTTTCAAAGAAACTCCTCAAGTCATAAACAACTTTCAGTGGGTGCAATGAGACAAGCCCATTTTTGAGTCTCTAAATGCAGCACTGCAAAATTTTTCCACTCCTTTCATCACAAGGTCAAGTAGTTTGAGCACAAACAATGGCTACAGCCTCACAGCAAACTCATAAAGTAGCACTGCGCACAGATTCTCTCTCTTTGTACTTCGTTATTGCGGAGTGTGTGTGTATGTGCTTGTGTGCCTGTGAGAGAGACTGTGCTCTTTGTGTCTGTATCTTTGTGTCTCTCTCTATCCTTTTAAGACATTGATTTCTCCTTACGACGGACAGAAGGCTCTAAAAGGGGACAAAGATGGAGTGATGAATGGCTGCTGTCCTCAAGAGGGATGCTTGTTTTCTCGTCTCTCTTTGATGAGGTCACAGACAAGACACTGGGTCACAGGTCATGGAGCCATATAGATTGACATCAAAAAAACACACAAGAAAATCACTTTACTCTGTTCAGTAGGTCTCCCGCTGCAATTACTTATAAATTGCTGCCGCTAACCATGTCAACCTTCACATAAACTCTAATTTACTCACATATATAGTCTAACACACACACACACACACACACACACACACAGAGTATATACACGCATCTATATACAGAGACAGACAAAAGCACAGACTGCACGCATTGAAAGAAAAAGCTGGCAACGAGCATCATTCCACAGCATAATGTACTGTCTCACTGTGCATACTGGTGTGTACTGTATATCCTTGAAATCCCCACATATCAGTGTGTGTGCATGTGTTTGTGTGTGTGCATCTAGGGGTCAGAGGTCAGTGAGTGAGGGGCTGGGGAATGCTCATGGAGCACACAACCAAATTCCAGCCAAACAAAGCTCTATCTGTGTTTTCTACAACGAGGCTTTGGGACACACTGAAAGGTGAAAACATTGGCCTCTGTCTGGATGACTGCATGTCACATCCATGTTCCTCTCTCCCATTGTCTTTACTGCTCTTTTGCTTTTAGAAATGCTTCTTGGTATAACAAAAAACTGCTCCTCTTCTCATTCATATTCACACATTCAAATTGTATCCTCTTCATCAATCTATTCCCATTTTCCTTCCACATCAGTCTAAGTGTCTGCCCCATTGCAGGCTTGTTAGGGCAGCCGGGTGTTTACGAGCTGGGGCGCTGTGTCTGTGTGTGCATGCTTTTGTGTCTGCATGAGTGTGTTTGTGTGTGAAATGTTTGGGCGCATATCTGTGTGTATGTGTGTGTGGCCCTGCTGTGGAACGCAGAGGTCAAGAGGAGCTGACCTCCCCTGAGGCCTGAATGTGGCGAGAAGAGGGAGGAGAGAGGTGAGACCCTTAGACACAAACACACACAAACAAACACACATTCATACACACTCATGCATTAAATGAGTCTTTTTCTACACATAGGTTTTATTTTGTTGTTTATAGCGGTTATTGACAATTTACTCATGAGGACATTATTCTAATGAGAGCAGAAGTCAGTCATTTACCTTGTGTAAAGGTTCAGTAGGTGACTTTTATAAAAATAACTCTGATATATTTGCTTAAACTGTAAATATACGTATGCTTATAATAGTATAAGACAGACAGTCTGGCTCCTCCTTGTGCTCCTAATGGCATTTGCAAGAATCCACCATACCTAAACGAAAACAACATATCAGAGGCAGGAGGAGTCTCTTAAGGCCCTTTTACACATGCACTACAAACCTGAAATTATCTAGACATTACCTAGAGGAGCTGTATGTGAGAACGCAAATGTCCAAATCAGCTGGTTCAGAAATTAAACAGCCTTTTTACTACCAGCTCCCTAGTGCAAAGTCAGTGTAATATCTGGTATAACCCATGTTTGAATAGAGCAGGTAACTGTCGGGAGAATTCACAGCAAGCAAGTGCATGTATTGATGACATTTCTATCATGAGGCTTGCACAAAACAACACAAAACAAACATCCAAGGGCGAAGAAGAAGAAGAAGGGTCATTTACACAAAGATGGCAATGAAAATGTCTAATTGAGAGATGATGAGATTCGGGAACTTGTGTTGGTAAGGGTTGAAGCCGAAATCGTCTGTTGTGTATGACCAAATTACAAACTGGCTACAGGATCGTGGTGTAACTGACCCTTCGCTAAGTCCCGCCCCTGGACGCAGACTGGCCAATCATAATGTAGCAATGGACTGGCTCAGACCAGGGTCCGACAACAACACAGCAGTGCTCCATTGACTCTAATGCAATAGTTTCAGATTTCCTTCATTTTTAGGCTGGTTTTGTGGATTTGGAGCTAAATGTTGCATGTATTACTGAGACTGGAGAGGTTGGAAAAAGATAAGCGTTTCTTCCCTGTTCCAAAACCAAAACCAAACCCTGAAAAGTGTAGGGTTAGCTAGCTAGCTACTGAAGATATAGCCTACTGAATGTATACACATGCTGCTTTTGCTTTTAATGATTACAACAGTGAAACAAAGACCGACCCTGCTGTACAGGAACCAGTGAAGGGAAGCAGGGTTCTTTGCTGATATTTATCAGCTGTGTGTCAGCTGGGCGCTGGCAGTGGCACGGGGGTGAAGCCAAACACCGTTCATCTGCACACACTGCGATGCCACACAGCTGGTTCAATATTGCAAAGTTTCCCTTTATATTCATTGTCTTGTGTGGCAATCAGCAGTGATGTGGTGGTTCACTTTTACACTGTGATCTGTAGCCTATAGTTCGGCTTTAGCTTCTAACTGTTTTTGGCTTTTTAACCTGTTGTTGCTGTCAATTTAACATCCTGGATATATCCTTCAAATACAGACTGTATCTGTCTGATTCTCTCTGGAATCACTATTTTATAACTCCAAAAACATGTTATCATTTCTTCACGGAGTGCAGTTAGTGCTTACTCCGACAGCTTGTCAGACCATCACAAAGGGGTGGGGCTTAGCGTAAGGTCAATTCATGTAATGTCCTGCCTCCTGGATGCTCTACCCAGGTGCCATCAATTGCCATAAACCAAGTGCAGGACGACAACATTGTCTGCCTTCTTGACTCCTCTTGGCTCTGATTGGTTGTTTTTGTTCAGGAGCAGTGGATTCTTGCAAATGCCATTAGGAGCACTCGACGGAACCACAGGATCTTGATTTTTTCACAGATTATCTGTCACATGTACTACTGTCAGGATCTAGTGACAGTTTCAGCAAATATGACACAAAGTTATTTTCATAAAAGTTACCTACTGAACCTTTAACCACAGTGATATTAATGTTTTAATTTGCCCACACTGCCCTTTAGGGCTTGATAATCTTTGTTCCTAACGTCCATATCATTTTTTTTTTTTTGGATAGTAGTTATGAATGAGGGATTGTTTAGAATTTGTGTGATTGTCTGACCTGTTGCTTACCCTATTGTGAGTATGGTTTCAAAGCTGTGTCAAGAGGTGGTCAATACATCTCCAGACACTAGCAATGAAATCTAAAATAAAACTGTTGTAACGGATGCCCAGACTACTAAAATAAGACAAAAACAACCCTCTAAACACACAGTCATGCAGCACTTAGACATGTTATGCAGGTGCACACGCACACACCTGCTCTCCTCTTCTTCTCCCTGTTATTGAACTGCTTTTATTCTCTTGGCCTTACATTTTTCCTGCCCCCTCTGCTCCCCTACACTCTTGTCTTTCAGACTAAACAAATGTAACTTGGCTGGGAAACAGCTCTGAATCCAGATGCTGTCTCTCTCTCACTCCCTCATCCTTCACGTCCTGCACAGCCAGCCCCCACCCCACCCCCCCACCCCCCCTTTGCTGACCTTTGCCCCGCCACCCTCCCACCCTCTCTGGCAGACTAGGAGTGCTGCGGCACCTCTCCCCTCTCTCATTCAACAACACTCATTCATCCCCCTCCCCGTCATGAAAGTTGAGAGTTGCTCTTCTTCTCTGGTCAATACACTCTTCTCTTTTAGGGGCTGGCTATTGCTTAACCACTGCACAATTTTGATAACTCTGTTGTCCTAACTTAAAAAAAAAACCTGGAAACGAAAGCAGGACAATGAATGAGGGAGTAACCTAGGCTAAGAGGGACCCTATCACGCTGGCACGCCTCTTCTATTCGTCTACCTTTCATCACTTCAATGGCATACTCCACGTCACTTGAGAATTCAGAGAAGCTATTGTATGTTTTTAAATTGTCAGATTATGACCCAAGTATATCATTTTGGATCACATATCGACAAATCATGCAAGACAGGATCCACACATACATACTGTACTGCACACGCATGTAGGATTAGTGATGACAGGGCCCACCATGAGGGTAGATGTGAGGGTTCGTTTCTGACTGGAAGTGTGGCTTTTCAAACAGGAGTGGGCCCACCACAGGACAGAGGGAGACACACATACACAGAGACAGACAGAGAGAGAGAACTTCTTAAGCCCTGTGGTTATATTTCCCCAGAGCCTACCCCAGCTTTACAACTCCATTAACTGCTCTAGTGCAGATTTTAGCCCGCTTCGGCCCAGATTTGTTCTGAAATAAATCAGAAATGGAGGAAAGGAAAGTCCAAAATGTGGGTCCCTGAGCACCTTTGGTATAATTCCTTCCACTGGCCAAATTGAGGGAGGCCAAATATTAGTACGACTACATGTGCCGCTCCCCACAGCCAAAGCAGGGCCACCCCAAGACGCAGGGCTGCCCGACCGACCTTCCCATTTAAGACTTAAACTTCTTCCTCTTCACCCACTCCTTGAATTTAGCACCACCGGCTTGTGTGTATGGTTTCTGTGTCTTCTCCTTGTGTGTGTGTGTGTGTGTGTGTGTGTGTGTGTGTGTGTGTATGTGCGCGCACAGAGGGGTCTCCAGTGATCCCCTGAACCCCACAGCCAGTCTCATTTCAGCGCTTTTCTAAACATCACCTCTCAAAGCTCATTCCCGAATAAAAGACAACATGGAAAGAAAAACAGGACAGCAGCAGAAAAAGGAGGAAATGTTATTTAAAAGGTACCAGACCGCAGCATTTTCCACTGATATTATATACTCCCTGCCCAATCCAAAATATATACGGGCCGCAGGCCAAGAATGTAAAAATAAAACACATAGACTCAACATCTGGAGCAAACTGAACAAAACCCTCATTTAATCTGCCCTGAATACTGCATTCTACCATTCTACCTCTGGCCTGTCTCACTCACTGACACACACACACGCTCACTCATATGATATCCATGCACATACACACACTTTTTGTCACATGCACACACCGACTGTCCACAGGCCTGCAGACATGAATGATTAAGGAATTTAAATTAGATTTTACATGTACGAACACAAGCCACCCACAGAAAGTCTAACAGCTGATCGTCTTTCAACAGTTTCATTAAAAACACACTTTTCGATCATAATTGGCCTGAATATTTAGAGCGAGTGGCAACATCTGGGGCTGAACAATGAAGCCCGCATGCAAGTGCCAAAAACTGCAGTTCCTCTAATGGCCTCTTGGGGCTAGCTCCAAAGGTGAGTCAATCTCCATAGACACCCACATAAAATGCTCAGCTTCACAGCAGATACAAACATGTACAGCCTGGACTGGTGCAAAAATGACTTTGGTCTCCATAACTACTTTCAAAATTCTTGTCAACTGTACAGGGTATGAATTTTTACACCCATTTACATTTTATTAAGGCTTACAGTTACGCATAATTAAGGGTGTGACCATTTTCAGTGACTTGCTGCCTGTGGGTTGTGTCCTCGGGTTCTCAGTCTGAGCCACCCTTCGCGCCTCCACAGCTCCACCATCTGATCCAAATGTGGTCACATCTGGCTGCAAAAAAACAAGATGGCGACTGCCAAAATGCAGAATCCGAGGCCTCAAAACAGCAAACACAAACCAATGGGTGAGATCACAGTAGCAACATCAATTATTTTATATAGTCCATGATTTAGAGGCATTGGAAGAGAGAGAGAGAGAGAGAGAGAGTGTGTGTGTGTGTGTGTGCTGTTTTTATGCACAATTTGACTTGAAGACCTGAATAAGTTCATAACAAAGCATATAAATATGTTTGAATTGTTTCTACACTTGGCTGAAGTGAAACAATAGTGGATCCATAAACACAAGACGCAACAAAGGCTGAAACAGATTTTTCAAGTAAACACCAATTTCTTCTATTAAATCCAGCAGTGGCGTCAGTGTGTTCCTGCAACCCAGTATTATATTTCCCTTTTCCAACAAAAAGCAGAAAAAAAAATCTGAATAAAAAAATAGCGGCAGAGCAGACAAATTAATTCATGAAAATAACATAAATGCCATATTAGGTCGAAAGCGGCAATGAAATGCCCTGACGTACCAGAGGTACAGACAAGCTTCTGGTGCTCTTTTAATTATGTGCCCTTGTTACACCCTCTTGAGAATATTCAAACAGCACTAGTTGATAGACGTTTTGGAAATTCGCATAAAAATGTGCACAACATTTGGTTGGAAACATACCTAGAGAGAAAGGAGAGGAGAAAAGCATGAGACGAAGGAGAAGTGCATGTGTGTTCGCCTGTCCTTATTTTTCTCTACTTATAAGGATCAGATGTCCTCACAGTGATATTTTGCCACTCCTTATTAATTTGAGGTTAGGATTTCAGTTTAGTGTTAAGATAAAGATTAGTTTAGGGGTTTGGTTTATGGGGTGAATGCAGTCAGTAAAGTCATCCGCAAGTGTGAATGTGTATTTATATGTGTGTCTGTACGTGTGTGGGTCAGCATCCTCTCAGGAGTTCCTACTGGCAGTAGCTGACTGAGCTGAAGAGCGGGCTAAGAGCTGTGTAAGTTGTGGGTTTGATTCCTGCCCAGGCCAGGTGGAGGATGCCAGGCACAGCAAACCACTGGGTACTGCACCTCTGCCAAGACCGTGGACCACTCTCATAAAATGCATTAACCCCTTCAGCTCCACAGGTTTTTTTACTGAGTCCACACAGTTTACAAATGCGTCTTGTGCAGCAGAGCTTTAGTAAAAACCCACAGAGGCTCATTTTATATTCTTTTCAAGCTTAAAAAGTTTCCAAAGATACTTGATAAGTCAAACACTGTCGGGGGTATAAAATGATGCAACAGGAAAAGAACGTTTCCATGCAGCTGTGAAAAAGAAAAAAAAAGTTTCACAAAATAAATGTACTATAAAGTCAATGAAGCACTTACAGGATACACATGTGGTACAGTGTACATTTTTCAGTCTCAATAAATGAGTATATGACTAGGCACTGTTTGGCATATTTTTCAGTTAGACTGTATGCATCCATTCCAGATCATAGGAGGGAAAAATGAACAACGAAATCGATCCTGAAGGCACCTGAAGTGTGATATTATATTCAGCTGAAACCAGATACATAACTGATTAACAGTGTAAGCCAGTGGGCAGGGTGAGAAGTGATGCATTACAAGTAACTTTTTCATGTTCATTTTTTAAAACCATACTTCAAATATATTTTTTAACCAGTATTAACGTTGTACTTCACTACATTTGCCATTTATATCTTTGTTACAACTAGTCTGCTCTAAATGTGGGGATTGAGTGTAGGGGGAGAGCACACGAGGAGCACCTCTGCTGCAGCTGCCAAGTTTCCAGCTGCCTAGAAGAAAAAGAAGCAGTGGTGTAGTGGTAGTTGATGAGGTGGGTGTACTGCTAGGTAGATGGGCTGTTTATCAAGGAGGAAGTGGGTATCCGGTTCCAAACATTCCAATGGCTTCTTGGCTGATAGATAGGTATACTGTAAATGCCCAGAAAAAGACATGGGTATACCCCATATACCTGGATATACCCTTCACTACACTGTTTTTGACCACTATGCAATAATGACGAAGCAAAACTTCATCATGTAACTGTTGATTTTATACCAAAATCAACAGTTACATGATGAAGTGCTTGCTGCACCTCCCCAAACACACTGAGATATCCACTTTTAAAAACTCCTCTTCTACGCTCCACAAGCACATCGAAGTAAGTTGCACATAGGTGAAAATTTAGTGAGCTAGCTAACGTTAGCTACGTTGATGTTTCATTTGTAACAGTAATCCCTGATGTGATGCTAAGAAAGGAAGGGGTAGAGAGGTGGAGATGGAAAGAGTGGGAGATTGTTCATATCTCAGTTGTTCAGTATAGGCCATGCTTAATTGTTTGGTTAGCCTACCTGTTTTACGTCATAAAAGATAAAGTTTTATCAATAAGTTGTGTTTTTTATTATTTTGCACTGACCTGCACACCCTAAAAATATCAAAATGGGAAGTACCTTGTACTTTGAGTAATTTATTAACCAGGCACCTCTTTACTTTTGTTTGAGTAGGTTTCTC
Source organism: Epinephelus fuscoguttatus (assembly GCF_011397635.1). Classification (NCBI taxonomy): domain Eukaryota; kingdom Metazoa; phylum Chordata; class Actinopteri; order Perciformes; family Serranidae; genus Epinephelus; species Epinephelus fuscoguttatus. The sequence continues at coordinate 36,905,377 of NC_064752.1, forward strand.
AATGGCAATTTTCACTTTTACTTGAGTACAGATTTTCAGTTCTTTCGCTGTTCAAAAATGAATGATATGTCCGTAAGACAAAAAATATTTTTTGGCATTAACTGCTAATTCTGCCTTTACAATGACATGGAAATTTTGTTACTAACTTAAAAAGAGAAAAATAATGTCATTGTGTCTTTGCCTAAAAGCAAGAGCCCACAACTGTTTTATCCTTGAAAGTAAAAGTAATAATTAGACTAGCACCGATTTATCAGCAGTGCTCGGAATTGGGCCGTTTTTCACGTGATTGGCCATGACCTGCGACCAGCCGGTCAGTCTAAAATATACCGATTTAAAACGCCAATCAAATTCACGGGGCGCTGCATGATTGACATCGTGTAACATCAGCGGCGCACACACACGCACATCTCTCAACTCACAGCTTGGGCAATGTGAGGAAGTGAAACATGGACGGCTTCTCACCTTAATCATTCACGCACACACATCAAAAGAGAGAAGAAGAAAGTTGTTAATTGTCCGTGTTAAGCTGAACTGCGGAGCTCTCACTGCTGCACTGCGCCGCTTGAAACTGACGAGGCGCGTGTCTGCCTTGCCGAAGATGCGCGTGTCCGCGCACTTACTGGCAGGCACATCCTGAAGACCTGTGTGAATATTCCACAGGAGATATTTTTACTTTTTTTGTCTATTCAAGAAATTACCCACAAGTGCTATATACCAAGAATTATTATTTTATTTATCCATGTTTTTATTTATGTAGGCCTATGCCTTTTTTACTTATTTATTTTAATACTGTACCTGAAGTTATATTTGAGCAAAAAGGAAAATGTATCTTAACAGGTTAAGAAACATGTCACTGTTTTTGTTTGTTTGTTTGAGATGATTATTGAAAAGCTGGTTGTATCTTGGTTAAAATGTTCTAATAAAGCAAAGATAGAAAATATTGCAGTATCTTGTGTGCTGTAAAGTGGTTTGAAAAAAATGAAATCGGAATCGGCCATCCAAACACTCCGCAAATCGGAAATCGGTATCGGCCCAAGAAATTATAATCGGTGCAAATCTAAATAATATATTATTTTCTGTTGACCTTTGATTACAGACCTGGAGGAGTGTTATAGCATGGTCCCTGATACATTTGTGACCTTAAACACAATTTATTTTTCCTTTTTGCCCTCACACAGACCAGCATACAAAGTAAGGCAGAATGATGAGAGGTAAGGACGACAGTGATCCTACCATTCATGTCAAACTCCACAAACGCACACACAAACATTAAGGTACACTGCAGGGAGAACAAGAGAGACGATAGCGACAGAGCCCAGGAGTCTGCTTACACAGATAGAACTGTCAAGCTTGGTCAAGTTTACAAGCACAAAAAGGTGTGGGTGTGTGTGCGTGTATGTGAATATGAATATGAATGTGTGTGTGTGTGTGTGTATCTGTTTTTTCTCTGTGAGCATCTGATAACCTATAACCTGCAAACTCAATCCAGCTCTGCAGTGACAGCAGAACACAGCATCACATCAAAACCAAACCCCAATGACAGCTGTTTTTATGCACCGCAGGCCACATGCACACACACACACACACACACACACACACACACACACACACACACACACACACACACACATAGGATTAAAGTGTGAATATCAATAACCTTCACCATGAAGAACTAGTTGTAGAGAATGATATCTTGTACCAACTACACTGAACCACCGCAGCTACTTCAACCCTGATTAACCAAACCTGAAACAATAAATTTCTCTACTGACTTTTTCTCTTCCAATCATTCCTCCTCAATGAGCAGAGCACCATCTGTGAGTGGACAGCATGTACTGTATCACATTTTTCTGATCCGTGCAAAACTCTGTCTCTTAGCAGCACACTATGAGCCTGCAGTCATCTACACATGAGGGACCTACAACTGTTTGATCATAACAATGAATGATGAATGCTTTCCCTTCCTTTGTAAATTATCGATGTTCAGGAATGCTTTTTGTTTTAAATGACTTTTGAAAGTCGTGTGAAACCTCTATGAGAAATTAAAAGGTCTAATGTTCGCTCCAGGAGTAAATCTTTTAATCTGATATGGAGGAGAAGCAAATGTTTCCTGTAGAGCTGCAATTTCCAGTAACAATTAATATTTTTGCTTTTATTAAATTTTTATTAGCCATTACATTTACAATGAGAGTTACACATTACACATGTGCAAGACCCAGAATACCAGACGAGTGCCCACACAAAAAGCAAAAATAATAATAATAATAATACAAATTCAGTGTTGCCAATAAACAAAACAGAAATTAAATATGTGAAATATTATGACAACTGAAAGGTTATTAACAAACAGTTGCAGTCATGAATGTACAGGTGAGGTATGCATCCAACCTGGTCTCGCCAAATATCAAAACTACAGTGGCCCTCGGCATCAGACACCCATGCACACTGGCACCCTATGACGCTATGAGACGCACTGGGCTGCAGCATGTTTTAATGCTCTAGGCAACTGCTGTAGTTTTAAGAGTGAGAAAGTCTGCATAGGTCAGGTGGGACAGGTGGTGGCTTGGTCAAACAAACTCTGGACTTTAAAACGTAGTGTGCTAGTATGTATAGTGTAGTGTGTGTGTGATCTATGTCACATGACATATGTGAAGTTTGTCATGTGACATTACATTACGTTAGAAATAACTGGACATGTTTTAAGCTGAACCATGATTTTATTTCTAAACCAGTGGTTCGCAACTGGTGGGTCATGGTCCAAAAGTGGGACGCAGGTTCGTTCTGAATGGACCACAAGTGACTTGCAAACATATCAACTTTGTAAATAACACACCTTATTTTTAAGTTCAGTACATTTCCAGCACAGAGCTTTTATTTTGAAGTGCTGTTTCCTGCTGTATAGTGAATTATTAAACTAGCTTAATGACACGGCCGAATGCAAGTATGACGCTGAATATATTAAACTGTGTGGACCTTTAACTAACAACTACGGAGAAATCTGGATGGCATGGCTGGATCAGTTGGGAACCAATGTTTAAAACCTAACCACATTCTTGTGTTGCCTAAACCTAACAAAGTAAACCTAAAAACACATATTCTTTACCTGTTATAAGTTTATTTTGAAAAGAGACTATATACATCTAATGAGCAGAAATTGTACATCTCCTATTGAAACAGAAGTTTATTTTGAAAAGACACAATGCGTCTAACAAGCGTAAATTGACACACCATCTCCAAGTATCCAAAACTGACACTGGAGGGTTACCTTGCATGTCATATTTTGATGTGTAGGCCACTGACCAAGCATCAGTATTTGATGAGTTGGGAGTGAGAATGATGCATCATCATATTTGTACCCAGTTCATGTTTCATTTCATCTTTTTTTAATTATCGGCCTGTCACTAGGGCTGGGCGATAAATCGATTTTATCGATCAATTCGAATTTGTAGTTTAGGTCGATTTGTTTTAAGGAAAATCGAGTTCCTCTTTAAAATCCACCACCGCCGCTCCCTGCTGGGCTCCCGTAGTTCAGAGTGAGCTCGCCCCTCACCCCCGCGCGCTTAATATACAAACAACATGGCAGCGAGCGGGGAAGAACTCGTTCTCAAGAAAGGGAATGAGTTCTTCAGCGCTTTTATGTGCTCATCTGTGTGTGTGTGTGTGTGTGTGTGTGTGTGTGCGCGTGCGCATGCGGATCAGGGCCGAACTCCTCCGTGCGCGACACAGACGGCAGAGGAAGTGTTAATAAGTGTTACCAACGCCAAGCTGGCAGACCCCCGAACTGCAGTAAAGGGACCTCTGAAGACCATTAGCTCCTTTAGCTTGTGTTAGCTCGTTGTGGCAACAACACATAAACAACGGGACTTTGTCTGCGTTAAAGAACAGCACTTTATTTTCAGCACTGCAGGGATGATGCACAGCCTCTCTCATCAGTGTCTGACTTTTACATAGAGGGAAATAACTCAAAAACAGCATGCAGAACTGCGTAGGCTTCTTCACTGTGGCTGCTCCATGTAAACAACATAGCACATGCCTCACTTTCTTCCTGGGGCGCATCTGTCTGACGTCACACACCACACCTGGCGCACTAACGTCTCATAACTCCTACATCAACTACACACATACACAGCTACACACACACACACACACACACACACACACACACACACACACACACACACACACATCAGGCTCAGCCTGTAACATAAGGCTATTTAGTTTGTTTAATAAAAGGACAAGATATAGACCTGTTCTATAGGAAAGGTAACCTTAAATGACTTCTGTTGTGATCCAATATGATGGTAGGGGAAACACTGCCGTATGATAAGAAAGGGGTCCAGTGGAAAGTGATCACAGATGCAGTCGCCATGTATATTGCAAGAGATATAGTGCCCATATATAGGCTACCGTGGAAAAGCTGGGGTTTATTCACATGCTGAAAGTTTTTCGACCCCAGGTATGTGCTACCAGGCCAATAATATTATTTTTTTGTAAGTAGGAGGGGGAAAAATCGATTTAAATCGTAAATCAGATTTGTTGTGAAAAAATCTGAGATTTTTTTTAGGCCATATCCGCCAGCCCTACCTGTCATGTTTAGGGTTCCTGCCTTTCTTTACAACAACAATAAAATTAAAAAACAAAACACAATGTGTAGGTATCAGTGCCAGGACTGAAATACAGTATATTATTGCATAATTCACAAGTAATGTCCCATGGGTGGAGCTTATAGTTAACACTCTGCTAGGCTTTTGAAAGACTCCCTGTCTTTCTACCCCATACCCTGCTGCTCTCTTCCTACATATCTAATTCAAGTTAAATCTTCACCATCTCTCTCTCTCTCTGTCTCTCTCTCTCTCTCTCTCTCTCTCTCTCTCTCTACCTCCTTTGCTCTCTCTCCTGTCCACCCCTCCTCCTCCGGCTTCAGTTAATTCATGAACAGCATCATGATTGAATATTAATAATTCACATCAGCTCTCCCTGATGACTCATTACAACCCTTCAAATGGAGAGGGAGGGAGAGGGAGACGGGCATACACAGATGAAAATATGAAAGTGCGCACACAGACACAGACACAGACACACACACACACACACATACATACACAGACAGAACTAAAGGTATCAGCCAAACAAAAGTTTTCTTTTTATCTTTTACTAAGTTCCATTTAAAAGTCTGACCTGAGGCTCCAGACAAACATGAACACACATACTTTCACACATAGTAATTCCGTATTTGAACCAGCTAAGGTTGGGGTGTCGGTGTGAGGGTCACGGACAGTGCAATGGAGAGAAACGCAAAACTGAGCAAAGCAGAATTATTAAAGCGGATAAAATCCCTGTGAACAAAAATCTCAGGCTTCAGACCATTCTAAAGAGGCTACTCTGTTTTCAACATTGTCTTCTTTCTTTTAAGAAAAGCTGACATTATGAATTTCCTTATATAGTCATCTGCTCCAGGTACGCTACTGTAAGTGTTCACATTACCCAACCTACACTGCTACATGTAGCTACATGCTGACATCAGGGAAACATGTAATCTTAGTTGCTGATGTTGTAAATTTTTCCCCAATTTCAGATCATATTTTTGTTGGAACATGTCCAGTTGTATTTAGACAATTTTAGTCATGATTGTTCATGGCCGCAAGTGCCGCTTTTCTGCGTTACAGTTGCTCCCTGGCTGCAAGTACACTGCTAATGTACGTGTAGCTACATGCTAACGTCAGGGAAACGTGAACTTGGTTGCCGATGTTGTACTTTTCTCCCCGATTTCGGATCTTATTCCTGCTGGAACATGTCCAGAAGTGTTTAGAAGCTTTTACTGGTGATTTTTCATGGTAGGAAATGCCCCTAATTTCTGTTACATTAGTTGCCCGACCACAATGATGGTACAGAGACACTGCAATTAAGAAAACCCACAAACCTAACAGAGCTGACTGGGCTTCTTCAGGAGGGGGCTTCAAGAGACAGGCACTAAATGGAGCTTCTCAGACAGAGGGTGAATTCAGGTATTACTGCAGTATAAGGAAAGTAAATTGTTTTTTGATCATTAAAGCATGCAAAAGTGTTCCAGTACAAACCTTAAATACAAGTATAAGCCTGAAATTTACCATACTAGGTCCCCTTTAAAGATACTACAAGAAACATTCATCTTTGTGTTGTTTATCGGACTTGAGGACAACAGCTGTAATGTTTCTGTGAGCAACACCACATCATGTCGTAAAGATCTTGATGCTATTGTTCTTTTTTCATATAACCACGTCTTGTAATAGGAGGCCAATTCAGGATGACTGTATCCCACAGTTCTCTCCATCCGTTGAATGCATGACCAAGGGTGACTTCTGTGCCACCACTGTCCCTTTTAGCTTTTTTTTTGTTCTTCAGTCAATTCTTTTTTTTCTCTTTGCTCATCCTGCCCCAGTATCAGTTGTCTCTACAAAATATAACATCAAAAATAAAATTCTCTGAGGAAAAATAATTTCCTTTGTCCTTTTAACTAGCTAATGTACATAGGCTCTTCAGGACTGTGTGCCATAAATCGATTTGTCTGATATTAAAGGCATTTGGTGATGGGCACAAATAATACCTTTTTCAGAAATACTGACTCTTCTCATTGATGGTCTTGTTTGCATATGTAGGTCATAAACATCAGTGTTAAATTGAGATAGTTTTATAACCAGTTAAAAAAAGCTCCTTGTAGTAGCTCTAAAAAGGTCTTTAAAGGTCTTTGACAGTTTTACAAAAAGTGGAAGAGGAGTGCATAAAATGTAACCTTCCCCTTCCGAGTGAAAACAAAAAATAAAAATCGACTTCATTGTATCCGCGTGTCTGTGGGAGTGGGTGCAGGCTTGTATGTGCAAGGACAATATTCACATTAAATCAAGCGACCTCTGGGACCTTGCAAAGTTGTCATAGCAGTAACAGACTGAAGAGGACTCAATAGAGAAAAAAAAAGAAATTTCATGTTCTCCTTGAGTAAAGAGAAAAATGACCGCTGCTGTGCATGTGTTTGTGTAACACGCCGACATACATCAGCAAATGTGATGACAACAATCAAATCAATCAAATATTCTCCCTTTACTTTGCTCTGATAGAAAAACTCATTTTACATGCTATGCTCCCTAAAAGAAAAGCAACACAGGGGGAGGCTATGCTTTGAATCACACACAAAAACATACACGTACACACACACACACAGACACACACACACTGTTGCACAACCATTTAGCCCCATTAGTGGAAAGCAGAGTTGAACACCTTTTAGATTGTGAGGTGTGCGTCGATCGATGGAGGTTAAACCCAGGGTTCAAATATAAACAGCAGGATAAGTCACAATCAATAGCTCCTATCCCCTGGCAACTGGTCAATACATCCACACCCCGACCCAGTCAAAGGAGAGAGACACACACACACACAGAGTCTCTATGTGCCTGTTTTGCGATAAGGATGTTAATTAATATATATGCAGTCACACACACATACACACACACTGCCCTGAGTTGATAACCTGTGAGCAGAGCTGTGGTAACTCAATAGACAGCCGCTCAGATGAAGAAAAAACACAACGGTTCCTATTGATTTTCCTGCCGTGCCGAAATACCTTACGCTGCTTACTCACTTAACAAATGTCTATTCTCACCCACACTAGAAAACGAATATGAGTCACGCACACATGCACATATAAGCCTACATCTAGGGTTACTCAATCAAGGCGATTCCTACATATGATATGAATCCCTGCCATGTCACTAAAAATATTTCCTATCATGCATTCCCTGTCTTTCTGCTGTTATATTGCTTTTTTCTTTTTGCCCTGTAGCAAGCCAGAAACCACACCTCTACAGTAGCGGGCCCAAAGTGCAAGGAGAAGAATATTATTCCTTGTGTGAGCGTGCACGTGTTGACGCTGTGTGTGTGTTCGTTTCAGCGCTAAGCCATAGAGGAGATGGACTCCATATGCAGAGTGTTTTCACAGCCCTGAAGGAAATCATGACCATAGCAGAAAACCCACCAGCTATTTCACTGAGGTCTCATTTGTCTGTGTCTTTGTGTGCGTGCATCTTGTGTGAGGGCATGGTGTGTGTGTGTGTGTGTGTGTGTGTGTGTGTGTGGGCGTGTGTGTGTTATTTGTGTAAGCCTGTGTGTGTTCCATGTGTGATTTTTTTGTTTCTGCATTGGCCCGCACAGCGTATCACGCCCACCTCTCTGCAACCAGCGCAAAATAAAAATATACCTTACTTCCCGTTAACATGTCAGTCCAAGGTTTGGGATGTGTGCACGAGCGTGTGTGTGTTTGTGTATATGCTTCCAAGGGTGATGGGTGGGCGTCACCGGCAGTGTGTCTTTGGTGTGTAACTGCTCATAATAAGGGCTCACCACTCTCCAGACCATTAGAGGTGCTGGACGGCACATATATGGCCCCACACACACACACACACACACACACACACACACACACTAACACTCACATAACGAAAAAATTTGAGTTTATATACAACTTCTGAACTAAAAAAAAAAAGTTGGGACACTGTATTAAATGTATGCTATGATTTGCAAATCCTTTTCAAGAAAATAAGTATTCAACATGTCAAAATTTTCATTACACATATTTTCAGTGCAGCTATTCCCAGGAAATTTTGACCGAACATTGGTATTAACTTAATCAAACTACACTTACAAAGAAATTGTAACATCTGAATCCCACCAAAAAATATTTGCAATAAAGTGGAATAACACAAGAAAAAAGTGAAATTTATTTCATAATTAAAGACGCCTTTGTTCGCAATGCTTCAACATACTTCCTTTATGAACAGCAATAGTGTTCAGAAGGGATTTTGACCCCGTCTTCAACACACACACTCTTAAATATTAAAGATTTTGGGGGCCCATTTGTACACCTTTACAAAGAAATTTTACTCTTAGAACTTCAAGAATTAGAGTCCTCAGTTCCCTCAGTCCCACTGAGTGTTGATGTAACACAGTGGTAAAAATGCCCCTGTCCCAACTTTTTTTGGATGGGTTGTAGGCTTCTAACGAATGAGTGTATATTTACAAACAAACAAACAAACAAAAACAATGAAGTTGATCAGTTTGAACATCAAATATCTTGTCTTTGTATGTTACTAAATTAAATATACGTAGGAAAATATTGCGGATTATTTCAATCTGTTTTTATATTTGTTTGACAAAGCGTCCCAATTTTTTGGAAATCAAGGTGAAGGCTAAATTCAATTAGTGATGATGACGTAAATTAGGTTTAATCTGAGTCTAAGCCTGAGATGACATTATTTACTATTGGGCTATTAAAACATGCATCAATCAAACTGAGAAAAGGAAGGACTTGAAGAGAGAAGGTGATCACTTGTTGATGAACTCTTCCTCTAATGTGGACCCTCAGACAACAGTTTCAGAGTCTCTCACCTTCCTTTTGTTCTTTGTACAACTTGTCCCAGCTATCAGACACAGCCATCGTGGGAGAACATCCTCATCCGGTTCTCAGTCTTGCCTCAGCGTCCCGCCATTCACCACCTAGACACGAGACCAGAGGAGATTGGTTGATTGTTTCTAATGCAGGCTCTAGCGGGGGCTTTATCACGGCAATAAAGTTGGGAGCCGTGAGTTATCAGTGATGGCAGGCCAGCTAATACAGCTAAGCCTGAGCCGGGCTAATCATTTACAGCAGTGGTCTAAGCAGGGCGCACCGCTCTTTCAGCCCACTAGCGTTGTAAGCCTGATTAGTGAGTGAGCGTTTCCTCGTTCGTCGCCTGCCTGTCTGTTTGCTTGTGGGTCTATCTGTGAACAATGAGGCTTTGGGGAAGGAGGTTTGGGAGAGATGCAGAGATGGGCAACTGTGAGAAAGCAGCCAAGAAGAGAGAGTGGATGAAGTGCTGAGGGTAAGACATGAGATGCCAGAGGAGATGGGGCAAAGTGCCAGTGCTGGGCAAATTGGACATAGATTTAGGGTGCAGGTCTGTCGGGGTGCAATGAGTTTTAAAAGTGTACAGATGTGGAGGACAGGTGTGAGATATGAACTTGTCGGAGTGCCAGACGGGAAAAAAACAGGCATCAGTGATTACCTAAAGAGCCATAGACTCAGGAGACAGCCGGTCTTTATGATAGAATCAATAACCATTCATGGTCGGCTGCTCGGGAACCAGCAGTTTTTCCTCTAACGCACACAGATCAATACAGGTGATTATCAGAGTTAACCCTTCACTCTGACTCTGATCTTTAGTCTCTGGACAGTGAGGCGTTTGGTTCAATATCTTCAGATAACAAGCTGAAGATTCAAACACATACAGCAGATAGAAAAGTGTCGACATTACAGGCATAAGATGTTGGTTGGATATTGTACTCAAAGTGTGTAAAGACAGAATCGGATTGAAAATAGTTTTCCCACTGACACCAAATCCCACAATGACTCTTGCTGAAATTGATTTCAGTTCAGTTCTGCTGTACTTTTATTTTCTTCTTTCTAAATGTAGAAACAGAATAAGGAGTAATTCTTCGCCATTTTTGGACCTGCCTCGCAACATTTGTATGTGGTATTGTGTGTTTTGTATGATGATGCCCCTTGCCCTTGTTTGACTCTATGTCTAAGGTCGACCCCACTCTCTCATTAGCCCTGACCCTCCGCAACCTCCTCTCATCTCCGGTGACATGCAGGTCAAACCAAACACACTAATTATGGAGAATCGGAGGTAGTGCGCATCAATGTTTATGAGCTAAAAAGGGGAAAACAATAATTAAAGCTGGGGTAAACAGTAGGCAGTGACACTGTCTCATAATTCAGTTTTTCTCACCTAATATTTACCATAAGGGGCCGTGTCCACCAGAGCATTCAATTTCCTGAGCCCAGCTTATTTCTTTAATTCTTGAAAATGGGAATGTCACAAATTTACACTACACTACAAATGCCAGCAGCATGACGAAGCACTGAGCGCTGGCATTAGATGGATTTTTTAAAGCACCAAGAGTTGAAAAATGTTCAGCTTTGGGTTAAACACTGCACTCATCACTGTCACTTTTTATCCAGTCTTTAAATGACAGTGAAAGAGGGACAAATACCACAAAGACCAACTGTTACATCTTACATGTACAAGTGCTGAACAACAAAAATGGAGGAGAAATATGTTAATATACTGTATATATTTTAATATATGCTTCCTTTTATGACCCTGACCAGCAGGTTTGTCATCTCTCCATACCTGCTTCAGCCTTCCCTTCATCCAAAGCAAGTACTTACCTTGCACCGACATTTTTACTTCCGAAGATATTCCGTATCATAGCAACCAGATGCAACCAAAGCGTCTCAGCTGAAAAAATGCTGTGCTTCCAAAGCGCTCTCAAACACTCCTAGCTGGACGTTACCCAAGGAGTGCCTGGCGTTTCAGCTGGGGAAAAAAATGCTTTGGTGGACACAAGGCCTAAAGCTTAATGCTACAAGAGGCCCTCTATCAGGTTGTTGAAACTCTGAATACTTTGGTTATCTAACAACAGGTGGGCGGGGGTTAGATTGATATGAAAAAACATGCACACAAACAGACAGTTGCACACATGCATGCACAATCTGCTACACTGTCAAATTTCTAATCCTCCATGCCAACAGTTTGCCCCGTGTCTGCCTCACGGACAGTTATATGTCTGCACTGCCAGAAACACACACACGCAACGTCCAACAGCGCACATCAGAAAACATCTGATTCTCTTTATCACCACTGCTTCTATTTCACACTGATCCAAAATAGACATACTTGGAGAAACACAAACAGATGCACACAGACACACACACACATCCACCTCTGATCCAAAATACCTCCAGAACAAACAGAAAACAATTCCAAGCTTTTTTTTTTTTTTTTCAGTCAGCAAGAGCTCAGCCGGCAGCCAGGCAGAATGAGTTACATGGCAGAATGGAGTGAAAGTAATAGCAATAGGCCTAACCTAATAATACAACCACACTGAACACACACACTGTACATGTGTGCGCACGAATATGGACATTCATGCCGACTCAATAAGCTTCCTAAACCCCTGATGGCGTACTATTGAGTGACACGCGGAGGAACTGAAATATGAGTGGAAATTATAATAGAGAATGACAGAAGTGTTTTGCAATTCCAAGTCACTCAAAAACAATGTATATTCTGACACAGTATGGTGCCACTAAACAAAAGCGTATGGTTGGCGGCGGAAAGAGAAAAAGAGGTAAGGAGGGAGAGGAAGACAGAGAGGGGCTAAGATAACGAACCATTAAACTTGGCACTGCTGTCCAAAATCCTGAGGAGAGAGAGATAGAGCATCTTTAAACACTGTCATTTGACTTTGAACAAAGTGACTTTTGAAGTGAAAGAAGCCGTTTCCCCCTTTTTCCTTTTTTCCTTTTTTCCCTTCCCTCCACATTTTAATGCTCCCTGCTCTATCATGTAAATCCCCATTCAAATTAGTTGGGCATTAGAGCCCTCAGCAGTAATGTCAGAGAGACTGAATGAGATGGGGGACTTAAGCACCTAACGAACAATGAAATTCCCAAGCCTTGGGACAGGACAATTAAGAAGCAGGCTTAGCCAATGATGAAAATTTATTGCTATCTAATACATATTTCTATTTTCTGAACACTAACCAATTTGAATGTGATTAAGGGGGGTGGGGCGCTTCATTAAAGAGACGCTGGCTCTCAGAGGTCGCTGGGAGAGGAGCCTTTTGATGTTAAATTACAAATACGGAGGAGAAAGGCACTGGCATTGTCTTTTTGGGGTCCAAGTATTGTTTTCTGTGGTTCCCCTTAAACGGGTTAGTTAACCCCTCGCTGGCCAGGAGAGATGCTAATATGACGGGCCTGGGGGAGCAAGAGGAGGGGGGCAGGAATGGAGAGGGTTTTTTAGCCGGATAATAGACAAAATAAATGCCTTAGCGTTTATTCCTTTCATCCGAATGAAAGCATCCGTCCATTCATTGTTTCCTCCTTTTTCCTTGTGCGTCAGTCTGTCTGTCGGCCGCGCTCACAGTGGGTGTCTTTGGCTCTGTTAGAGCCGCTTGCACGGGAAGCGCTAGTGAAAGGAAAAGAACAGAAGGAGTAAAACTAACAAGCCCATTAGAAAACAATTCAATTCGTAGCAGATTCACAGTTATGCTGCCAATAAATTCTAAGTGTTATTCAAACTTGCCAAGATGTATTTTTATTTCAGAACCTCAGATGTGATACAGTCTGACGGATATTTTATTTATTTTTGCCAGAACGCATCATGTGAAGTCTAAATGACACATCAGTCAAGTCCAGTTTATGGGCTTATAATTGTCTGTGCTGTACGCCGGTGCTACAGTTCTGACACCTGTCCATTAAAACAACCACATGATCTTTCTCAGATAATAAAATACTCTGGCCCACACTGCACACTGTTTTCAGGCCAAACCGGTGACAGGAGGGTGCTGGTGGTCCGTACACGGGCCAGCAGGAGTAAGAGGAGAACCCCAGGACAAAAAGCTCCGAGCAGAGAGCCAAGGCATCAGCCTCACGTTGTTTTCAGCCAGATATCAAGCTCTGGGAACGGCTTACCAGAATATTCAGAAGGGGGAGAACAACGCATCTTTTGTTATTCAACTGTCCTGCTTGCAGAGAAGGACCATAATTCGGGTCAGAGAGGAGAGCAGCAAACTGTGCATATATCTTCTCCCCTGCAACACGCACCAGGGCCAGATTAATTTGCGTTAATGGATGCGTTCTCAGGCCTAGTTTGGAGGGGATAAAGGACATTTTCATTAACTTTCTTTATATTTAATGTTCAATTAGTTGCGGGTATAACCGGACCATAATCAGATGGAAATATGGGCAGGAATTAATGCCCTGGCAGGAAGAAAGAAAGACCAAGGGATTGGTATGCACCCAGTGCAAGCTGTGTGCAGATGTGTGTGTCTGTATGAGGGTATGTGTGTGCGCTTGTCTTCACAAGGGTGTAAAACCCGATGCTCAGCATGCATAGTATTACAGTACAAAGGTATTAAATCTCATAAATATATTTATAGAGATTAGTTGAGATATTTACATGAATACACAAATATGTGCTGTTGTGTCAAGAGTGATGCCGCTGGGGGAAAGAGAGTCAGAGAGAGGATGGAGGAGGTTTACAACAGCATAAAGAGAAAATGAATGACACGGAAAATAGAAAAATCAAACGCTTTATTGTGTGGGTGAGGCATGCTTTTATCATCCTGATAGGCAGTGTTTAGTGTCTGTGTGTGTGTGTCTGTGACTGATGCGGCGTGTTGTGTTGCATGTCACGCTGAATGATAGGATTACTCATTTTCCCCTTAGCAGAACACAAATCACTCTTTTATCCGCCATCATTGAATCTTTCCAGGGTTAAGTGTTTATGTTCACAGCTTCTCACCGCGCTCTGCGTGTTTGCGTGCGTGTGTGTGTGTGTTTGCTTGTTTTGTGCATTTTGTTTGTGTGATCAGCAGAATATTCCTTCAACCTTCAACAGCAAAGTGAAATGGCACAAAAACTAAATGACTGCAGAAAAAAAGCAACATTTTGTCACACTTGTCTACAGCAGTGAGGTGTGTGTGGGTGCATGTTTTTCTATCCCTCACACACACACACACACACACACACACTACAACTAAGCAGTTTACAGACTGAGATTTGGAAGGAAACAGAAAAGAGCTGAAGAAGAAATGCAGAAAACATGTAATTTGTGTGTACGTGTGTGGGGAGGGGGTGTGTGTGTCTGTGTGTGTGACTATTCGTGTGTGTGTGTGTGTGTGTGTGTGTGTGTGTGTGTGTTGTGGGGCGAGATATGAGGTCACTGTCTGGGGATTCATGGCCTGGAGTCCTGCATAGCACACTATGACGACAACTTATTCTTCGCATGAAAAGGCCATGCGAAGGATTTTCTGTTCTAGCGCTTCCCGCCGAGCACGCTGGTGGTTAAATAGGCCAAATGTTGACGTGCAGATTTTTATTCCGCCTTGTGCACTCTAACACTCTAATGCCTGTCTAGTGGTGGTTTAAGTGGAGGTTGTGTCAGGGGCCTCCCCTTTCTGATACGACTTTTTGTCTTGTGCTTCACGTCTCAATCCGCTTTACTGCTTTTTTTCCTCAGATCGTGCCCTCACACAACCATTAACACACACACACACACACACACACACACACACACACACACACACACACACACACGCGGGGATGTCTGTTGCGAAATACATATAAAATAAAGAAAGCTACAGTACCATAAAATATTACGCCTAAGCAGAGAATGTATAGTAATTGTGGGACTTTGTACACAATGACAAAAGACAGAAAAGAAAACAGAGTACAGTCATAGGGGTCATGAGGACATCAATGGATCATCTGTCAAGGTTATGCATGATCGTTTTTTTTTTTCTTTCCATCATATCTGAGAAGTACAAATGTTCAATCTTTCATGAATAATAACAGCCAAGATGAGAATTACTTTGTCTGCCACATCCTCAGAATTGTACATTCAAAAATACACAGCTTCAAGACATCAACTACATTCTATTAATTTATTTTCTAAACCCATTCAGTGAGTGGAATACTTTCTAGTTTGACAAGGACAGCAGTGGGATGATTTATCTCCTACAGAGAGAGAGAAGAGAGAGAGAGACAGAGAGAGAGAGAGAGAGAGAGAGAGAGAGAGAGAGAAAGACAGATAGGGGAAGCAAGACACCAACAGACTACTACACCCACAAACTGCCACAAACTGCTTGTATGCAATGTGCTCCACTTTTGAATTAATTGAATCAACACATAAAAAAAAAAAAATTCTGATAACGGTATGTGTATTTCATTAGTCCTTCATGTCTGTGCCACAGTAAACTAGTTATAGTTTCAAATAATCTTTAGTCATAGTCAATGAAATTTCTTGCTACAGTGAATGAAAAGTGGATTTACAAATCCAATGTCCCCCTCTGCTTGTATTGGCTCCAGTGTTTGTGCACTCCATCCAAGTGAATTCCTTTCCTACTTTCAAACAATTTCATGCTCCAATTCCAAAGCCTACTGCTTCAAAGATAACGAGGGGGAACATGGAGGAAATTCTGATCATTTGGCTAAGATTCCCTCTGAGTTCATTAGCTGCCTGCATTAATTAAAAACAAACAGGATAAATTGACCACAAATGGAATTTTGGGTAAAATCTTGTCGGCAATCCAATAACGGCGTGGAAAAAAAAAATATCATTTCAATTACAGTGTAAGCTGTCTAAAGCTGGGGTCAGATCTGCCCCTCTCCATTGAACTTCAGGGCTTCCCAGGCTCTGTCTTGGTGAGAGCATCCAGGGACTTGAACACAGACGATTACTGAGGTAATTTGGCTGAAAGCCCACTTGAATTGGCCCAGACCCTCGATACTATCAGCTTCACAATTAACCAACAAAAACAGATAACCTCCAAATCTCTGCAAGCCGTTGCAGCTATAATAGCTCACCGGTCCTGCCCAACACACACACACTGAACAGACACACACGCGCACATACTGTACATATACAGATACAGTACAGAGGCGCACACTCGTGAAGTTACACACAAATGCTCAAAACCCAAATACACTGCAGGGATTTCTGTCCAATTAACATGCATGCAAAGCAATTTAGAACCCAACAAGATGTTTTTGTCTGACTGCTCCGGGGTAATTTAGCACTTCTGTTTCCACACAAGCCTGCCATGAAGGGAGGGGAGCAAGAAGCGAAGAGGGGTTAGAAAAGTGGAATGGATTTCTTGATTAAAACTGGCCTTTTTCCCCCCTCTCTCTGCGTACGGAGGCGCGAGGCTGCGGCTACACACACGCAGCAAACATGCAGCGAATCCATATGCCCTAATACAGAAGCAGCATCATTGTTAATTTCCTTTGTTAGCTGTCTGCTCCCATGGCCGATTTAATTTGTGGTGGTGTTTTAGCGAGCGGTGGGTCGGAATTGAATTAACAGACATTCGTTGGCTCGTACATTCCTCTGTCTCCATCCCGATGTGTGTGTCAGTTTTACATATTGTTCAATAATTGGACTTAGATTACTGTTGATGTGAATGCATGATCACACTGATGCCTCTCTGCAACAGACGTCCGGAGATGATTGGCTGCATGACGTGGTCTCTGTAGCGGGATGGCATTCATACCAAAATTATTTCCCAGAAACATGAAGCGCGCAAGGAATGTTTATGAAAATAAGAAGCACCTCGGTTTGATGCTTTTATCTTTTATTTGGCATCACTGTCACTCAGACGCCCCTGTCATCTGTCTTTGTATCTCACAGACACAGAAACAGACACAGAAACACTCCTATCAGACAGTTTTGTGTGACTCCCGTCTTCACTGCAAGGTATTTGTTAACAAACGAGCAGTAAACAGATGGAGGTGACAGGTGAGACGTGACGATCAGAGCGAGGACTTATTAAGGGTGAGACAGAAAACATATAAGACAAATGCTGTGGAAAAAGAACAACATATCTGGGCCTCCCACCTTCTCAACTCCCTCCCTCCTCACCCTTTCTTCACGTAATTAAACCTATAGTCACTTTCAATTAGCTAGCCTTTCTCCCTGTGCACGCCTTTATGCAAAAATTAATTAGTCAATTAGCCAATTAACATGTGAGCAGGTCTTTGTGTTAACGAGGCTTTTACAAGCTGTGGCAACCCTGCAGTAATGGCAGACAGGCAATAGACGCCATGGGACTAGTTTACACCACACAGATCCTACACGGCCGGGCTGCTCGCTGGCACACAATCCTGGAGCACATGCACACACTTTAATTTACTCTGCTGCAAACCCTTAACTCGCACTCCACACAGCAGATGGACTTGCTTGCTTATTTTACCCCAGTCCGGTGATTAGATGTCTTTCATTAGGTGAATCAGGTATGTTGGGACCGTACTGGAGTGAAGCCAGCAGTCCCTGTAGACTCCTAACGCTGCCGCATTGAGGCCCGCTGCTGCACACTGTTCCCGCTAAAAGTGCTGGCCCTTCCTCTATTAGGCCCAGACCACAAATCACCGCAGTTTATTTTCACTGTGCATTGTACACAGACACACATCTCCCACCCGAGTCACATAATACGCATGCCCTTTCTTTCTTACTCGCACACACACGGACAGAAACTTGCACGCGCAGTCCAGTTGTATCAGCGTGCGTCTGTTCTGTGTCTGTGTATAAATACAGCCCAGAGACAGCAGTAATGGCTCCTGCTTCAAATAAACAGAGAGCAGAGAAGCCTCCCATCCCTGCTTCCCTCTGACCTAAATCACGGCTGGACGGACACCCCACTTCCTCACGCTGGACGTTCTCAAGGAGACCCGTGCTCCGCTACCAGATCTGTGTGTGTGTGCGTGCGTGTGTGTGAATAAGTGAGAGGGCGAGCAAGACAAGAGAGGCAGCGAGGATTTTGATATATTCCACATGTTGCTTGCAACCCAGACACAACAACTCCTCGGCGTATGGAGGAGTGTTATGAAAAAGAGAGGAGAAGGGGAGAAGTTTCTGCTGCTGAGGAGAGGGAGTTATCGTGGGTATGAACTGGTGGGGGTGGGGTAGAAACAACACCCATGCTTTTAGGAGAGGGGAAAAAAAAGAGTGTGAGCTGCTGAGAGTGTGCTGAGGTAGAGGGTAGATTAGGAGTTAGGAGGGCACAGAAGAAGAAGAAGAAGAAGAGAGGTCACGGAGGGTTCGGGTAAAAAGAGCCTTCTGATCACCAAAACAGCTCCCAAAAAAAGAACCTGTCATTTTAGGCTCAACTCACACAACTACACACCTACCCACCCCGCACACACGCACACATTTTGTTCTGGTAGCGGAGATCTCTGTCAGTAGAGAGCGCCTGGCCTCCTTGAGAACGTTTATTTTCCCGTTCCGTCAATCTAAACAATCCCTTAAAAGGGATCGCAGATGTTTATAGGCCTTCACAGAACAAATGCTGCCTTTCTGACCTGCAGATACACACACAAGCATGCAAATATATACACACACACTCTCCCCAGCGGAAGAAACAGAGGCAAGTGCTTGTAATGAAGACACAGGCTATGAAGAAGAAAGGAGGGAGAGGATGGGACCAAAGTAAGCAGCAGCCACAGCTTAGTGTCACTGACATAACAAACACTCTGCATGCTCTTTCATATGTCCTATTTTGGGACACAGTTTCAGTGGAACATACAGGTGATGATTTATACAAAATGTGCTGATCACCACTTGTCGAATTTCAACCTGATCAAATAACCGAGCATATAGATAAGTCATCACAGAGGAAATGAAACAAGAAGAAGAAGAGAAGGCGCTGTGTGTCTGTATGTGTGTGTGTGTGTGTGTGTGTGTGTGTGTGTTTGCCTGTTTTTTTAAAGGCTTGTTAAAAAGGCTGCCCGCTCTGCCTGGGCTCTAAAGCCACTCAGACAAGCAGTGTTTTAGTGTAAACACACACAGCGGTTTTCCCCTTACATGGCCATGTGCTGCCAAACTGTGTTTGTGTGTGTGTGTATGTGTGTTGGGGATGGGTGATGATGGTCATTATTAACCTGCTCGGTGTTCGTGTGTGTGTGTGTGAGTGTACTGGACTGAGCTCATGTTCTAGAACAATGTTGTTTATACAGTGCCAGGTATTTTATGTCACTGACACTGCGCCACTCTACAGGGCATAATCTTTCATCTCACACACACCACTGTCAGCTCTCTGTGGTTTAGGTTTATTCGTTTTAGCAAAAGAAGGGGAGAGAAAAGGCCCAGTCACGTTTCTTATTTTTACCTCTACCCCTTGTTTTCGAGTGCCACCTCGCCCCTTGGAACAGAGTTACAGGGTGTAGTGGCTGATATCTCCTGTGAAACCTGACAACCCTTCAAGACCTTGATACATCGTTGTTACTGATGGATGCTAGCATTTACGTTAACAGATGCAACACGTCTTGCCAGACATTACGAATATCTGCCATCTTCTTGGACGGCTGTGGCTAAGAGGTAGAGTGGGGTCGTCCACCAATCGCAAGATCAGTGGTTTGATCCCTGGCACCTCAAGCCTGCTGGTCGAAGTATCCTTGAGCAAGACACCGAACCCCAAATTGCTCATGATGACTGAGTAGATGATCTTGCGTGGTAGATTCGGCAACCAATGCGTGAATGTGACCAGTAGTGTAAAAAGCGCTTTGGTGATCGGATAACTACAAAGGTCCATTTACCATTCTCCTGTGGCGATTTCTCTTGTCTCACATTTCTTGTTCACCACTTAAGTTTCACACTATCAATCTATCAAACAAGTGATCAAATAAAAATGAACACTGCTTCATTACCAGGCAACTAGCAGTGCTCCCTACGCTAACATCCCGTGCTCCTACCATGCCAGTTGGCTCTGATATTAGAGGAGCAGTTACAAGTGCAGCAACTTCGCTGCTGGACTTTAGTTAAATTTCAGGCATCATATGATTCGGGCAGGAGGGGTTTACACCACTCAAATCAGCGATAACAATGCAATGTTAGCCGGCTCGCTAGTTAGCTACCGAGGCATAGTCATACTAGTAATTTCTTTACTTATAAAGAAAATGACCACAATACATTAAAATGACATTAAACTAAGATAATACCATGGTTATTATATTTTTTAAATCTTTAATAATGAACAGCATAAATTTTTATGAGTTTCTTTTGTTGCTTTTCAGCCATCTTGCCGATGATTTCTTGTGACATCGGTTTGGAGTGTGCCTCTAAAGAATATCTGTTTACAGGGCCAAGTAGCCCTTACATTTCACCCTACCCCTGTGATATTCTGTCGAGTCTATGTTCATGTGTTTATGTCCAGTTCCTGTTTTATTTTGAAATGCGTTTAGTGTTTCTTTTACTTCTTGAGTTTTCCCGCCTTTGTTGATTATGTCTTGTGTTTCACCTGTGTCTTGTTCCACTCACCTGTGTGTAGTTAGTAATCAGCACTTGTGTATTTAAAGCCTCATTCAGTAGCCAGATTGTCATTGTCGCCTTAGTGTGTTCATGCTCTCCAGCCTTTTCCTCATATTGGATTCCCTGGTTTTTGCTTGGCTTTATGGACTCTGCCTCTTGATTTCCCTGAGAAGATTTTGCTGCCTTCACTGACTGCCTTCACACGTATGACCCCTGATCTCCTAAGTAAAGATTTGGATCTGATCGACCTTTCTTGGTGTTTGGTGTTTTTCTCTGCAACTGAGTCACAGTTTTGTACTAAATCGTTACAACCCCTCCATCCCAACAACAAAAACACTCCCTACCCTGAGATGTGAATGCACAAAACAGAGGGTTAAGGGCTAAGTGGTAGGGGCAAGGAGTGTATAAATGGTACATTTCGAATCCAGCAACTTTCAAGCGGCAGAGAAGCTTCGGCAACCTCATCAGCTTTGTCTCTTCTAGCTCTCACACACACTTTGCGCCAGTGGTCAAATAATTTCCAAATTGGTGACTAAAAAAAAAAAAAAACTTTATCCGGGTTTCTTTGTGATTGCTCTGACACTTTCCCCGTTAGTTCATTAGTTCTATCTGGGGCCATATATGGCAAATAAATGAAGTTTGAGTGTTTTTATAGCCTTAAGACTAGTGCAGTCTCCTATCAGAGGATAATGTGTCTTTATGATAGTGACTATTATAACTTTGGGCAGTCAGGCAGGGACACAGGGGAGAGTGAGGGGTTGGGGTGGGGGGTGCTGGGGAGGGGACGTCCCCTAAGTCTTGGTAATGAAGCTCGATCCATCTCTCCTCCTTCACACACACGCACACACATACGCATATGCACACTCTCAAATTGGCCAACTCTAAAGGCTCTGAGGGCACCGAACACTGTGATTACGACCGGCTGGCCATGAAAAATTAACAGGTTTATCTCTTCCTCTCTTTCCTCCGTGTCTCTCTGCCCCTCTCTTTATGGTAGTTACTCTTAGTACACCCCCCTTCCCATCCCCCTGTTCTGTCCATCTCCACTCGTCTCTACCTCCAGCCCAGCGATACTTTTCCAATTTTCCTTCAGTGTCTCCCACTGAGCCCAGGGGAGGACTGGGAGAGAATGGAGCTGTGATTAAGTTGATACATTCTAGATAATAAAAGCAGAATGGCTATCACTCTCTCCTCTCTCTTGTACGCAAGAGCGCCGAAGCCCATCCACCACACCCCACACGCCCCTTTTCTGTCTCTGCTCTGGGCAGTTTGGACACTGATAGACGAACCATATGTAAAGACAATGGATAGGAGAAGGGAGGGAATCGCTACAGATACATATAGAGGGTTTCCTTCTCGTCTCATAGCTTGATATCGTGCATTACCGCAGCACCGTTCCACTTTGGCGCTGTCACACGTGTTAGAGTCCGGAGGAGATACGCTCAAGTTCTGCTATCAGCCACAGCTTCTGTCTGTTTTTATTCTTTGCTTTTAGTCCTTGTTCTGCTTCACAGTCTCTGTCTGTCTATGTCTGCAGTGCAATATTCTGTGTATGTGTGTGTTTGTCATCAGTTCCCACATTGTTGACACTGTTAACCTGTCTAATGGCAGCAGTCAGTGGCGTTTATTCCAGCACCTCGGCTGTATTGAGTGCCTTGTTGACACCGTGCTGACTGTGAGCTCAAACAGGCTTTTAAGGATGAAAAAAGTGTAAATTAGGACAATAACACTTGTAATAATGTTGCATGTCAAATTACAGAGCAAGTCTTGCACATCTCTGTCTCTGTCTCACACTGTCCCGCTCTCAATAGCAACAGAAATTGTTTTGATACTTGCCATGATGCGATATCTGAGCATCAGTGCCAATACAAAACAAATATTTTCGAAACTTTGCTTCCAACCTGTTTCCACAAAAGTCCTCAACAGTGCTAAAAAAAAGCGCCTCACGATTAGATTTACATGAACGCTGTTAAAAGTGTGCTTTTATATAACATACACAGGCATCTGACACCAATAGAAAGCACAAGGACCTCTTGTGTTTCACCCAGACTATCCACAAATCTCGAGAATACACAGTAAATATTTAGAAATGCAGTACACAAGCATGGAGCATTATATTTCTGTCTTTCTGGCACACACACCTACCTCTTCTCACATATACTAAGTCCCATAATTACAACATGGTCAGAGAAACTGTAAGTTACATATAATCAGTCAGTGACCTTGTCATTTATGGTGGTTTCAGTCTTCAAAGAGAGAAACCACAGCAATATTTTTTTAATGTTAATACCTTCATTTCACTCTCACTGAGTCTCAATATTGATGTGCTAATGTTACTGTCCACAAGAGGAAGATCCCCTAAATATTGAGACTTTAATGGCAAAAGAACTGGCCTTAACGCTGCTGTTAAACACACACATACACACATACACACAAAAGGGTCCAGTAAAAACAGTCCGAGGGGAAACGGACAGTCGAGTGCTCTTCTGCCAACGGAACACTTTGTTCCTCCAGAACGTAAACATACTGATTTATCTCAACAGCTCTCTTCAAACACGGCCGCCTCTCTTCCTCTCCTCCTCTTCTCCTCTCTTCTGCAACCTCTCTTTCTCTCCAGCTCAACGCCCTGCTGCACCCCGCTGCCCTCTCTCACTTTGGTAACTTGTGATGTCTGTGTTAACGCTCACAAACACCAGCGGCCCTGATCCCCTCTCTGTCTCTCTCTCTCTCTATCCCTCTCAGTCGCTCCACCTCACGTCAGTACCGTTCCCATGCAAAAAAAAGGAGCATGCCCTCTCAAACACTCAAACCCATCACACCGGCCCCTGCACGAGGTGGAGAGATGCTGAGAGCAGCTTTGGAATAAAATAACAAATCAAGCCCCTACAAACTAAGGATGACCAGCCTCTTTAGCTGGCGTGCACTTGTGCTGCCCTTTTCCCTCCCCTTCGTTCTTTTTACAGTTTGGCTAAATGCACGCCGCCTTCTTTCTCTGTTTCCCCTTTTTCCTCTTTCTTCTCTCTCTCAGGATAGAAGTTTGATGGCTTACACTGATTCCGACGTCACAGCCAGACTGACAGTTGACATTCTCTCTTCTTTAAAAACCTGTCCTTCTCTTTTATTTCCCTCGCTCTGCTCAGATTGCCAGACTATTGTCAGAGGTATAGCACTGGGGGGGCATGGGGGGGGGGGAGGACGAGATAGCAGCTTTCATAGTCATCTGATTGTGTGATTTCCGGGTATTGGGGTGAGTGGAACAGAGGTAGAGCAAAAGTGAAAGCGGAAAGTGTACAGACAGAATAAAAGGGAAACAGAGTAAGAGAGAGCAGAGGTAGATAATCGGTGTCACTTGATCCAAGTCTTCTTCCTGTTTAGGGCACTAACAAACGCAGATGCTGAATATCAGTGAAGTAACAGCACAGTCAGAAAAGGTTTTTTAAGGAGTACATCAGACAACCAAAGACAGTCTGACAGTAAGAATGAGGGTGACCTATAACTGTTATGAGATTTGCCATTCTTCTCCACCGACTGCTACCTTCTCTGTACATTGTTTACATCCCTGATCACTCCCTCTGCTCTTTTACTTTTTGTCTCCCACCTCTCACATGGAGAGACGTGGTTCGTGTAATTGAGTTTGTCCATGTGGAAAAACAATACAAGCCAGAAAAATACTTAATGCCTGGTATTTTGTATACATGTCAGATCGCATGAATGTAAGTTTAAATTGGGACCGTTTGTGCATTGTGTGGGAAAAAGAGGGAGAAGAGTTGAGTAGAGAGGTGCAATGAAAAAAAAAAAAGAGGCAGGGATGAAGTGGCATGGTGCTTAAATGCTCTACACATGGACCCTGAAAGCTTCTTCTGTTTAATCTTCAGTAAGTGATACAGAAAAATGTATATGAGAGCACCAAACAGATCAAAGACTACATGACTGTAATAGCTGTATAATCTTTGGAACATTTACTGGAGTACAATTTTGAGATACTTGTACTTTACTTGAGTTGTCACTTTTATGCTATTAAACTATTTTTTAGAAGATATTGTATTTTTACTTTAAAAATGTATAGTTTTTGTTTTTGCAGATCAAGATTTTACATCTAAAACGCATGATTATCTAAAAAAGATGATACATTATTATGGGTGTTTTATTAAAGGGACAGTTCAACCCAAAATCAAAAATGCATAATTTTCCTCTTACCTGCAGCACTTTCATATAGGGACTATTTTCTTTATACCCAACTACACTCACCATCAATATCACAGCACAGAAGGAAGCATGTATCTACTAATGATGAACAGATCATGCTCGTGACAGTGCAAGATGGCTGAGCTGTAGCATTAGCTAGTTCAGGGGTGCTAGGTGAGCTAGCAGCAGGTACACGCTTCCTTCTGCACACTGATGAGGTTGGTGGGGGTAATTCTGTAGAAAGAAAATAGTTCCTACATGAAACTGCTCACAGCAAGGTCTGTGGACTATCTTGAGTAACTGGGTCATGATTTATGTATTTTTGATTTTGGGGTGAACTGTCCTTTCAACAGGTTGGGTGATCGCTGGGGCAGGGGTTTGGTGTTGGGCCCTCGACCCTGAGACCATCCAGCACTATTCCTGATCCTATGGGGTCACAGTGTAAACTAATATGAAGTTTTAAAACTACACAGCCCCTCTACAACATCGATGAGGTATTATGTGGGACCCATCTTAGCTGATAATGTATTTTAGTTGTTTAAATTCGTATACCAATTTGCAATTAATCTCACTACAACTCACAGTGAAACCAACTTGCAAAACTGAAACATGGGGCTGTTGGGGGTCTGCAGCATTAGGTAAGATGAACTCTTGGGCTGTTGGCAATCCAGCCATGCCCAAAAGTATACAAGTATAGAGGACCTTAAATAAGCTGTTCTTCTTCTTCTTTTATTGTGGGCTTAATAGTCCTGATGGTGGCACTACAGCTACAGTCTAATGTTTAAACTTTGAAAAGCCCCAAGCCCCAAGTGAGCCGAAATGTTCAAATGCTTCGAGCTGCAGGAATGGCCAAGTTTATCACTCTTTTTTTCTTAAAAGGTATAAAACTAATTAAACCTATCTCCTCCCATCCATGTTTTTTTGCACTTCTGACACCAAACTCTTTAGGCTGTCCTGCACAAATTTTTGAAATATCAAAAACTGAACCCACAGTGCATCAAAATGTTTAAGTGTAAACAGTGTTCATGAAAAAAAAATAGAAAATTTGGGTGTCATGGAGCAGTAGTGTGGTAAATTTCAGAAAAAAAGGTCTAAAAACATCTCTGCATTGTCTAGATAAAGTACCAAAATTATTGGGATTTTGTATCGTTAACCAAATTTTCTTAATCTGCCTTTACATGAAATACCAGTGATACACTGCACCATATAGTGTAAAGCCAATCTATGGTTTCTCACTTGGCAGGCAGCTCAACAAGATCCTGACGTACCCTTGGTGCCTGAGGTTGTGGGTTTGAGCCTGGGTCATGCAGAATATACATGCTAAGGCCTACTCAGGCAACACGTGACTTCTAATGTGTTTTTAATATAAGAAATTTTAAGTTATGGTAAGTTTGTTATGGTCCTGGCAGTTCTGCTGACAGACCCATCTGTATTTCTTGTTTGTCTTCCTCCTCACCTTTTTTTTTCATCTTCTCCCTCTTCCTCCTCCTCCTTCTTCTTCCTCAAAATGCCCAGCCCCAAATTACTGCTGCACATCAGCTATAATTTAATGTATTCATTTTTGTTGCTTTATCATTGTCAGACAGAATTAATCTTAATGTGGAGAGGCTTTAATTCTTTTGGGGGTAAGGTAGTAATATGTCATGTTGTAAGGAATCCTCTACCGCACTGTAAGTAACCTCTTTTATGCATTTAATAACAGCAGCATTTAAAATAAATGAAATCAAACACTTGTTAGTTAGCAGAAACATTACATGAAGCGTCCTTACCAAAGATGTCACAACCATAAAGCATCAACTTGAAGCTCTTAGTGCTTTATGTGATAAGATAGGCAACATCAGAGGTTAGTATAGACAACATAACAATGTCTGATGACTGCATAGTTTAAAATAAACCCAGCTTCTTCCACCACAGTTCTACTTTATTTTGTCATTTGGTTGGTAATCAAATTTAAACCTAATAAAAGGACACGGTATGGTTAGGTATCTTACGCAGTTGGAAAATATGAATATTATTTTGCCGAACAAAAACAAGCACAGTGGAGGCTGAAGGTTCAAATCAATGGCAGCGGAAAACCACTCTTTTTTTTTTTTGTCTTTTTTTTTTTTTTTTTTCTGAAGAGGCGTCTCCCCTCTCAAGCCCTTACCCCCCCCTTTTCCTCTCTCTGCCACTCGTCCGTCTGTGTGATGTGTTTAAGCCAATCCCATAATAAAGGATGCGGCCATACATATTCATGATAGAAATCTAGTAATTAGTAAACCCCCCCATGCACACACATACACACACACACGTACACGGCCTTCATGCATATGTATGTCCTTGGCAAACAAAGGCAGTGGCAGCATGGGGCATTCTCTATTAACACACACATCCACGTGTGATGGCACAGATAGCAGCCCTGCCACTCACACACGCTTGTGCAAAACACATCTATGTGCATGTACACAGGCGTACATGCTCTTATTAATACACACACACACACACACACACACACACACACACACTGAGAGATGGCAAGGTTGAGAAGGGAGGGGTTTCCCTCTCTCATCAATGGAGAACCTATAATTTCCTCCAGCTTGAAAAATAGCCTTAAACACAGACTCAGATCTGCGCGGACTCCCAACTACTCACTCATTCATTGTCTAACACACACACACACACACACACGCACACACACACACACACACACTGACAGCCCTGCATCACTATTGCATCACATTTAACAAAAGCAAGGGAGGCATATTTAAGAATCCAAACCCTAGTGGGATGCTGCCTCCTCAACTCCCATCTCTGTGCAAACACACACTCACAATCACCCGCTCCCTGAATGTTATCTCTCACTGAACAAAAACAGCTGAATGCAAGTGAGAATTGGAACAATCAATGCAAAATGATTGCGTCATGTGAAGTGTGTCTGTTGCTTTGAACCTAAAGGGGTTGGGGGGTTTAGCTTTTGTGGAACAGGGGTTTTATGCCATCTGACATCCTGAGCCTTCCAGCAGAGAAGTTTCGATCCAGTTTTTGCTGAATTAGATGATACAAAGACTAGGGAGACAGGCAAGGTGAGGAATGAGTTATAGGCGACAACAAGCTCGGGGAGAGAGGATTTGACAAACTGACAGTGGGAGAGAGAGCGAGATAGAGAGAAGGGTGGGAAGTGTGAAGTGATACTTAATGCAACATTTCTCACTAACAAAACTCCTTTTTCTTCGACTATTTCTTTCTCTTCGATACCAAGGTAACTGTTTGACTTCCTGTTACACTTGAGGCTGTCAATAGACCTGCGCTTGTGCACTTCACTGTGTGTATGTCTAACTCTCATGGCCACACAAGACTGAGAGACAGATTGAGTACACCTGCAAATTTTACTGAAAACAAATGGAAATGGTGTGTCTGCGTTAGAAATTAAATCTGCGTCTTTCACAGAAAATAAAATGTTTTAAAATCAGTGTACTTTACAGGACAAGATAGGAGATTATTAAATAATAAGTAACAACAACAAAAGTATTTTTTTTAATTTAATGACCAAATATGATGTTAAAGCCTAGAAATGTTTGTTCTTACAAATTACTTTTCATCACACTGCTGGTTTACCTAATCAAAACAGGTTATTCTATTTCGAGCTGGGGCGCATTTATAGCTACAGCAGAGGTAAATATACACAGGCTCTAAAAACAAAAGCTAAATATACACTGTTTGGTTGAGTTTTGCCGACCTGGTGAAAGAGAGGCCACGGAGCAAAAACAATGCCAAACTTATTCCATCACTGCCGAAGAAAGAAGATGGCAGCAGGGAGCGGAAAAAGAAAAGGAAAGTAGGTCAGAAGGACTGCAGTGCTGCACACCAGAGACAAATGGATTATTTCTTCACTGTGCGGAGGAAAAAAAGCCAGGACAGTGATGAATGAATTACAGTAAATTAATTAAAACATCTGGCATGGACTCTTCTCTAAATTTTTGAAATGTGACAGTTTCCTTTTTTTCCCCCTGTAGGAGTACAAAGACGTTCCAGGCGTTCAATCCTTTTTTTTTTTTTTAACTTCATGGAGCACTGCATAGTATACATGGAATTAATGTAGAGCTCGAACCTGAAAATACAAACTGATTTCACCAAAGACTGTCTGTCACTCACAATGCTTATTTTATTCAGAGTAAAAAAAAAAAAAAAAAAAAAAGTGTGATTAAACGCTGCCAACACTGTTGTACTCACGTATACTTTATACATTTATAACTTTCGGCAATTTTAATTTCCTTACTGTGAAGGTCATAAAATCTGCTCTCCTCAGGAGGGACAAAGCTGTCACTAAGATTATAAAACATAAAAGGCAAATTTTGCCAGGGCCACAGACAATAGAACTATCTGCGCTCAGGTAGCCACAGTCCAGTGAAACTATTTGAACAGCACCACCAGCTGAGAGTGCTCTCTGTCCTTATTATCACATCCTCAAATGTACGCACACACACACATACACGCACACAGAGAACGGCCCAATGCTTCCTGAGCAGGCTCATCTGAAGTTGTAATGGGTCAGGTATAAAGGGCTTTTTTGTGTGCGTGTCAATCAGGGAAGTATGAAAGCCTATGAGCATGCAGAGAAAATGAGAGGTTTGCCACAAAGAAACATTCAGCCGCCTAAAATAATACCGCTCAACAGCCATTCAGAGACTCTCTCACTTTAGCATATGAATCATAGTGAATAATCAAGTTTCTACCAGGCAAAAGGCCTTTAAATTAGGTGGCAGCAGCACTGAGAGGTGCAAAAACAGAATAAATAAGTAGCGATAAAGATCTGATGTTGCCGTGTTCAGGTATTTGCTCAGTTTTTATTATGTCCAATGTGCTTCATAAAATGTTAATATACCTGCAGCATGTTCACCAGACTCAGTCATCGGTCTCACACAGATTAGGAAAAACTTTTAAACGTTTGACACGTCCCTTTAAATAAGTAGAGGGGTCAGAGAGCACCACTCAGCCCACACCGGACACACAACGACACACCCCCACTGGGCAAAGTTTTTGGTTAGAGAGGTAAATAATGCCAGAAGAAGAAAGAGCAGAAGAAAGAAAAAATGTGAGAGGAGGAGGAGGAGGAGGAGGAGGAAGAGGAGGAGCAGGAAATGAACTAAACTCTGGTAAACTGCACCTGCAGGGATCTCCTCCTGTGTATAATGAGAGTGTTTAATGAGTGCACACTGCTTAACGCCTCCGTGTGTCAGTGCGCGTGCATGTGTGTGCGTCTGCATGTGTGTGTGTGTGCGTGCATGAGTGTGATAATTGAATAGAGACACAGTCTTCATTCCAGCCCCCAGCGCCCGCGCAGGGAAAATAACTCATGAATACATTTTGTGTGTCCGTTGCACATTTCTGTTGTTCAAGTTGCTCTCTCTGTTCCTGGCGATGGGTATATAGAGTGCCCATTGACAAACGGGGGGAATAATATTGCAGTTAAGTGGTCTAATAAAAACGGGAAATATGAATAATTAAAACATATTACTTAATCTGAATGCAGGTGGAGTAAAGCTCTGTGGCACGGAGGCCTAAATAAGCCACTCAGGCTCGGTGAGAATACGCTTGTATGTTCTGGGAGTACCACGGGGCTTCCTGTAGGCTTTAACACATGACACTGTGTGAGTGTGTGAGTGTGTGTGTGTGTGTGTGTGTGTGTGTGTGTGTACATGCAATGATGTAAACAAAATGTGCACTGACAGACGATGCAAAACAGGAAAACGCCAGACAATGAACAAATACAATTAATAGTGGGACAATGTAATGAGATGTTTATTGCATAGAAGAGTCCAGGACATGAAAAAAAGGGGATGTGAGAGAGGGATAAACGGTGAGAGGGGGAAAGACAGAAAGACGGAGGGAGGGGGGAGGTGGTGGAAGAGATGAGCAGCTCAATTTATCAAACCCCTTTGCTGGGGGAGACTAATTAATTTGTTTGTGTGATTGCTTTTCCACAGTGCACGTATACACACATATTCACCAACACGCACTAAAACACACACACACCACCGTCACCTTACCAACCTGACAGACCTCGGCGCACACACACTGACGAAGTCTGCAGCTCTCCCCCTTTCGTAATCTTTCTCCATCTCTCTTTTAATATCTGGTTTCCCCTCACTATCTCACTCTTCACTTCCTTGTCTTTTGTTTGGTTTTCCTCTTGTTAATACCCACGTTTCCACACCGAATTAAGCTTTCAAACGGTCTCTCTCTGTGTGCTCTCCCTCACTGTGCACCAGGAGTTTGTTGAGTAAACTGCATAGGGGTGATTTTTAGCATACTTTGTGACAATAGCAGAGCTCACAACAGAAACCTTGGACCCTTTGATTGCATAATATCTGCTGAGACAGAGGAAGCGCAAGGCGGTGACAGGTGTTGGTGATTTTGTTCGGTTTACTGCTGAATACAGATTTCACAAAATAAATGCATGAATTGAGCGACTGTATATTAAATACACCCCAAAAATGAAAGATACAGATAGAAATGATGACAGTGACATTCACCAGTATTTCCATGCACAGAAATAATCTTCTTTTTTTCATTCTGTATTATTGTACTATATTGTTTTTAATAAGATTAAGATTTTTAATCTCAAGAGGTTCTTTTGATTTAATAAAGGTTAAAAATATATATATTTTAAAAATCTGTAAATTTCCAGTAATGCAAATATTACAGTTTGATTAAGGCATTTAGCAACCTGGCCCAGCAACTAGTGTCAGTTTAACAAACCTAAGAAAAATATACATTTTTTGCATGTATTTATTTACACAACCCGTTGTGATGGTTACTGTAACTAATACTAGTGACTGAGAATAAAACAGTTTCCTGAATATCACCTTTTGATTCATTAGTATAAAAGGAATACGCTGCCCCCTTCCCTACTTTTAATGCACGAAACACATAAGAGTATACATATAGTTAGGTTTCATACCTAAACTTTTCAGACTTGTTGCAGGGCATGTCTTCAGTGAGCAGTCTTCTTCGGCCATTTCAGGTGTATGAGATAGTATTCACTAGTTTTTAGCCTGCCAGGGCCACAAAAGGTTAACAGAAATCAAAGAGGACACTTGCCATGATTTACACACTAGCCTCATATTAAATATTTAAGCTAAGTGTAAAATCATTATAAACTTAAGTTTTTAAATAAGGCTATTGCAGGTTTTTCTGGCCGACGCTGCTCTTTCCTAGTTTCCCACAACAACACAAATGCAACTTAGCACTTTTTAGCTAGCACTTAGCTCGACACTAAAGACACTTTCCCAAATGATTGCCGATTTGCCAACGCCGCAGTGCTCGCCGTCTGCTTGACCCAACACTGATTATACACACGCACCACCAGCGGCGGAATCATTGGCTCTACACAGAAAGGTCAGCATCAAATGGGGTCGAAGTTCAACAAAACTGAACCTTCAGCATCGCGTCAAAATGCCGGTGAAGCCCACAACGCGACCCCGAAGTTGAAAAGTACCCCGAAGTTAGCGTTAACGCCAGAGATATTTAATGCTGGTCATGTGCAAGCACCTTAAGGCTAGCTAGGACACTACTCACTACATAGTCCACTATAAAGTGGGTTCACCATTTTGTAGTGCTGTCTGAATGTAAAGTGGGAATTATTATACTCTATATATTGATCCCAAAGTATCCCACAATGCACCATGAAAAGCAGTGTACAGCCGATGGTACGGACACCTGCTGTAAATGTTAGCAAGTTTGCTTTTCCAGTTTTCCTTTGCCATATAATAAAACATCAACATAATGTGTAATTGTCTATCCCTGAAGAGACAGAAATAAATTAGCAATTGATCTAGTGCTTAACAGTTACTGTACAGAGTAGGGCTAATAGCGCTAGCTAATGTTAGCAAGCTAAGTCGCTACTAGCTCTAATTGGTACCATAACAGCGTAATGCGTAACATTGTAAAGCATACATTAAATTCACAAGTTATTACATGACTAACTGGTAAAACAAATGTCAACACAATAAAGGTTAAATGGAAAGTTACTTACATTAGTGGGACAAGTTGCTATTGCACTGCTCACCAGCCAAAGCTGATATGACATGTCTTAATTGTGCAACAGCAATGATGTAATTGACGGCGCAATGAAAATGACCTGAGTAGTGTCTAAAGGTGTTTTTTCATGTTGCAGATGAGCTCACTATAGACTTCTACATAGAACTCCCTATATAGTGAGTAGGTAGTAGTGTATGAGTGAATGATTTCAGACACAGCCTAACATTAGCTTTCACTTAGCTTACATTAACTTTTAGCATTAAGCTAACGTCACTGAGCAGTGTTAGCTTATAGTTAACACATGGCTAATGTTTTTTAAATGTGTGCAGTAGCTCAGCTAACTCTCAACAACAATGGTTCCACTATATGTGGTAAATACTGATGCTACTGTCTTGGTAATGGGTTAGCTTTTAAAAGGACAGCTCACCCCAAATCAAAATGACATATTTATGAATCTAGTTTGTTTTGGAGTGAGTTGCCAAATGTTGGGGATACTGGCCACAGAGATATCTGCCTTCTTTGAATATAATGGAGTTATATGGCACTCAATATGTGGTGCTCAAAGTGCCAAAAAATACATTTAAAAACCCAACAGTTATGTCTCTTTTCAGAATCATAACCCAGTTACTCAAGATAATCCACAGACCTTGTTATGAGCAGTGTCTCTCTACCAAACTACACCCACCGAACTTATCACCACACACCTAGTGGATTATCTTGAGTAACTGGGTCATGATTTCTGGAAAGAGACATTGCTGTTGAGTTTTTCAAATGTGTTTTTTAGCACTTTGAGCACCACAAGCTGAGTGCCATCTAGTTCCATTATATTGGAGAGAAGGCAGACATCTCTTCAGCTCATATCTCCAACACTCAGCAACTCACACCAAAACAATCTAGATTGATAAATAGCTCTACTGGTGAGAGGGAAAACTGTCCCTTTAAGCTAACATTTCATGAACACCAAAAATGAATATCAAAATATATGGCGGGGCCATTCACGTTTGGATACTGACACTTGATTGATACTTGGCTGACAAAATCATAATTTACTTGCCATGATCATCATTATTGCAGCAAAGTAACATCCCTATCGTGATCGTAATGGATAGCTTAGTGGGATGGCGTGTCCAATCAGGTTGTAGGCAGGCCATTTATCATGCTTCAAACCTGACTGCAGGCACACAAACATAGGAATGTCATTAACAGCAATAATTTTGGAGGGGGCATAGAAAGGGCATTTTAAAACACTTGTAGAGATGAGGATGTGCCCCATAGGTCTATCTACCAGTATGAAAACATATAGGCTTTTTCACAGCAGATACTTTGACTTGTCAGAGCAGAAAAAGCACAGGTGTTAATAAGAACCCTAACTATGGCTCTGTTTTATTCACGTGTCCCAGTAAGTCATGACGGTGTGACAGGGAGCCAACATGCATAATACCAGAACACTGAAACTGAAGCGATTAAATTAACTTCAGCCATCATTAATTTAATCATTAATACCTGTGCCTCTGCTACTGTGCCATCACAAAATGTCTTCTGAGATCACTGTGTACTGTACTTCACTATGAACCACATATTGATGTTGCTTCTATATTTTGTAGACTGTGTGTTTTCTGTGGGGTAAGGTATTTAGTGTTATCAGTATTGCACTTGTAACTTGTTTTCCCCCCTGGAGTCTTGTTGCAATAATTACACAGAATAATTACAGTTCAGTTGTAGCTGAGATCTGTACACATTTGCATCACCTGTTGCTTCCAGCAATTTTACCCACACTTCTCGTGTTCAATTAAATCTATTTCAGGGGACACATAATGCTGGTGACTGTCAAACTGCTATAGTGTTTGTGCCTTGGCCATATGCAACATTACAGTACAATTGTCAGTAATGAAAACACCATACCATCACATTTAGAGACATTTAGAGATGCACCAATTTATCAGCTGCACATCAGTATCAGCCAATATTCTCCTTATTGACTGCCACTGGCCGATCGGCAAATAAGATGACACTCACCAATGGCAGTGGCCGATGTTTATCTGTTGTGTCACATCAAATTTGTGCAGGCTAAAAAGCAGGGCTCAAGACTAATGCCCCCCCATCATCTTGGGGCCAATAGAAAACAGGTTTGGGACTAACAGAGATCTTCCCTGGGACACCATCCGGATGAAAGGATGTAATAAAGTCACTCAGGAAGTATATTGTTTGTCTGATAATGCTACATTGTGAGTAACAAATCCATATTAAAATTAGCAGGAAGAGAGCTAGTCAACATTAGCTGTTAGCAGTCAGTGGCTGGAACTAACAGCTAACAGAGGTTGCATTGAGCTCCGTCATGATCCGTTCAAGCTCTCTACTGTAAAAATGAGTGATGATGAGTGAAAAATATATTCATATGATATAAATTCTAACCTTCTCATGATGTGTTTAAATGTAATCTTGTAAAATGTAGCTTTCGGTGAGAAACTTGGATAAATGGGGTTAATTGAAAGAGAAATTTGTTGATGTTTTCACAGCAATATAAAATAGACAGAGGGAATTATAATAAAGACTTTTGAAGCAATTATTTAAAAAATGTTTTTCATGTGAAAGGTTATATTATATGTAAGGCCGTTTCATAAATTTGATTGATTTGTGCCCATTCAAAGTTAGTGTAATGAACGACTGAATGACTTTGAAACAGTTATTTTTTTAATGAAAATTTCTTTATCTCTCTGTCACAAAAGAGAGAATACATAACAACCAACACAAGAAAAAAAAACACTGGTATCGGCTATTAGCCAAATTCCTATTTTAACCATCGGTATCAGTATGGGCCCAGAATATTAGTGCATCCCTAGAAAAATTGTTTGATCTCACTGGTATTTAAATTGGTTTAGTAATGTTCTCTGTTCTGTGGCTATACTTGTTGCTTTTTTTGAAACTGTATTTTTTTTAAAACTGTGTGCAGTGAGCATGTGCATGTGCATCTGGAAAATGTGATTTGAAACACCTAAGGGTGCTCTGATAATGACAAGCAAAACCCTATGTGAAAGTTGAAAAAAATAAGTATTGTCCTACTCTGGTTCTAAATGAATTATTAAAGTGCATGTAAACCAAAGTTTGTTCAGGCTTCCTATGTCAAAATGGACCACAACTGCCCACTACAAGATTAACCTAAAACCAACCAGTCTGAGCAAGAGAAAGAGAGATCAACCAATATAGCAGAGTCAGCCAGGTCAAGATTTCAAAAGAGACTATGCAGGTCGCTGAACACCCACCAGACTCTGAAACCACCCAACCACCCGCCAAGCACACACACACACACACACACACAAACAACCATAACACACACAATAACCAGCTACCCTCCGCCTCCACACCCTCTTAATCCTTTGCAGGTGACTGCTGTGTCTGCTGGCTCGGGAGGAAGAGCCATAGGGAGGACGCTCATTTGAAACCAGAGAGGGTGAGAAAGTATTTTAAGGGAAAACTATATGTGCAGAAGCTGATCTGCATTTCAGTTTGTAGTTTCTAAGAATGGTTTTAGTGTCCATTTTTAAGAGTGATGATAATGAGGCTAAATGGTGATCACTATGTGGTGACATAAGAATGTGGTGATAACTATGTGGTGACATAGTATCATACCAGTGAACGGTATTGAGTGATTATAATGGCATGTGGTTTAAAGTGTTGTTGTTTAAATATTTTTGTATGAGCTGCAGCTGAGTAAGAGGGAGTTTGTGCTGCGTGATAAATTGAGTTGGCGGTGAGCCTAACACTGTGAAGCTGCACTGCGGGTTCATCGTCACATTAGATATAAAAATATTGTGCTTTAGCAGGTGGGCCAAATGGTGTTGTTTATAGCGACAGGTGTTGGTGGTTCAATCCATGAGTTTTTTATAGGGATGCACTGATTATAAAATTCTGGGCTGATACCAGTACCACTGTATAACACAATATAACAATTTAGCCGATAGCAAATAACAATATTTTTTGTTGTTGTTCATTTTGTTTTTGTTAGCACCTGGGAAACAAAAAAATCTTTATCATAAAAATAGTTTTAAAGTCATTCACTTCTTCATTACACTGTTTTTAAATAGGCACAAATTCAATCATACAAATTAATAAAACAACCTTGAATATAATCTTCTTTCACAGGAGAAAGTTTTTTTTAAGTTATTGCTTCATAAGCTTTTTAACTACATAGCTTATAATATACCCTAATTCCTTCCATAATATTTAAAATTTCTGTAAAAAACAAATAACTATCTTTATTCAGGGTTCTCGCCAAAAACCAAATATTACAAGATAGACATACATCATGGTAATGTTATAATTTACCATCACCCAATAATGAAGAGTGCTTGAACACATCATGGTGTTGCTGTAAGATGCGGCCATTGGAGTACATGTTAGACAGATGCATGTTAGAGAGTGCAGAAGGATGTATGTTAGACGAGTATATAAAAGACGGGTACATGTTAGAGGGATGTATGTTAGAATAGTGTATGCAAGGCAGGTGCATGTGAAACAGGTACATGTTAGATGAGTGCATGTTAGATGGATGTGCGTTAGATGAGTCCATGTTAGAGGAGTACATGTTAGACGGATGCATGTTAGAACAGTGTATGCAAGGCAAGTGAGTGTTAGACGGACGTACGTTAAATAAGTATATGTTAGACAGGTACATGTAAGACGAGTGTATGTACAGTAGGTGGATGTTAGACGAGTACACGTTAGACGGATATATGTTAGAGGAGTACATGTTAGATGGATGCATGTTAGAAGAGTGTATGCAAGGCAGGTGCATGTGAAACAGGTGCACGTTAGATGAGCGCATGTTAGATAGATGTACGTTAGACGAGTCCATGTCAGTGGGGTACATGCTAGACAAGTGCATGTTAGAGGGATACATGTTAGATGGATGTCTGTTAGACGAGTACATGTTGGATGAATGAATATTTCTTCAGTACGTTAGATGAGTACATGCTAGACGGATGCATGTTAGATGGATGCATGTTAGACGAGTACATGTTATAGGGTTACATGTTAGACGAGTACGTTAGACGAGACATGTTCGAGGAGCACGTTACGTGGATGCATGTCAGAAGAGTATGTTAGACGAGTACATGTTAGACGAATGTTTGTTAGACGAGTACATGTTAGACAAGCACGTGTTAGACGGATGTATGTTAGAAGAGGACATGTTAGAGGAGTACGTGTTAGACGAGTACATGTTAGACAGATCAGTGTTAGCAGAGTACGTTAGAAGGGTACATGTTAGACTGATGCATGTTTGAAGAGTACGTTAGTCGAGTACCCATTAGATGGATGGATGTTAGACGAGCACCTGTTAGGCAAGTACATGTTAGACGGATGTATTTTAGAAGAGTACATGTTAGATAAGGACATGTTAGACGAGCACAAGTAGATGTATGTATGTTAGATGAGTACATGTTGGATGTATGTATGTTAGATGAGTACATGTTGGATGTATGTATGTTAGATGAGTACATGCATTACTTATTTCAACATGGAATTGTTGCCCACAATGTCCCATTATCAGGGAAAAGATAGGGCATCCTTTGCCCCAAAGGTGTCCCAGGGAAGATATCTGTTGGGTCCAAAGAAGTTTTCTATTGTCCCCAGGACAACTTTCATCATCGAGCTCTGCTTTCAAGCCTCCATCAGATATGGTGAATGTCCTCATATTTGACTATAGGCCAATGGCAGTTAACAAGGCAAATGACGATGTGCAGCTGATAAATCGGTGCATCCCCACTATTTTCTCCCCCATGACATAATCAGGACTTAATGTATTTAAATACACTGCTTTAGTTTTAGTAAAGGGCATTTATGAAACAGAAAGAATAGAATACATAAAGAGGAAGAATTTCTTTTTCTGCATTCTCTGATGAAATACTGTGAATTTAAAGCAGAGTTAGCAACAGTGTCGGTTGGTTGGTCTGAATCAGTCTTTAGCACTGTTACACACGTGTTTATGTGCGATAAGCAAAGACTGTTAAAACACTCTTGGCAAGCCTGGGCAATGCTGCAAACACTAAAAGACAGAGAGGAGAGACACAAATATGCACATATGCTTGCACCTGTCTGGACAAACCCAGTGGGTTGATGTGCTTTGGCCTCTGGTCACAGTTTAATTAAACTGCACATCACTATGTTGCACGCACGATGTAATACAGCAAAGACAAATTGTGTTTCTCTCTAGTTATCTGACTCTCTCGCTCTCCCTATATACATATATATAAAGAAAAACTTTATCCATCTCTCCACTGTTTCCTGTTTCTGTCTTTAACTAGCTCTGTTTCTGTTCTTCTACGGTTGCTGTCTGCCTCTCTCACACACACATGCACAGTGCGAACATGCTAAATCATGCAACCTAAACTGCAGGGTGCAGAAGTTTCTCCTCTCTCTCCAGTGTTATTAGGATTTCCTGCAGAGCAGAGCAGTGTGTCTTCCACTGCTCGGTTGGAACTGCAGGGTCACACTGGAAAGCTAAAGCCTCCAGCCTGCCTCCACTCCACTATACTCTTTCGATGGGCCACTTTTTATCCTGACCTTCAGGATGTTCAGAGAGGGATAGGTCACAGCTCACAGAGAGCTGAGAACTAGTCAGTGAGAAACAAGTCACTGTATGTACGTATTTACGATGCCAAAAGGACAGTGCCAAGACCGCAGTGCCCATCAGATGCAGAGAAGTGTAGTGTAAATGAAAGCAGAGGCTTTATCGCACATCATACAAACATACACCCACACAACTCGCTATCTTTTAACAAGTCAGACAAGCAAAAAGGTGTCTGGATCGCTTGGCTCACGGCCACAAACAAACTGAGCGTTAACACACACAATCAACATCACACACCTCTGGCCACTGGTGCCTGGGTGAACCGGAGGGGCAATAATTGAAAGTTGGCTCGCTTCAGAGAGCATGACACAAAACCAAGAGGGGAACCAAGAGCATTTTCGCACTGTTTTTATGCGGGAGTTAGTAGGTACTTGGGATAGGTCAGAGGGGGTGTTTGGCCCTGCCCAGTGGCCAGGCTCAGAGGTGGGGTAAAGGCAGAGAGGGGGCAGGGAGAGGGTTAAATCCTGGCTGCCATGGCTAATGCCTCAATCTTCTTGCCCCCCTCACTACAACAACACGGGATCAACAAAGACAGGATCAACAAAGCTCCAGCCAAAATCCTCCGACGCACTGACACAGAAAATTCCCAGTCCTCCCCAGGCCGCACAGGGAACAGCAAACACACACTTACACACACACACGCACACATACACATATCTCCGACTGCTTAGGGAACAACAAACAAAGGCGGTAAATACAGCTGCAGACGGCTGGGCAGATAACAGCCAATCCCTATCCCCAACTTGTTCCGTGGCTCAGTGGCTACTGACTGCCCTCTGCAGCTCGCTGCCTTGGCCATGCCTTCTACACAGCACAAACACCTGCTGCTTAATGCTTCAACTCACTCGATCACAGCATCCCTCGTCAAACAGCAAAGTTTCTCCTCTCCTGGCTGTGTAAAACTTTTCTCCATTTGTCGCTTTTTTTTATGATTTTGAACACGGTTTCCAATGTGTGTGCAGCTGTATGGTTCCATTGTCAATTATGCAGTTTGTAATAATGTCTTAATAATTAATAATTCATCTTTTTTGCCAGAACAACTTAATGCACACTCGCACTGACAAGTACATGAACGCACATACAGTATATTCAAACTCTTCCATATTTAAATTGACACCCATTTCAGCACAGAGAGGGCAGAAAAAGGCCATCCAGGCCTGTTTCAGCAAAGTAGACGGAGCACAAACACAGCAATGTCTGGGTGGAAAGATGGAGAGATAGACTCCCTGCAAAGGAAGAGATAGAGAGAAAGAGAGAAGCCAACAGTGATAGAGAGAGAGAAGGAGGGAGGAGGTGGGAGGTTCGGCAGCCCTGCATGCAGAAGGGTGTTTGATGTAATCCAGGAAGTTAGTTCAGTAACTCCATCCCTCCGTCCCTCCGTCTTAGTGAAGGACAGGAGAAGGAGGGATGAAGGAGGCCCTTGTCTGGAGAGCCAGGGGTTTTCCACATCTGTCCTCCGCATTGTAGCCAGCCTCTCTAAACAGCCCAGGAGTCTGTTATGGCTGGGGGAGGCACACACACACACACACACACACACACACACACACACACACACTCACACACAGCAGCTATGTCTGAGTGAGCCTTGTGGAACGCTTTAACACTGATTGCAGTTAAGCGTTAAATCATCCATACTAAAGTTACCAGTGAGAGAAAACACATCAGGACACAATTCATAGCTGGGCGATGTCTGTGTTCAGTGCATGTGTGTGTGTGTGTGTGTGTGTGTGTGTGTGTGTGTGTTTATGAAACGCCTGTCACGCAACACTGCCCTGCCTGCTGAAGGGATCCTTGTCGCCCCCCCCCCCCCGGAATGCTCTTTAACACGCATTCACCTTTTCTGTCTTCGGGATATATGACAGGTTGCCCCCACCTCCCAACGCCACTCTACACCATAACATCACCAACCCACTACCTACTCACCCCCCACTCTCAAACTCTCAGCTGTGTAACCTGGCAACTCTTTCGTACTGTGAGTGGGTAGGTGCCACATAAACAGGGATGAACACATCCTCCAGCATATATCATGCACCACACTGGCTAGACTCCACAGTCAGGCCTGAGGCGTGAGCTGCAGGGAAGGAGGCCTCATTCATACCTGCTCATTTGTGCCCCTTGTGGTTACAAAGGAGAACAACTATAAATACTGTGTACTGAGTTGAAATGGGAATAGATTGAGGTCAAGATATTTTCCAAATTCCCACCACTCACAGTGTCTTTAAAGAGAATAATAAGCAGCCAAAAAAGTAATGAGAAACCAAGTCCAACTTCTGCAAATTCAAAGTTACACATTACAAGTTACAAGTCTTATTTTAGGCCGTCATAACTAAAGGCTGTGAAATGGTCAAGCACCTTGCACAACGCAGGGCCTTTTTATTTCTTGCCTAGAATTCCATCTGAGTCAGTTTCTTAGCAAAGCAGTCACTCAATATTATTTCTTTCATTCTCTCCATTTCAACCATTTTATGCTCATCTCAGCAGGCTGACATGTCATTGTAGTGGGCGTTTGACAGTCAAACACATTTCAATGTAATTGCCACCTCATAACGTCATAATTACCATAGACGCTACAGCACTCACTTCTGAGAGGCTTGACAATAATGGGAAAGCTGTAATGATAGGTGTGTATCATGGAGAGCGCGCACACACACACACACACACACACACACACACACACACATGCACAGGCCAAAACAGCATTGTTCCCACATGTCTACTGTGGCCCTGGCCCTGCTTTTTTTGTGCCATTTCTCTTCATGTAGATATCTCCCATTTAATTCAATTAAAACTTTTAAACAACCTAATTGGAAACAACTGCCTGGAAAAATTAAATTACATAAACAAAACTATTCTGACAGATTACGTCTAATATTAGGCATCTGGGCCTTATTAGGCTCCAGTAATAACAGCAACAGCACACGGGGAGGACAGGAGAGCAAGCCATTTTCTGCTGTATTAGCTTTGACTGGCCACGCAACCAGAAGGTGGGTTGTGTGTGTTTCAGTGTGTGTGTGTCTATGGGAGCCGTGCACCCCACAACAGAGCAGTGTTTATTTATCCTCTATTAGAGCGGGAGCAGACGTTAAACCCAAACAGGCCCCTGAGAAGTGCCCCCCCCCCGTCAATTCTTTCTTCCCTCCCTCCGGCCCGATTAAGAACATATGGAAATGGGGCACGCTAAAGGTGAAAGAGAGGGGAGGAAAACGCCTGTGAAGTGCACATATGTGAAGAAGTGTCAGCAACTATGTATATGCCTTCCTTGAGGCTCTAAAGTAGCTTTGTAAATCTAAAAGAAAAAAAAAAAATCTGGGTTTCTTCCCTCTTATAGCTGTCATGGAATGTATTCACTAAAAGACTAATGCACTTACACGGTGCACCTGTACATCATCAGTTTTGTCTGCAACCCTGCCATACAAGGTGTTCCTGTGTGCCGACTTTCAGTAAGCAATGGGTGGGCTGAGAGCTTTACAGTGGCAGGTAGTGACTTGTACGTTGAACCATCAGGGCTGGAGACGCGGTCCAACGCCGGCCCGCACTTTTAAGAGCTGCTGCTGCAGCTGTTGTCAAGGTCAACACTCTCTCTTAAACCCTCTCTCTCAAACTTTCTCTCTGATCTCCAACTGACCCTCAAACTGCCTCTTGCTGTCTGTCTGTCTCTCTCTCTCGCGCGCTCTCTCTCACTCCCCTGCTGTGGTTTCAGCCCATGTCATCACATCAGAGTCGACAGCTCTAATCACTGTGCAGAGCGGACGGGCTGTAAAACATGGCAGGGACTGACAGCAGGGCTCAACACACGCACCTTTCATCTTCCTTTACCAGCACACAGACTCTCACATATACATACACATATAACAAACACACGCAGGCTTGTATACACAGCGCGCTCATTTGCGCGAATGAGTGCACGCACAAACACACACAAGGTACACAGTCTCAAGGAGACCTCATGTTTCAGGAGTCCCTCTCGGGTGTGTTGTAGTCATGGTTTCCCGCCTGTGTTCTTCCGTAACCCCAAACACGGCGTTGCTCGAGGAGGAGGCAGGAGGGGGAGGAGGTAAGAGGAGGATCTGTCAATCAATGTCTGATCCACCTAATCCTCAGGTAAGACGGGAGCTTTACGACAGAAGACTGTCGCAGGCCAGACAGAGAAAAAACACACACGAACATCTGACCCTAGACAGCGACTCACATCTTCTTTACGATCTGAATTAATTTCATGTGTCACTGGCGAAGACGCGTATAGGTGGTTGGTCCTCTTCAAGGTCTTACTAGAAATTTTAGGCCCATGGCAAACTAAATGTAACATGCTTTACTGCAGTTACCACCTTAAATGATTTATGAAAAGGTACACAAACATACAGACTAACAAGAATGTCTACGAAAGAAAAAAAAACAGATACTGACTTAATGTGTGCATTTTGAATCTCCAAAAAAGCAGATGCTAGAATGTTGTTAGTGTGTTACAGTGTATGTATGCACACACATCCACAATGAGTTACAGAAAGCAGCAGGTCCTTTGTCAGTTTGTATAATTGGTTCCTTCAAGGGGCTGGTTTAAACAGCTCCAATTAGTGCTATAAAATAAGTCAAAGCTAAATTTGAAAAATAAATATAAAGCCTTTTCAGTGTTTATCTTTAGAGACAAGGTTTTAAAGGAGTGCAATCAAAAATATTTGGGTATTTATGAGTTTTTCCATTCAAAGCAA
Source organism: Epinephelus fuscoguttatus (assembly GCF_011397635.1). Taxonomy (NCBI): domain Eukaryota; kingdom Metazoa; phylum Chordata; class Actinopteri; order Perciformes; family Serranidae; genus Epinephelus; species Epinephelus fuscoguttatus. Next base: position 36,949,797 of record NC_064752.1, read on the forward strand.
GCAAATTTCGTAGTTATATAGGTATTCAAATTATTTTTTAAGCTTGGGGGGGAAGAGAAAGGACCTGTGCCTCTCAAGGTTGGTCTGATTGTAGCTGAAGTGGATTGGTGTCCTTGCACTGTCCAGTCCTTGTGTTCTCTTTAGTGTTTGTGAAGCTGTATGTGTGTGTGGGTGTGTGAGTGTACATGCCCATGCATGTGCTTGCATGCATTTACACATTAATAATAAAAAAATAATAATAAAATAAAAAAACATTTTTATTGACAGCCACTGTGCCCCCAGTACAAAAGAAGTCTGAATTCCAAGTCTGGAATTCATTTAGGACGCTTTAGCATTCAGCAAGACAACAAGATCAAATACTGAATACAGGTTGAAGGCTTGAAAAGTTTAAACAGTTTTACTCAGTTCAGCACATAATAAAATATTCAAGCTGACGCAAATAACTCCTAATTAAAAGAGGCTGCTATTATCTTGTCCAAAGTACAAATGATGGCTGCATACTGATACAGAAATATAACTGTTGACCAAAAAAAAAACAGAACTGGTTAAAAAAATAAAAAGAATAAAACTTCAATTGTTTGTCCTTGGGCATTATTTGTGTACAGTGTACCATCGATAAATTCCCTCCAAAATATAGCCATGAGGAAAGATTGAGATCTTTAAACCACCTGAGCACCAGACCGAATTTCACCAGTCTTTAGACACTGAAAATCCATCACAAACCTTCAATGGCTACAATGTGGACGGTGTTTTTGGTGCTCAGAAAGGAGGAGCAAGGCTACTTTGCTAAATGTTAAAATGACATTAACTGACTGCAATAACATGTTCTACTTCAGCAAGAGCGGCCACTATCCAATTTTAAAGCTAGAGGAAAAGGATAATGGCAAGAGGGAGTTTATATATCTGGTAAAGAAAAAAAAAAAAAAGATAAAAATTTTAATACACTTCCAGTGAGTCAGAACCATAACATCTCTCCTGTAATACAATGCACATTGGGGACAGTTTAAGTGATGCGCGTATCCTTTTCAATGTCGCCCTAAGGGTTCAGTGGGTGAGAGGGAGTGAGAGGGTGGAGCCGTGTGTGTGTGTGTGTGTGTGTGTGTGTGCGTGCATGCGTGTGAGTGTCAGGAAACAGGATGGCTTCAGAAGATTTATCACTGCTTGATCAGGTTGCGAGTGAGTTACTGCTGTTACCCCCCCTCCTCTGCCCAGGGGCCAGGGTGGTATATCAGCCTCTATATGACACATGCACACACACACATGCTTACATACACACACACATACACATGCATGTGCACACACATAGCAGGGCAGTATATCAGCCTGTCTGTGACAGGCTCTGTGTGTGTCTCTCCCATCATCTGGCCATTAGACAGTAATGGCAGGGAGAGGAGAGTAGGGTTTCCCTGTGGGCTCAATACAACAGCATTTATTACACACAACAGAAGCACCATCCTGGCCCTGCCACTCACTGGAGAGACAGAGGAGGAGGAGGGAGGGGAAAAAAAATACAGGCAGTGATAAAAGGGGGGAGTGTAGGGATAGGTAGTGTGTCAGGAGTTCAAGGGAACTTTGTGTGCTCTCTTGTTTAGGTGTTTATCCACATCTGGATGCTGCTTGTGAAGAGAGACTGTGTAACTTTTTACTGGAGAAATAGCACAATAGCAATAAAATATACCCATGCTCAATAGACTTTATTCACAGCAGACACTTGTACTTGTCACTAAAGCTGGGTATCAGTGCTCGAAACCTTTAATGTATCAACCAAAATAACCCACTACCAAGTAGTACTGAAACTACTCCAGTCAAGCGATGCCTGCATTCAATCTACTCAGGTGGGGAAAAAATGACTATATTTTTGCTCGCAGCCAATCACTGCAATTGTTCTCCGATTTATTGAGACATTTAAAACCATACAGTGTGTGGTGTGGTGAAATCGAGCACAATGAATTTGACAGACTTGGCAGTTCAGCATGCCGAGATGCCACCAAAATGTTTGAAAGTATGGCTATACTACAAGCCTGTGGGGGCAAGTAGCACCATAAGCAAATGATTGCTTCTTTTATGATGGATATCAAAACAAGCTGAAAAAATAGGTATTGAATGAGGTGCTCGTTTGGTATTTGTATCACTTTAAGGGCACTGGTATTGGTACTGGTATCGTAATTCTTTACATCATACCCAGCCCTGAGATGGCAATGTGACTTTGAGCCAGCATGCACAATTCCAGCACCCTGGAACCATGCAGCTAAATGAAAATGGAATTCAGCCATCATTCATTTTATTATTTAAACCTCTGCTTCTCCTATTATAACACATGTCCATGAAGAAGGCCTTTTGAATAACCTCGGGAGTTGCCAATGTTAGGTAATATTAAAAACTTACAATGGATTAGGTGAATATTTCTGTGAAAGTGACTTCGCTGTGCAAGACAGTTTGCTGACTTTTTGACTCCTTTCTTGCTCTCCTCTTAGAAAATGCTTTAAAATGCCTCAGATAAACACTTTGGTGGTTTTATCACAAACTACTGAACATCATTTACACAGTGTGTCCTGGTATCCTGTTCTCTCCCCAATGTATTATTTAGTCAACTTTGAAGGTGTTGGTAGTTATGTTTTTGAAGCCACGCTAGCCGTTTCCCACAGCAGTCTTTATGTTGAGCTAAGCTAATGTCATTCTGTCTGCGACTTTGCGTTTCCTAGGATAACAGAGGCATAACCCACCCTACTCTCTCTCTCTCCCCAAATGGCTAGTAATTGTTGCCTTCATTGGTTGAATTAGTGAGGTGAAGGCAAGAGGACTGGGATTGGTTAAGCCCAGTTCAGACCAAAGATTTGCAATGAGACGAGCTGAAACATGCAACTACTTGAAATGCACCATTCTGCAATGTTGTAAAAACCTGCTGATTCACACCAGTGCAACTAGATGACATGGTGTATCATCGCTATGCAACAGCTCTCTGTATTTCCGTTCTGATTTCCAGCTTTTCAGGCTTATTTTGTGGCTGAATATAATTTGTAGCTTCTTACAATCTAAATGAGGATAGTGATAGTGAGATACTGCACACATATAGCACATACAGCAACAGTGACCCATCGTCCAGCACTGGCACACATTAGGATGGAAACAGAGGGCTTGGTGGGGACAGAACAGAGCACCTGCTGCAGCAAGCAAACACGCCATCTGCGGTCATTTTGACTTGACCATTGGACTTCACTACAAGCTGATTGGATGTAGAAACAGGTGCCGTGCTTTATGTTCCAAAACCAGCCGCCAGCGATTTGACCAGCTAAGTCAGCTTGAGGCGAGTTCAGACAGGCCAGTTCACACCACTGCAACATTTCTCTGCAACGTTCTTAAACAGTTTTGTCTCATCGTAATCTTTGGTCTGAACTAGGCTTTATGGTTAGGCTAAGAATGTCAGGGTAAGCCAATCAGAGGCAAAGTAAGGCAGAGTAGGGGGCTCCTGCTTTCGCTGTCCTAGGAAATGCAACTGTTTGTCCTGTCTCCACCGCTATCATATTTCCTCAAAATGTTGAAGGATTCCATTCAAGCAACTGGACTGAAGACCACTTGTGATGATTTAGGAAAATTCAAAATGCCATTCTGCTGCTACTACTGCCACACTGACCACTGCACAAGGGAAAGGTGGATGAACACTGAAGATGAACGGGTGCACAAAAGCAAAAGACAAAACTATTTGAAAAATGGAACATAGCAAATTTGATGACAGATAATAAATTCCTTCCTGTGCTTCTGATAAAGCTCAGGTTCCCCTGAGCGAGCCTCCTCTGTAACCCCCACAGCAGGATTAAGAGGCGTGAAAAAGAAGGGTTTCACATGCGGGACACAGGGATGTACATCATGTTAGCGTTGCACAAAACATGTGCGAATGGGCTGTAATTCCCCAGTTTAAGTCCCTTATTTCCATTTTGTCATGTCTGAGCGCCTGTCATGCTTTTGAACAAACATTGACATAATTAAAATGCAAATGCAGTTTGGTGGTGGAGGAGACAGAGAGAGATCTCTAAGCTGATATGCACACAGATACAGAAGCACAGAAGAAGAAACACACGCGCACACAAACACACACAAACCCCTTACAGACAATACACACAAGCAGGGACGCTGCATGTCGATGTAGCAAACGTTGATAAAGGTTTAGAACAAATTCGCTGTTTGAGCAAAAAACTATTGAGGACCGTGTAAGTGGGTTTTTGTGCTGATCCTCTGAGTGTACTGTTGTGTATATCTGTATGTGTATGAACCTCAATGCGCACACACACACACACACACACACACACACACACACACACACACACACACAGGGCTCCGTGGGCTTCAGGCTCCCCAGCCCCTGGCCTTTATTAAGAGCAGTTGTTTGATGAGAAAAGGAGCCGGCCTTCACTCCAGGGCCCGGCAGAAGCCTGGGGAGTGGGTAAGTGGGTTAACCCAGAGGCCCAGACAAAGCCTGAGGAATGGATAAGTGGGTCGCCCGCCCTCAACTGAACACTCAAAGGATCCACTCTGACTCCTCTCCCTTTTATTATTAGAGCTGGTCTAATGTGTGAAGGGACCTCAGGAAGGAACACAGCACTCATCTCTGCATGAGCGACTGAGCTTGTGTGTATGGGTATGTGCACGCATGTGTGTATGTGTTCTCGCAACTAAAGCACAGTAAATGCAGTGGTCATTGAAGTACCAAGTTCAAGGCTGCTACACGTGAATGTAGTGGTGCTATAGTGTGAACAACACAGGAGAAACTGATACAGAAGAAAAGTGGCATCTTGTGTGAAGGATCCTTATACCTTGGCCCCCAGTGGGGCCAGGCATGTTGAGAAAATGTGGTACAAAAAGCCCATTATGATGCTGTCATTCAGTTTCCAGACAGAGCCGAAACACTTGGAATATCTGTCCTAGCATGGTTTCTTTAAGTTACTTTACAGTGTCCAATAAATGTAATTTCCCGTCATTAACTACTGTATGCTGTTTTCTTCAATATCTCTCCTTGACCAGACAATGTTATTTATATGAGCTTTTTTCTTGACTAGAAGTCAAATGAACACATTAAGCAGATCTCAGATAATCAGGGTTCTTCCAGAGTTCAGGGATACAACTGCAGCTCTAACTTAACTTTGCTGTTGTTCTGAGTTTAAATATACAACTATATAATTTCTGAAGAAGAACTATTTCAATAATTCCCAAGGGGAAATTCAAGTTTTTCACTCTGTTTTCATGTTCACACAGGCCTGAAATACACACACATGCACAAACAGGACCTGTACATGCATTAAACGGAGATGGCAAGGTGAGGGGGCTGCCCATGGACAGGCGTCCCAAGCAGTTGGGAGTTCACTGTACCCAGGAGGTGAACTGGCACCTCTTCAGCTAACAGTCCACACGCCATATTTGGTCCGGATGGGGACTTGAAAGGAAGACCCTTCAGTTCCCAGACTAACTCCCTATGGACTGAGCTACTGCTATTGCTGATACCTCTTATCTCACCTTCTATGGTGTTAATGCAAGAATAATTTCTGTCAGGTATCCTGTGTTTGGGGAGCTTGCCCTGGTTTGATGTTGACTTGTTACCTCTGTTGCATGTCTTGGCCCTCTCACTCTCTCCCAACTTTTCCTTCTCAGGGTTGAAGGTTACAGTAATATATTACTTTTATGTATATTAGTTCATAACTTTTTGGTAACAAAGTAATAAAACCCATTACCAACAGGATTTGGGGGAATATTTTTACATTTACAATGTCACGTAACACGTTACCACGTTATTTTTCATTCATCCCCACTGATCCGCACTGCTCCACTTCCATGTGTGTGCCACCAAAAAAAAAACATCCCCCTAATGGTTGTGTTGTCATGCCATTTATTATACCCTGCCTTATAGACGGTGCCGGGGATCATGTGCGTCATCATGTCCAGTGTATTTTCATTCATGCAGGTCTGAAAAATGATGCAAATATAAAATTGAATTTATATAGTGTAATAATGTATATTTTCTTCTTGCCAAATTTAATTCAATTCAATTTTATTTATATATCTCAGCACCACAAATCACAATTGTCTCACAATGCCCTCTCTTGCACAAAAAAGGAATCAGAAAATATAAACCTATAGCAGTTATGCTAACAAAGTGAATTTACTCATCTTCCCCATAAAACAAACTTCTAAAGTCATAACTGTCCTTATGAGGTAGCTGTGGCTCAGGAGGTAGAGTGGTTGTCTATTCATCAGAGGGTCAATGGTTCATCCCCTGGCCACCAACATGTTAAAGTGTCCTTGGGCACATGCACTTGATCTGAATGTTTATTCGATGAGCAGATGGCACCTTGTATGGTCGCCTCGGCCACCAATAGGTTTTTGTGTTGTAAAGCGATGTGAGTGGTTGCTCTGAGTAGAAAAGTGCTATATAAATGCAGTTAATTGAACAAAACTTAACTTCTTACTTGCTTACTTCCGATTTAGGCGTCACCTATGGGTCGCTCATGACCACTGCCGTTACTGTCCAACAAGCAGCGGACACCAGTGCTAGCATTGTGCTATAACACATCCAGGAAGTAAAGCTCTACAGTGCAAAGACTTCACCACAACATGGTGCAGCAGGGTGAGCACACACACACACACACACACACACACACACACACACACACACAGAAGCACATACTTCAGTGGGGAGATCAGCAGGAGGATCAAGTGTAAAGTCTCTTGTGTCATGGAAAGGCCTTTGATGAAGAAGAACACAAACAGAGAAACCACACCAACATAAAACACACATGCACACGCACACGCACACGCACACACACACACACACACACACACACACAAACCGATTCACTAATTTCCTCCCAACTGTAATTATGTTCTCACCACAGCTTCAATAAGATTTACTTTTATTCATCTGGTAGCATCTAGTTTCCTGTCATTTGTTAGGCGTTGCAAGATTAATGAATGACTTTTACTCCACTAATTTTGAGTAACATCCAGCTTGCACACGCACACGCGCACACACACACGTATGCCAACACACACACACACACACTGACAGAGTTCCCACATAAACAAACAGAGTGGGTCTTTGTATTCCGCTGCACATCACCACAACACAGATCAACAGTCCCTGAGGTAACGGCCAAAATAAAGATCTCATTACTTTACTCTCTCTCTCTCTCCCTCTCTCTCTCCATGGCTTGTCAGCTGCCAGACCCTGACGTCTCCTTTCATGTTGGCCAGGCCTCTGAGAGGAGCTGAGAGATGCTGAGAGGCGCAGAGAGCCTCCCAGGGCTTTGAGCAGCGTTTGATTCCTGCTAGATAATAGCTGGTTCACTGTCAGCCCCGGGATGATCAGTTAAATCCTTAATCACTGCCTGTCCACTTGCATGACAGTTATTTTAGGGCTCTTTTCTGGACCTTCTCTTCTCTCTTTCCAGCTCTCCACCTCTCTCCCTCCCTCCCATGAAAACTAATCCCACAACAGAAGCAACAGAAAACAGCACACTGCGGACGGGTTTAAGGATAGAGGGATGGGAGGACAGAGGGGGTTGGAGGCGGCTTCATTTCTACAGGGAGTATAGGAGTAGGTGGTGTTTATCATTTGTTGTGTGACTATAGTATATTCTTTCTACATGGAGAGGGTAGAAGAAGAGCAGAGACAGGTGAAGGCAGACAAGGTTGGCACCAAAAGGGGAAAAGGAGGAAAGACAGGTGCAAAGACCAAACTGAGAGGAGCTTGTCTTTGACCTGTCAGCATGAAGACAAAAAGAAGGAGGACCTGCTCTCCTTCTCCTCCACTCTCCTGTACCTGCCTGTTTTTAAAGGACATTCAAAGCTGGGCAGAGAGACAGTTATGGCGTTGTCTGTCAGCCTGTCCTGTAACAGTGTCACGGGCTGAGCGGTACAGGGAGACGAGCGTTCGATGTTCATGTCCAATCCAGGGCCTTGATCAAGGCTGCTCCGCAGCCAGGTGCTGCCACTGCTGACAGCCTCACCTCCACCCCCACCCACCCCTCTGTCTGGAGGATGGAGGGCATTTCACTTTGACAAAGACAGAAGTTTGGGGGCCGGGGTAGGGTTGGTGGGGGATACTTGAAGTGCAGTTTGACTACAGAGGAATCACAGAAAGTTTTGGACAGCCTGGACACTGACGTTGTTGAGCGCGTGCTAAGTTATCACATCTTTGAAGTTCTCATACCCTCAAAGGCAGAGCTTCAGGGGGTTACAGGTTTGCGGCTCTGGAAATAAGTTCAGAGGTTTGGGATCAAATCACAATTCAAGTATGAAGTACATCATTTTATTTACCAGTCACCACCAAATTATGTCGAGAGTTGGTTAAGGCATAACTGGGGTTGTTGAGATTTGGGATTTTTTAAAAGATTTGTAGCATGTTAGCAGATTGTTTTTTTTGTTTGTTTTTTTTTTGAAGTCATATGAGAAAGTAGTTTCTATAATTGACTGAAAAGTGTAGACATTGTGACTCATGTTAGATATTAAATTGCCACTCATCTGACTTGATACCAATGGTGTGGATTTGCTTTGACCTTGACTTGGTGTTGCATATTTAGATTATTCTGTCATTAATAAGAATACTTAAATCTTATTCTTTTAGTTTGGGCCATAATTTCAGTTATCATAACATGGTTCTTAGGGTGGGCAGTATTGCCGAAATCTTCCATGAAGGTATATGTAATTTTATATCACTGTATCGGTATATATCACAGTACAGTTATGGTTCTGTAAATTCAATTAAGACATTGTTTAAATATAACCATACTTCATCACATTTGATTATTTTCTCCTTTTATTTAGATCTTCCATACACACAAAAACTCCCTCACATGAGATGACACTTGAGTTAAATATAAAAGAACTCGAAAGAGTAAAACTAGACTAAAAGTCTTTCAAATCTGAAGCTTTAAGGTTGATGCGAACAGCAATTTTGAGCTTCACAAGTTTCTCCATTTACAGCTTCACTCTCGTGCTCCATATCACCCAAATCACAGTACCTTGCGAGGCAGCTGGATTCACAAGACCACGTGAGAATCATGAGATCACACAAAAATTCAGTCCTGATTTGTGGTACAGCCTGCTCCAAATAGTTCCCAGAGTATAAACAGTATTGCTAAATCTCTACTGGTGGACACATTTCTATCGTTGCACAGTTTAGCGTCATATCGCCTAATTCTATATGGTACTCACCAAATTGATTGCTGAGATCTCTAAACAGGCCAACATTGCTTAAAATAGGTCAGATGAGACAAGGAACACAAGCGGTCAGATGTTCATATGTATTTTAAACAAAACTCCCAGAGTATGCAGACTTATTCTAGAGAGAGGACAATGACAAAGAGTAAAACTATTATCTAAACTTTAACCTGTCAGACAGCAGACGTAGTCCCATTTTACAGATATATCCCTGCAGTCTCATCCTGCAAAAACTACATCCTAAAAAAATAGTTGGGTGTCCTCTGTGTCTCTACAATTCTCTCGTATATCACTCATTGTCCCTCTCTTGGTCTCATGTGCACCACTGTGTGTACAGAATGATGGTATTGTGGCTGTACGCTGTAAAAGGCTGACCGTACTCCATAGTCTCATTTCCACGAGTCTCGACCTTTGACCTCCTTGATTCTGACTGGCGGCACTTTGCTGTAAGCAACAGGGAGCCTTTCAGCCAATAGAATCAGAGCGCAGCTGGAGGTCGGAGGGTCACAGGCGCACCATGTATGGAATTCCATAGAGCCAGAAAGGTCAAAGGTCACCCTCAATCACAGTCAACACAGAGCAAAGAACCAAGAGACTCCTACAGCCACAACATGACAACGACATGGAGACAGAGACACAGAGACACAGAGGAGAAACAGGAGTAGCATGATGATGATGACGATGATGATATTAATGTTTCTGATTAGTTAGAATTTTGACTTGGGTGACTGTTGTTATGGTGACACTGAGCACAGTTTCAAGGTGGTAGTGTCCCCAATTCAGTATCTGACCAAATGTCTCCCCTTCTCTTCCTGAGACATGACATTGAGTAATGGCCAGAAAAGAGTTATATGCAGAATAGTATGATGTCACAGTGAAGTTGACCCTTGACTTTTTGGATATAAAATGTCATCACTTCATCGTTATATCCTTTTAGACATTTGTGTCAAATTTTGTCATAATTAACATAAGAATTCTTGAGTTGTAGCCAAAAACACATTTAGTGAGGTCACACTGACCTTGACCTTTGACCACCAAAATCTAAGTTTATCGTTAAGTCCAAGTGAAAGTTTCTGCCAAATCTTAAGAAATTCTCTCAAGGTGTTTGTGAGATATAAGGTTGGTGGTATGCAGGTTGAGTCTGCTCAAGTGGCAACCTCCGGGGCTGAAAAATGAAGCCAACATAGTGTCAAAAATTTCAGTTCTTTGAACAGCCACTTGAGGCTGGCTACAGAAGCAAATCAGTCCCCACATACCACCATGTTAAAATGCCCAACATTACAGCAGAAATAAACATGTTTACAGCCTGGTACAAACAGCAGTTTTGGTCTCTACAGCTAATTTTCCCATTTGTGACAACTGTGCAACTGTGCTAATTTTTATATTTCTCACCCATTTACTTTTGATTAAGGCTTAACCCTTTGAAACCTAGAGAGAAATCAGTTTTCTTGTGCTGCATTCAGGTGCCTTTCACAAGCATTTAGACCATTGAAGCCTGAGCAGATTGGTTTGGTTTCTTTTGAAAAAGTGCTAAAAAGGCAATAAGCAACTTGGCAAGAAATGTCCTGCAAATTGAAAATAGTAAAATTGACAATAACCTGAAAAAAGAAAAGAAAGGGAAATTATTAGAAAATTATAAAAAAAAAAAAAAAAAACTAGGAAGAAATGCTGAGAAAAATGTTTTATAATTATTATAATTGTACTTTTCAAATTATATTACAGTAAAAAATGTCTACCTTTTTTTTTAACTATTTGTAAGGAAATTATCCTGTAACTTTTACTAATTTCTTAATAATAAGCCCGCAGTTAATAAGATCTTAGTCCCGCTAACAGGTGGGCTGAAGTTACACAGCATTGTATTGTATTATTATGATTGTATTAAGGGCTGCAGTGGTGCACTGTGAGTATTTATCTCACCACTGACCCATCAGGTCAGTAGCCACTCTGTGACCTTCATATACAAATTAAGCACCGTGTGTCTGACTGAGTGCTCTATGAGTTTGAAAGGTGTGTGAGTGTGTCTGTGTGTGTGGTGTCTAAGTCTGTGAAGGGTCCCAGAGGTGCACTAGCTGCCTAAGCCACTTCTGCAGATCTGTTGAAAGATCATCAAGAGACTTTTTCTCAATCTATGGGTGTGAGGGTGTGTGTGTGTGTGTGTGTGTGTGTGTGTTGTCTCTGTGGGAGCATGCTGGCTGCGTCTGCTGCTTAACACTCACTTTCATCACGCACACGCTCAGAAGTGACAGTCTCTGTCTCTACAAAGGGATTTAGGATATCACCAAGAGACCTGCCATCTCTTTCTCACTCTCTCTCTCACACACACACACACACACACACACACACACACACAAACATGGAGAAATACCAGCACAAAGCTTGCTACAAAGGGATTCATGATGTCACCCAGAGACGTAACTTAGTTCCACATAATTTCCCATTATTCCTCCTAATGAATCTTAAAACAAGATAGTGGCTGTTAAATTACTCTCCTCTTCCATCTTCTCTTCTCTCCTCACCTCTCCTCATCTTTATTTCCTGTCATCCCTGGCAAATCTCCCCTACATCCCACTCCCTACTGACACGTATCCCCAGAACGCACATGCAAACACCAGGCCCACAAAGGCCTAAGCGCCTAAGCTAACAACCAATACACAAAAACACAACAACAAAGCAGTTGTTGTCAGGTTGTTAAGTCCCTGCCACTGTTTCCAAGGGTCGGGGAGACGGCAAGCAGACAGAAAGAGGGAGAACAGGATGAGATGGGCTTTGGAGAATAAAAGACGGCTAATCCCTGCATTTGGATATGAGAAACGCAGGCCCGCAGGAGAACGCATCAAAGCCAGCGCTAAATTAGCCTACATACAGAGAGTGAGAGGAGGAGAGAAGAGACAGAGTGAGAGAGAGGCCGCTGATTTGAGACAGTGTGAGAGGAGCAGGGAGAGGTAGTCTCCTAGGGCCCAGATTAGCAACACACACTCATTATTCTCCAGCATTGCAGTTACACACAAACACACATGCACACCCACAGCCATGCACACAGATTAGAAACATACACTCATTATTCTGTCTCAGTGGGACGCTAAACCCTAAAATCCAGCACGCTTGCTGGGAGCACTTGCACAGAGACTGGCTAACGGAGTAACTGGGCCCAATGCTGCCTTTGTAGCTGTGCATCGTTAGCCACGCTGGGCGCTAGCACCTCACAGAGAGTGCGTGAGTGCACGAGGGGTTGTGTGGATGTGTGTGAGCGTGTCAGGGAAGGGCTGACGAAAGCAGGCAATTAGGACCAGAGGAGTGTGCTGGTTCATTCAGCTCCACAAGTGGAACCATCCAAAGCACATTAAATAAGGAAGTTAGGCAGAGAGACGGTGTAGGTTAGGACGCCTCTTTGTGTGTGTGTGTGTGTGTGTGTGTGTGTGTGTGTGTGTGTGTGTGTGTGGGAGAGAGAGGGGCTGAGAGAGAGGGAGGGACAGAAACCTTGTCCTTAGTGTGAAGAACGAACAAAAAAGATAATGCAGAGAGCAAAAGGAAAGAATATTTTGAGATGAACCATGCATGGACACAAACTTTCAAATTCTTGATTAGGCTGACCAGTGGTGGGAAGCTCCTCTCTGTGTAAAGGATAAATAAAAAATAAAAAAGGATCAAGACAAAATAGTATTCAAGATAATACAGCTAAAATGAGTATTCTGAAATATCTGTATGCAAAAGTTCCAGGGTTTCCCACACATTCTTTTATATGTGTCCGCATACTGATTTTCTATTTTTAGAGCTGGACCGGTACTTGAGAGAGCTGTTGAATTTTATATATAAATATATATATATATATATATATATATATAGATACAGATATAGATAGATAGATAGATAGATAGATAGATACAGATATAGATATATAGATAGATATATATTAATAGTTCCGTTATTGAGAACTCCACACTCTCCACACTTAACTATTCATTAATTCATGTAGAAAATGAACACTCTTTTTCTTAGATTACTCAAAGAACACTGTAAATATGGCTCCTTCTTCTTCTGTGGTGTAATTGCTGCGGGCCGCTGTGGGCGAGCAGAATCACTTCCGCCTTGGTTGCCATATTCTGGTTTGCTGACTTCCGCTGTGTGTCCGACCCGAGCAAGGCTACGCTAAATAGCCATATAGAGAAAGGCTTTTTTGTCGCTGTTGGGTTCAAATAAATATGCAGATCTTCAAGGGGGGGTGATACGAACTAGGGACAGTTTTATTAATGGTAAAAAGTCCCGCACAGCTGCTTTAAAAACTGTTTAAAAAAAGGCATCTACAGCTGCTATAATGCTTTATGTGTGATCAGGGCCTTAACTCAAACAGAAAGAGCAATAACTGGAAGTTGCAGAAACTGCAGGAAACAAGTGATGGGGATGAATTTTGAGCAGATTATTTCTGTGAATACAACATTAGAGAGGAGTTTTTTAAGGTACTTTTATACATTTATCTCTCTGTATAATGTATCTTATTTAATTTTTATCAATCATACATACTTAAGACCACAGCAAATTCTTTGTAAGTAAAAACTGACTTGGTGATAAATCTTACTCTGATTCTGAATCTGATTCTCTAGACTTGTGTTCAGGTTACCAAAACATCATCATCATGCACTGCGTTAGTTCTTCAAGCTCTCTCCTACAATGATGTGCAATAGGGCTTAGCTGGCTGGATGAGACGCTATTGAGAGGTCATACCTTTGTGCACACAAGCTGCTTCCATCAATACACAATTACATCAGTCTAGCAAAACTCTGCAGAAATTATTCTGCCGTAGACCGCAACTCGATGCAGCCTATTTCAATTTAATAAGCACACTAGCCTCGGGGTTTATTAGCATTAATGTGTGACTGACAATAATGTTTTCGTCATGATTACTTTTCTGTCTGAATCCTTATATCTCCTCTCCAAGTGAAGCCGGATGCTCTTTTTACTTTTAACTAAAGCATAAGAATGGGATGCACTTAATGAATTAGCAGTGTGTGGTGTCATTGTGCTGTGGCATGGTTCTGAAGGATGCCATTCAGAAGAGTGTGACACTCAGAAAGCATCTGATGCATTTGTGAAATTTGGAGAGACATTTTTGATGCCACAGTTATATAGCTAACAAACATATTTAGCATAATTAGGTTTGTACAACACTTGATGAATCTTTTATTATATCAGAATACACTTAGGCTGATTTCTCTGCAATAAGAATATTATGACATATTTCAGATGTTTCTCATATCATGTTACCTCAGTTTGCAATTCAGTTGCACTACGCAGGATTATTCTTTATTGTTTAGTTATAAAACCTTTAATAAAGACAAAATTTTTTAAGTGATCATGGTGAGTGTCCAATGCAATGATCTTAAGGGCTTTATGACCTCAATAAATAAAAGCTTTCCTTAGTTTTTGCTTAATGGATGAAAGAGGGAGGCTGTACGCTGCAGTGGCTGAAAGGGATGACTTTATGCTTTGCTTTATAAATTTCTGGATAAAGCACCTAGGGTATGTGCAGTATCTGGTGCCACGGACTGGACACCATAAATCTGAGACTGTCCTCCAAAATACAGCCACATAGGGTGTTTTAACAAGCAGAAATTACCACCCTTATTTACTTTTTTTTTTACATTTTACATTAGGCAGCAACCTCTTGTAGCTGTAGTAATCATTACAGGAGCAAAGGAGGAAGTCAGGCAAGATCATATAAAGAGCAAGAAAGTCTGCTTGGGTGGATGGGTCAAACACCAAACTGCGTTCGTGCCCGATGCATACAACATAGTTTGTTGACTTATGTTACGTGACATATGTCATGTGAAATATGCCACCTACCTCAATAACAAATGGATTTATTTCAAGCCAAACCATGATGCTTTTTTCTATGCCTAACCCTGCGGTTCGTGATTGCTAAATCCTGTACACTGGATCTTTAAAATACCCATAAAAAGTGTGTTTTATCAACTACTAACAACAAATCTGTTATGACAATGTGAATGATACATGCTTTGATCAATTGTTTTTCGTGGCTGAATCGTGACTGACTTGTCTGAAAGCCTCATATGATGATTTTGAGAGCTTCTCAAATGGAAAAATGGTGCAGACTGATACAGTTTTGTGCACATATTGTGTTGTAATGTTCAAAACATCTTGTTTATTCGAGAAAAGCATGGACATTTCTTCAATCATAACTTCATCACATGAAAAATAAACTGTGAAATGAGTTTTTATTGTTTATCGTGAATTTCCGTGTAATTCCTGACCTATGATAATTTTAATCCCCAGCTTTATCTTTCTCCCTCTCCTTCCTCTTCCTCATCTCCTTTATCTTCTTCTCCTCAGAGGGTAGTGGTCCATGCTGAAAGCTGCCATGTTACCTAGCAGGTTGTTCAGCCCTCCTCTTTCAGCAGTCAGGCATGTGCAGACACACACACACACACACACACACACACACACACACACACACAGTAGCAATTATAGCAATCAGCAAGCCGACCCAATTAGTGTTTCCTGCTTGTTAAGCCCTAGGGGTTGGCTGCCCGACCACCTCACTTTGCATAACTTAATCTGCAATGACAGGGTGTGACACCCAGACTTCTGACCCTACCAGAAGCTTGTGTGTGTGTGTGCGTGTGTTTGTCCATGAGTGTATGTGTGAGACCCTACTAGTTGTCCAACCTATGTGTGGTTACAATTTACATTCACCAAATTGCTCCCAGGCTGAGCTAGCCTCAGCCTGGCCTGTAAGTTGTGGATCCAGGGGAGGAGCACTCTATCTGGGAGTGATTCTGGAGCTGCCTCCTTTCTCCTGTGGGTTTCTCCTCTGTCTGAGCTGGTTAAAGGCTGATGGACAACTCTGTTAATATGCAGCTTGTGAGGAGAGGCAAAACATGGTCTTTCCTGTGGTCCATAACACACATCAGCTGCACATGAACACACACACACAACCATTCCATACTCACACTCAACCTCTATGTGTAGGTAGAGACTGACGTATTACCACTTTGCAGTTGTATGCCTCCACCAACCAGTCGAGTTGCAGTTACATCATGTCTGTCCAGTCTCATACTGTATGTAGTGAAGACTTTGAATTTAGTAAAAGGTGTTGAGTGTATTTATGGTTAAACAGACGTTTTCACTATATTGACATGTAGGATCCCAATGAAGAATTGCCAGTAAGAAACATGCTATCTTTACTTTGAGTCCATATTTACAGAGGAGTACAGAGGACTCTGCTTCATCACAGTGCAATGACTATCACCTAAAGCTCAACATCAGTAAAACCAATAAGCCTGTGGTAGACAAACCTCTAAGGAGAGATTCTGAAAGTGATGGGACAATTTTGGTATCAGAAGTGTTCTGTTTTCCATTTATAGTCCAAGGATAATGATCAATCATGTCTGAATGGCAGGCAAACAGTCAAGGAGAGGCGCAACACACTGGCCGAAATATTGTCTTGGAATACAATGACCATTGTCTCACGACAAGGTAGATTTATATTAGCTTCTTTTAAATTTACCAGAATGAAATGCAGATATTGGCTGATAGAGATTAGCCAAAATGACTGGAGCAGGGAGGAGGAGGGCTTGGCTCAGGTATCTGCTGGCTACACTGGATCAGCCTGGAATATTGACCAGAGGCTTTGTAGTTGTCAGACTGATAGCTGATGGGTTGCGAGATTGGCGGTGGACTACCAGAGGAACAGGAGAGAACACGAAGTTGTAGCCATGACAATTTCAAATACAGATCTAGATCTATACAATCACCACAGTTTTAAGATTAATGTCACCAAATCAGTATCCAACCAAATGTCTCCCCTTGTGTTCCTCAGTTATGACGTAAAGTGATGGCCAGAAAAGTGTTTTCTCGGAACATTATGATGTCACAGCGAACCCAACCTTTGATTTTTTGGATATAAAATGTCATCACTTCATCATTTTATTCTATTAGATGTTGGTGTGAAGTAAAAAGCATATGAATTCTTGGGTTATGGCCAAAAATGTGTTTTATGAGGTCCAGAAGTGACCTTTGACATTTGACCACCAAAATTTAACCAGTTCATCCTTGAGTCTGAGTGGACGTTTGTGCCAAATTTGAAGAAATTCCCTCAAGCTGCTCTTCTGATATCATGTTCAAAAGAATGGGACAGATGGACGGATGGACAACCCGGAAACATAATCCCTCAGGCCACGGCTGTTACCGGTGTGGAGGTATTAAAAAAACTAACTCCTACTGCCATGTTCAAACTCAGCTCCTCTAAGCAAGTGCAACGATAGTAAAATTTGTTTCATGGTCAAACACTTGTGCTGTTATGAAGTGTACCAGAGGCCCTCCCCTCCTCAGTGAGTGGTTGCCCCGTGACACATGTTGCTAGGCATTAAACCTGACAGAAACCATGGTTACTGAACACAAAAGACCTATTGTGGAGGTGTGTTTGATCTCAGTTTGTGTGTGTGTGTGTGTGTGTGTGTGTGTTTGAACTCAGTGTGAACTGCATGGAGTCTGCGGAAGCTTTCTGCGAGGGGAACAAAAGCACAGCGGAGTGCGCGAGTGTGGCCATCACCCTGATTGCCGAGAGAAGGAAGCAAAACAACAACTTATATCTCTTTCAGCTCTCCGAGTTTCTCTCCTTTCCCTCTTTTTTAATTCTCTATTTTGCTTTCTTTCGTGCCTTGACTAATTGTTTTTTGTTGTTTTTTTTTCTTCTTCTTGAGTTCAAAACTGGCAGAAGCGAGGAAAGCGTAGCGGGGTGTGTTTTGTACGAGTATCTCTCTGGTGCCTATTCCATTAAAGGCAGACTGATAAACAGGCTAGGATAATTAAAGGGGAGTGATAAATAGTGCTGCCTTAATTAAAGGGGAGTGATGAGGACACGTGTCGAAATGTTTTGTTAGCGGGCCGACGGACAGATGAAGGAGGAGAGTAATTGCTTTGGATTAATTATTTGGATACGGGCGGCGAGAGGGTACACACATCTCTTGAGGGCTCTTTCAGGATGGAGGGATGGAGAGGAGGGGGAGATGAGGAAGAGTGGAGAGCAGAAGGCTGGTTTCAAGGAAAGATTCACTGGCATCCATCTCTCTTCAAGCCAAGAGCAGGACAAACATGAACATCGTCCGTGAGGGAGACACAGCGGAGCAAATCAGAATTTCAGTCATGTTTGCTTTGGTATTTTCATCTTTATTCATCTAAGGAAAGTTGTCTAACTGCGTCTTTTCCATCACTGCCTCACTTCACATTTATACAAGGACACGCTTTGACACCTGGAAGCTGCCCAGTACGACCACATGCTTCAACTGGTGTCTACCGAGCAGCAGTCAGAGGGGAATCGCCTCAGCAGCACTTACTGATAGAGTAACGCCATTATTCTTTCACTTTTCCCTGGATTTGGAAAATCTTACTGTCCAGTCTAATGTCTCTGTAGGCTCAGTTAAACCTTCCATCAAAATTGCTGCAATCGCGTTCAATAGAAAATGTTCAGGGTAATTGTAGCGCATGGATTGAACACCAAATATACGGTGTAATAGCTCATAACACAACATTCAATTCAAGCTGTGACAGCTACAGCCTTACTGATACAGGATTTTGGAGACAGATTCTGATATCGACATTTGAGAGTTTCAAGGTAAAGCATGCAGGATTTACCTGCAACACAATGTCTAGACTTAAACAAAAGTTAAACTTCTCAATCACCACTTATAACCCACTTGAAGTGCGTGGCGGTGTATTCATCTGCAGAGACTCTGCGACCTGCCTGTAATTTTTTTCTTTTTCTGTGTTTGGGATGTTCCCAGGGGACAGTGCACAGGTGAGGGCAGGACTTAATGGAAAGGTAGCGACCAGATGCCATACTGTAAGCCAAGCAACATGCATTTAAGAGGAAGTAATTGAAATTGCAGACACAGCGCAAAATAACCCCCGCAAATATGGTGAGGCAAAACACCAAGCGGACAGAGATCGAGGGTCACTCCGGGGTTCGGATTGGCTTACACTTTTGCCGCCAAGCACAGAAGGAGAGGACGAGGATGAAGAGTGATGGCCTGTTTTCTGTTGGACAGGTTGTTGCCAGCAGTTGGTTTATGCCTACTACACACTAGAGGACTTCAAAAACACCAAAGTCTGACACCCTCTCGCATCTAAAAACAATCACACTGATCACACACTATAAGATTTTGCAGAAACTGGTGATCTTGCAGGGTCACTATTTGCAAAAATACAACTGGATTCCTTTAGAGATTTTTTCCATTAACCATTTCTATTGTGCCTGCAAAAACACACAGTTCTATTTACACCTGATAGAAGGCGTATAGTGTTCTTGTCAATGAATCCGCTTTTACGTCTGGAACCACCCATCTACAATGGGCTTGAGACGCGCCCTCATTGAGGACTTGGCTCAGATTCCGGAGTTACTCTCTTATCCTGAAGACTCCTTAAGGAATCTGATCCTGTTTGATTCGGAGGTGGGAACCTCTTGTGACCGCATGCCTTTGCTCTAACCACTACACTACTGAGGCCCCAATGCGGCATCAATATAAAGATAAATTTTATTTGTTACATTTCAGATTCTGTCGCCTCAACTCACTACCTGCCTCCATTGGTTAGCTGTATTGTTTTAGTGGGAGGGGACCGTGGGAAAGAGTGGTGGACTGTTTCAAAAATGAAGGTTTCTCTATAAAATGAGTGCAGATTGTTGGATCAGATACATGCCGAATAAAACAAGGATTTTTGTTTTACGCATTCCACAACTCCACCATTTTCTCTTTCTTTTCCAGAGTGCAAGAGAACCAAGACTTGTTCATGATCTTGCACCTCTCCGGAGTCCCTTCCATGTTTACGGTCTACCTGGTTTGCTGCCTCCTGTTTGGTGCAGGAGAGAGCACAGCTATTGGTTGTTGACAATGTTCACTTCAGTGTTTGCATGAACCAAGAAAAAAACTTATGATAATATATAACATGTTTGATTTTGTCTGGACATCAAGATGAGAAAAAACTCAGACTGAGTTTTATGTCTACCTTACACTAAATGGCGGCGATCACGGGAGCACACGCCATCTGAGGTAAAACTCTAATGCTTTTATTCCAACATTGGAAATTTGTCTGTGGCAGTGAAACTGCTTCAAAAGTCTTTTGGTGTACGGCCAGCATTAGTTAGCTTGCTAACAGCTTTTTCATTACAACAAATGCAACATTACTACAATAATTACTTGAGTACGTACAAGCAGTGTAGGGAGGAGGGGCCAAGTTTGAATACTGTGTTCACAATTAGACGATTTCTGCATAATAAACCTTTAAAAAATTCAGATACTAATATATGTCGGCCGATATCAATATTCTCCGTACAACACATAACATCAATAAAACATTTTTAACATAGTTCCCTTACAAACAATTTAACAATTGCGAACAACAAATGTACTGAACAGGACATTTTACAGCTGCAGAATAAACCTAACACTACTCTCTGGTGGACAAAGTATGAAACAGTGATACTGTTTCAAAACATACCTTTGGTATGTCTGTGCATCAATTCCTTTTCATCACACATTGGCCTTGCCGATTTTTAAAGCACACTCATGTCCTTATAAAACATTCAGCTTTCATTAAACATAACATCAAGGGTAAGTACATACACACCATTTCCATCTATGCAGGAAAAAATCTGTTACTGGTTGTTTCATGTAAATGCCTTACAAGATCAGTCTCATTATCAGTATATATGCATATACATATATATATATATATATATATATATGTGTGTGTGTGTGTGTGTGTGTGTGTAAATATGAATGTGAATCAACATCAACTTAGAACTAAAGGATTAGCCCATAAAAAGCATCAGTCACTACATCTTCAATTAAATGCGTAAAGCTAATTGCCATTACAGAAATTAGCAAAACATAAAGCTGCTGTATTTCTGTAGTCTCTATGAGGTGTTAATTTTAATTCATTTTATCTGTCATTTTGTTTTACATTACAACAAAGTTTCTGATATTATTTATAACATATAGCTTTATTTTTAATGTATCTCACCCGACAGTATATAACCTGTATCTTTTATACAATTCATGCTGTTTATGGTTATTACACTTGTCATTGCAAAGTTTTATAGGCAGACTTTATAATTAAGCAAACATCTGCAACTGCCTGAAAACTGAATAAATGCAGTCACAGCACAGTTAAACAAACAAAATACAAACCCTAGCACATATGATAAAAGTCATGCAGCAATAACAACACTGACAATGATGATGATGCTGACAAAGACGACAGACGCCCAGGTATAAACTCTGCAATTACAATTTTATACATAGAGTATATCCTACACCACAGAGCCTGGACCATTTTAAAGCTCATTCTTCCCCTCTCTGCCCCCACTGCAAACTGGAGACTGGTACATTTGTTTGTATATAAGGAGTGGTCTTGTTTTGAGCTAAGACTGTGGTGGCTGGAGATTAGGAATCTTTATCTCCTGTGACTACAAAGTTGGGGAACCTGACCGATCTGAATCTTCCTACTTAATGGATAAGGGGTTTTGTTAGCCTAGTAATTACAGCTGCTAAAAGATGCATCTCATCTGAGTGAAATCATGAGGATCCCACTAATATTACTCGTGCAGTAATGAGGTAAATTCATGTGCTCCTTTGGAGAAAATAAACTATGCCAAGAGTTAGCCCAGGGCTGTTTGATAGGACTTGGGATCCACTGATGGCATAGATAGGTCCATTTAAATTTGCTATCTTATTTTATTTATTTATTTAATTCTATCATTTTTGTTCATCCTGTTGGGGGTTGAGGGGGGGCAAGAGTTGAGGTGCACCCTGGACAGACTATCACAGGGCTGACACATAGAGACAGACAACTATTCACGCTCACATTCACACCTATAGGCAATTTAGAGTCACCAGTTAACCTGTATGTCTTTGGACTGTGGGAGGAAGCCGGAGTACCTGGAGAAAACCCACGCTGACACAGGGAGAACATGCAAACTCTGCACAGAAGGGCTCCTCCACGCCAGGGTTCAAACCAGGAACCGTCTTGCTGTGATGCAACAATGCTAACCACTGCACCACTGTGCCATCATTAATTTAATTTATCTGGTGGTAGGGATGTTGACGGACTTGTCTCTGTGTGTTTGTTATACTGTGAATATGAAAAATTTATTAACATAATTTTCCCAAATAAGATGATGATAGAAGCAACAACACTCCTTCCCCTCATCATGATAATGATGGTAATGAATATAATCCTTCTCTAAGTATTGTAAAAAAAAATAAATAAATAAATAAATAATAATAATAATAATAATAATAACTTAGGCAGCAGGGAACCCCAAGGTGGGCAAGGTAAATACTGTACTTATGTTGTGCATCTATCAGATCAATGCAGATCATAACTCATGTGACACTCACCAGACAGCATCCTCTCTGAATACATATGCTTACGAAAGAAAATCAAGATATATCATGGAGCAAATCATTTACAAACAGCAATGTGAACAATTTGGGGAAACTATATTTACATCAAAATGTTTAGATAGATAGGGATGTATTAAAGTTCATATTGCATACAGTTGTCTGTGTGCTTTTTCCTACTTGTTAAGCTGTTTTTGTTTTCTTTCCATTTTCTTTAGGAGAGGATATACTCCATAAAGTACAATCTCTGAAAAGTTTTTCCCAAAATCTGTTGTTTTTTTTTTTCTGTTTCTAATTTGTCCATGTGCACACTCAAAGCTCTGGCTCTCCTAACCAAGCCCAGAAGTCAAGCATGCGTGACCTCTTCTCTCAGCAGTGTGTACGTGCATCCCATTGAAAGGCTTGACTTCACCATTTCCTTTTTAGCAGCCGCAGTCGGGGCACTAACACCTAAAATGTACAGCACATACACACACAGTTCACTGCGCACATGCTCACACACAAAACGTCTCCCTCACCTCTCCACCTCCAGACTCTGTGTGTGTTTGTGTGTGAAGCTAGTGTGTGAGCAGGTAGAACCATCTGTGGTGTAGATCACAGCCAGATGTCCCGGGCTCCGCCACCAGCCAGATCACCTTACATAAATACTTTACCATGTGAGGGAATCATTTAGCCATATTAATTGACGGTAAACTTGCCCTGGAACGAAGGCCCCAGACTCCTGCACACACACACACACACACACATACACACACACACACAGTCCTGCATCACAGGTGGGTTCCTTCACTCACAGGAGCAGCGAGTGGGTAACCGGTGGTAACCGGACTCTGATCAAAAGGAAGATTGACATAAATAAAGAGCCTGCAGGAATGCATTGTGCAAACAAAATATGAGCTGGGCCCCAAAACATTCCCTGGAGGGGAGGGCTGAGGGGGAGGAGGAGGAGGAGGAGGAGGAAAGGGAGGGAGAGAAGGGGGGCAGTTGAGTAGTTTTCTTTTTTTATTCCCTCTTGCACTCAACTCTCCTGTCTTTCATTCTGGTACTTCCAGACATGTGTCTCAGTATTCAAAGACAGACTGAAAACAAGAGCAGGCCAGGTGAAAATGGCAGGAAAAAAGGAGAGCAGACGGCAGACAGGAGCAAGCCCTTCAAATTTAAACTGGGAAGATTAAAACCAATGTACTTCAGGGCATAGCGGACTGGGTTTCGCCCCTCTAGTAACAGTCTTATGCTTTGCCACCTATTGTTGTCACTTCTAAACACGACCAAACCCTCTTCAGCGGGGGAGTGATATCTAATCCCTGCTCAGTGAACCTTTGATATGGTAGCCGTCACCCATAGGCCTCTAAGGTTTGTACACACACACACACGTATATGCACACACAACAAAAACCTGTCCAGGGAACTTCCATGTAGCTTCTGGTGTCTGTTTGTATCCATGTAAGGCTTTAAATCCAGAGGGGAAAACAAAGTGGCATAGCCCACGTAGACGTACACACAGAGTACTGTACACATGGCCGTAACACTACCATAAGAGGAGTTTACAGCGGGCACTTCAGGGTCACTTCAACCAGCACTGGGACATTTTTAGGTTTTCTTTCCAAAACAGAACCAGAGACTGTGTCACTAAAACGAGTGTTGCTAAAATCAGCCGCCTACGCACACAAACAGAAACACACACACACACACACACACACACACACACACACACACAGAGTGAGACATTACCGTTTACTTTAAACAAAACTTTGTGCAAGTGTTCTCTCCTGGGTCACAAGATAATGAGAATTAAAATAAACTTTTTGGTTTACAGCTGCTATGTGTATTGGTTCGGTGAGCACTTGTGTACACTCTAAGTGAATGTGTGTGTGTGTGTTTGTTTCTACATCCCAAAGCATCCGGGACCAGTTGACGAGGAGCAGAGAGACATAATGGAAGGAGGGAACGGATAAAAGGCAAAACAACAATAGAGAGATCACAACATTTCCCCTGACAGTAGGTTGCAACCTCAGCTCTGTGGGGAAAACACACACTAACACACTCGCTTTCAGCTGCGCTGCAGAGGCATTGCGCACTCAGCGGGGACTGAGAGGGACCCATCGAGTGCCTGCTCAGCCTGAAATGTACCTGTATGTTTGTGTTGTGGGGATTTGTGTGTGTGTGTGTGTGTGTGCCCCACAGCAAGGTATCCCATCCCTCCAGGTGAGGTGAGGATGAGGATCCCGTCGGCAATGCTCTGGGAGGAACCGCAGGGTGCTGCTGTTCCCACGGAACAAGGAGGCAGAGGACAGGTGACAGAGTCAGGGGGAGGAAAGAGAAACAGGAAAATATAGAATAAGATGTAAAGCAAAGAGAGGAGGTGGAGGTGGGATCCTCCTCTCCTCTTTTCCTTCACCCCTTCTCTCTGCACAGGCTGCTCGTGAAAGAAAAACAGCTTTGATGGAGACAGTGAAAGCAAAAGGCAAGAAAGGGCTGAATGAAAGGAAAGAAAAACACAGAAAGGTAAATCTAATTACAGAGGCCAGATATGGCAGCAACGTTAGTTAACACTGAGACAATAAACACCGCTCCCATGCAACCACACTGTGTCTGTGCACATGTGCGGTTGTGTGTGTGTGTGTGTGTGTGTGTGTGTGTGTGTGTGTGTGTGTGTGTGTGTTTTCATTTGAGTGATAGGGACCAGAGGAGGGCAACAGGGAAAGACGAGCCTATGTTTGTTTGTACATGGCTGTTTCTCAGGCCCTTGACACTGGCATTCCAGAGCCACACGCACACACATGCATGCACGCAGACAAGCACAGCACATGCACACACACGCACACACAAAACCCACAAACATACACACTGACTTTTCATAACCAGTGGAGGTCAGATCCCAGAGCACACACCGTGTGGCTAACTTAAGACCTCGCATACAGGCCCCAAGCAGACATATATCAATAAAACACACTCACAGAGGCATTTCACACACACACACACACACATACACACACCGTTATTTCTTGAATGACTTTTACCAGAAGCCTTTGTGGCTCATAGTGACAGCGAGAAATCTATGAGATGGCTCCTGCCAACATGACGGCCTTGACATACAGCATCAGTGGAGAGGGCCTGAAGGGTTTGAATTGATGCTACACTGTGTAGGTTGGAATGATAGAGCTCAAGTGAGAAAAGGAGTAAATGCCGTCCTCATATATTCACAACTGGTAACACACATTTCTCTATACTGCGTTCACTTTTTCAAAACCTGTTCAGACGATTCTCCTTGGAGACATGCAGGTCAGCACAATGGGGAAACAAACATTCAAAATGCACTGATGCAACCAAAACACTTCAAGATCAACACTTCTTAGAGGTGTATTGCAAGAGAAACAGGCCCTTTTGCCCTTTGACTAGATAAGTGCCCTTTTTGCAAGACATTTCTTTTCTATTTCTTCTTTTAAGTCGACAATTTTGTTTTTAAATTTGGCCCATGGCATCAATTCTGCATTAAAAGGGTGTTGTAACGCCTGACAGCCACATTTGAGTTTTAATTCTGCTGGCCCTGCCCCTCCCTTATCAACGTCCCTTGTCACAGTCACAAAAGTTAACACTCTTGAGCGTCCTAAATGCATGTGTTTGGGAAGTACTGAGCGTACAACTGGATAAGTAAGACTTAGATTATAACACGAGTTGTGTGAGTGATAGTTTTGCTGTTGTTAAATGTGGTCCCCATTGATTTCAATTTATGAAGAATGTTTTTTGGATTCTCCAGTCACCATAGAGGTATGTGAGAACAGCAAACTTTTCTCCACAAATTCAGTGTAACACGTAGAGAGTAACTCATATACACATGGTCATCTTTTAAATGCATTTTGCGTCAAAGCAACTGAAAGTGATCCATAGTTTCATCCACACTGACCTCTGCTGTGCCGACTGTGTGAAGTGAACTCAGTACTGATAAATGTGTGTTGCCTATTAAAGCATAAAACTATAATTAACATTGCTTTGAAACATGACTGTGCCCACTATGCCTGCACACTCATTCCTTCCTTAAATGCTTGGATGTGTTCACAGCAGGTCTTACTCAATAACACCTGCCTGCTTTGTGAGCGTGAGCGTGCATGAATGCATATGTATGTGTGTCAGACACAGGGACCCTCGGTCTAACCTAAACACTTGTGAGAGGAGCTTTTTATACAGCCAGACATTCAAAACAAACCTCCGCCTCAGCCTTCTATCTGTCTGTGTGGACGAGTAAGACATTTTAAAAAGGCGCTTTTACCGCACATCAGAAATTGACTGCTTCACAGACTTGGTGATCCAGTCTGTGCACACACACATACACACACACACAAACACACACCACCCTGGTACCCCATCTGGGAGGTCAGACTAAGGAGGGGGAGGTGGGTAACATACCGTTGTATTAGTGCACTTTTACCGTGGATGAGGAATGGCCATAAAAGGTAAAACCATCCTGCTCGGACCTGCTTACTGTAAACAAGCAGAGAGGAAAGTGGAGCGGGTGAGAGATGCCGTCTGGAGAGGTGCAGAAAATGAAGAAAGCAGCGAGGAGAGGAGGAGAGGGAGGGTGAAGGGTGGCAGAGGACTGGGGAGGCCAGAGTTTTGGATTTTGTTCGCTTCACAGATAAATATCATTGAAGTGGATACTAAAGCCATATTCCCATAATACACAAAGTTTTCACAAAAATGTGCTATTATAAGCAATCAATTAATTATACGTTTCCACTGTCATATATTTTCAATCAGCTTAAAAGCAGCAAAATCTAGCACGTTCCATCCCTCCTATTTTCTCCCTGATTTTATCTCCTATACACACAATATGGAAATTTAAGACATAAAGACAACTATTACAGAAACTGTCAAAAACATCAACATTTAGAAACTCAAAGACATGAAAAGAAAAACATATACCTATCTCCTCAGCTCTGAAGCTCTCTCATTAGTTCTAATCAAACAAGACTCAGGCCTTAATGACAGACAGGATTCACTGTATTACTGTATATTAGAGAATGTACAAACAGTTTCCGGGTTTATTAATCGGCTCTCAATTTGCCACCCAGTGTGTATATATTTTTCATTCCCATAGAGTGTGATATTTTGTCTACCTGGGGGCCAACTTTGGGCTTATCGGTCGTTTTTCCAGTTCAAGTCAAACAGAGGATTTGCTTGTGATATACACATATCAATAAAACTATACTCCTTTGGACCTTTAGTTTCAGAGGGAAACTTACACCAAAGTTCAAAGATCAGGGATCATGTGTCAGTAGTCCATTTGTGTTACATTTAAGTTGTCCATGGCCGCCACAAGCACAGTTAAATATTTAGCATTCAACAAGTTTAGTCACAGTTGTCAATGTCACACATACCCAGCTCCCTTACAAGATGCCACAAATCCATATTGAGCCACATCCAGAACACTGTATAATACAAGAGAAATCAAAGTAAATATTAATTAAATTAAAGGCATGCTTTGCTGATTTTCAACCAGGTCTGTGTCACCGCGGTGTTGGGAGTGTGTGCAGATGAAAGGTGTTGAGGCGCCCTCTGTGCTGGCTGATTGGGGAGCTCCCGGCCCATTCGCCAGTCAAAATCTGCCTGAAGCCATTAATCTATGGCACAAAATGATTTGTTTCATGTTCAACTGCGCACACGTCCCACACCTTGGTGATAGATCTGGTTGAAAATAAAACTGAAATAAATAAATGATAAAATAAATAGTTAAAAATCTACCTCTCCCAAATCACATGGCTCAAATATTCAGAATTGATATGTGTCTATAAATTTTTATTTTTTTTACACTACTGTGACGCAAAGCTCTTTGACTCCTACATAGTCAAGATATAATATATTTAGTCTTGCACCGATTTATCGCCAGTGCTTGGAATCGGGCCAGTTTTCACGTGATTGGCTGTGACCTGCGACTGGCCGGTCAGTCTAAAATATGCTGATTTAAAACGGCGGTCAAATTCCCGGCGCGCAGCATGATTGACATCGTGTAACATCAGCAGCGCGCACACACGCACATGTGCAACTCACAGCTTGGGCGATGTGAGGAAGTGAAACATGGGCAGCTTCTCACCTTAATCATTCACGCACACAAATCCAAAGAGAGAAGGAGAAAGAAGTTAATTGACCGTGTTAAACTGAACTGCGGAGCTCTTACTTTTTTGTCTATTCAAGAAATTACCCACAAATGCTATACACCAAGAATTATTATTTTATTTATCTATGTTTTTATTTATTTATGCCTTTCTTACAGGTTCTTATGGGCAGCTGCGGCTCAGAGGTAGAGCGGGTTGTCCACCAATCGAAAGATCAGCGGTTCGCTCCCGGGCTCCTACAGGCTGCATGTCGAAGTATCCTTGAGCAAGATACTGAACCCCAAATTGCTCCCGATGGCTGTTCCATCGGTGTGTGAGTGTGTTAAAACTGAGTAGCAGGTGGCACCTTGTATGGTAGCCTCGGCCACCAGTGTGTGAATGGGTGAACGTGACTCATAGTGTAAAAAAAAAAAGCGCTTTGAGTGATGACTAGAAAGGCGCTATACAAATGCAAGTCCATTTTACTTATTCATTTTACCTGAAGTTATATTTGAGCAAAAAGGAAAATGTTTCTTAACCCGTGTCACTGTTTTTGTTTGTTTGTTTGAGATGATTATTGAAAAGCTGGTTGTATCTTGGTTAAAATGTTTTAATAAAGGAAAGATAAAAAAAATATTGCAATATTTTGTGTGCTGTAAAGTGGTTTGGAAAAAAATGAAATCGGAATCGGCCATCCAAACACTCTGCAAATCAGAAATCAGTATCGGCCCAAAAAATTGCAATACGTGCAAGTCTAAATATATTTGCATGTCTTCATTAAAGGTATTACTCTGAAACACACTGAAAGATTTTGGGTAATATTTTGCACACATTTCTCATCATTAACTTTCAGAAGTCCAACAAATTCACTCCCTGTCTTCTCTCTGGGAACACGTGTACAACTTTGGTGTCTCAGCACTTAATGCACCAAGAAATCCTGTCCTCCCAACATTCCTTTAAGATTGCTCTTTTCTCTGCAGGTAGTGTGTGAATGTGTGTCTGTGTCTGTGTGTGCACGTGAGTGTTGATTAAATGTGTCTGCTGTGTCGGGCGTTAGCTGCAGCCTCGTGTTACTACAACAACACTTTTCAGTTACTAACCAGAGCACTTGGCCAGAGCCATGGAGAACAAAAAACTAAAGATGTTTATCCTTAATTTTGTTTTTCTGGATGTGGCTTGATATATTTTTTTCTCTCACCCTCTCTCACACACACACCAAATGATATATAACATAATATTTTGTTACTTATTGATACTTGTGTTTGTTTGAATGTTTGTATATAACAACCTTACTAATTGAGCAAAGTTCACAACAGCACTAATCGTGTCTTACATCTTAGTCCGTGTATGTTTGCTCCTGCATCTACATTTATTGTTTTCCCAAAACCATACAAAAGAGTGTTGGGGCAAAAGGTCTATCAACACCTGTATAGAATTCTTCTTCAGAGTATGTTTTTACTTCTGTTGAGAGACAGACTGACAGGTTGACTCAGGGTGAGGTGGGGTTGTGGGGTGTAAATTTGTGCCTTTGTTCAGTCTCCCAATTCACTTCACAGGCACAATTTCACCAATTTCCCCTCTTTGAATACAAATGAATAGATAGAAAGATAAATAAATAACTCACCCTTCTAATAGTTAAATTGCATTGACCAAAAGCATTAGATTTTAGAGTAGTAATAGCTTTTACGGTTTGTTTTTTCCTTCTTCTTTTTTTTTTTTGCGGTTGAAAAAGCCTGGACAAGAAATGTGTATATGCACGCACAAGCACACTCACACAGGTTGGCCAGGGGCAACGTAACAATGCAAAGTGGAAAAACATGAGTCGGGCTGTTGAGTGTGGAGAAAAAAAAGATGTCTTCAAATGAATAGAGTAAACCACAGCAAATGAAGAGATGCATCAAGGTGGAGGAGTATGAATGAGAGATGAATGGAAGCAAAAGGGTGAAACAGGGAGAGGCTGATTTGCGTAATCCCATCGTGGAAATTGACTTTTAAATGCAATATTCAATTTCCGCACTCCTGGAAGCGAGAGAGGGAGAGAGCCCCGGCTTTTTTGGTTAATAATAATAACAAAATAATGTACTTGAGACATAAAAGCAAATAGAGAAATGAGAACAGGAGAGCCTCGGTGGGTAGAGACACATTTCTGCGGCGCACAAACAAAGTGCGACAGCCTCCCTAACAAGGCTGACAGAATTAGTTCCACCTTGGCCCTTTCAGGTTTCACAATCAGAGGCAGAAAAACACTCTGAATTTCAATAGGAGTACAACAGTCACCACAGACATGCAGACTGGATGATGGTCTATGAATATAACCCATTTCTACGTGGCTGATCTGTGTGTTTGGCCGACAATCCAAAGCTACAGCTCTGCCAACATCAGCAAACAGGAAGGTGTGTGGAATAAACCTATTCAAGGAGATATAAAGGGTTGGGTGGATCAGTCCAAAAACATATCTCTGAGCTGACCAATAATTGCTTATAAAACATAATCAGCTACTGAAAGTTAAACATAATCAGTTTCAGATTACTTATGTACCTTTCTAAACACTCAGTGAGCACTGATTATTGTTTAAATAGTGTGTGTGTATTGTACAGTATAGTTCCTGGTGCTGGACAGTTGTTACAGTTAAATAATTCAGTTTGTTAATGTTTATTTATATAATCCGTCATAGCTAAAGACCACAAAATATCATGCTTAATGTAGTAATGATGGGGTGTCAGCACTAATGTCCACAGCTCACAGATCAGTACAGCTCAACACAGAAGATGTAAATGGAGGAGGACTGAACTGATAGAACGCTACACAGGGATACTCATTTAGAAATGTTTAGGTTATTTTTGTGACTGATAGCTGACCCATGTTAAAGGAACCGTGTGTGAGATTTAAGTCCAGTTCAGACCAAAGATTCGTAACAAGATGAAACCGTTGCAGCGATGTGAACTGGCCAGTCTGAGCTCGAATCAAGCCAGCGGATGGTGTCACCTGCAACTCAGCTGGTCCAATCGGTAGCGTCTGCTTTTAGAACGTA
Organism: Epinephelus fuscoguttatus; assembly: GCF_011397635.1. Classification (NCBI taxonomy): domain Eukaryota; kingdom Metazoa; phylum Chordata; class Actinopteri; order Perciformes; family Serranidae; genus Epinephelus; species Epinephelus fuscoguttatus. Next base: position 36,981,539 of record NC_064752.1, read on the forward strand.
AAGCACGTCTTATCAAGTTGCATTAGTGTGAACCAGCAGGTTTGTCGAACGTTGCAGAACGGTGCATTGCAAGACGTTGCCTGTTTCAACTCATCTCATTGGGAATCTTTGGTCTGAGCTGGGCTTTATTAGGGGGATTTTAGTGAAATCTAATGGTGAGGTTTGCAGATTGCAGCCAGCTGAAACTTCTCCAGGTTAGGATTCCTTCAGTGTCATCGTTCAGGAAGCTTTTATCGGGAGTGAAATTGTCCGTAGAGGTCTCCTCCTCTCCAAAACAAACAGACCTGGTGATTAAAACTGGTAAAAAAAAAAATGGATAAACCAGTTTCACATTACTCATGCAATAAGGCCTTCACAAGATGGAATAAACACAGTGCACCTGAAGTATCCAAAGAGTACCTGTATGTGACTACTAATAAGACCCAGCAGTGTTTCTAGTCCTTTGTCTTCACATTACAAATCGGTGTTTCTGGATGCAGTTCGGCATGTCGAAATTGAGACGCTAACTTAGCACCTCCTACTCCGTACTGACCTTTTATCTCAGATAACTGAAGATCCAGACATTCAGGAAGTTTTTATCGGAGGCTGTATTTTCCGCAGAGGTTTCTTCCTCCATAAAACAGACAGACTAGGTGATTTAAACAAGTAAGAACACAGAATCAAGCAGTTTCACGTTGAAAAAAAATCCATGTTTTTCTGACACTGCTTGTCACAGGGGGGCTGCTAACTATGGTGGGAAAACCAAAAATGCGAAGGGCCCTATCTGGAGCCAGTGTTTGATTTGTCTGTTCTGGGCTATCGTAGAAAGAAAGCAGTGAACATGGCGATGGAGCTTGGATTGAGCCCAAAAAATCCAGCCCGACCCCACCCAAGCCCGTGCATGTTCTGTACGAGCCCAGCCCAGCCCGTCCCTTTAACTGTAATTATGAGCCCAAGCCCGATTTAAACCCGCATGGCAGGAAATTACGGCCCGGGTTCAGGCTCGGGCAGAGAATCTAAGCTCTACATGGCGATCTCAGTGAACGAGGACCTGCTCCTCGCTCCATCTAATTTTAAGGTAACAAAAACACGACTCCTATTTACAAGTGATTATATGCTAAAGCTGTGTCAGTGTGAGCTCCACGCTAGGGATGCTGAGAGTCTGCCCGCCCCCCACACACAGTGACCTGTTAGCAGCACACAGCTAACCTTACTTAACAGGTATCATGGCAGTGAATGGGTGTATGACTCCAACCTGCGCAGTAGCAGAAAGGCCCTCATCATCTGCCTTTCTACCGCCAGTATATTATCCATCCATTTTCATAGCCGCTTATCCTCTTGAGGGTTGTGGGGGGTCTGGAGCTGACACTGGGCGAGAGGCAAGGTACACCCTGGACAGGTCGCCAGACTATCACAGGGCTGACACATAGAGAAAGACAACCATTTACACTCACATTCACACCTACGGACAATTTAGAGTCGCTGATTAACTATGAAGCTTTATCCCCATCTTTATTCAAGAGAGTGGTCTATCAGTTTGAGAGTATTATTTATTGATTTCACATTCAAAAACCCTGCCCTCGCACTCAAATAGCCTCTGCTTATATATATACATATATATATATATATATAGTACAGGCCAAAAGTTTGGACACACCTTCTCATTCAATGCGTTTTCTTTATTTTCATGACTATTTACATTGTAGATTCTCACTCAAGGCATCAAAACTATGAATGAACACATGTGGAGTTATGTATTTAACAAAAAAAGGTGAAATAACTGAAAACATGTTTTATATTCTAGTTTCTTCAAAATAGCCACCCTTTGCTCTGATTACTGCTTTGCACACTCTTGGCATTCTCTCATGAGCTTCAAGAGGTAGTCACCTGAAATGGTTTCCACTTCACAGGTGTGCCTTATCAGGGTTAATTAGTGGAATTTCTTGCTTTATCAATGGGGTTGGGACCATCAGTTGTGTTGTGCAGAAGTCAGGTTAATACACACCCGACAGCCCTGTTGGACAACTGTTAAAATTCATATTATGGCAAGAACCAATCAGCTAACTAAAGAAAAACGAGTGGCCATCATTACTTTAAGAAATGAAGGTCAGTCAGTCCGGAAAATTGCAAAAACGTTAAATGTGTCCCCAAGTGGAGTCGCAAAAACCATCAAGCGCTACAACGAAAGTGGCACACATGAGGACCGACCCAGGAAAGGAAGACCAAGAGTCACCTCTGCTTCTGAGGATAAGTTCATCCGAGTCACCAGCCTCAGAAATCGCAAGTTAACAGCAGCTCAGATCAGAGACCAGATGAATGCCACACAGAGTTCTAGCAGCAGACCCATCTCTAGAACAACTGTTAAGAGGAGACTGCGCGAATCAGGCCTTCATGGTCAAATAGCTGCTAGGAAACCACTGCTAAGGAGAGGCAACAAGCAGATGAGATTTGTTTGGGCCAAGAAACACAAGGAATGGACATTAGACCAGTGGAAATCTGTGCTTTGGTCTGATGAGTCCAAATTTGAGATCTTTGGTTCCAACCGCCGTGTCTTTGTGAGATGCAGAAAAGGTGAACGGATGGATTCCACATGCCTGGTTCCCACTGTGAAGCATGGAGGAGGAGGTGTGATGGTGTGGGGGTGTTTTGCTGGTGACACTGTTGGGGATGTATTCAAAATTGAAGGCACACTGAACCAGCATGGCTACCACAGCATCCTGCAGCGACATGCCATCCCATCCGGTTTGCGTTTAGTTGGACGATCATTTATTTTTCAACAGGACAATGACCCCAAACACACCTCCAGGCTGTGTAAGGGCTATTTGACCAAGAAGGAGAGTGATGGAGTGCTGCGGCAGATGACCTGGCCTCCACAGTCACCGGACCTGAACCCAATTGAGATGGTTTGGGGTGAGCTGGACCGCAGAGTGAAGGCAAAGGGGCCAACAAGTGCTAAACACCTCTGGGAACTCCTTCAAGACTGTTGGAAAACCATTTCAGGTGACTACCTCTTGAAGCTCATGGAGAGAATGCCAAGAGTGTGCAAAGCAGTAATCAGAGCAAAGGGTGGCTATTTTGAAGAAACTAGAATATAAAACATGTTTTCAGTCATTTCACCTTTTTTTGTTAAGTACATAACTCCACATGTGTTCATTCATAGTTTTGATGCCTTGAGTGAGAATCTACAATGTACATATATATATATGTATATATATACATACACATACACACATACATACATACATACATACATACATATATATACAGTACAGGCCAAAAGTTTGGACACACCTTCTCATTCAATGCGTTTTCTTTATTTTCATGACTATTTACATTGTAGATTCTCACTCAAGGCATCAAAACTATGAATGAACACATGTGGAGTTATGTACTTAACAAAAAAAGGTGAAATAACTGAAAACATGTTTTATATTCTAGTTTCTTCAAAATAGCCACCCTTTGCTCTGATTACTGCTTTGCACACTCTTGGCATTCTCTCCATGAGCTTCAAGAGGTAGTCACCTGAAATGGTTTTCCAACAGTCTTGAAGGAGTTCCCAGAGGTGTTTAGCACTTGTTGGCCCCTTTGCCTTCACTCTGCGGTCCAGCTCACCCCAAACCATCTCCATTGGGTTCAGGTCCGGTGACTGTGGAGGCCAGGTCATCTGCCGCAGCACTCCATCACTCTCCTTCTTGGTCAAATAGCCCTTACACAGCCTGGAGGTGTGTTTGGGGTCATTGTCCTGTTGAAAAATAAATGATCGTCCAACTAAACGCAAACCGGATGGGATGACATGCCGCTGCAGGATGCTGTGGTAGCCATGCTGGTTCAGTGTGCCTTCAATTTTGAATAAATCCCCAACAGTGTCACCAGCAAAACACCCCCACACCATCACACCTCCTCCTCCATGCTTCACAGTGGGAACCAGGCATGTGGAATCCATCCGTTCATCTTTTCTGCATCTCACAAAGACACGGCGGTTGGAACCAAAGATCTCAAATTTGGACTCATCAGACCAAAGCACAGATTTCCACTGGTCTAATGTCCATTCCTTGTGTTTCTTGGCCCAAACAAATCTCTTCTGCTTCTTGCCTCTCCTTAGCAGTGGTTTCCTAGCAGCTATTTGACCATGAAGGCCTGATTCGCGCAGTCTCCTCTTAACAGTTGTTCTAGAGATGGGTCTGCTGCTAGAACTCTGTGTGGCATTCATCTGGTCTCTGATCTGAGCTGCTGTTAACTTGCGATTTCTGAGGCTGGTGACTCGGATGAACTTATCCTCAGAAGCAGAGGTGACTCTTGGTCTTCCTTTCCTGGGTCGGTCCTCATGTGTGCCACTTTCGTTGTAGCGCTTGATGGTTTTTGCGACTCCACTTGGGGACACATTTAACGTTTTTGCAATTTTCCGGACTGACTGACCTTCATTTCTTAAAGTAATGATGGCCACTCGTTTTTCTTTAGTTAGCTGATTGGTTCTTGCCATAATATGAATTTTAACAGTTGTCCAATAGGGCTGTCGGCTGTGTATTAACCTGACTTCTGCACAACACAACTGATGGTCCCAACCCCATTGATAAAGCAAGAAATTCCACTAATTAACCCTGATAAGGCACACCTGTGAAGTGGAAACCATTTCAGGTGACTACCTCTTGAAGCTCATCGAGAGAATGCCAAGAGTGTGCAAAGCAGTAATCAGAGCAAAGGGTGGCTATTTTGAAGAAACTAGAATATAAAACATGTTTTCAGTTATTTCACCTTTTTTTGTTAAGTACATAACTCCACATGTGTTCACTCATAGTTTTGATGCCTTCAGTGAGAATCTACAATGTAAATAGTCATGAAAATAAAGAAAACGCATTGAATGAGAAGGTGTGTCCAAACTTTTGGCCTGTACTGTATATATATATATATATATATATATATACATATATATATGGCGCATGTGTGTAAATTAACAGTCCCTTTATTCCAAAAGTGGTATAGAAATCATGGGAAGAACATTTAATAAAGCCCTGGAGGTTGGGAGTGGATGAACCTGGTTAAAGAGTAGCCTACCCGCCCAGACGGGACCCTCTAAAACTAGAGAGAGCGCGCCCACAAGGAGGCAGGGATCATTTCATTGGTCAACAGTAAACCTGGCATTCTGTTGGTTGGGGGATTTTGACAGGGTTGTTACACAAAAAAATCCAAGCGCAAGGCAGAAATCTGAGAGCAGAAATTCCCCGAGCACACAGAAACAGTTTGAGTGTGAGGAGAAAAGCCGAAGCTCAAGCAGGAAATCTGTGCAAGCAACATGGTATCTGAGTGCAAGCATACAGTTTGAGCAGAAACAGAGTAGATCCAAGTGCAAGCAGAAGCTATTTGAGTGCAAGGGCAGGGTTTTTGAATGTGAAATCAATAAATAATGCTCTCAAACTGATAGACCACTGTCTTGAATGAAGATAGGGATAAAGCTCCATAATTAACCTGCATGTCTTTGGACTGTGGGAGGAAGCCGGAGTACCTGAAGAGAACACACGCTGACACAGGGAGAACATGAAAAATCCACACAGAAGGACTCCTTCCTGGTTCAATCCCAGGAGGGAGTCCAGTGATGCAGTGGTTAGCACTGTTGCCTCACAGTGCTAACCACTGCATCACTGTGCCACCCCCAGTATATTATATTTGACTATATTAACTGTTTATCTGATGATATTAATCGGTCAAAATTCTTATTGTCAGTTAGTGGTTAATATATCTAAAGGTATACTATGCAGGATGATCAGTTTGTAAACACACTCGCCAGCAAAAATTAAACTAAAAGCCAACCCCAGATTGGCTCTCATTTGGCATTTTGCCTTGCCATATTTGTGTTTTTTCTGCACTTTTTCTCATGGATGCATGCTGCCATAGTCTGGCACTTGGTCGCAACCTTTTCATAAAGCCCTGACCTCACCTGAGCACTGTGGGGGCACACACCCATAAACACAGAAAATAAGAAGAAAATGAGAAACTATAGGCTAGAGGTCAGAGTCTCTGCAGATAAATACACCCCCATGCATTGCGACTGAGTCATAAGTGATGATTGAGAGGGATTCTTTCTGTATGAGTACATACATATTACAGCACAGAGCAGAATAAAATAGGGGGAACAGAAAAGGAGAGAATGGGATGGAGCGGAAGTCAAATAAATATAAAGGAACAAACCTGAATGGAATGGAAAAGAAATAAACGACAAGGTGCTTATTGCACGTATGTATAATTGACCTTAGTGTCTGCTCAGAGAAAAGATATCCAGAGTCAGTGTAAACAACACATAACGGACATTCAAATGCATATTTCACTGTAAATGGAGTAGACGTATTCATCATTGGCATGCACGCTGAAGACAAAAAGAGAAATAAATCTATACATTTATGGGAGCAAGGTAAAGGTAATGAGGTCAGAGATGCTAAAAGAGGTTAGCAAGCTATTGTCCCTTTAGGGCTCAACTCAGATGGAAGCACTTGACTGCTTCCCTATTACCAGACTTTTACTTAAAGTAATCATTGGAATGATTTCAACATACTCTTAATAAATGTGCAGTTACAGAATAGTGATTCAACCTAAAGCCAGTCCATAAAAGCTTTAGCAACTGCTGTTAATACTGCAAAAGTGGAAAGTCGACCACACAGGGGACAGTGGGTTATATATTCCCAACAGCTACAACAGTTTGTATGGAATTAATATAAAAAGATCTGGGAAGTGTGTTTAGCTGAACAGGAATAGAGGAGACAAAAAATGGCACCTGGGTCAATGACGTGACGCCTAAATTTTCTGTCCGATTGCATTTTTTATAGTTTAAAAAATGGTTGAAATGCATAAAAAGATACCATATATATGTAGGACACTTCTTTTAAATCACTCTAAATGTGTTAGAATTGATTTTCTTTCCTATTTGGCATGATTTCCAAAGTGTTTTGTAGTCCTGCAAAAAAAGAGTAGACATTTTTCTTTATATTTCAATCATAACACACAAGCAAACTTTGTCCGATAATGTCCACTTTATGAAATATCCTGAGGTGCGACCATCAAGAAACGACCACTTTGGACTTATATGTTGGAATCCATTCAAAGACAGGATGCTGCATCATCCAGCCCTTTGCCAAGAACCCATGGAGACAACCAGTAGGTTTGTGACTCTCTGTCAAATTTGGAAAAGAGCAACCTTTTGAACAGCTAGTATGCTGTTGCCATATTTGGGTATCACGTGGTATGACCTCAAAAAGTTAAATGATTATTAATAAATTGTTTCTACAAATATATATTTTGATTATACATTTCAAAGATACCTTTTCTTGGAAGCTAGCTGGTTTTGTTAAAAAGGGTTATACTTTTCCACTAACTAATGGCTAAACTTGAAAAAGCATAATGTGGTGCGACCATTGCACAGTGGTTTTTTTATGATGGATATATGTCTTAGTTTGACAGTTTTTGATTATTTTTTCCCCGATACTTCAGAAACCATGTTTTATCTTTATTCTTTTTACAAAATTATGAGAAAAATGAAGCATGTAATTTCACTTGGGTAATTATGTATTTATTAGTTATTTATCATTTATTTACTCTTAACTGGATTAATCTATTTTACCAGATGCCACTGTCAAGCAAAATAAAAACTGAATCTCATAGGCATCGTGTTAATACTGACCCTGCAGCAAGAATACCTTGCTTGGAGAAGAGAAAGAAAACTTAATAAAGCAACATGAAGACATATTGCGTGGGTGTGTTTTTCATCACCTGGATGAAATATATTTAATTATTGGCATGGAACTATTCAGAAAAATCCCATGGAAAGGCTGTTCCAGATGGCATTAAAGAGGGATGCAGCTCTCTACATTCGACGAGGAGGCAAGCTACAGCTACAGGGAGAGAGCATTCAGAAATATGATGAGCTGATTCTAAACAATACGACTGCCATGAGAGGAACCTTTAAAATACACCATGTTTTGTCTTCACAAGCAGCACAAATTAGTCACATGCTTCTGCAAGCATGCAGAAATGAAGTCATGCCTCTGTTAGCAACCAGTAAAAGTTAACCTGGGAGAAACCATTTGCCACACTGACGCTGCAAGGGGCAGGGCTGAGCTACCAAGGGAACAAGGTAGTCCTCAAGATTTGACTGGCAAGTTTGTGATTGTTGAGCGATGATGAGCTTCCAAATGTGGGCCAGGTCCCTAAGGAAGTGGGAGGGGAAGTCCAGGTTAGCTCCATGCAGCTGTCGGGTGACAAGAACTTAGTCATAAGGCCACAAACTCCAGATGTAATCTTTTGCTATAAGAGAGATGTCCATGCTGGCATCTAAGAACCTGAGCCAGCAAGCTCACGCTACTCCAAGTTGAACAACCAAGACTGGGCAAAGTTCAGAAATGTCTGGGGCTGAAAAATGCTCGCAGTCGACCCCTCATTCAAAATACCGAACATGATGATTTTCAAATTGAATGATATCTTTGTTCATGACAAGGCCGCAAATGTGTGCATCCACTATACATGATGACATGATTTATGATATATGGTTTTGCTTAAATGATTCAGATTCGACCACTTCTACTGACAAGTTAATGCATATTAATGCTTATGTTTAAAGGAATGTTTTAAAAATATCTATTAAATGTTTGCTAAAAACAAAGCCAATGTGTTCTGCACTCATGATTTATTTTATTTTAAAAAGTTTATAAGATGTTATTTTTAAAAAAAAACAAAACAAAGGTAATGTGTGATGCAGTTATATTTAATTCGATTTTTATTTTAAAAAGTCTAAATTTAAAAAAATAAACGAAGAACAAAAACAAAGGTAATACGTGCAGTGCTTGTTTGTTGAGATTTTTATTGTAAAAGATTATGTTATGTTATGAAAATGTGATGAAACTGTATTCAAATCTGTATTAAATCTATGTTTTTGTATTTTAAAAAAATGTTTATCGGCCTCTGAACAATTTTTTTTAATGATATGAGATGTTTATGTCTGATAAAAGTAATACTTGTATTAAATTAAAAATATAGTATCTAGTTTCTGTGGCTGACATATTAATCACAGATACAGTATGCTTAAGTGCATGGTAGTTTTTAAAGGAGCAATAAGCGAAATTCATCATTTCTAGATTGAAGGAATTAAAAAATTGCTATGTGAAGAACTAGAGGTGTAATTTCATCTGGAGTATAGCATGACCTCACACACCCTCTCTCTGTGTTGATCTCAAGCCCATTGTTTACAAGCCGGTCCGGCTGCACGTTCACATGTACGTACGTTCATGTGAATGAACGTTTTAATTAGTGTTACAGTAACGTTAGGCACATGTCGCTATGTCGATTCAATTAAATTTAATGTTACAGTCATAGCATGGGTTAATGTCCGGAACTTGAGTCATTAGCGGCTCGGTCCCAGCAATAGGTCAGGCGTTACGGTTGTGTTAGGTGAGTAGCCCGGCAGCCCAGCTAACATTTGCAATTAGCATTGTAAAATGTAGCCCGGCGGGCAGCCTGGCGGCTGTGTTTAGCTATTCCCCTGCCTACTTCAATGATGATGGTACCTGTAATAAATGTAATATATGTGCTGAGATGGAGGCGAGGCTCAGTCACTAGAGGAGCTGGTAGAAGAGCTCCATAGCTGTAAGTTACTCCATTAGCCATAGTAGCTCTAGTGCTAACTCTGGGAGCTAACGCTAACATTCCTCTCTTCTCGGGCTCACGGAGAAGAGTTGGAACGTTAGCATGGCAGCCGACTAGTGCTAACGCTAACGTCCCCACACTTCTCAGTTCCAACTCACTGAGTCTGGCGGAGAAGCGTGGGGACGTTAGCACTAATGGGCTGCTATGCTAACGTTCCAGCTCTTCTCCGTGAGACCGTGACCCCGGCTCCCGGCTCAGTTGGAGTTGGAGCGTTAGCGTGGCAGCCAAGTAACTTAGTGCTAAGGCTAACAGGAAAGCAGGGAAATAGCTAAACACAGCAGAGACTGAGAGTGAGTGAAAGACATTGCTAACTTCTAAACTAAGCCAAACTAAGTTGGCTGTTTAGGTTTTATTTCCTCGCCCCTGTGGCGAGTGAATCTGCCTGCAGTGAAAGCGAAGGCTAACCGGTGCTTCCTCCTCAGGCTCCACTTCACTCAGCTGCTAACACAGCCAGTTAGCCTCCGCTAGCGCTCTCCGTTTGTATCCAACCGGAGCACCGAGCCCTGGTTTGTTATTCAGGTTAATGTGGGAAGAAGCAGCGGGTATATCGGGCAGCTGAGTGAAGCTGAGTGAAGCTGAGTGAAACGGAGCCTGCGGGCCATGGCCAATTCATCTAGATGAAAAAAAAAGTATGTGTACACAACATTCCAAATATTTGAACAACTGCAAAAGATATGCTCATTTTTTATATTTTAAATTTTATACATGTTCAGGCCAATCCAAGAAAAAGACAAAAGCAATGAAACATTTTTCTTTTCTTCCAAAAAGGGCAACGCAAAAAGACTTTACAGTAAGTCTACTCAGCAGCAAAGATGTCATTGACAGCAAATTATAGGAGCTCTTGAGTGCCTTCAGACCAAACCCAAAGCCTCATGTTACTTGTGCAACTATGGCCACCGGAGTGGGTTTTTTTTTTTTTTTTTTGGAGTATTTAATAACTTGCAAATATTCACTTTGATCAGCTGTGCTAACACTTGTGCTAACTAACTAGGGGAGGTAACATTTATCTTTTGTTACGAAGCTCTAGTGAAAGTTCAGTCAGAAGGACGATACTTTTCATGCTCAGGCTGTAAGATTTCTGTCTCACCCTGTCATTCACTCCTTGCATGCATGCTCACTCACTATCTCTACCTGTGTATTTTTCAGTTGATTCACAATCAGCCAACAGTACAGCAACACATCTTCTCTGTCAGCCTATCATCTTACAGCTCCTCATTTTAAATTTGGTTCTTTCTCTGCTGTAATTCTTTCTTGCTGCAGTTGTGCGCGCCCCCCACCTCCCCATCACCACCTGGTCTTTACAGATTCATCAGCCTCATGCGCCTCAGCATCCTCAGAGTCATCATCCACCACCACCACCAGTGTCTTGCTGCTGCTCTCATGTCCCTCGATCACAACATATCTCCCTCTGGTTTCCAAGCGCCAAAGACTTCTGTTAAATCTTAATCAGCACAAATCATCTGTTAATCTGTACACTTAGATTCTGTCTTAAATATAATCCTGTCTGAAGAGGTTTAAGTATAAAAAAAAAAAAGAAAATTCAAAAAGTAATTTTGTACACATTTTTTTCATAACTTTCATGTACACTTGTACTGTTTATCTTACTTACATGCATATTTGCTTTTGTAGATATACTTATTCCAATGACCAAGTTCTTAACAAACATTTGTTCTATGTTTGTTGGTATTTTGGGAAACACAAAAATCAGGTTCTCCAACTTTTGAAAAGACTCATGTTCTGCCAATGAAATCACAGCCCTTTCTACAGAACTGCAGCACTCTCAGCTTCTAGCAGCTGTTTCATTTTATTTCTGTGTGAAATACCCACTGGTAGCAACAAACACAACATGTGAATGGTGGGTCAGGGCATCTGTCCACTAGAGAGGAGATCTGGAGGAGATAATATTAACCTCGGCCTCTCTGCTCTCTAGGTGGGTCAGTAACTGACTGCAGTCAGGCTGTTCGCTTCATACTGAGGCCAGCCGCAGGTTAAGAGCCTGCCCAGAACAACAGCAAATTTGTAACTGTGCTACAAATATGAATTTGACAATGACTAAACTTAGGAGACAAGGTAATTGTTTTATTGAGTAGTATCATCACTATCCAGTGAAATTCAGGTCTCTCCAAGTATGGTGATTCTTGTGTTTTCAATAAACTTGAGGGATTACATGCTCTATTGTGTCATCAGAAATTTCCCTTCCACTAAGGCTCACAGAAATCCTTTCAAAACACAATGGATTATCACAAAAAATGCCTTATTAAGTTTGAAACAAGCCTGTTTTCTTAGCTCCTTAAAAGTTGATGTGTGATATATGGGGTTTCCTAATGTGGTAAGACCATCCTGATGATGTGAGCTCAACATTCTGTTTTCGCTCTCTGTAACAGTCTGGACTCGGTGCCTAGGGTTGCCACCCGTTTTGTATAATATCAGATTGTCCCATAACTAAATACTTGTATTAAATTAAAAATATAACTAAATATATAACTAAAATGTTCTGTCCCTTGCTGAATCAATAGGGGGCACAATTTATCCCGTATGTTCTGTGCGCACCCTGCTCTACTGCATAAACTGCGTTTTTACATGCTTGGAAAGACATGAGAAATATTAAACCAGAAGAGTTCACGAGACATAGAAGAGAAATATGAATTCAAAATTTGAGGAGGAGAATGTCAGGGAATGACAGGTCTGTCACTTAGCGTCATTGTTGCCATGGTTATGGAGATGGTCAGGACCACCGTGACTGACTGACTGCTTGATAAAGCTACATGAAGTTCCCTTTATGCTTGAGCTTATAGATTTATAAAGCCTCACTTGTGCTTATATTGATATTTGTGCCCACTCCACCACTCATTAGACCTGTCGATTAAATTTCACACCAACAGGGCCTCTATCACTGAGGTGTCCTTCTTTTGCAACAGTAATTTGCAAAGTGTGGTCAACACGCACTACAGATCCACTGCAATCGACAGTTTAATTTGGACAGAACACGTGACCATCAGAGTCTCTGGAAATACTCTCTAGAAATTTTAATGACGATTTGTAAATGATGCATCATGCAAGTATGTATGTTTAGTGGTGTTTTTTATGATAAAGGACTACTTGTATGAACTGTGAGCTACTTGAGTGTTTCTGTAATTCTGTAATTAATCATATGAAGATAAAGTGTTCAGCACCGCATGGTATTTATTTTCTTAAGAGAGACATTTGATTCAATAGTTTCGATTCAGCTGAAAGAATGTTTCCTTCTGCAGTCACCCAATCCACGTCCCAAGGGCATGTTGTCAATTTAGGCTTGACAGTAATAGATATCAAAGGGTGGTGGGTGTCTTTTATGCATTTCTCCAAGTTAAGTTGCCATTCTTGGAATTTAGCTTGGAGTATAAAGGTGTATCTCTGCACATAAGCTGTTTCGAAACAAATGTAATTTGAATAGATGGTTTGCTGAAAGACATCACTGCAGAGTCAACACTTAAACACAGGTGCACACTAGGAATCAGTCTCACACACACGCACACACACACAAGTCCCATTGCTCGAGCTGTAATCAGTGTGTTTATATTGAGTGTCAAGGAACCTGGGTTGCTGTGACAAAAAGCACTGGGTGAAATGAGGAATGCCAAGACAATGCACTAAATGGCGTAGACCTCATCATCCGTCTCTAAAAAACTACGCGCACATGCAGTTGTCCGCCGCCGGCCGCTGACGAGGACTGATAGAGTGAACGGAGACGGGGACAGAGGAGTCAAACAAAGGAGTGAAATATGAAGACAGGAGGAAACAGAGAGCCAAAATAAGAGAGGAGGAAGCAGAGGGATGGAGCACAGGATGAAGCTGACAGATATTAAAACAGCCAGGACACACCGAGAGAGCTTTCCCTTCCTGAGAGCTAATATACAGAGATTAGTGGGGGTGGGGGAGAGGGAGACGGAGAGAGAATGCCTTTCTTAAACTTGAAAAAAAAAAAAAATTAAAAGTGCACCAAAAAAAGGGAAAAACTACTTTAAACCTTAAACCTGCCTTATCAGCCAAGCCTTCCTTCTTCTCTCTTTCAAATTTTCAAAACCAATTTCTAATTCTGATATTAAAAACTTCTCCTGCCGTTTAAAGTGGCAATCAACAGAGAAGGCATATGATTTACTCACTGTTAATACATTTTAGGATGATACTGCTGCTATAAAAATAGGCAAAAATATAAATCACTGCACGGCTATTGCAGTAAAATCCCTTTTGAAGCTGCTGTGAAAATAAGGCCTCTTTCACCCTACCTCCAGCCAACAAATAAAGGTGTAATTGATGTGCAGTGCGTTGCCAGTTAGAGGTTGTTTTATGTCTCGGCGGGACGGTCATGGCAGTGGAATCTCACTGACTATTTCTCGCCAGTTGTGTAAGCCTCGCGGGGGACTGGAGGTAAATTTGAGACAAGCTGAAAATGTATCTTTTTTCCACTGTCTAGCTCACTGCACACTGTCACACACACACACACACACACACACACACACACACACACTCAAGCAAGCGCAAGCCCCAAAAACACATACGCAACCCCAGCCTCCTCCACTATGTGTGGGTGGGGGGGAAGGAAGGTGGGGGAAACTAATATTTCTCTTGAGAGAGATTGATGTGATCTGTTCAGCACTTCATTGTTTGAGGACGATTTGAGCGAACAGCCTGTTCTCAGCAGACCTGGCCATCTGCGTGCGTGTGTGTGTGTGTGTGTGTGTGTGTGTGTGTGTGTGTGTGCGCGCGCGTGTGTGTGTGTGTGCGCACACCCGAGTGTCTGTGTGAGTCAACAGCAGACCATGAGCATTAAGGAAAGAAATTGCTCTATTATTTTAGCGACTGCAACAAATCAGTTGGTTCACCTTTGTCCCTCTCAATTGTTGAAGCGAACATGGACAAACTCAGCCGGCACACGCGGGACTGGCTGCTTGTTCGTGCACTGCATAAGCCCAGTCGAGTGAATAGACCCTTTCACATCCAAAGATAAAGGGATGAAGGGTAATAAAATGTGTATACTTTATTCGCTAATACACTTGAGCTGTCCTTTCATGCGATTCACCCGAGCCGTCTCGGAGGGAAACAGCAACACGCTCACACTCACAATGTATTATCAGACTGATGGCCTAAATGCGACAGAAAAACTCTGAGTGTTGCTTGAAATGTTTACCTGGAGTGCTGCCATTATGTAATCATAACAGACATCCTGTGTCTAATCAGAATTGGCCACTCGGCCAAGCAGTGGTTTGAGAATATCATCATCGCAGCAGAGCATGCTATGAAGTTTTCCTGCTAAAATCTGTCCTGATCCTGGCTCTGTGACGCTGCTGAAAATGCTTTTTTCTGCAATGTAAAACAGCAGCTAAAAACAAATTAGTAAAATGCCACAATGTCTCTAGATCGGGTCCACTAATGGTATAGTAAGTGCATAAAAAGTAGCGCTTTGAATTATGATAATTACTGAACATATAATTCGTGAACCTCAGGGTGCTGCTGTGAATCAGACTGCAATGCTTTACTGCAAGGCTAACACTTGTGGATTAAATATAGTGCCACAACAGTCAGGTCAGGACTCTGTGGATGAGAGAAGTCTTTAAAGTGAATAGAGAGCAAAACGTATAAAACTGACAAAACAGTTAGCCTGCAATGTTCAGTTCAGCAGCGAGTGACACAGAAAGTGAAGCTACACTGTGGTGGACAATGCAACAGTGTTTGCAGGTACTGATCTCTGGACGTAAATCAGGAATGGGTTAATACGCTGAGCTCTCCCGGCAACTGCAAAAGGAAGAGAAACCTAAAGAGGTCTTCAAGGGCCAGCAGGCTCCATCTGCAAGTTCAGCTCTTAATTTCTGACAGAAAACCGTGAAACATGCAGGCTAGCCACCTCTCCCCTGTGTCACTGAGGTGGCATTGTTCAAAAATGAAAGCAGCTTGATGAAAACTTATCATGGCAAAAGAGGAGAGGAGAGGAGAGGGAGGGAGCACACGTCCGTGGTGGTGTGGCATACCTGCCTGTAAAGAGAGATCATAGCTGGTCATGCCAGGGAGCAGTCATACCAGCACCCACCTCTATGAATGCCCCCTTTCCAGCATCTTATTCACTTCATGTGAAAACTTGCCAGTGAAAAGTTGAACATGAATTTATCTTTTCCAGTGACAATGCCATTTAGTCTCAAGCTACGAATCTGCAGATCAGACTTCATGATTAATATTCTTACAGAATACTAAAAAAATGCACTAGGAGAGTACAGATTCCTTCACGTGTGTCTGGGTATGTGGGTGGGGAACATGGGGAGTGCAGGGCAGGCTGTGTGTCCAGTGACAGTATGCATGACAGTAGAGAAATGAAGACAATATGTAGTTTGCATTATCAAGGTGTAACCAGAGTAGACAGACTAAGTGGGGACAAACGTTGGATGTCCAATGTCCAATAAAGCCCCTTCCTATTCCCTCTCTCCTCCCACACAAAAGAGAGTTGAATCTCACTCAACTTTAATGGATCATAATAACATATCGGGTGTGGGATTAATCTACAGATGCTTTGGCTCAAAATGAGACCAAACTTTTCTATGGATGTCAGTTTTTTAACCATGACATGGTCAAAAAGTGGCCTGCAACAGACAAGGCTTGTTTTTAGCCTAGTCGATTGCAGGAAATCTCTTTTGCTGTATCATGTGGTTGATCACTTCAGGCCCCTATCAGCTGGTTAAGAGGAGCGAGGAGTCAGCAGTCAATGACGGTATAAATCAGAGCAGTCAATGAAAATGTTTTGGGTTTTTTTGAAAATTGTGAATAATCGCAACCTAGGGTTGCAGCTGCACACTACTTTCAATCTATACTGTAACATAACAATAGATGGTTATTATACCATGTACATTTGCTCATCAAAGATATTGGGGAAAAAATGCAACTAAACGGAGAATGTCACCTTTATTCTAGTTACTTTCAAAGGGCAGACGTTTTACACATGAATCCATTTAAAAAATGGTTTCAAGTTACAATGGTAGTAATAAAACATTTTTTCAACTAAAAGTAACCCTTCCGTTTTCCTTCAAGGGTCATTAATAATGATAATAATTCTATAATACCATGATACCGTGAAACCGCAATATTTTCTAAGACAATTATCATACTGTTAAAATCTCTACTGCTGCAACCCTACCACAACCACAAGCCATCATCAACCACACATTCATAAATGTGCCAAGAAAATATTAGGCTGATGGGTCCAGTAGTTTGTGAGACTAGCTGCAGACAAATACAGACCTGCACACACATGACCAAATGCAAGACACTCTCCAGGTTTACACCTGGTCTATGTAGACCTGGTAGTAACATACATATTGGTGATCCGAACAAAAGTGGAAAGTCGAGACACGTCGCTGTTAAGAACTGTATCTCTCATGTATCTCCAGCTGACCATTTGTGTTCAGATTTCATTACTGCCCCACGCACAGTTATTATGTCCACACTTTTGCTAGCTACTGTAACTGTAGCGTGCTTGCTAGTCACATTAGTGGTTGTGTCGGTACAGCTGGAGATATCTCTCTCAGCAGAATTCAACATGTCTCCTTCTATAGGGCAAAATGGGGGATGGTCATGCAACAATTTGTCTAACACGACATTAAATGGTAAAGTTATAAAGCTTTTAGCACATCGCCTTAACAACCACCATGTCCTGCACTGATAACGTAGTCCTTGTCGGGCACGCATCAGGAAACATTAGTGTTTGCGCTACAAGGTTGCAAGTTGTCTGAGTGGTCAAATCACAATGCGTCCTGTTGGTTATTTAGAATTTTATATAGTGCTGTCCACTTGTGACTGGATCACCCACATGTAAATAATAATCAGGCTCTCAATGACTAAATTATGGCATTGCATCAACACTGTGGCAGCAGACTACAAAATGCAGCACAAAAGCCCAGCAGCCTGGTTTACAGTTACGAAACCTTATTTAAAAATCACATGATGAATACTTTTATCTTATACTATGAAAATACTGCTTGTAGCTTATTTGCTGTATCACTCGACAGCTTGGCTAAATCCTTCAAAGACATCACATCTGTTTGGCTGTGAATAAAGTTAGATGGACTGAATTCAAATGAGACAGATGTTCAGGCAGAGTCAAGCATGAGTCTGGCTTTGGCATTCAAGAGTGTTTAGATGTTCAAAGATAAGTGAAGATAAAATGTGAGGCCATGCTATGCAAGCTGCATAATCCACTGACAGATTGGATGCAACTGCGTGATGTTTAATTAGATATATTTTATGATAGCACCTTCTAGCACCTTTGTCTGTTGATTTTATGTGTCAAAGAGATATCAGAAATTCCTCCAAAGGAATGAAAGCAGAAATGCAAGATGCAAATCAAACTATGATAACACACAAACTTTATAGAAAACAATACATACAGTAGGTAAGAGGTAGTGACCTCAACCAAACATTCCCAGGATAAAAATGAAAACTGCTTTGCATAGAGGATGCATTTAGTTTGTTTCTTTTGTTTTGCCCCCTTTCATTTCTTCTCTTCGTGTAACAAAGGGATGTCTTTATCTTTGTCTTTTATTTTATCACTTCTCATTGTGTGTGATCACAGCGGCACAGCAATGAAATCTGCTGCTGCAGTGCATTAGGAACAAAAACCTGCTCGTTCTCAGTTCTCTGTGGAACAACAAGCACTGGATGGGACAACAACATATCAGAGCTTTGTTAATTAACAACAAAGAATACAAGAGAGCATTGCGGCTATTACAAATCAGTAAGCAAGGCGTGTGAAGTGAATAAAAAAGTCGTCTTCAAGGTGGTATGCAAAGAAAAGCAGCTGGCAAGTCAAAGCTGCTGGAATGTATTTGTGACCAGTCAGATTGGATTTGTACCGCGCTGGGTCAGATTCTGGCAAACAGCAGCACCAGCTTTTCCTACGCTACTCAAGATATTTCTCTGTGAGGAGAAGTAGATCTTGATTAACTGTTTTCTATCTCTGTTTTGACATTAAGACAAGGGGTTGGTGATTTTTTTTTTTTTTTTTTTTTAAATATGCCTGTTGTCAAATACCATTTATAAATCAACAATTTGTGTTTTAACTGCCTAACAGCTTATGAATACTAGTGTTTAAATAAAAATACCTGGTAATGCTGTTTTGATAGTCCAATCCAAATAAAATGCATTATTCTGTCATTATCATTTCACTCTCTGCTTAACATCCTGAGTGCAAATTGCGACAGAAATGTCATTTATCTGCACTAAATAGAACTGACATCAGATTTGTTAGCACTTTGAAAGAATTCTAAAATGTGATGTGTCACTTTCCGTCAATGCCTTCACGAAATGTGCTTACAATGCCTCATAATGCCTCATGAGCAGCACTTCAGGCGAAGTGTTGGTACTTTGTTCTTCTCTCAGACACGTCACGATAATGAGAAGCGTCAGGTTCCATCAAGCAGAAGAGGACAGGTCCACATTACAGATGCATACATCACTGCTCTCATTTCAATGTAATAACACCTGTCGGGCCTGATGAGGGGGGAGCCATGATGGCTTAGTCTGAGAGCAACAGACACACACTCACACACATACCTACATGGTCACAGACATGTGTATACACACACACACAAAATAATCAAATCAACAAAACACATGTTAAAAGCATTAGGGGCCAATGAATAGCAAACCTACATTTTCTGTTTAAGCGGTATTCCGGTACACACGTACACACACGCGCACGCGCACACACACACACACACACCAGGTTTGAGAAAATGAGTGTTATCCATCTCCATTATGCTGCTGTGTGGTATGTAGTGTTGTTCAGTCTGTGAAGACACTGATATTCAGTATGTGCAGCTTCTTCTACATCAGGAGTAAACTTACTCTCTGATGTCACATGTCCTCCTTCATCCTGCAACAACCACCAGTTTATTAGACACAGCCAGGTCAAACTAGTGCAGGCTATTGCATGAAGAAACATTCATGAAGGTTATAATCTTCTGTTTTTAATGTTAAAGTGAGGTGTTGGTTCAACATTTTGGCCACTTGGAGGCTATAGTTTGTGGTGCTCTTTAATTGTATTGCATTATACTGAGAGGTCAACACCTCTCTATAACAGGTCCAAACAAAAAACTCAAGATTATGACCTCCATGAAGGGAGGATTTACTGCATGACTGTTATATTGCACTTGTTTTATCTAGGTGTACATAATAAACTAAATAACAACAGAAACAAATGCACATAGAAGCATGACTTACACACTGTTTTCTGTGTATTCTCTTACCACAAAGCCACAAGATACAGGTACAGGAACAGATACATATCAGTAGGCTTTAAAAGTCTGAACAGTAAAAACAATCATCAAGGCTTACATCACTTGCATGTGTCAAATACATGACTTACACACTTTTATCCATATTGATATCATAGAAGAATTATCCCACAAGGCCTACGGTGTAGTTACTGTAAGCACACTGCTCAATACAGCCTACAGCACAGCTAAAAAACATACAAGACAGAGGAAACTCTCACAAGCCTCAGTACAGACTCATTAACAGATCACACACCATCAACGGGTGACTCAACAGCCTATAAATGCAGCAGCACTGGGCCCTGTGGACAGCCCTGCAGACTGTCTGTCTGTGTTGACAACATACTGTAAGACAACAGCTTCAGTGTCAAGGCAAACAATCTACAGTAGGCTACATAATGTCCTCTGGGTACTTCCTAAGGAAAAACACACAGGAAATCACCGAGAGGCATTTAAACTGTGAGCTAAAGACAAACAGAGACAGACAGACAGAGAGGGTGTTTGACTCACGTTATCTGACGTCGAAGTCATTTGTCTCTTCTTTCATGGAGATGAAGTGTCCATAATGTCCCACTGCACGTGTAGCCCTGTTGGACAATTTGTCTGTTGACAGCAGCCCCTCGCTGCTAGCTAACACTAAAGCTAATATCATTACAAACACTGTAAAGTTATTAACTTGGTTAAGAGGCCACAGGCTTCACTTCGGACTCTTCTCCAACGACGTGTCTTCTCACAGTGACATGACGGTGAACGTATTCATTTTTCACTGTGACTGAAACTACTTTTAATTCAAAGGATGCCACTTCACCTTTCTGCCCTCCACGCTCAAACTACACTATCATGTCTAACATCTGACCTGACATGAAAACACAGGGGGCGCTGTTTCACTCTTCTGACGAAACCGTAGACTCGAGGAAACTGTGTATATAGATAGATAGATAGATAGATAGATAGATAGATTACCTTATTTTGAACCAAAAATAAAAAAAAACATAAAAACAAACAAATAATACAGTGCCCAAAAAGGAGTGGGTAGAAGTAAAACTAACATTTCATCTTTTAACACATCTAGACACTGTTCTGCTGCATGGTGTAGCCATATGACAAGAATTACCTTGTCTCCATCTGACTACAAGGCAGTGTCATAAAACCATTTATTTCCATTTAGTTGTGAAAGGAGGGACTCTACATTGACATGACAAGTAACTGATCACATCACATGAACAGGGTATCCTCTTTGCATTTCCATTCTCCCATGGACTTGTCATATTGAGAGGGTAATGGCAGTGGTTCTCAAATGGTATGCTGCGGCACACTGGTAACCTCACATTATTATTGCACTATTCAACTGGGCCTGTACAAAAAGTTATGAATGAATTTGTAATTGACTGTATCAGTATGTTGCGTGCACCCATCTCCTAATAAAAAGGCAAACTCTACCTGAAAAATGTAATGTAATTTCATATGATTTAAAAAAAACCTTCAAGGGGGAATGCATGTGTCGCTGCATGAGGGAATTACAGGTGTGTGACACATCACATTATCTTGCATTATTTCCCATTTGAATGGATGTGTTACTGGTGCTTTGACGGCCTGAAACTGCCCTACGAGAGCAGTGAGAGTGAATCAAAACAACAAATTTAAAGGACTTTCTGGCTTCCGGTTCATCTTTCTTTGCTGCTGATAAAAGAGTCTCCAGTCTTGCAGCCACTAGAGGGCTTTGTCACTTGAATGCAGATGCACAGTGTGTCGTTTATCGTGTCCAACTCAAAGGTCCACCTCCCAGTTTTTCTCAACTTCTCATGATTTTAATCAGCAAATGGAGTCAGCTCAGGTGTCATCACATGACCCAAGTGCTGACCTTTGGTAATGTGATAAAAAAGAGGTCAAAGGGCACGTCACACATGCATGAAATTAACACGGGGGAATATTTGCTATCCATTTGCTTCCATTTAGTGTGAGCGAAAGGGCGAATGAAACATTTGCTTTCAGTGGCAACACAAACTCACGGCTTTGCATCACATTCATTTCAACATTGGTGCACTCTGACTGGCGATGTTGCACCCTTAACCTATAGCAAAGAAGGATGTGTGGCTGACCCACTTGATTGTCATTGGCTGTACTTTTCCAGCTGAGCCAAAATGGAGGAGACAGTGATATTTGCCACGTCTAACCAACTGATATTGTATAATAATGGCCATGAAAAACACAAAGCGCAGAGCGACGTGGCTGCCAGTGAAACGCTAAAGCTGCAATTTGTTCAACGTAATTTCAAACTGTTAACATCAAAACATGACAACAGGAAAACCATCTGTTTAAGCTGGAACACTTGGTCACAGTTACGTTTCAAAGTGCAACGTAACGGACTGAAAAACATTGTAAAAGGCAAATAAAAGTCGGTCCAGTCACCACTACTTATCCAATGAGTAATACTTTGGTTTGCCCTTCAATGTGTTTCCAACACTGGAAATGAAGCTTAATGTCTCTGTTTTTTTCACAAACAATGAAATGTGGTGAAATAAGACTCCAACAAATTAATGGCAAGTTTAATAATGTGCTCACATTTCCAGTGGCAGCGGCTGTCTCCGCCATGTGTTTAAAAAATCATCAAAGTCAAAATCAATGGAACAAACTCCTACAAGAAATATAACACATATACTTCATTATTAAGAGATCAGATCTTGCTGTGGTGAGTTGAAGCGAGGTAAATGGAATAAAACAGAGTTGCTTTGCTAATGGACTTCGTACTGAGGCACGTTGGTTCATATCAGTCAGTCACTGCTTGCTGCTGTGACAGGTTTTAAGCTTTTAACCAGGCTGTACACACCAGGAAATAAAACCCCCTCCAGAAACATCAGAAACCAGTAAAAATGTGCGCAGTACTCTTTAGCAGAGTAGTGATACGTGCACACAAGCGCGCACACACAAACTCATACACACAGCAGAAGCAGTAGAACAAGGCATTACCATAAATTCATTAGAGTGGTTGGGCAGTATTTATAAACACGTAGAGATGTTGTTTACAGTGTCTGACTGGATGGATTACACTTCTACACAGACAAGTGAAGGAAACACTCCCGATATACACACTGTTTACACTGGGAGAGAGAGACAGGAGAGAGAGAGAGAGAGAGAGAGAGAGAGAGAGAGAGAGAGGAGTTTGAGTGCATCGCCTCGCAAGGTCCCTGAGTGGCATGTTTTACAGAGCGAAATAAACATCCAATAAAATAAACACCACTCGGCTGTGCTCGGTTGAGCTCTCCTGCCATGTTCTGCACCGGGACAGCACAGAGAGACTTCTGTGTGTGTCTGCCAAGGCTACATGTGGGCACGTGGACATGTGTGTCCACAGGTGTATGAGGAGAGGAGAGGACAGGAGAGGACAGAAGAGGAGAGGAGAAATTAGTCCTGTCTTTAACCCATTTTTGCAGTACACTTACTCTCTTTCTTGCAAAGAGTTATATGAGAAGATTGATATCGCTCTCATATTTAAACTGGAATGAAGCTCTCACCATCTGCTAGTTAGCTTAGCTTAGCATAAATACTGGAATCAGGGGCAATCGTAGAGCTCATCATCATCTGACACTATAGTTCTGATGATGATGAGCCTCTTGAGAAAACAGCCAGCATTTTGGGGATTGTGGGGTAACCAACAGGTATCCAGGACAACACTTCCTGTTTCACATGATGAGCATTTTGGCTAATCTCTTTAAACAGATATCTGCATATGAATAAGAGAACTTTTAAAGAAAAGATAATAAAAAGCGAAATCTTTGTCAGATGATAGCGAGTGAGTTCTGAGATTGCATTTTGGCCAATGCGCAAATGTACTCTTCTCACTGCTACTGCAGGAACCACAGCGCTTCCAGTCCCTACATCTTGCACCATTGCCTATAGATTCTACAAACAAGTTCAGCGTAAGTTCAGTCAGGAAGACTTTCTTTGTGCTGCTCATCCATTCACAATTCTCTCCATCCCACTCCCACTGCTTCCTCTAATCAGCTGACTATGGATGTACACTCTTCTAGTTATCCAATCAAACTTTGCCACAATCTCTATCAGCCAATCAGGATGCCACTGCAGAATTTTAAATCTGCTCTCTCCTCTGCCGCTGTCAGCCATCATCTTCGCGCCCTTCTCCACCCTGTTCACCTCCAGCCATCGTGTCCAGAGTCCAGGACAAGCTCAACAAAGGCTCATTCCTCTAGTCATCCAGACGATCAGCACTTCTCATCTTCTCCATATCTCATCTTCATCACCTCTACCACCACCAGCGTCCAGACCCCGGAAGGTTTTCCCTATAGAGTGTGCCAGTAAACCCGGAACTCCGTTAGCACTTTTAGCACTTCCAGTTCTCTCGTCTAAAAGTCAATACGTTTTTTGAATGGGTAAAATTGGTAAAATGCCTCAAATAAGGTCTGTGGTTAACAAAAGCTAAGGTGAGTTTCAGGTTTTGTTCTACGACATAAAACACGTCAGTAAATACCCTGCTTGTGAATTTTGTAGTTTTTACGTGTCGTAAAAAAGGCAGCTGCTAACAAGTTGCTCAATACGACTACAAACCCTGTCGGGGACATTAAAGGTCATCACCCCCGAACAGGCGAGAGTGCTGGCAGTCTGCCATTACAGCTTCTTATTTAGCTTAAACAGTCTGATTTCCCCATTATACAATGTTTTTAAAATAAAGCGGCCGAAATCAGTTGAAAGCTTAGTGGCGGTGACGTCAAGAGTCATGCGACCGTGGAGTAGTCATGTAGTCTGTTAAAGCCTAACGTTAAATTTTTACTTCTGGCGATCGCATTTAAGCTTCAAATGCGATATGAAAGGTGTTCATATGTGAAGATTATCTCGCTGAACAAAACCTGTAAGTATCATAAACTTGTGTTAGCCACAGAGCTTA
Organism: Epinephelus fuscoguttatus; assembly: GCF_011397635.1. Classification (NCBI taxonomy): domain Eukaryota; kingdom Metazoa; phylum Chordata; class Actinopteri; order Perciformes; family Serranidae; genus Epinephelus; species Epinephelus fuscoguttatus. Next base: position 37,006,397 of record NC_064752.1, read on the forward strand.
TTTTCTGACATAATCGAAAACGCAATGCAAAAATCACATTCACTTTCTCTTCCGGGAACCAGCGCGATGCTAAACTTCCGGGTTTTGACGTCAGCCCTGGCACACTATTCGACTATGGATTCATCACCCTCCTTAAATCACACCATCTCTACGGGGTCTAATCGCCAAAGACTTTTTCATTCTTATGTGCACATGTTCATAAATTTTCTTTTTACAATAAAAAACGAGTCACTCCTGATTGAAATGCATTTATTTAGATTAAAACAGGTTTAAGAGTAATAAATGATTATAAATCACCTGTTTACATTTTATTCAGTCTCACCCACCTCACTCTCCCGCACATCTCCAGCATCTTATCAGAATATGGTCACTTCTCCAAAAATCCAAGATGGTGATGGCCAAAATGCTGAACTCAAGGCTTCAGAAAGGAAATCCACATACTGCCCATGTGGGTGACATCACGGTAGTTACATCCATTATTTTATACAGTATATGGGTACAACAAGAACTAAGGAAGTTATTGTTACCAAGAAATAGTCCATAATAGGTTCATAACTTATGTATGGATTAAACAAATGAGAAATAAATTGTTGATTAGTGAGTGATCTATAGAGGTACCAGTAGGCACATTTTGTTAGAGCCAAGGTTGTTCCCGTCTGCTTGTGCTCAGCTCAGCTTCATATTTACTGTACAGGCATGAGAGTGGTATTGATGTCTGCAAGAAAGAGAATAAGCCTAATTCCCAAAATGTTGTATCCACTGACTCCATACTAAGACACTATATGCTGGTTTTCCTTTAATTTGTCACCCATTTGTATGTATGCGTGTGAGCGTGTGTGTGTGTGTGTGCGCACCGCAACAAACAGGCACAACTAAACCTTAAAAGGCACTGCTACACTAATAAAAGAAACACAGCATTATTTTGTTTAATTTTTCGTTAATAATCTCCCAGCTGACTTTCCCCTGCTCCAAAAGCTGCTCCATCACACATAATATGATTTAGGATGCACAAAGAATACATCTGTAGTCGAATGAGTCTCATTAATAAAACAAAGACTGGGGAATTAAATCAGATAAACAGGGTCAGAAAGAGAAACAAGCAACAGCATGAATGCAAGTATGTTTAATCATGTTCTTCACGCAGGAGTTGATGTTGGATGGGCTGACAGGTGAGACCTTCACACAAGTTCATATCAGTTAAATGGTATAGAAAATGTTGGGGAGGGGAAAACAAGGCAGGCAGACCGAGTAGAAATATAGAGGAGATATCTAAGAATGATGCATGCAGCAAATATAAAAGCACAGAAAGGCCAGGCTAACACAAGGACACATTACAAAACCTGCAACATGAAAAGAAAAGTGAAGAGAGGCCAAACACTTTACACTCTGTGTGTGTGTGTGTGTGTGTGTGTGTGTGTGTGCGTCTGGTCAGTGACATGACATTGTGCATATTCATTTAAGATGTACCAATACAAAAACACCGTCTTGAAACCACACACACTTAATACACACACACACTCGCAGATTACAGCATCCTTTAGTCTCACAGCACACACACACACCAATACACACTATTTCATAAATTCATTCTCATTTCATGGAGCAAATAAATGGTGATGATGCTTCAGCGGCGGCTATTCAGAGCTTTGATCATGAAATTTGAAACATCTCCACCACAGCATAGTTAGTAATATCACTTCTATTAAATCCTAGTTGGTTTGCATTTGAAAAATCAGACATCACAGGCTGACACTGACCTGAAACACAGGTTCAGAGTTCCACAATTTGTCTGATTTTACAGTGGATATAAAAGTCTAAAGGTTCATTCTGGCTGTCATTGTAGCGGGTAACATAAAAAGCAATTATACTAAATTCTGATTTAGTTTTCATGGCTACCAGCAAAATTAAGGTCAAATCAAAGGTTGAAATGAAACAGACTTCACTGCACCGAGGTTCATTTTTTCAGTAGTGATACTTTACATCAAGGGACAGTGGGACCAAGTGTGCACACATCCAGGCAAAAATGCTAAGGTGCAAGACCTCACTGCAGGGCACATAACAGGTCTGCATGAACTATTCCTTTAAAATAGTTTCAAGGAAAGCTTTCCTAATAATCTGCGTTTTTATTCATTTATAATTATAAACTATTATGACACTGTTTTTTTTTTTATGAGTAACTTGACCAGTTAATCCATTCAAGGTTATATGCAACTTCTTCTATGGTTGATATTTTCCTTTCAAGCCACGGTGTGTTGCCAAACAGCACTCAAATACAGCCGATTTATTTGAATTACTGGTGGTACTAGCCTTGACACAGGGTGTAATAAACCATATGAGTGCAAAGGGAGGCAGAAAAGATCTGCAGAAGAAGTGATAAGGGTGTTGATGGAGCAAAAAAGACAAAGAGATTTGGAGATTTGGAGAAGAGAGGATGAATTTATTACTCTGTGGAGAAGCATATATAGAGGAGACGTGGGGAGGAGGAGGAGGGGGGATGGAGGAGAGGGAAATCAGACAGGTTGGACTATGAGAGCACACACAGACGCACTCTGTTTAATGTCTCGCTGACATTTCTGCTCTCCATCTCCTCCCCGCCGACCCTCTCTCGCTGGAGATGTATGGGCAGAGGGGAAAAGCCAGGGGAGAGAGAGCCGAGAAAGAGCACAGGCGAGAGTCTCGGGGAGGAGACGCGGTGCTCTGCCTGTACTTCACTCAAGGTCACAAGTCCCAGACAAAGTCAAGGGTCAGGGTTCATGGGAGGGCCAGCCAATCAGAGGGTGTGCAAGTCTGGGAGAGATCAGGTTGCACTGCCAAGGAGTCTTCCTGACGCTGCTGCTCTGCCCCGGTGCAGTCTTTTTGCCTCTGCGTCCTCCCCTTTGACCATCTTTTTGTCTTTTTGATAATGCTGTCTCACTTTTCTACACACACACAGCTCTTTCATCCTGTATTGCCCTCGTTAAGAGGCTGTAGGTGCGTCACAATGTGGGAAAACTGAGCAGCGCTCTCGGAGTTTCTGCAGGGCAGTTTAGAGGCTACCTAATAGTTCACTCCCTGAGTCCTTGAGTAAATTCCTTCTGGATTCCGTCACTCCATTAACCCGTGCAGTCAGGGCTGCGTGTATGTGTGTGTGTGTGTGTGTGTGTGTGTGTGTGTGTGTGTGTGTGTGTGTGTGTGTGTGTGTGTGTACGTGCATCATTGAGGCTTTCGTTCACTGTCACTGCTCTGTGTCTGGTGCTTATTTCATCGCTCTAAACCAAACCATGTGTGTGTTCAATGGCTGGAATGTTCTCCACAAACACACACACACACACACACACACACTGCTGTCTCCACACCTCCCATCCATTGACCCAGCCCTAAATGGTGGCGTCCATATCAACAGATGAAAGATGTTAGCTACCAGCTTTCCTTGCTGACCTTCATACTTATACATTAGCTCAGTCAGCTACTTAGCACTCTGCACTGTAGTAGGTAGAAAGCTGGTGTTCAACTGGGCCCAGTCTAGAGATGTCAGCAGTTAACTATTAACCAGTAAACTGATAACTGGTTAACCGCCAAGAATAATTTTGACTGCTTACACATGTTGGCCCATAGGGCTATTTGCTGCTCTTCAGTTTACTACAATGTGCATCGCCTGGGCAAAGATGTATACCAGGCCTAAGACCAGATCCCAAAATGGTGCCTATTCACTTCAGTAGAGTTGCTCACCTGGCGCATACACCAAAAAAAAGTTTCTCGCTTCTGGGAGTATTTCCTGGGTATGTGGCCTAGGATATCCTGCTGGCCATGCCTGCCAGTTTCTGCTCAGCTCATAGATTTTACATTGTGATGTGATGTCAAAGATTTTTAAATCGCTTTTCTCAGCCCTAAAGAAGTTTCACAAATATAAAACCTCCATGGATAAAATATTCACAATAGAAAGAATCATAACTGATCTTGTTTGCAGTTTGAGGTGACCTGTCAACAGTGTTACAGACGTCTCTGTCATAACGATGGCCTTTGGGGAAAATGTTTTTCGGGCAGCAGGGAATTTTTTCACTGCAATATTGCAAGTGGCCACCGGGAAAAAATTGGCTGCAAGGCTGGGCAGCGTTCCTAGGGGCCTACACGTGGGTCTGGTGGGAGCTCGCTAGCAGTGTCGCTCATTCGGCGGTTACTGCTAACAACACAATCATGATCCAATAGTGTTGCTATGGAAAAATTATGCTCACCCTCCAGTCTGCCCATAGGCCACCCCAGTGATTAAGCGGCTCAATTTTAACACCCCCTTTGGCATTGTTAACTATGTTATTACAGTTAGCTCTTTTAGCACCTTTAGCAGTGTCAGCATGGCTAGTGGTGCTAACATAATTAACAATGCTAAAGGGGAAAAGTTTACTCACCGGGACTATCTGAGGGGAGACTGGATGTTGGCTAACATGTTTCCACAGCAACCAGTGGTAACTGCGAATGAGCGGCACCACCAGCTAACTGCCACCCAACCTGGGTGGTGTACAGTGCAGAGCGGCAAAGGCTAAGGAGTCAAGACCAGAGGGTGGGCTTAGGGTGCTATGTTTCCACATGTTAACGCAGCAAACCAGCTGTCTGTCAGCAAAGCCAAGGGAGAATAAAATAAAAAGCATGACAATTTCATCACAAAACATTAAAATTTCACCACCTCTAAATGGATGACGCTTTGAAATGCAGTGCTAAAGCTCATTGAGTCAAAAAGGCGCCGGACTAAGAGGAAAGGCCTCTTGTATTTGACATCATTTTGCATGTTTTTTTCTTACAAATTAACCAGTTTGTGACTATTTAATGAGTTTTGGGCTATTGGAAGCAAAACTAACTAAAACTGACATCCCTAGTCCGGTCATCAAACATCCACAATGAGACAGCAACAGACAGAAATCATTACTTCTGCCCTTTACTGCCCCTGTGCTAGTGATAGAGCATCTCTCCCACTCGCTGTACTGCTGTTTAGACAGTCCCAGAGCAGTCTGACCGGGCCAGTTGGCTGGAGCCGTGCAGTGCAGTCAGCTACAGGGACAACAGGCAGCAGTGTGTAGACTCCTGGCCAGGCCTGAGAACACTTCGCTAACCTGATCAGCACCAAGACAAATAGAGGGGTGATTGCTTCCCCGTGGCCCATCTGGCTTCTCTTAAAGCGGCGGGAGGGGAGAAACAGGGGTGGGCGTATGTGTGTGTGTGCACTTTTAAAGGCTGCCACTTTACATAGGGTAGTTCAAACACAACACTGCCTTGCCGACCAATTACAGCCAATCGGTGCTGTCGGCCCGGCTGCTTTCGCCCGTCAATAAAAACATTTTGGTTGGGACTCGCTCAGGCCTCTCTGGACTGCAGCCCGGCCCAAACAAACGGCTCACTCGGAGTTCTGACATTCCAAAACGGAAGCGGCAGAATTCCAGCGTGGGGGAATAAAGATCTCTGTAATTTAACAGCGGAAACCAAGGGGCGAGTTTAGTCCGGGAGAAGGTGAAGAGGGAAACAAGCTGGCCACGTAGGTGTGAGTGGGTGTGTTTGGTCACAGGTGGGAATGGTTTCCATACAGTAGGTGTGTGGCTCCCTTATGTCCTGGTAGTTATTTTAAGTGTTGAGCTGCAGAGTGAGAACTCATGGCAGCCACCTCAAACCTGAAACTGAACCACTCAGGACCACCTCAGCTCTGGTGGGACAGACTGAAACTGAACTGATGAACTACAATGCTTCAACCTCAAGGCCAATGTTGGGTCAAAGTTGGAGCAGTGATGGTCTGCTGCATGACTGACTGCTGCCCACACCTCCACCTGCTGGCCAACAAAAGAAGAACAGCCAAATAAACATTAATATCCCAGACAGTTCCAGGCCATTAGCTAAAACACATGTTTATTCTAATATCAGACGCTTTTTGTTTCCGCTCTGACATGCATCTGCCGCTCGCTTTCCCCTTCTCTCTGTTTTGTGTCTCCTTCTTTCTGTTTCTCTTTCTTTAAGCTAATAATAAACAGAGATGCTGCTGCGGGCTGGGAGCTGTCCAAACAGCAGGACAATAATAACTGTTTGTTGTCACCACGGATACACACTTCCATTGCTGCCAACACACACTGGAGCATCTGGCTCCTGTTAACTGTATCCAAGCATCTCACAAACTTATATAAATAATAATAAATGTGTGAGTGTGTGTGTGTGTAGTGTGGACAGTTGTGTACAAATCAAAGAGATTGTTGGCTGATACACTCCCCACATCCCTCAAACACACAGTCACACATACACACTCAGGTTTATATATGGGAGTGAGTGGACACACACCCTATAGGAGAGAGGGGCAGAGCTTCACACTCTTACCACCTGCGAATTACAACACAGCACTTAAAGAGTTAAGATTGTGTTCTTCCAGTTCAGTGTGTGTGTGTGTGTGTGTGTGTGCGTGTGTGAGAAAGAGAGTAAGTGAGTTTGCGTATGCACACGCGTGTGCATAGGCTGAGGAATGCCCTTCCCAGTTAGGGAGCAGGGGCCCAGGCTAGGGGCTTTAGAGAGGGGCCCAGTGCGTGTGTGTATGTGTGTGTGCGTTTGTGTGTGTATGTGTATGCACGCGCGCGAGTGAGGCAGTGGGAGCTTAGCAAGGGGCCCTGTGTTTTGTTCTGTTCCACATCAATGGGACGTCAAGCCGGGTTTGGGCCTGACAGCACCCGGATTAAAGGTTTTCTACCAGACTCTCTCTACCCCTCCCCCTGACACACACATACACACAAACACACACACACAGACTCACAAACACAAACACACACACACAATGGGCTGAAAGAACACAGTCTTAACTCTTGGAGTACTAAATTGTAATTTGCAGGTGGCTACAGGCAGTAGGACAGGGCCTCCCAATAATGAAAAAAGGGGTTAAGAAAAGCGTGTGTCTGGGAGTGCGTGCGCATGTGTGTGTGTGTGTGTGTGTGTGTGTGTGCGTGCGTGCGTGCGTGTGCGTGCGTGCACAACAACCAATGGGTACAACTAAATCTTATAAGACATTGCTACACTAAAAAGAAACACAGCAACATTTTGTTGTAACTGTTGTTAATAATCTCCCAGCTGACTTTCCCCTGCTCCAAAAGCTGCTCCATCACACATAATATGATTTAGGATGCACAAAGAATACATCTGTAGTCGAATGAGTCTCATTAATAAAACAAAGACTGGGGAATTAAATCAGATAAACAGGGTCAGAAAGAGAAACAAGCAACAGCATGAATGCAAGTATGTTTAATCATGTTCTTCACGCAGGAGTTGATGTTGGATGGGCTGACAGGTGAGACCTTCACACAAGTTCATATCAGTTAAATGGTATAGAAAATGTTGGGGAGGGGGAAATAAGGCAGGCAGACCGAGTAGAAATATAGAGGAGATATCTAAGAATGATGCATGCAGCAAATATAAAAGCACAGAAAGGCCAGGCTAACACAAGGACACATTACAAAACCTGCACCATGAAAAGAAAAGTGAAGAGAGGCCAAACACTTTACACTCTGTGTGTGTGTGTGTGTGTGTGTGTGTGTGTGTGTGTGTGTGTGTGTGTGTGTGTGTGTGTGTGTGTGTGTGTGCACGTCTGGTCAGTGACAAGACGTACCAATACAAAAACATCGTCTTGAAATCACACACACTTAATACACACACACACACTTGTAGATTACAGCATCCTTTAGTCTCACAGCACACACACACACACCAATACACACTATTTCATAAATTCATTCTCATTTCATGGAGCAAATAAATGGTGATGATGCTTCAGCGGCGGCTATTCAGAGCTTTGATCATGAAATTTGAAACATCTCCACCACAGCATAGTTAGTAATATCACTTCTATTAAATCCTAGTTGGTTTCTATTTGAACAATCAGACATCACATGCTGACATTGACCTGAAACATAGGGTCAAAGTTCAACAACATGTCTGATTTTACAGTGGATATAAAAGTCTAAAGGTTCTTTCTGGCTGCCTAACTCTCATTTTAACTCTCATTGTAGCAGGTGAAAATAGAAAGCAATTATACTAAATTCTGATTTAGTTTTCATGGTTAGCAGCAAAATTAAGGTGAAATCAAAGGTTAAAATTGAGCAGACTTTGAAATTTCACTCTCGTTTTCATTATGTCAACATATGTTTAAATTTTCTGTGGACCTGCCGCCATTCATCTCTTGATAGAGACACTTAACACCACTGCTGTAAACATGGGACAATGTAAGAACTGAGGTAAGAGGGACTGGGTGGGTGCACATCCAGGCAAAAGTACTCAGGTGCAAGACAGAAAAGACTGCAGGACACAAAGGAGGTCTGCACACTGTTAGGCTCCCAATGAATAGTTTACTTCTCATTCTTCTTTTTTGCAAGGCAACATTTCAATCCATAAGCTCTTCATCGCAATATTACAGACATTTTCTGCTGTCATACACAGTCAGTGAGTGTGTTTGCTCCACATAAAGATGGCATTTGGAGCAACTTTCTAAGCTCTGCTAGGGGCAGTGAGATGGAGGGAAGAAGGGAAAAAAGGAGCCTATCAGTACTTAGGCTGAGAAGCTGCAGCTTTTGCTTTTTTATTCCCAGGTGGCTTTGCAGATCCAGCGGTTCATGCCTCAACCGGACATTCAGCTGACAATAAACACGTTTGATGCTGACTGCTGTTGGGCTGTAAAGTTCCCACTAAACCCCCATGGTCTGGGCGTTGGGGAACACATCCATGCCGACCGCCTCGGATCCCCCCATGACTTAATTAGTGCTCTCTGATTCCCCGCATTAGTTTACTGTATGGGAACAACTTTTATCCTTAACTGTAATCAGCTTGCCCAGAAGAATAGAACACAATAAGAAGCCTGTTTGAAGTTTTCTTTGTGTTATCTCGAGCACTTCAACAAAAGCCCAGTGCAGCTTGCCTCAGAGTATAATGCTGGGCCAGAAGGCAGCCCAGTTGTTGAAAACCTGCACTGGTGCGTTTATGGCACCTGCAGTTCTGTTTCCCCAGACTAAGCATTGGAAAAGCAATTGTTTTTATTATCCCTTAATTATAAAGCTAATGTGCCCAAGCTTATGGGCTCATTAGCTCCTAAAGGATATGTTGTTTTTTTGTGGTTAAGTGATCATATTACATATGAGATTGATTTAGTAGAATTATTTAAGACTCCAAGCAGCCTGGCCGACGAGTCTCATGAAAGTTTCCTCTCCTGATTAAAGGGATTATTCCGAAAGTGAATAAATTCAGCCATTTATTACCGTTTGCCCTCCTCACCCGCTGAAAAAAGATTTTTGTGATGAATTCTTGAGGTGTCATTAATATGCATAATCAGGCAAAGCTGGACATTAGTCTAGCCTTTTAGGTCTATTATCAGGAGATGACCATGACAGACTGCAGAGCTTTTATGAACCTCCTTATATTTTTTATAAGATATTCTGTTCCCTCTGATGATCAAGGTGACCGCTAATTTGATGGCAATCCTCTTCATCTGTCCTAGGAAGTATAATAATGACATCTACTTGGAGTATTTAAATGCAAAATTATTTATGTGAAAAGGGAAGTAGTTCAATCTTTTTTTCTTTTTTTTTTAAATGACTGGTCCCTCTATTTAAAAACAAGCTGATAAGAGGCTTTTTTTGTGAGTAATTTTTAAAAAAAAAAAAAAAATTAAAAAAAAATGTACAGACCACATCTTGTCTTTATCAGTATCCTGATGCTTTTGATTTTGAATTTTAATCACCAGTAAGAAAGAATTGCATTCTTCATAAATGAAGTGGCACTACTATTGGCATGGCAAAAATAAGTATACATCTCCTCCAACATCTTTATTCCAATTTGTTTCTTTGACACTGAGGTGCTGTATCTGTCACTCTGCCCAGATCGGCTCATGCTACCCTCCATTCATGGTACAACTGCACCATCTAGTGACACAAAGACAAAGTAATTGTGTCTGTGCACAGTCCCTGAGCTCTAACATAGAAAACACAATTAGCATTTTTTTTTTTTCAAGGGGAAAACCAGCTGTTTTCATTATGCAATACTGATAACCATTTGCTTATTAATTTGTCTGGAGACCAGAGCAATTGTTTTGCTTAATAAGCCCTAAAAATCCAATTCAGTGTCCAAACATAAGCAAATAATTAATTGTTATTTTACTGCGAGAACCAACACCAAAGAACAACTGAACTGAAATGAGGCTATTAATGCTTCCTGTTAGTATTAATCATTGATTAAACATGTCATTTTCTAACACTGCAACAAACCTGGCAAAAAGCCTGTTTTTACTCAAGATCAATTGGAAAACACATATTTTTCCATCGGAATCAAATATGTATGTAAATAAAAGCCTAATTTATGCTGGACTGGATTAGACTTTTAATGTGGCAGCTCTGACAGATTCAGGCCTGTGAATGTGTGTGTATATTTTCAGCCTTTATTAAGTAGATACTGGGCATTACAACACTAAGGGAGAGCACATGCTGGGGGGGTCTGGGGTCAACCCACCCCACCCTCCTACCCTCCAAAATAAAAGGCTGAATCAAAATTTGTAAATTTCTTATTACATTATTTATCATAAGGAAGTGCAGCTATGCAGTGTACGATATGAATATGCAATAAATTAAAGTGACTTCTTGACATAAATTACACATTTAACATTAAACAATTTAACTCTAGTGCACTATATTTTCTAGTTTTCCACTTCTGAATACATTTAATAGCAATGAAACAGAGAGTCAGTACAGTGTTTGACATTGGGTGTACCTAACCACAGCAGTCGACGGCTCCTGCTGGGCTACGGCAACACCTCTTGGACAAACCACAAGCAGAACTGCAGTACACCCTAATACTAGGACTTGCTTATGATTATTTTTGCATTTGCTTATGATTATTTCTGACTGCAGTGAGTGGGTGCATGGCATTATATAGCAATTTTTTAAATTTATGTTTTTATCAATATATTGCAGGGACATTTTAAGCATATGAATTACTGCCTTTTTACATCGTCTTTTGCTATTTGCATGTTGCAAAGCTTACTGGAGTACATGGTAAATGTTTTTCTAACATGAGAATATTGATATTGTTTATAAAAGGCTATTACATTTCATTTTGACTCTCAGTTTTTGAGCCATCAGCAGTATTTAATCCTCAGCAGTAACATCATGATTGAAGTGTCATAATCACAAGCCACTTCACATGTTTATTTTCCATATCAACAATTAACAGCCATATTCTTCTCCACTTTTGTTTTCTTTGCCAACACAGACTGAGCTGATGCATTTTTTTTATATGTAATGTTTTGTTATGTTTTTGTTAATGTCATTAATCACTTATTCCCCTCCTAATTTATTTTAATATTTGTTTAATTCTTGTCCTGGAATTTACCATTGGTTTACTATTGGTTGTAATCTCATTATCATTTCACTTATTTTTGCCTCAGGGACACCTAGGGTATTTGTGTACATATTTTTAAATTTATCAGAAGTAGAATTTTTCAGTTTTAATCATGAAAAAGTCCTTCATCCAGTCTTGACCATTCTGAGCAGAGGATTAAGATGTTTGGGTTTATGTAACCATGACAACTGTGATTTCCACCATAATGTTCCCGAATTACAGTAAGGAAACAAAACTATTTTATTTTAATATTTTCCTTCAATTACAGGAAGATCAAAGGCGGACAGGATCTAATTTCTTTTATTAATCTTAACTATATCAGAACATCATCTTTCTTTCCATCACAGATCACCATAGTGGTGACAGGAACCTACAAAATCTGAATATGTTCTGCTGTGTTTACAGGTTTACTTCTTAATCAATATTTCACACATTAAATACAATAACAGGGGACCACGCAAGTGTGAATGTCATGAGATGTGAAGAGAGACCACTCTTCTCAATGTACACATATTTGGAATACAATAATACAGTAGATTGATATATGTATTAATAGTGTCATTGCAGCTCATATCCAGCAGAGTGTGCCAGAGTGTTCTCTCTGAGATTAAGCATCAAGAGGTGTCAGGAAGGTTTGCTATCATCTAGTTGCTCCAGTTGCTGTAGTTAAAGGTCCACACTAGTTCTTTTTACTCATTTCCCGCAGATGAAACCTCCTCTCAGGACTGTGTGTGCACATACACGTTTTATGCCTGACTGATATCATCCTCACTCTCCTGTAAGGGCAGGTCAAAGTACACCTTTAGCTACCGCATAGAGTCTTGTGAAAAATGTCATTCCAGCAAAGCTCCATCCCACTTCAATCTAAGAAGAGGTCTAGTATTGAAAACGCCTGTGGCAGAGTTCACCTCCAAATCAAAAATATGTATTTTTCCTCTTACCTGTAGAGCTATTTATCAGTCAAGAGTATTTTGATGTGGGTTGCTGAGGGCTAGAGACATCAGCAGTAGAGATGTCTGCCTTCTATTGAGAAATAAAAAACATTTGAAAAACTCAACAGCGATGTCTCTTTCCAGAAATCATGGCCTTGTTACTCAAGATAATCCACAGACCTTGTAGTGAGCAGTTTTATGTAGGAACTATTTTCTCTCTACCAAACTGCACCCACTAACAGTGCGGGAGGAGGAGTGCATCTACTGATAGCTCACCTAGCACCACTGAGATAGCTAACGTTACAAATCAACCAAGGAGGACGCCATTAATGTTTACATTTCACGTTATCCCAAGCCTCTCGTCCATGAGTAGATGCATGTTTCCTTCTGCGTGGTGATACAGTTGGCGGATGTATTTTGGTAGAAAGAAAGTAGTTCCCACATGAAACTGCTCACAACTGGTCTGTGGATTATCTTGAGTAACCAGGTCATGATTTCTGGAAAGAGACATTGCTGTTGAGTTTTTAAAATGTATTTTATTTTATTTTATTATTATTATTTTTTTTTGTATTATTGTCATTATTATTTATTTATTTATTTTTGGTGTTTTGAGTTCCACAAGCCAAGTTCCATCTAGATTCATTACATTCAAGAGAAGGCAGATATCTCTTCAGCCGATATCTCCAACACTCTGCAACTCACACCAAAACAATCTAGACTGACAAAAAGCACTACAGGTAGGAGGAAAATATGTATTTTTGTTTTTGGGGTGATCTGTGCCTTTACGAATACTTAAACTGTTTTTGTATTCCTTTTAAAGGCCTGTTTTAGCTTACCTTTTATCAGATCCATTTTTCATACATTTGGCCAGGTTATTGTAAATCAGCATCCCAGGAGTGAATGATTTATCATTTGCAAGGACGAGACAATATAGGTTATTTTTTAATGCGGAAAGATTTTAAATTATGTGTATTTAATTACACACAGGTGTTTTTTTATTTTTCATTAACCAATGCGCTGTCTTTGATTTCTTATTCCTGAGGCACTGACTGTTTGAGTGGTGGAGGCTTTTTTCACAACAGACATGCCACAGCAGCAAAAGCACAGGAGTAATGAATAACATTAATTGAATTCCATGCTCGCTCACAAGGACATTTTAATGGAGCAGGGTCGCCATTAATGTTATTAGTTGCACCTGTGCTTCCTGACGAGTCACACTGCTGCCAGGGAAAAGGTCCATTTCTGCTTAAAAAGATAATGACTCTGTGATTATCTTATTCTGTCATTAGGAAAAATAATGCTAAGCAGAGCATTGCGTCGTTGTATGTGTTCCCAGCTGGAGAACATGTTATCCTCACTCTTTGTCTTCTCACCTGGCAGCTGTTTATGTACAGCAGTTGCACACCTGCCCCCCTATATGTTCCACACACACCTGTCTACCATTTACACACAGTTCACTCAGACAGTTGCCATATTAGCTCCATACCTGTCTGCCTGCTTTCCTGTTCAACTCTCAGCTGATCTGTGACACTAATGGCACAGTTTTTCCAAGCCATTTGCTTTTATCATGGAAAACGCAGTCAGGTATGAATAAGCCTTAAAAAAGGAGAACAAAAAATGCAAAGTGGGCTACATCAGTGTGATTCATACTGTGATAAACCAGTGGTTCCCATCCTTTCTGGCTAATGACCTCCCTTGCCACAGGTTGCATTGGTTTATGAATTACAAGCAGTTCAGCCAAAGGGTGATGTTTCCCTCTCAGGCTGCTCTTTAAAAATAGGGGGAAACGAAACCAAAAAATATTTGAGAAAAATCCAGAAAAACAATCATTGTCTATGGCCAAAAACAAATTTGCACTATTACAAATGTCTCTAAAACCTTAGTGAGTAAGGTCTTGGGGTCTTTAAAGTCTGTTCACTCATACAGTGTGAAAACCATACAGTGAGTCTGAGCTATTATATATATGGTGATTTTTACCTTTAAACCCAACTAAACACTGATGTTTGACTCGTATCTCGATCACGTTTTCATACTGTACTTTCTACTTTGAACATCAGCATATTCAAGTTTGTGCGTGTTGATGTGACCACGTTGTGCATTTATCATCATGTCACATTATTTGTGTAACCCAGGGTTATTGTGACAGGATCTGATCTGCGAGGCTTGTATTAGCATGTTGCTCTATTAGCAGTGCCTCTGCCTGTTAAACCAGATTGGCTGTCACTGGGGCAGAGAGGCAGCATATTGAAAAACTTTTAACTGCAACCAGCAGCTCTTTAGCTCTATCAGCTGGCTGGTTGGTTGGTTGGTTGATCGGGCAATTGATTGATTGGTTGGTCGGTCCACAAAAATTTCCCCACCCTTTGGCATGGACGTCAAGTGTGTGTGTGTATAAAGGTGTGTGTTTGCGTTCATGCCAAGTGGAGACAGGAGTGGCCTACTACAATTAGGCACATAACTTCAAAATTGGATTCATAGACTTGCCTGGGATGTTGTGGAAAATGTTCTCCTCAGAGGACAGCTAAGTGTTTGTGCCTTTAGCAAAAAAGGGGCAGCATGTGGGTACATGCATGTACATTGTTGCAGCTATTGTAGATTTACACTTGTTCCTTTATTTTTCCTGGACACGCAACTATGCACTGAGTGCTGTGCATACATTCTTTTATTCAGCAACACCCTGCTTCACATTCATCTAATGTTTTTTGGAGTGTTTCCCTACTTCCCTTTTATAGGAGTAACCCATGTTGTAGCAGAGTGTGACTTAAAGTGAAGGAACATCCAAACCACATTTTTCCTGACCCTGACCTTTGGATCTCTGCAGGGAAATCTGCACGGAAGTTATTGAATTGCACAGAAAACAACACGCCGATACAGTTCATGAGACGGCGTAAGATAAAACCTCAAACATAGAGCTGATGTTGTGTGGGCGTGATTTGTAATTTGGGCGGATGCTATAAAAACATGTGAAAACAGAGCGAGCCACAAGTATTTGTTTTATGATTTTTTCTTGCCATCACTACGTAAATTGCCCTGTACATGCCCCGACAGTAACAGAGAATGCTCCACAAGGAGGTATGCACAAACAAATTACAAAACTTCAGTCACATCCTTCCCCCCGAAAAAAAGGGCCAGTTTTCTTGGTGCACATGTTCACACTCAGTTCTGCAGGGAGTGCAATGCACAGAAGAACTGCAGGAAACTTTTTTTTTTTTTTTAAATCACAGACTGCAGATGAAAGACAACTTGTGCTCACCCACCACATCTGACTCTACACATGTGTTTAAGATTGAAATTTTCTTTATGAAGATAAGACTTTTACTTTCTCTATTCTGGCCTAACATCTCCTCAAGTGAAAATCCAACTCATGAATTTTCAGTGCATCCACAGAAGTTCTGCCATTACCCTATGAACCTGTTCACCTCCAAAACAAAAGCATTTTCCTTAACTTGTGTATAAGTGTAGGAGGGCTCATAAATATTCAGCTAAAATGTCTCAGCGGTGGAAAAGTTGTTGATGAATATTATAAATCTGCATAGTGCATAAACAAAAAGACCCAACTCCGATGCACTGACAGAGCTCTGCAGGTCAGAGATAACTGTAACTCTTCTTGTTTGTGCCAACTGAACTGTTTAGCAGACTCACTTGTGCCCACAGAGTATATTTAGTATTGTAAGGAAAAATGCTTCAAGATTTGTTCTGATTGGTCTAAAGCAGGGGTGTCAAACATATGGCCCAAAGGCCAGAACTGGCCTGCCAAACGGTCCAATCCAGCCCACTGAATGACTTTGCACACCTAATATTGATGCACTTGTAAAGGCTATAAGGTGCCAGGTTTCACAGGCAAGTTCAGCATTGAGTAGCCGACTTCATGGTGATGCCAGTGTCACTACACAGGAGTGGAAATGTATGGAAAAAAATGCACATGTAATGACAGTAGTAGACAGACTGAATGTGGCATACTGTTGAAATTGCACTAACTTTTCTCACAACATCTCAGGCTGTTCATCATCTGTTTTGTACATGGAGGAACATTTTTAGAATGTACTTGTGCTTCTTTACACTAGAAGAAAGGGACATTTTTAAGGTGTTGTCATTTATAGGCCATTATACAATGGTTTTACTGGTCTGACCCATGTGAGATCAAAATAAGACGTATAAGGCCTATGAACTAAAATTAGCTGAACACCCCTGGTGCTGGGGTCTTGAAATCTGTAGGACTATATTTTGGGCAAGTATCGTACAGTTTAACTTAATTTTTCATTTTTTTTGGATCACATGAAAAATCACACTTTTATCAATGGTCAGGATTTTTTTTAAAGGTGAGAAAAATGCTGACATTTTACAGGATATTTTTTACATTGCACATGTGTGCACCACATTTCTATTTCACTTACTTGTTGTTAATGTAAAGCAAATACTTGATTGTACTCCTTGTAGTTTCTGAAATACAGATGTGCTCTTATTGTACTATGCATTTAATGTTTGGGCACATGGGAATACTGTTTTCTTTTCTTCTAACATGTAACAAAATATATAGAAAATACAGTATTCCCATGTGCCCAAGGTCTAAACATAATAAAAAGAAAAACAAGCCAAATGGTTTGACTGAATTTGAAGATTTCTTCAGATTCATGCTCAGGCAACACTTTGACCAGAGGAAATGTAAGTTGTGTGCAAAAACTCTCAGACACACGGAAACTGTCTGAGGGCTGGATAGTGCGGGTCACGACATCCAGACAACTTCCTCCTTTTCATTGGTAACCGAGAACACAAAGGGATATGGGATCAAAACATCATTTGCAGGAAGATTATCCAGTTTCTTGGTTATAAATGTTGACTTAACTCTTCACTTGGCATGCTGACACTAGTGGATACTGTGTATTAAAGCATCATAATGAGATTGTGGAATCAAAATATCCACCAAGGAGGATATTCATACATTTTTGACTGTTTCAGTTGCAATTAATCTGGTGTGCTCTACTTATTTATACTATAATTGATACATAGCACTTATTTTATGTCTCTCTGCATGAGAAGAGTGTGTGAGAGTGCATCTAGCTGTGGCAGCGACTGTTCAGTGTGTCAGATCAGGATGGATGAGATTGTAGAAAAAAGATGCAGAATTCAGATCTAGAGTTTAAACTATCTATATATTGTTTATATGTGTAGTTCAAAGTAGGTACAAGAAACGTGTGTGTGAAATGAGCCCGATGTCAAATTAAAGCATCATGTGCAAGAGTCCATCACAGTTTGTGTGGGTGGTTATTCTCATGGATGCACACACACTTGCAAAGGAAACTGATACCATTCAGATATCACTGTGGTCTGTACAGGTGAAATTCAGCCATGATCTGCTCTTCTGCCGTCTCACCCGCTGCTGTGTTTGGGAACATAGGCACACAGAGCTGAGGCAGAGCTTTTTTTAACAAACAGGGGCCCCAGTTTCTGTTGCCTGTACTTAAAAGTTCCTCTACTTTTTTTTCCATCACAAGATTCTGTTCTTTCTTATCCGGCTCAACGGCCTAAAGATATTGGATGACGTATGTTGTGCAAGTTGTGAAGCCCTCTGAGACTAATTTGAGATTTGTGGCTGTAAGTAAAACTGACTTGTCTATTGGATGCATTCATTATCAGACTTGGCAGTCAGAGCACTGTAAATTAGAGAGAACATCAGATACAGAAACATGTTGATGGTGTTGGATGTGGCAAAACAACCTCACAACAGCAACGTTTGAACATTTTGTACTGACTTCTTTCTATAACATGATCTTGTGCGCACCACTGTGTGATGAGTGATGAAAAGATGATAAAAGCACACAGATATGATTTGTAGGAACCTTTGCCAAAACATTCTGTAGTGCAGCTTGAGTGTATGGAATGTAATGCCAATTTTGTCCATAACTTGTCTGTGGAGCCCAGGATGAGCAGCTGATATAGAGGCAGAAGCTACTGTGGATCTAAATTAGAGAAAAAAAGGTAAAACAGAACGACAGGGCATTTAAGATATTTTGAAAAAAAAAAAAAAAAAGTTTATTAATTTAACAAGCATACAAAACAACAAATCCTTTTTTTCAAACTACCAATGCAGTTTCAGTGCAATTCCAAAATATACATTTTTTCAGCAGGGCATGTTAATCAAAGTTATTCACGTCAGAAACAGCCATTTAAATATTTCTTTTTTTTTTTTTTTTGATTATCATGACAATTGTCCTAGCCAGAGGAAGCTCGCGAGTGATACCTTCTTGAGGTAAAACTGTACACATCAGATCTTTAACGTACAAAACAAAGCACTACATCACAAATGAAATATTAAATACGTCAACATAAAAACATAAGAACTGTAGCACAAAACAAACCAATTGCATTTGTAAACAAAGCTTGTAAACAAAAAGGAAGTATGTGGTTATAGATATTTGGTATGTGGGTTTAATAAATACCTAGCTGATGAACTGTATCCTAGCAGTTTAACCACATAGACAGTATTTGGTGTGCAAGTGTAGCAGACTGTCAGTTATAATTTAAAGGTGAAAGACGTGAAAATCTGGACACGGTTTTCCTCCTCTATGTGTGTTTTTCCACAACTAAAGGCTATAGCATAAATACAGAGGCCAATTAACGTTAAAAAATACCTTCTTCTTTTTATCATTTTCCTTCAGGTAAGAAGTGACATTCTACGTTTGCCGACAACGTGGGCAAACCTCATTCACTCACATTAACGACGGTTACTTTAAGACAGGATCATAGTATCAGCAGTGCACAGCAGTGAAACAATAACAAGAGCAGAAGGATGGCACTGCCAAAAAAGGACTGACTTGAGTTAAGTCCCTTGTGACTGGAGGATGTCCAAGGCTGTGTCTTGCACAACAGGGTTGAGGAGAAGGCCTGGTCAGTTGGTGATGACCAACTAACATACAGCATCATCCTCGAGTCCACAGCTTAACAAAAGGTTCATTGTCAGCAATCACAGCATCAGTAAGGCCAAAAGAATATTGAGGGTTAAAAGTTTCATGGTCAGCTCCACTGACTTAAAGGGACAGTTCACTCCAACATCAGAAATACACATTTTTCCTCTCACCTGTAGTGCTGTTTATCAGTCTAGATTGTTTTGGTGCGAGTTGCTGACTGTTGGAGATATCAGCCGTAGAGATGTTTTCCTTCTCTACAATATAATGGAACTAGATGGCACTTGGTTTGTGATACTCAAAGCACCAAAACCATACATTTGAAAAACTCAACAGCAATGTCTCTTTCCCGAAATCATGACCCAGTTACTCAAGATAATCCACAGACCTTGTTGTGAGCAGTTTCATGCAGGAACTATTTTCTTTCTACCGAACTGCACCTGCCAACTGTATCACTGTGCAGGAGGAGTGCATCTACTCATGCGCGAGACTCCTGCTAAGGATAATGCAAGATGTAAACAATCATGGCGTTCTCCTCAGCTGAGCTGTAACATTAGCTAGCTCAGTAGCAGCAGCTTTCTTTTATGCAGTGATGCTGGTGTAGTTCAGTAGACAAAAAAATAGTTCCTACATTAAACTGTTTACAGCAAGGTCTGTGTATTATCTTGAGTAATTGGAATCGGACATTGTTGTTGAGTTTACGAATGTATTTTTTTGGCGCTTTGAGCATCACAAGCAGAGCACCATCTACTTCCATTATACTAGAGAGAAGGCAGACATCTCCACGGCCGATATCTCCAACGCTTTGCAGCTCACACCAAAACGATCTAGATGTAAGTAGGACTAAAAGTAAGAGGTAAAATATGTGTTTTTTATTTTGGGGCGAACTGTCCCTTTAAGCTTAACCTCACAACAGAATAATTAAAAAATAAAGTTATCCAATAAGCGGGCCCAAAATGACATAATTATCCTTTTTAGAGGGGCGGCCACTCCATAAATTCCATATTGATATGTTCCATGATTCTTTGGAGTCGCCTTCTCTTCAGGTGCTACAACTATGCTGCTACATAAAACTGAACAGTAATGGAACAAAAACAGAGCATGGAAATCCATTTAGAAGTCACGGTTTCATAATCCATCTTAATGATCCACATTAAAGATTTTTGGAGTGTTGCAAAAGTGCACCTTTGTCAGCTTCAGTTCTAGCTTTTCTACATCATCAATCTGAGAACACATTACTTGATTTGAGCTCTTACCGAGAACTTAACTTCAAAACTCAGCTGCTCCAGGCCTTTGTGGAAGCACACCCTATGCATAAGTTAGTAGGTTAGTATCAGATACTGCTACAGTCAGATTCATCTGGGTGTTAAGCACATACTGCTGCTGTCAAGTATGTAACAACACTGTGTAAGCATATCAAAATGTATCACCGATAGAACGTCAGATCGTAAGGTAACCTAAATCAAATATGCCCTTAAAAAGCAAGGAACTCATATATATATATATATATCATTCAACCATTGTGCTATTTCTCCAATATACGAGATTCAAAAAGCACTCTCTTTCAGTCAGCACCCAGCCACACAGAGAGAATATAAGCCTTTAAGACACAACTCTTATTGGAGTTTTTGCTTATTACAGCATATTCAATGTACAGATTATAACTGCCATTAAAATGAAGATAGGCGAATCGTGGTCACCTTTTCAGAAAACTGGACTGAACGTAAAGAGCGTGAAAAAGCACAGCATTCGCTGATAAGTCCCACTGACTTATCATACCACACCCCCAACTTCTCATGGGGCCGATCCACAACCACGAGGTCAGTGGAGACTCTGTGATGAAGAGTAGAATGCACTAGATTAAGGAGTCTAGTTGTCTGTTATTTTCAGTCTACTTCAGCCACGTGTTTTTATAATAGCCCATGCAAGTATACGAAAAAAGAGAGTAAAGAATATGTGTCACATTGTGTGCGTCTGTGCTTTTAACAGTGAGAGTGATGGGGGAAGGCATGGTCACAGGTTTAAGTGATTCAACACTAAACGATGCAGGGGCAAAAATCTTTTGCTGCACTGTTCTCTGTGGGTTCAAACTGTGGTGCATGTTGTGTTTCTAGCCAAGCAGTGATGTCACAACAGGTGTTTTGCCTTTGACAGGTGATGGTGAGCACCTGCTGTGACATCAGTGATGGGGGTGTGGCCAGATGTGCACCATGGTTTCAGTTATCAATCCATGCAGAGCAGTACAGCAGCACTTATTTTTTTGCCCTACTTGATTCAGTATTAAATTACTCTTTAAAATGTCTCTTTTCTCTCTCATCTCAAGCATGGTTTGTACACTCTTCTAGCTCCACCTCAAATGTTGGCGTTCCACTTCTCTTCGCATTGTCCGTTTCCCTGTCTACCTAATACACTCCTCTTCTGATGGGCTTTCCGATTCTTCGTTCTCGCTGTCATCAAGCTCGGGAAGATCTCCCCACAGGAGCAGATTCAGACCTGAAGACACATTGGAGGGTGACAGAGACTTATGAAACACATTCAATGGAGCGAAACTGCAAAGAATTCCATTTTTTTTTCTTTTTAAGAGGAGCCTGTACTGACCTGTCGCATCCAGTCTGTTGAGAGTAGATACAGCATCGCTGTTGAACATCCAGAAATGGCCGTTGTTACAGGAGAGCAGGCAGGGTTTACAGGGGGCGACAACATGATAGCCCACAACATTTCCACTGGGAGAGGGAGGGAGGGAGAATAAAGAAGAAAGCGCGTGTCAGCACTTTACTGGGGGCACTCCTGAAAAGTGCTAACTCCACTAGCGGGTGTCTATTATCTAACTGATGTTTGTTTTTACCCTGTGTACAACAACAACAAAGGCCTGGGAATACAAAAGAGGCTCCATAAAGCCTCACTGTAGCACCAAGCTCTCTCCTTTAGCGTCAATATCAGACATAAATGCCAAATGGCAATTTCATATTAATGATGGTTGCATAGAGCTGAAACAATTTGGCAATTTTAGCATCATCCACAGGAAATTATTTGATGACTATGTTGATAATCGATTAATTGTATGAGACACCACTCAAACAGAAACACCAGATTTGCTGCATTTCTAAGTGTATATCTTTTTGGACTGTTGGCCAGATAAAACAATAACAATAATCACTGTATAAATAGATGATGAACATGATTGATAATTGCAGCTCTACAGGTGTATACTGTGAAAAACAGCTACATGGGTAGGACCTACTTGTTTGCTGTGGTAACAGTGGTGGCTGTGCTTTTAATCAACATATCACATTAGCAGATGGTCTTCCTAAAGCAAACCCTGCAGGCTACAGATGAGCTTTACATACCACTTGAGACATGCGATGTCTCTCAGTTTGCATTTGCAGCTTTCAGTAGAGTAGCAGCTGGCCACAAAGTCAACAGTTCTTGGGGGAGGGTGCGTGTAATGAGAAACAAACACAGCCATGAAAGGTTAAAACCCACACTCATTTCACATTTCCATGCAACAAACGCAGTCAATCGTAGTTTGGGTGCCTGTATTATGTCCCTGTTTCTACTAAATGATCAGTTAGGTATCAGTTTGTCTCAATTACACCTTGCCCTGGCAACAACAGCAGACATAAACAAAGGCTAGCAGCACTGCTAGCTAGATTAGCACTTACCTATTGGGAGGTATATCAGTCGAAAACAGCTCAACCTCAGTGTCTGCAAGAAGCACTGCTTTCATGCCTCTCGTGCAGAGCAGACTGTCACAGAATATGCAGTTAACCTGGGTCACACACTTGTTTTTGAAATTAGCGTTGGATGTAGACATTGTTGTCCTGCTAAAATGGACGAACTCTCTCGCTCTTTCTGCGCCCAGACAGCAAATACAGCAGAAAAACAAGAATCGGGTCCTGATGTTGCTCACTACCCGTTCAATTCGGGATAATAATGCTCGATTTGACGTTAACTTCGGAAGCGTTAACGCTAGCACTAACGTCCTTGTGCAAACGTTAGCCTTTTCCTAACGACAAAACGGAAGGCAGCTAACGTCAGCTTGTTGAATAAACGCTCGGGAAAAAAATCTATTTCCGCGAACGCTCTCTACAGAAAAGAAAACAATTTGCTGTATCACCGATAGATACACGACACCGGCGAATAACTAGCCTATTTTACACGACTGGCTCAGCATCCATTCGGATCTAGTTAACAGCTAACTGAATAGCTGTCAGCTTTGTTTACAACTTCCTGGTATTTAACGGCACTTCCTGAAACTATCTTTAAAAGACCCCACATCTGACTCTGATTGGATACACTCCATAGTAACCGACGCTATTGGCCACCTTCATGACAATGTCTGGACGTGATTGGTTGAAAATCAGAGTTGAAAAGCCCACATTCAAAAATCCTGAAAGCCGATTGGTGTGCATACATGTCACTCAAATTTCGATCCACCAATCGTGTTGTGGGAAGTATAGCCCTTGTCCTATAAAATTAGGCGGGGCTGTGGTTTAGACGTTGTGAAAAAGTTAATGCATTTACAGTCAGAGTGAGGGTCCCCTTTTAATAAGACGGCTTAATTATTACACTATTTTATGTTAAAAAATGGTCGACGTCGTAATACAAGGCAAGGTTAACGCATTTACATTACGTCCAACAATGCGATAAGTGGGTATAGATATGCAGAGTTATGGCTATGCTTGCTAACAAGCTAAAGCTAACGTTAGACTTCTGGCTAATTTGGGGCTAACGTTAGCTTCACTCCTAGCTACAGACAAAATGCTGTTTTGTTTTAATAAGATATTGTTAAGCTAACCTTTATTGGCTCCACGGTGCAGTGTAAGAGCAGCAAAAACAAGAAATATAAACAAAAAGCAAGACATAAGTCAAGTATACAGTAAAAAAAAGCGAAATATAAGTATTACAAGTAATAGTACTAGTAAATTTACTAGTAGACACTCAGTTGTACAGTATATATTCTTCTCAGCAGTCATAACGTTACTCAAATGATACGTAAAAATGGCAGTTAAACCCACCTTTCCCTCTCTGAAACAGGCTACATTATCCTCACATTGTTACTGGTCTATCATGCTCCTATGTTTTTGAGAATCTTAGTTCTCAAGTTTACCCCTTGGCCATAACAAACAGCGGCAGCAACACACTCTCATGACAGTGTAGGTTATATAATTACCTGGTCAAACAAGACACACACCAATGGGACGTGCAGGGAAGGGGTTGTTTGCAAGTAATTTGGTTTATTAACCCAAAAGACTAGTGTCCATGTGCATCCATGCCTGTCCTGCGCACTGGGGCTGCCCCTCCATCTCCACTAGGTTCCTCCTCTGTCTCACTTCAGGAGGGGGAAGAGGAGGAGAGCAGTTGAGTTCAGACAGGCGGACTGGCAGCTGCTAGACCGATACGCGCTTAGGGCAAATACATGAAAAACTTTTGGAAGTGCTGAGTGACAGGCTATCGCTGTTTGTTTTCTAAGAAGGGAATGAATCTCCTTTCACTTGAAGTTGTTTGCACCATAACCGGTTTTGAGGAGGCGGTGAGGCGCGGCGGCGGATGGGATCATACAGCTACAGCAGCAGCAGCAGCGCCAAACTCACAATGCGCCCGGAGTGAACACAGGCAGGGAGACAATACAGGTCCGCGGGCACACTGAGGAGCTGCAATCTCATCTGGGCTCTCTTTTTCTTCCCACAACCCGATCCAGAGTGGCTTTTCCCCTCCGTCTGCGGCTAATCTTTGTGACTGATTGAGGCAAAATTGACTTCGCAACGAGGGCAAGTGGTCTGATCTCCCAAACTCAGCCATGACGTCTCCGGCGAAATTCCGAAAGGACAAGGAGATAGTGGCCGAATATGAAACTCAAGTCAAAGGTAAAACTTTTTAAAAGCTTTTTCACATGTTAATATCATAATCTGAAGTGACAAAGCGTTAAATCTGTGCTTTCTGACTCTGTGGTGTGTTTTGCTTGACTTGCCTCATTGCATGGTTTTCTGTACCCTCACCTCTCCTATCAGGCGTAAAGGGTACGGTTCCCTTTCTGTTTCACCAACCATTTGTGAAGGTTAATCGTCATGACGTGGACGTGGCAGATTAGTAGTATATCAATAATTGCCATCATGACTAGAACATCATGGTCAGCGTGTCTTAAAGCGTGTGATCGCTCGCCTTTAACGCAGCACACAGATGGCCAACAAAGACAGGGAGGGGGAAAAAACCCACTCAGGAATCAGTGTTGTTGTCCAGATGTGGTCTCTATATGGTCTCAGAAGACAAGCGTATGTGAAGGTGGTGTGTGTGTAGTGTAGACTACCCAGAGTGCTGGGGTTTCGACATGGAACAAGGCAGGGCGTTTTCTCTCCCTCTCTGTCTCCTGCGTGTCTGTGCTGCTGGTGTGCGCTGCCGTCCGCTTATGCTGCAAATGTGTGTGTCTGTGTGTGCATGGCTTTTAATGCATATTTAAATTAAATGATCCATTTGTGCTGAGGCTTGTCCATTGATCACAGTTCATTGGTGTCGCCCCTGCCCACGATCAAGGACATAGGAGAGCAGCAGGGGTGGGCGAGCAGATTGTAGTGGTTAGGAAGGGGCGTTTAGATGTTAACTGTTTACTGGCTGATTGATATGTGTGTGTGTGTGTGTGTGTGTGTGTGTGTGTGTGTGTGTGTGTTTCTGTCGTCAGGCAGGCACCCTGTAATCAGCTGGGCAGTGTCTGTCAGAGCTACAGCAATTGCTTATCAGATCTATAGGTTTTAGGTTAGTGGCATGCAGGCAGGGGAGGAGAGGGAGAGCACAGGGGTGGCAGGAAGAGGGGAGAGGGATGTGCAGGAGAGAGGACAGGATATTACTCCCCTCATGAACAGCATGTTTCCACTACTGCTGCAGTGTAAGATCACCAGATACAATGGGCTACCACCTTCCTCATCACATCCCCTTAAGAACATGCGTCCTCTTCCCTGCCTTGTCTCCAACATGGTCACCTCTTAACCCTCCTATTCTCCTGTAAAGCTGCTCCTACCTTCAACTCTCAGGGTTCCTACAGTCATGGAAAACATGGAAAAGTCATGGAGTTTTGTTGTGTATAATAAAATTAAATGTTACCGTAATCCTCCAGGGATAACTTTCCATGTAATGTAACATAATAGCAACTTTATTTTCTGTAAGATAGCTGTTGTAATGTAGCTCTAATATGTTGATTGAGATTCTGTCCATGCAAATGTGTGGGAACGCTGAACTTTGTAGGTCAGAGCA
This sequence comes from Epinephelus fuscoguttatus, assembly GCF_011397635.1. NCBI lineage: Eukaryota > Metazoa > Chordata > Actinopteri > Perciformes > Serranidae > Epinephelus > Epinephelus fuscoguttatus. Next base: position 37,032,846 of record NC_064752.1, read on the forward strand.
GCAAGTCAGTGACAAACAAAGCGGGTTTGGAGGGTTTTATCATAAATCTGATGCTGTGAAACTGGAATTTCTGGTGTTGAGATCCAGATGGGTGACAAATTAAAGGAAAAAAACCAACATAAAATGCAAAATGTGGTGCTGCCAAAATGGCCTCAATGCCCCATGGCTCCAATTCAAGAAGTTTCTGTAACTCTACAGGAGTGATGAGCACCATTCTTCCAATAGATATTCATGATTAAGGTCAATTTCATACCTATCAAACCTTTCAGTGACCCCCTTGTGCTCTATGTGGAAACTTCTAAATTTGTTATGTTACACCACTCCATCCAAGTTCATCCTTTATTTGTCACTCGCTCTACATCTGCATGAAATGTGGGCAGGGGTTCGATTTGGTCACATATTCTAACAGGTAGTTAAACTAAGGAACAGATAAATCCAGGATAACTTGACTCATCTCAATGTTTACCACCTCTTAGTAGCCACTTCCTCTTGTTTACCCGCCCATCTGCAGACTCCTTTAGCTGTCACCACAGTGACATTAGCGTTGTTGTCTTAACGTCCCGGTAGGCCACCGTTTATGCTCGGCAGCCTGTGTAAAGACTTTCTGTCTGTGCTGCACTGTGTGGGCTGTCTCCTGTGTTTGTCAGTTTGTGGACTTAATGTTTGTCCATCGACCCTCTGCATCGATTTCTCCTGTCAGTTACTTCACTGCTCCCTGGTGAACAGCTGTGTCGAGCTATCTCACTCTGTCCGCATTCTGTTTTTCCACATACCATCTTCCCTATCTGGAATGAACAGATGAAAGGATAAACTTGTGCATCCTCATTACTGTTTGTGGTGTGTGTGTGTGTGCGTGTGTGTTTTTTCCATCTGTGGAGAGGCGTCTCCAGGTGCTGTGTGTCTGCTGTGACATTCCCAGCAGTCTGCCTTCTCTGGGAGACACAGACAGTCTGTCATTACTCTGCACGCTGCTGTTAGATATTCTCTAATGGAGGGTATCAAGCCAGCAATACATGAAGCACCTACACGTCACATCTCTGACTCTCTCTGTTTGCTAACACGTGTCTGTCTTGTTTCCCAAATCTTTAAGAGGTCTTCTATTGCAGTCCAGCCAGCTGAGGAATCAGAACTGTATGTCTCTAATCAAGCAGGAATAGGCTTTTCACGCTGTAGCCGTACACTGTATCATGGGGGAAATAAATGTAAATCCTCTCATACATTCATGCATCTCTGTAGCAGGAGAGGAAAATGCATGATGCACATGCAAACATACGCACAGGGCTTGACAAAATACATCAAGCTCTTGATGAATGCATCGGTCCTGGTTATTTTCAAGACCCTCCCCGCTCCTTGCATATTAGCTACCATAATTTTGCATTTTGTTTGGCCTATTCATCCCCAGTTTGGCCATTGATCCAACCCTGGTGCAGCACTATCAAACTTGACTCATGCATCATAGTACTACATTCAAAAAACATGACATTCATGCTGCACTCACTCAGGAAACTGGCGAGATTCCTGAGATAATTTGGCCTCTTATAATGTAACTCTCCTGCCCCATATTGTTTTATGTTTTTGAAGTTTCCCAACACAGTTATCAAGTGCTCACAAATGCTGCTTTTTGGTATTTAACCTTACATGAATCGTCATTTTGCACGATTGTCTACCTTCTGTACCTTTTTGTAAAGGACACAACTGCATAGTTGCTCCCAAGTTTAGTCTAAAGTAGGTATGGGGATATCATGGACACTGTCACCTCACCTGTTGACCTGTGAGCTGAAAAATATTGCTTTTATTAATGCACACGCACACATCAATACTCCACCATCCTTTTCTCAGCCTCCTCACACAGGAAATGTGCTGATACTTTAATATGGGATTCTGGCTGATGCAAGGAATGTTCCTACTGCTCAGGAAGAGGGTGTGTGTGAGAGAGTTTGTGTATGAGAGGGAGAGATAGAGACCCAGAATAAGAAAGTGGGAGCGAAAAAGAGAAAGATAGCAAGAGAAAGTGAGTGAGACGCATTTAAAGGGGGATAGGAATGTTCTAACACAGATGTAAATGGTTATACACAGCGCTGAAATGGAGTTAAGGAATGAGCTTATCACCTAGCACTCGGAGTTCACAGAGCACTTACTTGGAATTGAATCCAGAAAGCTACTTTGCTTTTAGAAAGACTCCAAATTACCCTGAGGTTTGTCACCATTATAGCCTCCATTGCATTTATCCAGTCAATGCACATCTACCAGCTCTCGCCGTCCCTTGTTTACCAGTCAGCAAGCTCGCTCTGATATTTGAATGGAAAGCTTCAATTCAGGCGGTGTGAAACATTTTAGTGGAAAATTAGGGAGTGCTGAGTCTTTGAAAACATTTGACAGATGTTTCATTTTTCAAGTACATTTTGGCTCAACGCTTCAGCATCTGTCAGAGTTTCGCACATCTGGGAATGTTAATAAGTGGCTGCCTTTGCAAATAACCGCTGCCACTGACAAAATGTATCAATAATGGTGGTTTTTGGAGAAATGCAGAGAGGTATGCATGGACAGCTAATCTGATGATGTGCTAAAAAACCTGAATTGGGCTTTAGACTAAATGCTCGCACACAAAGAAGTATGCGCAGGCTCTTTCTCCAAACAGATGTGGCTTATTATAATTTTCCAGACTGGCTAATAAACTCATTCTCTGCAGATATGATGTTGATGTGTCTTCCCTGAAGATGGATGAGTGCCTGTGGCCATAAACCGAAGCGGTGTGTCTGCCTACGTGTACGTTACTAAGCTGCCTGTTTACGAGGCAGCCAGAGAAACATATGATTTAGGATAAATGGCTGCTTTCACTAGCACACAATAGGAAAGGTGGTGACACAGCAAGAGGTTTGTCTGCAAGCGGGATTGTTGGTCTGTGCGTGTACGTGAGGGGCTGTGAGCCTGGGCTGAATATTTCTCTTCGCATGTGTGCTTTGTGGTCGATTGATGTATATTTGATCAGGCGGAGCAGGGTTACTGCAGAGGGGTCTTTGACACATATTGAAGAGAGGTTCTGTTTCTCATTTATTAACTATGAAACAGTGAGGGATAGAAGGAATAGAGGAACCAAGGGAAGCATGAATGTTATTGTAACACTGATCCTTTTGCTGCATTTGCCTCCACCTCGACAAACATCACATGTGGGTGGAAGGGTGTGAGAAGACATCTTTAAGCTAATCTATTAGTGGTTGTTTTAGGGCTTTGTGTGTGTGTGTGTGTGTGTGTGTGTGTTTCTTAACAACCCCTTGTCAATTAGGGCTGGACTGTATTGAGTGAATCCAGTGGTGCACTTACCAACCACAAGTCAATCACGCAACTCTGAACGGTTTTGTGATTGACTTGTGTGTGGATGTCTGTCAGATTGTGGTGGTAAAAATGGGTTGGGAGGGTGGTCTTGGACTGTGTGTGTTATTGTGAGCTGAATTAAAAATGCTAACGGAGCTTAAAATAATCAGCAAGGAAGGATGTGTGTGTATGAAACTGAGGTACAGGAGTCAGGCTTGAACACACACAGATTGCACAGGGAGAGTGTGTGTGAAGCTTCCTGTTTGGGCCCACGGCTTTGTGTCTGGGCAAGGGATTCAACTGCCTTTCATTTAACACACACACACACACACACACACACACACACACACACACACACACACAGTCCCACTGTGCTCGGTGTGTGAGGATTTTTGGCTCTGTAGTCAGCACATTTGCCTCTCAGAATAGAAAGGAACTGAGAAATAAAGGTGTTTTTTAAGAGTGAAAATCCTCTATTCCCTTTGATAACTCACAATAGAACAATGTGTTCCATACCGGGTGTCCCACCGACATTTCGGTTTGTGTGTGTGCGCGCACAGGAGCATTTGCCTTGTGCTGTGTCAGCACCAGACGCGATGTGGCTGAAAACACTCATTGATTTTCTGTTCCCTTCTACCTATCTCCTTCCTCATTCTTCAGCATTCGATATGACAATTTACTACAGGGCTGCTGTGACACCTGCGAGAAAACACACAGTGTTGAATTTACCAACGCCGTAAGTGCTGAGGTGGCCTCCTTCAGAGCACACACACATAAACTGTAAATGCTGTGCACAAGTCAGCGAGTGTGTTATTTGGATAGAGATCTCAGACGTATCCCTGCCTACCCTCCTGCATTCTGGATACAGGTGACAGCTGAGACATAAAAGAGGAATGTCTGCTATCACCACAGTATGCAGATGAACATGTACAGGTGTACAACAACGCCACAAGGACAAACAGCTCATTGATGCCAGTGATAGAGAGATGAAGCAGTAGATTGAGAGACTGGAGAATGAATGAAATAAAGCAGCCGGTGAAGCCAAGTGGCTGAGGTCAGAGTTCAGCTGCTGTTCATTGGTGCCAGATGTTCCAGATGCTCTGATTGGGCAACAGATGCTCCGTCTGCCATGGTTGGCTAATCCTAGCGTTCTGGCTGCCACCCCTTTACTAGGCCTTGAGCACTGAGGCATGTTGGGATTGGTTGAAATCTCCCCTCCCTCTTTTCAGGTATTCTTACTGTGATGTAGAAGAAGTGTGTGTGTGTCTCTGTGTGTGTAGGTGCACCCATGTGAACCCAATTTGTATCCCCAGTCAATGGGTTTACCTCTCACACTGACATTTTGAAACACGATGAAGCTGCTGTCATATTTATTCATGCAAAACACACATGCACACACACACTCACTCAGCCTGGCAGACTTTGTTGTTACTTACTGTGGGTGTTTTGCATAATGTCAACCGTAGCATTCCACTCAGATAGTTGGTTATTGTGACGTGATGAAGTGGAGCAGCGTTGTGGGGGAGCCATTGTGACTACTCGCCCATGTTTGTGTGTGTGAATAGGTGTGTGCGATATGGATAAAATGTTTTATGAAGCTATAATATGTGTAATTGTATTTTGTGATATAAATTCAATCCGGGAGCCTGTCTATAGATACAATAACCATGTCGGACGATTTGTCTCTGGATTACACAATGAATTGAATGCTGTGACCTGAATCAATATACGTCATTAAACTGATGTGAAAATCCTGTAAATCCAGATATTAAAGGAATAGCCTGCTTATACTTTTAGCGAAATTTCCATTGTCTCACAGTATAATAACACTTTCCCAGAGCCCAAGTTGACACGTTTAAAGACAAGGCTATTCAATTTAAGGAAACCAGCAAATGTCATCCAGGGCTGGGCAATATGTTGATATTATACCAATATTGTAGATTTTGGGTATCGTAATAACATAAATGTTGTCTTTTCCTAGTTTTAAAGGCTGCATTACAGTAAAGTGATGTCATTTTCTGAACTTACCAGACTGTTCTAACTGCTATGTTATTTGCCTTTACCCATTCAAGCCTTGTTCACATGGGACTTAGTATCACCTGGGGACCTCGTGATTTGGAAATAACCCCCCACATCTGTGTTTTGTACGGCGCATTTGCACAGGAAAAGTGAAGTCTGTATTTTACTAAAATTTACTGAAATCATCCCCTGGCTATGATGCAGACAGTCATTATTAACTCCACTATACAACACAGAAACATTACACAGCACTACAAGTGTTGTTATGCAGTGTTAGCCTCAGTTTTTCCTTTAAAGTACCGATTCTACCACACATTGCCACGTTATCCGTCGCATGACCATTTGAGCTTTAAGTCTTCTGATGGATTTGAGCTTGTTCCTTTTGCAAACATGTCTCCATGCTGTGTAGCGAGATGAGCTCCTGCACCCAAAATCCTTTAAAACTTTTATTTATAATTGCCGACGCAGCCTCCATAATTCCTGACTCGGAAAGAGGCAAAATCAAGGTGCAGACATAAGTACGACCGCAAATCAACGAGATGTCGATTCACATGGGACTGATATCATCACATGATCTCTGTTTTTGGCAAAATATTGTAGGTAATTTGCAGTGGAATTTTTACTTGACAAATTACAGACATGGCAGATTCACATGGGATTAAGATATGACATGACCTTCGCAATCATTACAAATGACCAGAGGTCCCTGGGTAATACTAGTCCCATGTGAATATGGCTTTAGTCATTATATCCACATTACTGATGATTAGTTATCAATAATCTCATTGTGTAAATATTCTGTGAAAACACCAATAGTCAACCCTATGATATTGTCACAGATTGATATCAAGGTATTTGGTCAAAAGCATCATGATATTTGATTTTCTCCATATTGCCCAGCCCTAATATCAGCTGGAGCCAGCGAATCTCAGGCATTGTTCATTAAAATATTAGCAAATAATTTTTCGACATTGTTGCCGATTCATTTTCTAACAGTTTCAGCTCTTAAGTATATGAGGTCGCATTGCTTAAGCCTGTGTGTTAATGTGTGTGTGACCTGAACCTATAGTTGATACAGGGGCCTTGACCCCTGTTAGGGTGCCTCATTCAAATTCACTTTGTTTCTCACACACACACACACACACACAGCAACAGCAGAGCAACCGGTGAGAGCGTGTAAAAATGTAAAAAGCAGAGCAGTACTCTGGCCTACCCCCTCACACACACACACACACACACACTGCCTGTCAATCCCAAACTCCCTCTCCCTCTTTTTCAATCTTTTTCTTTCTGTCAGCCTACATCCAATGAACAATCAGACCATTGTGAGAAGAACTGCTGGTCTACAACTCAAACTCTCTGTTTCTCTCACTTCTTCTCGCTCCCCCTCTCCTTCTCTGTCTCACTCTTTTCCTCTCTCATGATGTTTGTCAGTTGTGATGAAATGTGACACACACACACACATTTTCGACACGCCTCCCATGGCAGCTTAAACCAATAATCATCACTTTATGATTTCAGCATATGTGACACACACGTACTGTGGGCGCATGCATGAGCCTCAACGCCGGACACTGACTCACAACCAGCTGAGAGAGGATGTTTGTGTGTCTGTGTGTCTGTGTGTGTTGGTGAGAACACGTTAAAGAACAGACGGATCTATATAAAGCTGAGCAGGGCAGAGACAAAGCCCACTCATATCCTCTGTAAAACAATCAATAGGAGAACAGACATCCAGCTGTAAATAAATAGGAGGGAGGCAGAAAGAAGGGAAGGGGAGAAAACACAACAGTAGAAAGCTTGGATAATGCTCCCGGGGGACACCAGAGGAAACAGGTTGTGTTTGAACAGCCCTCATACATGGCCAGAGAGCAGGAGAAGAAAAAGCAAGGAGTCTGACCAAGGAGAGGAAAGGGAGGAAAGGGGGCAGAAGGAGGAAAGGAGGAGGAGGGATCTGGGGAATGTGCAAGAGGAGGCCTGAATAGAAAATAATTTTTGAGACGTATAAAGAAGGGAATAAACCCGGCTTCTAGTCGTCTGTACGATCCATCTGCTCAATTCAATATGCGTGTGAGTACAGTATGCACTTGTATTAGCCTTTTCACTCCCCATCTCCGTCTCCCTCTCTTCCTCTCTCCTTCCCCCCCTTCCATCAGCAGCTTCTCTCTGCACGTAGGCAGAGTTGGTTGCTAGGGTTACTGAATTGCCCCCATTTTTCTGGGTTTGTGAGGAGCAGAGGGAAAATGAGAAAGAATAATGTAGATTTGTCTCCCCTGTAGGGTTTGGCTAATCAGGTTACACATACACACACACACACTTCGATTAAATTTTGAACCCTGTCTTTTCAGGGTTTCTTTTTCTCTTTTTGCTTTTGCATTCCTGTTCTCCTTGTTCGCTCTCCTCCGCCTTCTTTATTCCTTATTTTCATCGCTTTCTTTTCTTTTCCATGGTGTCACTGCTGTTTCCTCATCTCCCTCAGGCTTCAGGGTGGTATTGCTCCGTGTGTGTGTGAGATGAAGGGAGGCGCGGCTTGATTAAAAGAAATTCTGAGTTGTTGTTCTTGTTGTTTCTTGAAAATAATCTGGCTTGTCACTGATGTTTTAAGCTTGATATTTATGAAAGCCTGAGGTCGCATTTTAAACTTGCATCCACATCAAACGCTGTAACTACTAAGTGCCAAGAAGGTGGGTTGTGGAGTTGTGCCGGTATCAAAGAGAGAATTTCAGTATTGTGACAAGTTTGTGTGTGTGTGCTGGAGCTGGGCAATCACTGCTCACTGGCACTCGCCATTTGGGTTCACACCTCTGCTAATGCTGTTTTAATGAAGCCATTCATCACCTCTTCTCAGCTGAATCTGCATCACTTACGCACACACGCAGCCTCTCTCTCTCTCTCTCTCTCTCTCTCTCTACTCTTTTCTTCCATATGAATGTGAGCGAGGACACGGTGTTCTTCCCCCTGGTTGCTATGTGGATGCACCAATTCTATTTTAGTTGTTCCCAGCATCAATGCTGCTCTGGTGGAGATGTCTCCCGTTTTCTCCCTGTGTCTGTTGCAGCACATACACAGGCTTACGGAGAGGCTTGTTTAAAGTGCTGAGTCCCGGCTTTACTTTAAACCTACTTTGAATGTAGTAATACTGTAGTTTTCTTAAATAGGAGCATCATCTGCTCTCTGATCCTGAGAATAGGGAGAGTCAGCCCTTCTTCCCCTGCTTCAGGCCCCCTCACTTCACACTCAAACCAGATGCACGGCCTCCACACATATCCTTTTAACAGCATGTCGGCTGTGTGGACGGTGTGTGTGCTGCTAACATGCTGACCTTAGCTGGAGGTTACACTGAGGTCACTGTCAGACAGTTATATAGCACCAGGAAGTAGAAGTGAAGATCAGACTTCCTCCCCTTGTCTTCCTCTTCACTCATCCATGTGGGACAACTTGTGACAGAAGGCCCCTGTTGTGTGCAGACAAGGAAACAGTGCTGCATGAGTGCAGACCATAGAGTATATAAAGATGGACGACATGTCTCCACCTCTTCCCACTGTACAAAAATGAAGCCTGGCCTTTGAGTCTGCACACTATAGCTCCCTGGGGTATCAAGTTCCTGCCCATACACCCATCCAACCAATCTACAACAGCACCATTTATCCTGATTGGCACACACAGCTGTCAATCATGATGCCACACCCCCTTTTCATAGCATTAAAATACTAATAACTAAACTTAAAGGAACACCTGGACATACAGCAGTGTGATAAGAGCAACCTAAAATGACAGAAACCATCTGTGGCAAAAATTTATTTGATGTGTACTTTGATCTTTTAGTTTGGCACATGCCCCGTCCACAAACATGGAGGAGGCGTGGTTTATGACCTCTACTGTAGGCAGCCACAAGGAGCTGAGAGAGCTTGAGATGTTTTGGCTTCCCTTTGAGGGAGCTGTCATGTCGTCCATCTTTATTGTACAGTCTATGGTACTGACTAATGCAGACTCAAAAGCAAGGAAGGCAAAAGACACAGTTGCTGTGTCTTACTTCGGATACTTCCATTCATACGCTTCCATGTAGTAAAACAAAAATACACGAAGTAGTCGTGTAGTGTGTGAATTTTTGCAACTGCTGCGGCTTTCTTGACAGCTATTTTCACAAGTTTGGCGGTCCCTCCTATTCTGCTGCATGGCCAAGATGGCGACCATTGAGGGTGAGAGATGTCCAGCGTTTCACACCCATTATGGGTAGACCATCTGTGTATGCATAGTGCATTGCATTTTGCCATACTTGTCAGTGTGAATGCAGTTATGCACTCCAAATAGCAAGTACAAAAAAACAGCAGACTGAAACCTGCATCAGTGGTCTATCTGAACAGAACTAAGGCCGTATCTCAGGATCATGAGTCCGGTACTGTCTTGGTTTGATGAACAAGTACATCGGAAAATGGTTCTATTTGGTCCATTGTTTTCTGATATTAAAACAACATTTCTCTTTTGTCTCCAAACTGAGCAAGAGGGAGACACAGGCAGAAAAACAGAGGCCGTGCACAGAGCGTAGGAGTTTGCAGAAAGAACTGAAACTGTTTTTATTGGGTACCATTTAAATGCAGATATGAGTAACTGTGAGCAGTAACCAGAAGTCAACTAGTGACAGCAGTTTCACATGAATGTGGTAAAATGTGGGTAAGAGGACGTGCATCATGTACACACTCATCTCCAGGCTCACATTAGTATGTGTCGAAAGGTGTGGTTTAAGAGTCTGACTGTACTCTCACTGCATTTATGTAATTGTGTGCGTTGGACTGACACGTCAGTGCTGGGGCCATGCCTGGTGTGGATAAACCCACCCTGAAAATGTGGTTTACCTGCAGCAGCGCATACCTCAGGCCTGATATGTATCTCACTGGTTTTCAGGCGCCTGTTAAGCAGACTCTTTCTCTTGTTCTGCCTCTCACCGAGCGTGGCCAGGGGGCAATGGTGTGTGTGAGAAACATGCTGATATGCGCTCTTCACTCATGCATGTTTAAGCGTGTCCTGAGGCAGTGGAATATGTACTGTCAAAAGCCTCTGAACCTGTCATGTACAAACAAAATAAATATAGAATGTTTGGATTTTTGTTGTGCTATTGCATGATACATCTTAACAGTTTTACCCATCCTTCCATTGAGCTTGGGCGGTACAGGATGCACGTTCGTAGGGAAAGTCATTGTCCTTTGAACACTGAAAGGATTCTCTTTTTGCCTTTTTGTTTAGTGTTGGAACTATAGTAAACACTGCATAGTTTATAAATGTGGTTGAAGGAATAACTTCCAGAAGATTTTGATGAAAAAATAATGAGGAAGATATTAATTTAACAATTTTTCTAAGGTTCACTGCACATTTAACTCAGGTTTAGGTCTAGAGAGGTTCTTAGTTCTTTTTATTTGGTAGTACTCTAGAAAAGTATTTGGTGGTCAGGTTGATGCAGTGCCACTTCTTTCTGGTTGTGTTGGAAGCACGTAGGTTAAAGGATCTGGTATCACAGAACATATGGTTATTGGATTTCAGACAATGCGCCCTATGCAATCAGCACATCTGTAGTTTGCAATGTATCAGATTTTGAGAGGCGCCTACAAGCTGTGGTGATGCAAAAACTATTATCTACTAGTGCTAGATGCTTGACATCTGGTATTCCTGCTTGCAGCTTTCTCAAGAACCGCATCCTAACAACTTCACACTCGACACAGGGCTTTCTTTGGTCCTGACCAATGCACCTGCCGTGACATACCGTAAAACTCAGAATATAAGTTGCACTGGCATATAAGTCGCAGTCTATTTTTTAAGGTCTCAAACAGAGAAAACAAGGTTTTATATTACTATTTGTTAATAAAAACGTTATACAAGTTATTCCTACACTGTTTCCCTTTATTTTTAATTTGAAACACATTCAAAACACAATAACCTCTTAAGCAGCTTTGGTTGCTTTGGTTGCAACTTTTCAGATTGCAATTTTCCAAACAACCTCTTCAGGAAATAAAATTACGGTATAACAACATTGGCCAGCTTTCAGTGAAAATGTAGTGTAAAAGTAAATAAAATCCTATTGTCTGTCCTGTTTATTGCATGGGCACTGTTATTTACGTGACAACACCTGAACATAACACACACAGACACACATTGGCTGCTTGTTTCTACCTCTCTCCTCTCTGGAAGTCTCGGACCTCCAGCCGCCCGCCTCCGCCTTGATTAAACGCTGAAAATAAAATAAAAGAGGGAGACAAGTTTTTCCTATTTTATCTTATTTTGTTTTATTTCTCCCTCTCCTCTCGCTGGAAGCGTCGGACCTCCCGCCTCCCACTCCCATCTCAAAACACGGTGGTCTCCCTCTCCGCAGCTGAGCACCCACGGTGCACACCTGGCCTGTTAAATAGCCTGTAACCACTGTGTGACACAAACTCAGTGCTTTGGTCATTAAATAATGTCGGGCTCGGTTCGGGTTCGGACAGAAATATGCTGCCCGTGCCGCACTCTAACACACACACACACACACACACACACACACACACACACACACGGAAAACCGGACATTATCATCAGTTTATAAAAGACCCCCGGGCGCCCCGGACGGGACGTGAAAAGTGGACATGTCCGGGCAAAAAAGGACGTTTGGTCAGCCTAACGCAGCGCCATCTTGTGGGTCAAATTACCTATGTCAGCATTTACCTTGGTCTATAGGTCGCACCGGTCTATAACCCGCACCCAACTTTTTAGATGAAAAAAAAGGGGAAAAAAGTGCGACTTATACACCAAGTTTTATGGTAGTTGCATCCCCTTGCAGTGCTAGAATATATGCATCATCTGCCAACAGCTAGCTATTTGGGACCAGGCTACTTCTGGGTACAAACACGTTCAGTCCGAAAGTTACATTGCTAGTGCTGGTGGTTGAAATGTTTGAGTTTGCTACAATGTAATGTCTCTGGTCTCTCTTTCTTCATCTGCTGTTAAATTAACTGTCGCATGTGAAGGAGAGTGAGCTGTACCCAGCATGCCAGAGTCTCCTCAATACACCACAGTTTGTTCTTCTGGCGGTAGTAATGCTCCACTAGTAAATATGTCCTGTGGCTCTCGCTCAATGACTGCACTTTCTTGGTTCCTGAGCAATTTACCTGCCAAGTGTGGAGCCAATCGGATGAACTGTTGTTGAGAAAGGACAGGCAGACAGACAGGCAGAGGCACCTTGCATTTTAGTCAGATGTGAGCCAGTACCAGAGTCAGATGGTTTTAGTGAGAATCCCACAAAACGAAACTGAGTGCTAAAATGGTCATCGTCAAACTATTTTAATTTAGCAAGACTTACAGAGCACTTAATGAAAAACAATCCAGCCGCATTTCATCATCACTGACAACACATCGCAGTAATGTGTGCAGAGACATGTCTTGAATAACTGGTAAATAACTGGACAACAAACAACACTAATATTATAACATATGTACAATGCTGCAGTGTATAGAGTTTAGGTTTAAAACTGGAAATATTGTGTAGGAATGAACTTGTGCATTGTTAAGACTGCATGTAGTAACTGCAATTGTACATTTGATATTTTTTTAACAGCTGGAGAAAAGACACCGCCATGTGTAGTTATTGTCATCAAAGGAGTATATTCTGAAGCCTACCAGGCCCTATAGTGTTCCTCCACTCAGGCCTGTGATTGAAAGGGAAATCTTTTCTGTCAGTGTCCCTCTCCCTGTGCGCTGGGCCCACAGTAGAGTGTATAGACCATGTGCTGTCCCGCGCTGTGGGATACCCCTCTCAGATTACTGCCTTGGCCTCTCCCCTCACCCTCCCTCTGCCGCCCCCCTCCCCCCTTCACATTCCGACTCAGTCCATGTGCTTCAAACAGAGTGGAAATGGGAACATCCCTCTTCATACATGCACACACACATACTCATTCCTGTTGTGCAGTGGCCCATGTAGGACAGGGGTGGTGCGGACCTTGATGGGCGCTTTCTTTATAGATTATACACTATGTGCTACACCCTGTCAGATCACTTTGTTAGGAAGAACACCTCCGCCTAGACCTGTGCTGAGTTGAGTGTTGGGTATGACCAAGTGCTTTTTCCTTTGAAATAAAAAGAGATGAGCTGTGAGCATTGAGGTGATGGAGAAGTTGACAAAGAAGAGAAGAAGAGAGTGTAAAGAGGGGGAAACCGTTTAGCATAAAGACCCTTCTCATCAATCACTTAATCACATTCGTGACATAGCCATCTGACACAAGCATGTTCTGGTGCCCCCCCATCACTCTTTTTTCCAAATCTTGCCTCTCCCACTTCTTTTCTCTCTGTGATTTCTTTCTGTCTGAGGCCAGCGGTGCGTGTTAAAGGTTGCTGTCCATGACACATATGCACATACACACAGGCATTCTCTGTGTGCAAAGGTTGCAGTGGGAGGCATTGGGCTAAGTGGCCGAGTGTGAGTGGGGCTCTTGTCATGTGCTGATGGTATTCCCACAGAGGAATGTGGAGGAGAGAGTTTCCCAGTCTGGAATTGCGGTGAATTCCCGCTGCTGGATCTGAGCATGAATGTAAAGCCATTAGGATTCATTGTTTTGCCATTTGTTTTTTACCATCATTTTTATTTAAAATTATAAGTATAAATAAAATCAAACTTACATCTATTTCAAAATTAGGGCTGGGTATCAGTACTCAATACCTTTTAAGGTATCAGCTGAAATAACCCAGTACTAAGTAGTATAAAAACTTCTCCAGTCAAACTATACCTTCATTTGATCATTTTTTTGTACCCAGATCTAGAAAAAATGATGAATGGCTTTGCTTGCGGCCAATAAACAACTGTTTTTAATTAAATGCGACCTGTAACTGTCCCATTACTACAGCAACCCTTACCCCATAACTTTAAGGGTGCTGGTATTGGTACTGTTTTCATATTTTTGTAAATGATACCCATCACTAGTCAGAATCAATGGCAAGAACTGATTTGAAAACTCTTAATATACACATGACTTCCATACTTGGGAGTCCGCTCTTGAGGCAGTTTTAATCATTAAAATTTCAGCTCTGATTGATTTGGCAACACCTGCGGTTACTGGTGGTAACATCACAGCGTAACAATACAGGTTTTATTCAAGATGATGCCAGCATTGATTGCTTGGGGCAGCAAACGCACCTTGAGCGGCTACTCTGAGCAGCCAAACCAATATTGGGCAAAGACGATTCATCACTTCACATTTTCTTAATAAAGAAGACAAAAGAAAACTGACACCAATAAAGTCCAACACTGTAAACTCATAATCATCTGTTGTCTGTCACATTACATGAGATGCGCATATGCACTGGCTTTTGTCTTCTGTATCATGCCATGTGCACACGTTGTTTCCTGTGAATCTCTTGTGCGTTAGTTTGTAATTCTGAATCTTGGCTGATTCCACCAGTACCAATAGAAACTGCTTACAATTACAGAAGGCTATTCCACAGGGCGGCTGTGGCTCTGAGGTAGAGTGGGTCGTCCACTAATTGGAAGATCGGTAGTTCGATCCCTGGCCTCTCCAGTTCACATGTCGCATGTCCTTGGGCAAGATACTGAACCCCTAATGGCTCCTGATAGTCATCGGCGTGTGAGTGTGTGTGAATGAGTAGCAGGTGGCACCGTGTTTGGTATCCCTAGGCCACCAGTGTGTTCATGGGTGAACGGAATTGGAAGACTAGACAGGTGCTATACAAGTGCAGTCCATTTACCATCCATTGTGTTTATTGCAACAAAAAAAAAAGCTCACCATGAATAGCATTAAAATTGTGTTTGAGCAGAAGAATTCTAACTTTAATACAGGAAAAAAAGCACATTCATTCTTTTTGCAAGACTTATGACTTTTTCTTGGTTTGAGTTCAACAACATGGCAATGCTTTTTTTAGCAAAAGACACTCCTACATGCCAGAGCATTTTTGAGCAGTTTGCATACTTGGAAAAAGATGTCAAAAGTAATGTTAACTATACACGAACTCTTGTTAATGGACCTCCAAAAATCATACTGAATTCCAGTAAGACAAAGAAAAACAAACTTGGAGAGATGTTTTGGCATAACCGCCTCCTGTTAAAGCTGCTATTGTATCTCCATGCAACACATTGGCACTTAATGCCCATTGTTTTCTGTGTCTTTGTTACCGATAATGGCCAGGAAGGCTTACAGTATGTGTGAGTCAGGTCCCTGGCTGTATCCCTCTCCATTGTGTCCCGCTCTTGCTGGGGATGACAATGATGGCCACTGTCCTCTTGAGTGAAATACATCGCTGTCATAGCTTACATTCTACATGGCCCATATGCACACAGCACAGCTGGCCTCAGTGAAGCTTCGACAGCATCAAGGCCATTTTGAATTCATGAATTATTTTGTTGTCTTTTGGTACAACGGGGAGAATGTGTCTGATTTCTGGTGAGGAGGGGCGGGAGAGAGGAGAGTCTGTGATTTTCTGAAGAAGTAGGAGCATAGAGGGAAAAAGCAGGAGCTCTCTCCTTTAGTTAGTGAGAGAGAGAAAGGAGTGTATGCCTGATGTCTGGGAGCTGGAGAGCTCGAACAGCAGGACTCTGCTAGATCAAACAGGCTTCCTCTGCGGATAAGAAAGAGAGCCAGCCAGGGAGCGAGAAAAACACAGGCAGGGAAGGGATAAAGGAAAGCAAGACGAGAGCTCTTTGTAGTCTGTCAAACTAGAGAGAATTGTTAGACAATAAATGGCACTAATGACTCTCTCACTTTACCTTGTCTCCGGCTGGTGATGATCCCTCCGCCTGAGTCCACTGAGGCAAGTTTAGAACAGGTGTGGGCCACATGTCTCCCTCTGGTCTGCCGTGACCTTTGACCTCTTCCCTCCCCTGCCAGCCACAGACACTAGGTTCTGCCGTCAAGAGGGATAATCACCGCACATATATTTGCCGCAGCTCGACAGCTCTGCGTATGTGAGCATGCATGTTTATGATGCAGAGATTACACTGTGTGTGAAAGTGCTCCCTCTTCTCGCCCTTCAACACCGAGGCAGCATCAATAATTCAGCGACACATTGCAGAACACAATGCTACACACAGCACTGCTTTTCCTCTCATTCCCTCCCTCCAGATTCCTCAGTATTTATCTGTCTCCCGTTAGACTGTTTTTATGCCCCCATTTTGTTTCTCTCACCCCCCCCCCCCAGTCCGCTCAGTTCTGCCCACTTTGTCTCTCTCCGTCTCTCTGTCATGTTTCCACTTCTGGAGCTGAGAATCTGTCAAACCTCTCACTTTTCTTGCATTCATTAGTGTCTATTTTTTTCCCTCTTGTCTTCCTTTTTTCTCTTACTCCGGATTTGTTTTTTTTACATAGCAGGGATTTCATTCCTGCATGTCCGCTCCCTCTTTCCTCTGTCCCTTTTCTTTTTAAATCTAGTCAAGGCAGTTTCAAGGGGCCGGAGGGGAGGCCGCGGAGGGGAGCTAGGAGGAAAGGGTGTGGCCGCCCACACTGCAGCACTCTATTGTGTTGTGCTGAGTCCGACATGTCCCCTTTCTGACACACACATCACATCACACACAAAATAGGACGCACACGCTGTGTAGAGTCATCGACCCCGTGTTTGCACTCCTCTCATTGGAGGGGCGTATTCTCTTGGTATCAGGGCTGTCCGTTCCTGAGTACAGATAGCTTTGTTTTCCATCATGTGTCCGGAGCATACAAGACGCCAGGCTCCCATGGTGTCAAAGGGCAGGAAGACTGACAAAGAAAGATTTGAACAGTAGGACTCAGGACATAGAGGATATCAGGAGGAGGAAGCTGGACTTTTAATCTAAGAGTCTGATACTTCCAGAAGTTTGTCTCATCATTGACCCTCCTCCTCAGGGAGGTCAAAGCTCAGGTTGAGCTGGAGCAGACGCTCTCCGGTCAGCATCTCGCCCATGTACATTGCAGAGGATGCTTACTTGCTGTCACTGAGGAGTGAAGACAGGTTTTCTGAGTTAACAACATCGGCTTCATCATTTAGACTGTTAAGACCGACAACACACTGAATCAAATAAATGCAAGTGGCTGCGTGGGTGAGAGCGTGTTGTTGCGGGTACCGATGAGAAGATGAATTATGAACTAGAAAGTCCAGTTTGAGTAATGCATCCATGAGTTTGGAGGCTTATCAAATGCCAAAAAACACTGCTCAGCAGGTTGTACTTCTTTTGGCGGCAGTAGTTTATGGCTGGAGATCAATCAATCGCAGCAACCCTTTTCTTCTGTCTCTGTGCGTAGGAGGTAAATGGCAGATTTGGCACAATACCACAAGGTATTATAATTGGACTGCAGAGTGTTGCCTGCATGACGTCAGTGCTGTACTTCAACAAAATTTGAGCCAGTATCATCAAGAAAGGATGACCAAGCATTTTGTTTGATGGAGCCCTGTGCAGGGGCGCTCCCCATTACGCCAACATGGTTAGGGTTAGGGTTAGTCAGTCATTACAAGACATGACCAGTTCGTAGGTTAGCAGTGGCATAGTAGGCTGCAGCCAGGAGCACTACTGACATTCAGTCCCTAGCTGACTGCGGTGATCATCAGACTGTGAGGATGCTTGTTACGAGCCATGAGACGGTGATATTTGAGCTGTAGGGACAATCATGTGGGTGGCATACAATGCTTGCTAAGTAGGCAGTTATGTGTGAGAAAGCAAAACAATAGCGTGTATGTGTGTTTGTGTGTTTCGAACAGCACAGAGGCTGCGTTCATTGCGTCAGGATGTCCTCGGGCTGACCTCAGGTGAGTGTTCCTCACCCAGTAGTGGTTAAAAAAAAAAAAACATCCCCTGAGTATCCTCTCAGTCTGACTTTAGCTGTGAGGATTCTGGGAGAGGAGAGTTATTTTTGAACAGTTCAGCTCTCAGACTTTATTGTTGTTCTTCTAGTTTTTACCCTCCAAGTACTGGGAAGATTTGCTTAGGGCTCACTTGAGTGTCCCGCACTGCGGTATTATTGCAGTCTGTAATTCTAAGGTATATAAAGACAGAGATTTAATTGGGCAATGAGCTCAAACTGACTGCCATTCACCCTGCTGCAGCGAGATTAATTAGTTAGTCTGATACACCCCAACCACTAAATGAGTATACACCAGAGATCTTTACAGGTCTTTCTGGACCTGAGACCTGACCTGGGAGCACTACAGGTCTATGTTTTATCGTGGTCAATCGGGTCCCATTTATTAAGGCAGGTCTCAGGTCTGTTTATCATCATGTGTCATACCTGAGTGTATCCAAGGAGACCGTGATCAGCGCTGATCATGGCAGAAATGCATGAGTACTGTGTGTAACTTGCGTGATGCTTAGGATCTGATTACAAGAGGCAAAGTAAGATGGGTAAGAAAAGTATGGTGTAACCAACATTATAAACATTTATGAAATTTTTAGTAGCATTTTTAATTTCCAGGTTTGTTGGGTCTATTAAATAGATCTGTGTCTCTCCTCTTGGACATGTACTGGGTCAGTTAAATGTATCTATTTTAAAAATTAGCAGGTCTAATCAGATCTCACCTCCAGTGTACACCAAGTGGCATACCTACCTTCCAGGAGGCTCTGCTGTCCTGTTGCAATGATCTGCGTCAGTCACTCACAAGTTCATACATTTGTACAATAAAGCTTTAAGTCTGAGAAGCAAAAGCCTAAGCCAGTCCCCTTGTCTGGTTTTGTACTTTTTACTGACATTTTACTGGCTCCGGGCTGTGAGACTTTTCACACCTCGGTGTTCTGTAACAGTGCCCTGTGTTTCTGCACTGCCAGTTGGGTCTTTATACAAGTTCCAGGTTTTCTTTTTTGAATGATGTCAGACTTCTCGGTGGAGGGCAAATGTCTGTCTGATACAATCTCGTAAAGTTTAATAGAGTGTCTCGATGCTGCAGCTCATCCTGTTAGAGGAATTAGAAAACACTGTAGTGCTTTCTAATTCTAAACCCCGCTTCCCTCAGCCAACTGCTGCATTAGCATTATTGTGTGACTTTGAATGCTGGAAACAAAGTCTGCCTAATTTGCTATACCTCTGTTATGGTCACATTATTGACTAAGGTGTATGCTTTATGCAGGGATGCATTGTTTAATCTCAGAACAAAACAAGTAAGTATGCTGTGAGTTTGTTGGACTTACATGCAGACAGTGATTAGTATAATCGGTTTCACTCTCGTATTAAACCCGCTGAAATGAGACCTGTCTTATGCACTTTATATAAGCTCATTTTCCTACTTTGTCTAGAAGCCCAAAATATTCATTAAAGGGCTAATCCCTAATGAAAAACGTCTGAATAGAAAGTGGGCTTTAACCTAGTAGTAGTGTGGTGAACTAAACAATGATCCGAGTTCTCATTCAGACCCCTTTTACGTCAAGGGTCCACGTTTATCTCATGTGGACCTGATGACATATGATATCCCTGTGGCACAAGTTGCAGGCATGGCGTGTAGATCAGTGTGTGTACTTACTATATATTAGTGACTGTTACTTACAGCTGCACCAACAGGCTGCGACACTTCCTCAAGTAATTACTTTGGTCTGAGGATTACTGTGATCACATTCAGAGTGGCTAAATGTGATCTTCACAGCTTAAGACCCGTCTCACTATTAAGATGAAGGACCCAGTTGTGGTATTTCGAAATGAAAAAGAGACAGAAAGTGAAACAGCAGCCTACGGTATCGCACTACCCACAGACTTAACCATTAGAACAAATGCATTTTATTTGCTGCCTGTTAAGTTTCTTTTGTAAGCCTTTATTGGTGATTTGATAGTACAACCAACTTGATGCTGCCTACATCTCATTATACCTCCACGTATCAACAATTTAATGATCCGAAATCAGTTTAACCTTTTGATTTATCATCTTTTATTGTTATGCTATACATAAATTCACCAAATAGTCAGAATTTGGAAATGAAATACTCAGTGAGTAAGTTTTCCTCAGATTTCTTTGCATTCTGGAGGGTGTGGAAGGCAAATCATGGTCACTTTTGTTTTTGTACAGTAAAGACCGGTAATGTGCTCGGCCTTCATCATCCAGTCAATGACTTTTCCCACCTTGTTCTTTTTGCACCAAGAAACTAACCCTGATCGCAACGTGGGTCATGACGAGGGGACAGCCCTTTTACACAGATGCTTGGGGTAAAATTGGGATGCACAATCCAACTTTTCAGTCCCGATACTGACACCAGGGCTTTGGGTATCAGCTGAAACAGATTACTGAATAGATAGATATAAATTTACTGATCTGTAATTTACCAATAAAATTATCAATCGTGCACCAGCAGCTTAGTAAAAAAAAGAATTAACAGGAATTGCAATTGTAAAGTGTAAACTTTGTAAATGCAGCAACAAATTAGGCAACACTTAAACAGGAAATGAAATTCCAGTATGAAACAATACAGTAGCATAAAATGAGAACAGTATTTAAACATTAAAACACAATTAATGGGCTCTATGTAAAATTTAGAGCACATGAGTTGTCTGGACATAGATCACAACATGGTGGCGGCCAGCAGCAAACGGTGTTAACTAACCAGTGCTAACAGAGCTAACAGTGTTAACCTGGGGGAACCGCATACTTCCCCACTGCTGCTGTTTAGATATCAGCAGTAAATGCCATGTAAGTGCAGTACAAAGGGGTGGCGGGATACACACGTGCACTAACATGCACACGCAGCTGGACAAGCTACCACAACAAACAACAAAGAAGCTCGGATTACAACACACACACATAAATAGTGTGACTTCATTGTCTGCTCTGGAGGCCATTCCTCCACTATATCTTTACATAGCAAATAGTGGTTCAAGATCAAGGTATTTGAGTCAGTATCGGCCTGATATCTGATATCAGTATCTGATGGGTGCATCCCTAGTGTGAAAGGCACTACATGTAAGAAAATAGTGAATAGTAAGAAAACTTTGTTCGTCTTAACTTGCAGCTCTTGTTGGTCTTCCTCAAGAGAGCAGGTTGTTTTGTTATTATGAAAAGAAACTAAATGTAAAACAGCCAAAGAATGAACAATGCTGCAGAGTAACAGAATGAGAGGAGCTTTCTCTCAGCCACAGTCCCTCGTGCTGCTCTTGTGCTGTACAACAAAATTGTGTTGCGGTGGATTGTTGTGCTGAGGTGTTGAGTTGTCCTTCTCCCTGGGAGCTCCTTCATGCACATTGGCCCACTTTCTCTCTCTGTGCTCCCTCATGTTTCTGCAGCACTCAGACAAATGCCTGGATGTGAGCGGGTGGGAATGCAAGTTAAGGAAGAATTTAACTTGCTGGCTGAATGTGATCTTTACTGAGGAAAAAAAATTAATAAGTAAACTGTATAATAGCAGTGAAATCATACTCATGGCTTTATTAGCCCTGTGATTCTAAGTGATAGGATATACTGCAATGCTACATTCTCTATGGGGTGAAGAGGTAGGGTGGGGCTCTGATCTTCTCACATGCACATCCTAGCTGTTCCCAGGCTTGGTTATCTGCAAGGGTTCTTGTGACAGACTGCCGCCTGGCTGAAATGGTGGCCATATTTCATTGGCCAGCCTGTCACTGCCGGCAACCCCGGCTTACTGAGCTGTTGCCTCTGCAGGAGTCATTACACAGCAAGGCCACTTCTCCACGGTACACAGACACACAGACACACACACACACACACACACACACGATGCACATGTATACACATTAGCGGGCGTGAGAATGAGTTATACCTCCGGAGCAGCGGGTTGGAGCGAAGGGTGAATTAGATGCAGGAAATCGGTGAGAGAGGGGAGGGGGTTGTGATTGTAGCTGCTGCATGGGCTGATCCTGATTCAGCTTTTTCTGCCTCCAGTGATGAAGGGATGAGAGCCAAACACTGAACCTTTCTGACTCACACACTGTTCCCTGATTATGATCTACTGCTTTTACCTCCATATAACCTTAGCTTTCATAGCTGTATCATACAGCTTATTCTTTGTTAGCACATACAGGCAGGCTTTTTATAGATCAGTGTCTAGGAGTGTTCTATAAGTGCTTTTAGTGATACATTTTAGGGCTGCTATCAATGATTAGTTTTTTCTTTTCTTTTTAGTTTAATTAATTGTTCATCCATCCATCTATATATTCATTTTCACCTCCTTATCTGGGGTTGGGTTGCGGCGGGTTACGTCCCTCTCCTCAGCAACGCTTTCCAGCTCCTCCTAGGGGAACCCGAGGCATTCCTACTCTAGATGAGATATATAATCCGTGTTCTGGGTCTACTCTGGGGTCTCCTACCAGTTAGATATGCCCTGGAAACTTAAAACGGGAGACACTCAGGAGGCATCCTGATCAGATGCCCGAACCACCTCAACTGGCCCCTTTTGATGCAATGCGAAGGAGCAGCAGCTCTGCTCCGAGGTCCCTCCTGATGTCCGACCTCTAAGGCTGAGTCGAGCCACTCTGCTGTGGAAACTCCTTTTGGTCACTTGTATCTGAGATCTCGTTCTTTCCGTCACTGCCCAAAGCTCATGACCATAGGTGAGGTTTGAAACATAGTTGTTTAGTCTATTAAACATGAGAAAATAGCAACCGATTACTTACCTAAATGTTTTTAATCAGTTTTGCAGTCATGCAACAATTATTCCTTCTCTCATACAAGCACACACATACACGCACACACACACTGAATATTCATGTGGTCCACATCTGCATGTGCCTGACACTCCTTCCACTGCATCACCATATCTTATGCCCCATAAAGCCTCTCCCCGGCCCCTCCCCTCTTCTGTCTGGGGAAGAACCTTGTTGCTGTAGCTGGAGACAGCTCTGATGTGACCTCAAGGTGGATGCGGTGATAGTATCTTGTGTTATCGACTGCTGTTCTCAGTATCATCCTTTGTCTGATGGAACGTATTCCCCTGCTCTTTTCCCCCCAACCTCGCTGCCTTCCACTGGCACTCTGATAAGGATCGGCAGCCATCAGCAGATACGGCCTTTAACTCGCGGTGCCGCTGCCTGCCCTCTCCTCTCCTCTCCTCTCCTCTCCTCTCCTCTCAACTCTCACTATTATCCTCTATCTCCATCTCGACCATTTTTTTTTCTGCGGCCATTTTCGGCATGCCACTGATGTCTCTTGGAATGCAGTGATAAGAGTTTGCTGCATACGTACTGTACCAGTCACGTACTCATGTTTAGTATCATGCATCTTTTTCCCCACTGGGGTTTATGTGTGTTTGCTGTGCGACAGAGGCTGTCATGCATGACTATTAGATGACAGAGGGAGGCTATTACACACTGTGTTAGGCTTCAAAGCGCTGATGCTTCCCTCAGGGGGGCGTTTACATGCATGCGCACATGCACACAAAGCCGTCAAGGTCCCCGTGAGTCATCCACTCTGACCGGACTTATTCTGACAGGGAAGTGAAAGAAAAAATAAGATGGGAAGATGGAACGGTTGATGAGTGTTTAATCTAGAAATAGGGAGTCATTAGACGCCGTCACTCATTCACTGGAATTATGACAAGTGTTAACCTGCTAATAAAGACTGGAATGAACCTTTACCCACCCGACTATGTGTCTGCACATGAAAGAACACCCACGCCCATCCGTCACTATTTGAAAGTAGTCCCATGTCTTGGATGATTCCTGTAATGCTGGATGCTTCGAGAGGGAGCGCTGTCCAAGATTGTCGAGGTTGATTTAACTTACTTCACACAGTCTGTCAGACAGACCACTCGCACAGACAGACACACACTCAGTGGGCTCCCTGCCATGCTTGTGTTGTGGATTAGTCAAATCCCCTGACTGGCTGCTAAGCTGATTAAGGAGGAGGGGGTGTTCTGCACTGGTCATTTGGAAACACTGGAAAGACAGGGCATACACACACACACACACACACACACACACACACATACACCGGCACACAGTGGGGCAGCTCAGCTTTAATATTGTCTCTCCTGCTGGTCCAGGATGGTATAATATGTGTGTGCGTTTCTTTTTTGTCTGATACCTATCCATACCTCCGCAGACAGATGGCGTAGGTCACTATACTGTCATGGTTTTCATCCCTATGGCGAAGCATGTGTGTGTGAGCGAGAGAGCGAGTGAGATGGAGAGTGAGAGAGAGAGATGAAGGCTGTTGGAACAGACTGAAGCCCAGATGGCTGTGTCCGGCAGAGACAGGAAATAGAGGTGACACCAGGTGGATGGTACCCTTGAGGATTGACTACACACACACACACACGCACAAATTAGCCCAGAGGCCTGTCTCAAATCATTTGAATTGATGAATAGCAAGATGGCACGACCTAATTTAGTGCTAATACAATTAAATTTAATCAGCAGCAGTTTTAGTAATCGATTTGTCAAGTGATTTGTCAAGCAAGAATGCAAAGATTTCAACTTTTTAAATGTGAGGTTTTGCTGCTTCACTCCATTGTATGGTTGGTATTTGCTATTTGAAGAGATGGCCTTGGCTCTGTAAAGTTTTGATGAGGTTCCACTTTATATTTTTGATTCCTGATTGACCAAACTGGGGCTGCTTCGCCAAAGAAAATAAGAAAAAACTACAGCTGCAAAGTTTTTTTCATCATCTTTATAAATCGAAAATTAATTTTGTTCTATAAAATGTCTGAAAATGTAGAACATGCCCATCGTCATTTCCGAAAGCCCATGTTGTGATGTCTTCAGATTGCTCTGACCAATGGTTTTCAGTTTACTATGACTTAACACAAAGAAAGCAGCAAGTTCTTACAACTGAGAAACTAGGAACAGGGAATACTCAGCATTTTTGCTTGAGAAATGACTTAAATGACCAACTGTTGATCAAAATAGGTTCTGATTGATCGACTTGATCGTTTTAGCTCGAGCCTTAACGACAAAGCAATTATCTGGAACAAAGTCGACGGATTAATTATGGAAACAATTATTGGCTGCAACCCTAAACTCATTTGGAGTCCCTTCATTTATCCTCAGTCTCTGTGTGAGACGTACACCCCCCCCCCGGTCAGTGTCTTCTCCAGACTGGGTTAGTAGAGCAGGCAGGGGCTGTACATGGGTAAGGAGCTAGTTAACTTTTGATAAGAAGCCTTTTTCATTATGCATAGAAACCCCAGCCCCCAAATCTCCAACCATGCAACCCCTCTACCACCACAGGAGAGGAATCAGAGCATGAGATGGCTGGAAAGGGCCGCTGGTGTCAGGAGGGGTAACGATAGAGACACAGAATTTTCTCTTAGGTAGACTGATTGTAATTAAGCCACAAAAAAATGAGAGTAGAAGAGTCGATTCAGGCAACAAGATTAGTAAAAGCTACTTTAGTAAGAGGTGAAATTGATAGTTTTGTTGTAGGTGTTTTCCACCAGTTGGTTGACGTGGGAGACTGCTTCCCTCCAGTAGCTTTGCGACCCCTGACCCCTGACCTGTGCTCCCAGCTCACGGAGTGCAAGGAACCCTGACGAGAGCCCACATGGCTCAGACTGTGGCGCCAAAGATGCATTTACACACACACATGCACACACACACACACCTCTCATCTTCCATGAGGAGTCCTACCTCTTTCCTGCTGTTCCTCCAACTGGAGATGAAGCATTTTGCTAGCTAGTAGAGGGTTAATAACTTTCTGAGTAGTAGTGCAGAGGAATTTACCCCTGCTGAGTACTGCCCCCCATAATAACTCCCCCAGTCCCTCCCTGTCACCTTCTCTCTCCTCTCACCAAGCCTCCCCCTTCTTACCCCCTTAACCGCATTGAAGGGTGAAACATTGACAAGTAATGATGATTTCCACACACCGATACATCAGTGCCACTCACAAATTTATCATAGCAGGGCTCCAGTAAGTCACTGTGCGAGCCAAGAAATACTCCGCTACATAACCCCGTGTAAAACCACAAATTGACGTTTGCGATAACGTGTTAATTAGCGACATTTAGACGGTGCTGGTAAACAAATTTTGTTCCCTAGTTAAGTCACAGCCAGGCAAGCTGTTTCTGTGTTTCCAGTTTTATCTAACTCCAGCGCATTATCCTAAAAAAATATTCAATGGTTCCTCGAATCAGGCCTGCTCCTTATTCTTCAAACTTTGCTCATGCATAGTTAACACAATGTTTATTAACGCTGATGGGAAATGTTTCCCAAAAGCCCATATTGTGGCCTTGTATGTCAGCGAGCCCTACTTTCATAATCCCTTTTATTTCCTGTGTCATCAGTGGTTCAATTTGTTGCATGCGGAGTGTTTGTTTTTGTGTGCGTGTATAAAAAGCCAAAAGCTGAGAGGTCAAAGGGTCACTTCCTTGCCTGGCTGAAAGCACCCTGCAGAATTTTGTTGTCCATTATAAAGTTGGGCTAGAAGTGAAATTTACCAAAGGGACACCAACAACTTTTACCCTCTGAGTCTCCTCGTCTTTACTTATTCATGCTATAGCACGGCACAGAGTAGCTCTTATATCGCTCATCTCCTCTGCTCTCTGCCTGCCTTTCTCTCCCTCCTCTCCTCTGCCACACAGAGCAGGTCTGCCGTGGTTTGGATTCTGCACCGTTTTCCATGTCTAAAAGTCACTAAGCTCGTTAACGTGCCTCCTTAAGACGACACTGCTTTTCCTAAAGGTTTTAAGCTCTGGGTGAGAGAGGAAATGCCTCTATAAGTTAAAGTGTGTGTGTGTGTGTGTGTGTGTGTGAGTATGTGTGTGTGCGTGCGTGTGTGTGTGTGTGTGTGTGTGTGTGTGTGTGTGTGAGAGAGAGAGAGAGAGAGAGAGAGAGAGTGTTTGTTTTCAGAGGAAAGTCCAGACCCAAGGAAAAGACATTGGCTGGAATCGTTTCATTCCTGCAATGGTTTTACCTCCAACACTTACTGTACTGTAATTCTATCTTTTCCTTTACTCCCCTCCTCACTCGCTTGTGCGTGTGTGTGTGTGCATGTGTGTGTGTGTACAGTGAAGCAGTATTAGGCAGGCATGTCTGGAACTAATAGATTCCACCCTGCTGAAGAATCTTATTAGGAAATACTACCTGCAACCTGAGGCTTCAGACTACCCTCTCATTCAACTGCCTAAAAATCACGTCCCACAGTCCCGCCATCCAAGCACACACTCTCACTCACACATACACACACTTGCCCCCCCTTTCAACCTGCAAACCCCTGGCCCAGTTTCTCTCCGTCAGTCTCTCTTTCCCCTCTTTTCCTGCCTGGTTTCAGGTTCGGAGGTTTATATTGGTGAACTCCACAGCTGCCTGTTTTTCTTCAGGCCCTTTCATTTGAAGAAACACTCACACACACACACACACCTCAGTCCAACCCCCCATCTTGCTGCACACACACACACACACACACACACACACACACACACACACACATATGCTTCCTGTAGTTGTTTTAGTACAACCCTCCCCTCCTGTGTGCTCCCTACTGGCAATGAACTGGTCCTACTGACTTCCTGTCTCTCTGTCCTCTCTTCCTGTGTGCACAGGGATGAATGGACATATTATTCACATTGACGCAGTGCCCCCTCGCCTCCCCTTCTTACTCACCCTTTACACTGCTTTCTGTTCTTTCTCCTTTTCTTTCTGCTTCTTTCATTCTTCTGAGGACAATAGTATGAGCTCACAGTGGTACAACTCTAAACCATTACCAGCCCCCCCTTCTGCTCCCTCCCCTCCTCTTCTCCACTGCTCTGTACTGCAGTATCAGCCCCCGGAGCAACAAAGACCAGGCCTTACTGCGTAAACACAGTGTGCATGCGTGCTCACACGCACACACACGAAAACACAAACAGAAAGGGAGATACTCTACCTCGCCAATAGCTAGATCTCCCAGTTGGATGTCTTGGATTTCCTAGACCTAGTTAACAGTTGAGTGTGTGTGTTGTGTTCCCGCTGTGTTCAGTGATTACCTGGCACAGGTTTGTGGCCACTCAACCCCAATGCTGGCAGACAGGCTTGTGTTTAAAGGATTATCTCGGTTTATACAACTTGGGTCGCGTTTCCCTGGTTTTGACCTTCATTTGTTATGATTATCATAACACTGGATTCATCAAAGTAATTGCTGAGATCTAGAAACAAGGCATGTTCGATGCATTTATTCATTGACAGAACTTGACTTACTTTTCAGTACAGCAGCACTTGTATTGCTTTAGTGCTCAGTATCTGAGTATCAGGAGAGAAGAAGCTGAATCAGTGCATCCCTAATCTCTGCAATTAAATTTGTAAGTATATTCTTATATTTAGCAACCGGTGTCATGGCCACAAACAGCAATTTAAGGTCACAATAAACCAGAATTATCCTTTAACTGAACAGACCTGTCATCTGTGTATGTTTGTTGTTCCTCTGTTGATTGTCATCTCCCTCGGCCTCACTCTGCAGCCAGTTCAAGCTCCATGTCGAACACTCATCACGTCCACTTGTTAAACAGTTACCGTGTGTGTAATTGTTTGCATGCACGCAGGTGTCACAGACTGTATAGGAATAATGGACATAGCCACCATGATGTTACCCATTGGTTTGTGGACTCCTATTTTGAAGCCTCGAGTTAGGCATTTGGCTGTTGTCTTGGATTTTTGGATCCTGAAGTGAACATATTTTGACAAGAGTGTAAGGCTGAGCAAAATGTCAATATTATATTGACATTGTGATAGAAGATTGGGATTGATGATGTTGGACATTAGATATAGGGCTGGGTGATATGGAGAAAATCAAATATCCCAGCCCTACCTATTATTAGTGTTGTCTTTTCCTGATTTAAAAGGCTGCATCAAAGTATTGGGAGTTTACCAGACTGTTCTTTTATTAGCCTTTACCCATTTAGTCATTATATTTATATTACTGATGATTTATGAAGTTATAATGAATGGGGAAGTTAGCTATAGAGACCAAAACTGTTCTTTGTACCAGACTGTAAACATGGAGGTCAATTAGGATTGCCTCCCATTTGGAGCCAGCCTCAAGTGGCCATTAGAGAAACTGCAGCTTCTGGCATTTCTATGTTGGCTTCATTTTTCAGCCCTGAGGGGTTGGCGCTTGGCAGGTATATGTGTGTGTGTCTACAATCCAGTCCAGTAATAAGGGAGGACAGATCTGGGGTGGGGCTTCCAAGAGCAGGCTGGAGAGCTGCCGTCAAAACGGCTCAGAGTGACAGCTTGGACTCACAGTGTCACATTGCTGTTAGTGCGTATGTGTGTGTGTGTGTGTGTGTGTGTGTGTGTGTATTGTGCCCATAGCCCTGGGTGTTTTCAGGTATAATGAGTGCTAGCAGCACTATGTGTGGCTCCCGTATCTAGGCCAGCTCAGAACAGCATCCAGGGCCGCCATCACTTCTGTCAGCCTCCAACTAAACAGCCTAGAGCTGGTATGTTTGCTGCAAAAGCTAACTTCAGCTATAAAAGGTAATGTTGCAGGGAAAACATGATTTTCAGACTCTACAAGGAGCTTGCCAAAGCGGGACTTTGTGTCTGGTTAGGTTGCCTTTTGGCAGCTTCTTTATTTCCCTTTCTAGTTTTATATCCATCAGAGTATCCATCCACACATTTGTATGCAGCAACATGTCTGCCCACTGCAAAATTAACAGCAGGCATTGACCGCGGTGGTAATGTCATTCCAGTGTGGTTACGCTGTCTCCATCCATCATCTCTCTCTGTTTTCATCTTCCTATTTCTGGGTCAGAATAAACAAGCTGATCAATAATGGATGATGAGGAGGGGCCGGTTTGGGTGAAATGGATTGAGAGAGATTTCTGCCATTTCATGCTCACGTTGTTTCTACATAGAAAGCTAGACATATGGAGCATATACATTGGCATGCTTAATCACATGACACCACCCCCTCACCCACACTGCCAAAACAAACCAACAGGTGGCTTCCATGACTGGAATGGTTGCAATAACAGGAGGTAAACAAACAAAAGATGTTGTAATCAGTGATCCATATAACACACAAGACTGTCAGCTGTCACGGCCAGAAAAGAGTCCCCTCAGCGAGGAAGAGCTGCCTCAAAGGTTAGCCACCATCTCCTTCAGCGGAGTAGTTTTGAGTTTGGTCGTGGTGTCGGTGAACAGGGTGAACAGAGTGAAAAGTGCACGGATGAGGCTCGTGCACAGAGCCAGACAGCCCTCAGCACTACAGACAGAGGAGGAGGAGGAAGGAAGGAAAAAAGAGAAAGGAGAGCATCAGTAAAGTAGAATCCCAGAGCCCGATTACAAGACCTGCTCTCATCTGCCTGGAAAATGTGACTGGGCTGTCTGGAGGGGGGGTGGAGGCGTCACATTCCAGTTCACATCCCACTTCTCACTGGCTCAGGGGATGATGACCGTTCCAGGAGGGATGAGGCCGACAGGAAGCTCCCGCATCGATCTTTTTTTGACGGCACCTCTCCTCTTTGCTGTACCAAGCTCCCAGTCTCTCAGCTAACACTCCTCTCTTGTTGGATGATAACAACGTCTAGATGGATAAAGACTTTTCCTCTTAGATCCCTCAGGGAAATCCAGTTTTATATTCTGGAGGGATTCAAGGAGGGAGAGCTCAGTGTTAGCTTTGGTTGAGCCACACAGCCATATATTGTGTAGATGGGACTAATGTTGGAATCAGTGTGGTTGCGGGGCACATTGCACGGCCTCCCTGTTAAAGTAATCTTACCCCAGTCAAACTTACTCTCTTCATACCTCTTTCACACCAATGACCAGGGTCAGACCTGGGCTTATCTGAACCGTGTTCAACCCTTCTTTTGTCAATTCAAACCAAGCCAGTCAACACAGGTTAATCCCTGGTCGTGATAATTCACATACGACTTTGGTCACAATCTGGGAGCGACGCACACCAATAACCTCATGCGCTGCAAATGGGCATTGGCTTCATGTTGTTCCCATCGTAGCTGTAGTTGAAAAAATTCTTGCTGCCATTGCACCATTTGTTTGCGGGCTGTGGCATCGACCTGTGGCAATGATGTCACAACTGTGCGCCCCTATTTGTGACCAGTGATGTAGTTTGTCCTGCCCCAGATGATAGCGACCCTGGTGGTTTGCCATTCACACTGAAACTGACCCTTGTCCAACCCACCTCTCGAATGCCAAGTTGGTCAAAATCAACCCTGGTTAATCTGTCAGTGTGAAAGGGGTATAAACAGTCACACAGAACTGATGCTGCTTTTTCTCTCTACATATCCCCCATCCCTCAAGTTGTCCCCTGCATCTCCCCAGCTGATTACCTTATGCTTTCTTTCACCTTCCATCCCTTATGGGTAGGAACACTTGTTTTCAGTTGTGTTGTTGTGTTGGGTCGGCTAATTACAAGGCCGCCATCTCGAGGTTTTGTGTCGCAGCCCCGAGAGGCGGGACACTGACTCACTCCCCATTATTGACAGCGCTGTGCGATGAGGAAATTACACACAAACATGCGCACGCACACACACAGACCACAAGACAATAACACGTGTTGTCAAAGCAAATATTCACACCAGGTCATTAGCACAGACACAGATTGTGTGTGTGTGCATTTATTTGTTGCGTATGTGAGTGTTTGCGTTGTAGTGTCATAATGCCACAAAACTCCTCTGTTCTGGCCTTTTAATCAGTAAAGAATGACTGTGAGTGGACGCAGCCGCTGGCTAGTAGCACAATGTTTAGGTCTGTGTTTATCAGAGAGAGGGAGGGAGAAGTGGGGAGGCAGGAGGAGGAGCGGGGTGGTCACAGACACATTTAGATATCCCACTTCTCTTTGTGGTAATGAGAAACTGCACTCTCAGCTGTTAAGCACAAAGGCAGCATCAACAATTGCTGTCAGCCGGCCGGACGGCTGCCTGTCTGCCTGTCTGTGATAGTGTGTGTTTGATTCGGTGTGTATGTAAAGGGAGTCTATCATGCACTGAAGCCAGGATGGAGGCCAAAACCGTTCGCTTTCTCTACGGCCTGCGCTGTAAAGGTAGGACAGCTTTGGTAGATTCGCAATGACAGTGAAGTGTGTAATTGAAGAAGTGTGTGTGTGTGTGTGTGTGTGTGTGTGTTGTTTCTTAACTCTTTAAAAGGATGCTTGTGCAGCCTACTCGGCATTGGCAGGCAGCTATGAGAGCATAGCATTAATCTGTCAGCTGTCAGCACTGATCCAGCTTATCACCATCATAGTGTGTGTGTCCTCGGGTGTGTATGTGTTTGCATGCGTTTTGTGCAGCCCAGTCTATAACTGCAGTGGGCAGGACTCTCCAGAGGACTTTTTTGTAGCCAGTGATTGAATATGGTTACTGAGTGTGTCTGCACAGAGTGCACTCTATTAATTTGAGGCCAGACTGGAGAGCAGCATGGAGGAGGGAGAGGGGAAGGAGGCTGGAGGAAAATGAAAAGTGATAAGCTGGGATAAATGACTGCCTCTGGAGATCTCTGTGTGCGGAAGAGGATAGCTGATCGCGTGCACACAAATGCATATGAATGTGATGATGTACACACACGCATAGCGGTCTGTGCTTAACGGACTGGTGGGAGGGGAATGGATTTCAGCCAAGACTCCAGGCTGATGTGTCAGGGCCCTGCCAGGTGTTTTTTTTAGAGCGAGGTTTCATCCACATCAGCTGTAAAGACTTAACATCTTACACATTGTTGTAGCAATTATTATAATGATAGCACTGCACTGTCAACAGTAATGTATGCAGTTTCCTCCCCCCAGCTGTATGGATAATTACATATAGTTCAAATAGTTGAGAGAAAAAGGGCCTTTGATTTTAGAACAAACATTCTGTGTAGGCTGTCCTTTGTGGGTTCAGTGTTTTGATTACACCTGGATCGTGGTTGGCATAATGACGTTAAACTCATCTCTCTTTCTATCACTCTGGCAGAAATCCGTGCCCAGCTGGTGGAGCAGCTCAAGTGTCTGGACCAGCAGTGTGAGCTGAGGGTGCAGCTGCTGCAGGACCTGCAGGACTTCTTCAGAAAGAAGGCGGAAATCGAGGTGGACTATAGTCGCAATCTTGAAAAGCTGGCTGAGAGGTTCCTCACCAAGACCCGCAGCACCAAGGACCATCTACTCAAGTATGTGACACTTACACACACGTAGCACTACCACACGGGCAGCAAGATAGATAGTATGAGTTCACTTGTTTAGTTCAAATGCCTTAGACAGCTAATATTGTTCCCTTTTGAGGATATGAAGTAAGCTGAATAGGTTAAAAATACCCTTTATTTAGCACTTTAAACTGTGAAGAGTGCTTTCAAGATTTCTGAGAAAAGAGAAGTAGAGACGGGCACATAAATGAAACAGAAAGATGACCAATAGGGTTAGAGAAGATGGCCATATTGGGCTGCGCCAGTCTGGAAAATACTGACTTGCATCACTCACTGCTTCCCAGTTTGATCAAATGAAACACCAACTGATTTATACCTTGTACATTTCATTAGGATGCTCACTTCTGTTGACCATTGAGGTCCTGTGAGTGTGTGTGTGTGTGTGTGTGTGTGTGTGTGTGTGTGTGTGTGTGTGTGTGTGTATCGCTGTAAATTTTGCCAGAAATGGCCAGGTGGTGATTTTGTGCTCTGACTATTTTGCAGTGTCTTGCTGTGTGTGTAACCTTGCCCAAACAGGGTTTCTCTCCCACCAAATAAGGTCGCCCCCCCCCACCCTCCCACCTCTCTCTCTCTCACACTTCCTCATTTTTACATAAGATGCACACAAATACACACCAGAGCTCATCAGCTTTAGCAGCGTGATATGTTCTTGTAAAATGTATCTGGTGGTTTTTGGTGTGAGACAGCGGTCTGTGTCCCTCTGGGGACTGAACTGCTAGCTGATCATAGACCCCACACACACACAAATTTAGTGGTGCTTTATCACAGATAAATGGAGGCAGAGGGAAGGCCAGCCATTAGGAGTTAGAGACAAGGGGACAAAATTTTCCAGATTGGGCCCCTCATCCACACCCATTCTATCACCACCACCCAGCCACTGTTCTAATACCAACATGGACAATTTGAATGGTCTCGCTACAATGAAAAGGCTACTGTGGGGACTAACACCATCGCACATGAATACAGCTGGGGTCACTGGATCCACAAGAGTCTCAGTTTTCCAGTCAAACCCAATCTATGTATTTCCAAGACTTTCAGGATTTTGGAGCATTATTTAGCATGACATGGTTGGTACCAACTCATGCCTTGGATTGTCTAATTTCATGTGATACCACTGATCTTTACTCTAGCTTTACAGCTGAGCCTTCTACAATGGGTTTTTTATTTGCTAGTCTGCCTAGCTCCTCACCTCTGCCAGATTCAGCTTCGCCTGGCGCAGGTGGTGCATCTTCACACTCTTTTTTTTTTTGGCCAGAAATTGGGTGATTGTCTCTCTGCTCCTTTTATTTTCTTGCTCACTCTGTTCCCTGGCTTTTCTTTTTAGAGCCTCTGATTTATGGGGAGGCATTTTGACTCCGCTTAGCCAGGCTGCAGTTCACTTTAAATCTTCACATTAGCAGCACAAGTGTGTTCTGCACATCTGACCCCAGCTCTTATTGTAAAAATGGGTTAGGGTAGGCCTGACCCCTAATCTGTGGGGGTTGGGGTATCAGATGACAAGTTGAAATTTGTTTTAGTTATCATGATATCAAGCCTGGTATAAGGGTCAACCACAGACATTTGTATCGGCCCCCTTGGGCCTTGGGCCGGGGCCATCTGTACCCTTTGGCCCTCTCCCTAACAGTGGTCCTGGCAGAGGGTGCTTTCCATTTAGCTAATTATGCCTTGTTGCATCCTCGCTCCATTGTCTTTTAGCCTGTGACTTGGAAATGACCCAAGATCTGTCATCACTGTTTTAGTACCTTAAATGCAGAGGAGCTGTGAGCAAGAAAACACAGGTGCACTCTGTGCGGAGGTGTCAACACCTTTTTGAATGAGAAAGTGTTTAATGATTGATCACTGCTGTAGCGCTCTTTGATCATTATTGCAGTAGCATTAATACACCATCACCGCTATGCTGTGTTTTTTTTTCTTTGAAACAAACCATGGGGTCAAGATTAGCCGCAAGTGTGTCATGACTTATGGGACATCATCATAAATGCTTACTCTTCAAAATGGTGATGTTAGTTTGAATGAAGATGATCCCTCAGTAGATACCAGTCCTCATCCTTTTATGCATCTGTCTCTTGTATCTCCAACATGCAAGGAACAGATGCAAGCGATGAAAGGAGGAGACACATTAGCTAAATGAAAAATAGTAGTGTTTAGGGTTGGGCCTAACAATACGATAATATCACGATACTTAAGTCATAATACAGTATTACTGTGATTTTAAATGTGTTGCAATATAGTTAGTGTTGCAATAATGTACACTCTGATATATTGCGATTAATTAGGTTTTTTTCAACTGCAAATTTTGTCCCCAAAGAAAACTTTGTTAGCATTTTTATTATCTAATAAGATAAAGTTTTCAGTCTGTTCATTTCACTTCAGTCATTGTATTGCAGCCAAATGTATCTAGTGGAACAGAAAAGCAATTGATTTTATTATTCTGAAATGTTATTATTCTAGGCTACAAAAAGTGTAATTTGTCTTTGCAACACTAATACTTTAAATAATAATAAAAGATCAGTACTTAGTGTCCGTGTATTGCTGTGGTATTGCCATGCAAAAACAGATACTATATTGTATTGATTTTTTCCTCCACCCTTAATAGTGTAGGGGCCAACTTTGGGTTGTTTTTCAGCTTGTGTCGCTTAGACTGTTCTTGTATAAAAAGATAAATATAGGCATTTTACCAGGCCAAAACACAATTTTACATAGCAATAAATAACCCTTAATAATAATATTTAATGTTAGTCACTAAGGTAGATAGTTACTCTTGATGTGAGCACTTAAGGAGAAGCTTTTTTTCTTTTGTTAGTGCTTGATATTTGTCACCTAATGTGACTTTAGCAGTATTATAGGTGCCTTTTGATGCCCTTTGCTGTAGAGGAAGCGCTAGTCGGCTTTTCTCTGCTCGTCATCCTTCTCGCTCTGGCTTCCTGTTACCCATGACCTCCTCTGCAGCCACCTTCCTCTTTTTTCCCCTGAACTCTTCTTGTTCTCGTTTCTTTTGCAGCATGCACTTTTCCAGAAGCATTCGTTTCTCCGCTGGGGCCAAGCCTCCATCCACGCTCTCACACACACGCGCAGGCACAGACAGAAAGGGATCGATAGGTCCTCTAAACGAAACCCAATTCCAACCAAGAGGACATACCCCCAACACACACACACACTCATTTACTACACACACACCCTCCAGCTCAGATCAATACTGAGACAGTTGCAGTGTGTGTTTCCCTGCGTTGCATACTGGGGGAGGGAAGGAGAGCAGAGGAGAAGGGAGGGCAAAGGACGGAGGATGAAATATGCAGTTGAGCGGGTCAGCCGCCGCTTCGGCAGGTCTGTGCACGTCATGATCTGTCAAGATGTCAAACGGCAATAAAAAATACAGTTCACTGACTGACAAGTGTTCAGCATTTACTTTTAGCCTCTTCTTTCTGCTCCTCTTCAACTCTCTTTTGCTCCTCTCTTCATCCAACATCTGTGTATTTAACAGTCTCCCTGCATCTGCTGCTGCTCAGTCCGGGTGCCATGCTGGAATTTCAGCTATTTTCCGGTTATGCGTGTGTGTATTTTCGCGTGTGTGAGTGTAGGTGTGTGTGTGTGTGTGTGTGTGTGCCTGTGGCTGTTTCTCTGTACAGCCAGGCGTTGATGGTGCTCCAAGCAATGTGGGGTGTGAGGGTTGTGTGTGTGTGTGTGTATGTGTGTGTGTGTGTGTGTGTTGATCCCGTGGAGACCCCTGGTATTCCTGCTATTTGGCAGACTGCGTACAGCAGTGGTGGGGGGTTACACGGTTTAACCGTATTGTATGTGTGTGTCTTTGTGTGTGTCGTTTATGTGTATGTGTGTGTGTGTGTGTGTGTGTGTGTGTGTGTGTGTGTGTGTGTGCCCTGAGGCTGACAGGCTGATTGGTCACATGGAGAGGCCCTCACAAGTTGCACACTGATTCAAAGCCTGTCCTTATGCTAAATATTAGGCCAGCTTCACTGTTAATGAGCTGCAGCCCCTTACACAACCCTCGGCTACAGCGACATATTATTTCAATGTGGTTTTCGGGTTCTGACTCTGAAGATCACGTGGTTGTCTGATCACATGTGGACTGAGAATTGCTTTTATGCATCTGTTGTGTAAATCTGTTTACTGTTAATAAAGCACAGCATTTCCTTTAGCACAGTGCAAGAAAACACCTTTTTTGACGTCCCCCGTCATAGTTATAATAATCCAATGTTAGCTAATGCTAGTATTACCAACTCAAATGTGAAAAGAGCAAATATATATCTTGAGATGGCAAGAAAAAGAGCATATTTAATCTCTTTATTGTACTCTTTTACTAAAAAGAGGACCACAAAATTCTCCATCTTTATCGACAAACTGCTGTTCATGGCACTTTAACTCTGATGAAAGGTTTCTTCCACATGCTCTGGTTTCTTCTACTGTTAAAATACTATGTGAGGAATTAAGGCTGCACAATATATCACTTTTTGTGTGATAAACACATCGTGAAAGACTGTGATATTGCACTCAGAGATTTTTTTGCTTAGTTGAAAGAGAGTATTTGTAGAAAACTGCACTCTAATAATGACATTTTTCTGTGTCCTGGAGATGTGTTAATGTGTTTCGGGTGAGGAGAAAGTCTTTGTAATGTAGGTCAACATGTCAGAAGAGTCACAGGACTCTGTTACTGTGTAGCTGTGGACATTCTCTTGCTGTAATTTAACGTTAAAAGTTAAACTATCCCAAAGCTTGGGCAGACTTTGCCACAGAATCAAACAGCTGCAGCTCGGAGCAGCTGCAGCAGTTTCCATAGACAGTTCATGGCAGCTCGCCGCAGGCCGCACTTCACTGTTGCTTGGTGTGGTTTCAATGTAACTATCATTCTTTTTTATTGGTGTCTTTAGTGTTCAGTTCAATGTTAAATTTGTTCAGTAAAAGAATGATGGAAATAATTTCCTTTCATTTTTTTTTATAGCAGATTGTTTTATTTCAGTAGACTGAAGCAGCAGAAAGGCTGAACTGATTACATGTTATATCTGTTAATTGCAAATAATATCATTATTGTGATATTCAACATGATGGCATTTTTTTCCTTTATCATGCAGCCCTATCAGGAATTGGATTCAGTGAGATATCTAATCCAGTCAACACCGATACTGTCATAACATTACAGCTTCTCTTAAGACTTTATAAACAATATTAAAGCAAATTAGAAATAGAAATCAACTAATGTCACAATATAATGTCAGAAATATTCATATTTTTTAATATTTTATTTCAGTATTTAAAGTCTTTTGTTGCTCAACAATAACAGAAAAACATTCAACACAGAAAAAAACAACATTGTGCCTGTATTTTGTGCAGCCAGACCTGTTTTTTGATGCATCCTTGTATCACTCAAATTCTAAAAGTCTTGTTCAGACAACAAGTGTATATTCAGCCTGTCGCCTCGATGGAGCACTCGGACCTAATCTTTAGTTCAGTCAGTGCATTTAACTGTTCAATTTGCAAAATAACCAGTAGCGATGCCTTGTTTAATGCTACGGGTTTTGATCCTGAACGTAAATGACCATTTAGCATTTTCCCTCTAACGTGAGTCAGTGGCAGCGACTGACCCGAAGACTGAGTCTGTTCCCAGCGCACACCATGTGACCTTCGGAGGGCCAGTGACATTTCAGTGTTTACCTTCTGATAGCTGAGGGTCACAGAGAGTAAAGTGATATTTCACCCACTGCTGCGGTGCCATTACCATGGCGATCACTGGTGGGCTGAAGTTGACATGTGACATGCAGGCGGAGAAGCCGGGCTGCTTGAGTAAATAGAGGAACTGCAGATCTGTTTTTGGTGGAGAAAAAAAATGTTGTGCAACTGGTGAAGACAAACACACAGGAAAGGGCACAGACAGCAGAGAGGAGCTGAAAGTGATGCAAACACACGTGTCCACATGACCGCTCAAGTTTAGCATATGACACGTGGGGATTTTCAGCTTTTGGGCTTCGTAATATGTGTGTAGGTGGATTCTTTTTTTTTTTTTTTAAATCTTCCCCTTGAAATCATTATTGTTATTATTACACCCAGTTAGTCATCTGACCATCTGACCAGTGACAGCCACTACCAGCATATCACATCACTGTCTATGACTCATTGCATCAGGCCTTACTTTCCCACACACACACACACACACACACACACACACACACTCACTCACACGCACACACACTTCCCCACAGACACCACCCCCACTCTATACCCTTTGGTCAAAGACTTTCTCTGTCTGTCTGACCTTGTGGATGCTTGGGTCACTGCTCTACTTTGCCTGACCCCATCTGTGTCTGTGTGTGTGTCAGTGTGTGTGGTGTAAATGCCTTGCAGCTCTTTGCTGTCTCTATCCAGTTAAAGCTGCTCTTAACGACACAAAGACCTTCTTTCATCCACTTACACTCACTCATAATCCATTTTACCCACTAGATCATCCATGGATCATCCATAACACATACTGTACGCACGCACGCACGCACACACACACACACACACACACACACACACGCGCACAAACACACACACACACAGCCACACATATTGTGCAGACACTCTGAAAGGGGTTGTGTTGTGGTGTAAGCAGGGCATTGACAGTCTTGCATTTGTGTAATGGCTTTATGGGCACTTGAGGCAAAGACAGTGAAACAGTATTGAGCTGTTAGCTGTTCCCGAAATCATTACAGTCTTTAAATCTCTCTTTTTCTGCCTTTTTCATGTCTCTCCCTCCTTTTTCTCTTTCTGCGACAGCTGTGCTTGTGGGGGAGTCTTACCTCTTCCTGCTGGGTTTTGTACCCTGGCTGAATCCCCTGTTTGGGCTGGCTCATCGACCCTGCGTGTGTGTGTGTGGCTGCTCTGTGCATAAATCTGTCTGGGCTTTCTCTCCCTCCCTCTTTTATTCCAATGCCTTGTCTCATCTGTGTGAAAACAGTGTGTTTCTGCATTTCACATGAAGTTGGCCTTTATGTGTGTATCAGCAGGATAAAAGGGGAAATTAAAAGATGAAAGAGACTTAATGCTCGTAATTTATTTGAAAAGATTCTTGGAGGTACTTGAATACATTTTAAGTTTCTGTTTCTGTGTGTGTAGGAAGGAGCACAGCATTCTATCCCCAGTGAACTGCTGGAACCTGCTGCTACTTCAGGTAAAGAGGGAGAGCCGCGACCACGCCACACTGTCCGACCTCTACCTCAACAACATCATCCCCCGCTTCGCACAGATCAGCGAGGACTCAGGACGTCTCTTCAAGAAGGTAATGCACACTGAAATGCACACAGACGCAGCAGGAGTCAATCTCTATATGCTGAATCCGTGTCATGTTTTTGCCCCGTCCATCCACATCTCCAGCATCTGTTTTATGTCTTGTCTGATTTATTGACTGACGGCAAGTCAGCTGAACATCAGGCCAAGAGAGTTTATGTTGTCTGTGTTTCATACAGTAGCCTGATTCTTGTCTTCTCTGATCTCTGGTGTCAGAGAGAGGAAAGAGACAAGGCAGTGATGGTGAAAAGGAGGAGATGTAGAGGAAGAAAAGCAAAAGAGAGAACTGAGGGAATTGGAATATATTTAGAGAGAGGGGGCAACATCAGGACAAGAGAGAGAGAAAAGAGACGAGGCAGAGTGATGGTGAGAAAGAGGACATGTAGAGGAAGAACAGAAAAAGAGAGAACAGAGGGGAGTGGAATATAGTTAGAGAGAGGGGGCAACATGGGGACAAGAGAGAGAAAAGAGAGAGGGGATGAAGAGATTTCTCTGGAGATCAGAGCTTACTGTGACCTTGTACAGCAAATACCAAGGCTCGTTCATCTCAAGGCTGGACAAATACACGAGGGACGTAAGCAGGAATTCACTGTGAGTGAGCGTGTTCTTTATACTTGTAATCTACTGTAGTTCTAACGGTGGGGTTTCCTCAATATGTTAAGCTAAGTTATTTAGTGCAGCCCCTTTTGCAGTTTTGGTTAATTTTGCTTTCAACACAGCCTGATACCCATTAACTAGTAACTAACAGGTTAATGTTTAAGAAAGGATGCAAAATGATTTGAAAAACAAGAGGCCTTTAGTTTTAGTCCAGCACTCCATTGACTCAGTGAGCTGTAGCACCACATGTCAAAGTGCTATCCTTTAAGAGATGATGAAATTTTTTTTTTTTTTCATAAGTCTTTTTATTTCACAAAAGAAAATAATCCAGATACAATCTGATGGTAAGTCTTACAGTTTTCCTTTGTGCAACCCGGATGATGAAATTTTAATGTTTTGTGATGCAAGTGGCTTGTCTTTTATTTTATTTTCTGTTTTTTTTTTTTTTTTTTAATTTTTAATTTCTACTTGTTACCTTTGTTGGTTGACTTGGTTTAAGGCAAGAGGAGTGGGATTGGTAAGAGTAAGAATGCCGGGATAAGCCAATCAGAGGCAGAGTAAGGCAAAGTAGGATGGGTCATGCCTTCCCTATCCTAGGAAACCCAAATTCACACCTGAGTTGGGTGGGAGCTGGCTAGCGGTGCCGCTCATTCTTGATTACCGCTGCGGAAATATGCTAGCCACCCTCCGATCTCCCCCCAGATCGCCCCGCAGAGTAAACGGCTTCATTTTGAGCTGCAGAACCCCTTTAGCATTGTAATCTATGTAAGCACCACCAGCCCTGGTGACACTGCTAACAGTGCTAACAGTGCTAACAGAGCTAGTTAACAATGCTAAACGGGGTTTGCGGCTCGCAATTCAGCTGCTTACTCACTGGGGTGACCTTGGAGAAGGCTGGAGAGTGGGTACATTGTTTCTACAGCAATGCTTGTGGGTTGGGATGGTGTTACTAGTGGTACTCACAGAGGAGCAGCAGTGCTAGCTATCTCCTACCAGACCTGGATGGTGTGCAGTGTGGTAAACTGAAGAGTAGCAAATTTAACCTAACCTTAACCCGACATGCATAACTAGTCAAAAATATTCTCAGCAGTTAATTGCTGACATCCCTTTATGCATCTTTGTTTGTTCCTTATGACCTTCAGGGCTATGACATCTCTCACGCTGAGGTAATTTTGGCTAATCGTTTCCTCTTCATAGGATGAGAACACATAGCCTCAAACTGGGTTTAGGTAAAAAATAAAGATGGTTAAGTTTAAGGTAAGGATCAAAGTGAGGCGGGCTAAGGACAGGGTATAAGACAGGAATGTAATCGGGAAAACACCTTTCATGTAAAGTAAGATAAGTGTGTGTGAGGCAAAGTGAAGCAGTGTGTGTCTGGAATGTCACAGCAGAGGCTGCTGATTTCCAACCTGATAGGTCGTCTTTGAACTATTTCACAATTACATTTACAGTCTGATCGCAGGCGATGAGAACACACACACACACACACATGCACAACCCTCTGCCTTCATCTGATACACCAGTTCAAAACCCCACACTTTCTCTTTCTCTTTTTCTCACTCTTGGTTGAATCATGGACATTGATTTCTTTTTACTACACTGCTTGTTCTTTGGCATGAGAGTTGCTCCAATCATGTCTGGGTCACAAATAGGCTGCGCACATACACACAGAGAATGCTCTCATGGCTAATTAACTAGATAATTAGTTCATTTATAACATTTCCAGTCAGTGGCATGAATACCAGCAGTGCCAGGGGCCATGACACACACAGCACACACACAAAACTCAAGGAGACGAACATTCACGACACAAATTGTCAAAAGTCATCACGTTCCTCTCCGCCGGTGTGGAAAGCAGTGCAGAATGATACTTTTAGCGCAGCGTGAGTGTTTATGAGATCTCGTCACTGAGAGAGAGGGAGTACTAATGAGTCAAACTGTATTAATGAGTACACAGTCTCAAACTGGACCGCAGACATCAGGGGCTAATGAAGCGTGCTAGATTCTAGTTTCTGTTGTGGTTCTTGCC
The DNA here is from genome assembly GCF_011397635.1 of Epinephelus fuscoguttatus. Lineage (NCBI taxonomy): Eukaryota > Metazoa > Chordata > Actinopteri > Perciformes > Serranidae > Epinephelus > Epinephelus fuscoguttatus. The sequence goes on from NC_064752.1 coordinate 37,076,043, forward strand.
AAGCCAGACAGATGACCACGGGCTAGATGAGAAGCCCAGAGGTCAAGATCCACAGTTGATAAGTAGGAGGGCTCAGCCATGGATGACTGCTTTTTGATTGGCTGTAGTCTGGCTGGTTGTCATCTAATATGAGCTTTCTACAGCACTTTAAAGCAATAGTTCCCCCCAGATCAAAAATACATATTTTTTTTCTCTCACCTATAGTGTTATTTATCAATCGAGATCGTTTAGTGTGAGTTACTGAGTGTTGGAGATATCGGCCGTAGAGATGTCTGCTTTCTCTCCAGTATAATAGAACTAGATGGGACTTGGCTTGTGGTGCTCAGAGTGCCAAAAACAAAATAAATTGAAAACCTCAACAGCAATGTCTCTTTCTAGAAATCATGACCCGATTACTCAAGATAATTCTCAGACCTTGTTGTGAGCAGTTTCATGAAGGAACTATTTTCTCTCTGCCGAACTACACCTGCCAACTGTATCACCACTTAGACGGAAGCGTTTATCTTCTGCTAGCTCTCCTAGCACCAGTGGGCAAGCTAACGTTACAGCTCAGCAGAGGAGGACACCATTAATATTTACATCTTGCACTGTCATGTACACAAACCCCTTGTCAATGAGTAGATGCACACTTCCTTCTGTGTGGTGGTGCAGTTAGTGGTTGTAGTTTGGTAGAAAGAAAATAGTTCCTACATGAAACTGCTCACAACACTATAGTTGATATCTTCGACACTCTGCAACTCACACCAAATTAAGCTAGGCTGATAAATAGCACTACAGGTAAGAGAAAAAATACTGTGAACAGTCCCTTTTAAGAGCGAGGGCAAGACAGCCACAGTTATCCTATTACCTTGTTGGTCTGCTGCACTACTGTAAATCTCTTCCCTGTCTCTTTCTCCTTCTGGTGCTGACCTTTCTGACCTCTGTAATTTTTCCAGATTGTTTAATGATAATGATTTCTGCTCCTCTTTTCTCCATGACCTCCCCCTCTCTCTGTCAGCATTTCAACACCTTCTTTTTCCTTCCATTTCTTAACCTTCATATCATGATCACCTTACCACCCTTAACCTTTTTCCCACCAGCTTACCAGCACCACCCATCCCCCTTTTGTGCCCTCCTCCAGGAGAAGACAGATGCTCAACATGCACCAGAGAAATCTGTTCTTGCTTTCATTTTGCATTCCTGAGCCACTTTTTTTTTTTTTTTTTAAGTTGACTGTCTTTGCTTTTTTCTGTCATCTCCTTTATTCCCCTCATGCTTGTCTCCTGCTTTCTCTTACCTGTCTGATTTCAAGTTAAGTCAGTTCTGTTTGGGTGAGTCTGTGTGCGCAAATGTGGTTCCTTTGTAGTTTGTTCATGCCTCTCTTTGCGTCATTAGTAAACCCAGTCTAAATGGCGTCCATTTAAAAGTATAAGAGGAGCTGTGAATGCTATGCTGTTTGTGTATGTACACTTGTGTATGTGTGTAGAGTCTTCTGATCTGTGGGTTGTTGTGAAGTCATCAGTCACTAGTGGCTCCCGGGCAGTTGTGTCTGGAGCATGGTAGTGCCTGTACTACTCCCTGGCCTCCCTCTTTTGTCTCTTTTTTATCTTTTTCAACTTAGTCATCTCGCTCTCTGTCTCTGGCTTCATCATCCACTCGCCCTCTCTGTCTTGCTCTTCTTTCCTCCTGGCCAACATGTAAAGATCAGTATCTGTAGCTTCCTCCTTAAAGTCCACAATCCATCAAGTCCATTACTGCCTTGCTCGTTTATCTGGACTCGTGACTCCTCCACTTCCATTTTAGCCAGATAATCTAGTCTTGATTGATGATGTGGCAGTGGGTTGACCACATGACTGAGTGGGTGTGGATGTCATTAGTCGGCAGAGCAATGAGCAGGTAGACGGACGGACGGTAGAAGCTGCAAGTAATGACGCTGAGCTACATTAATCTGTCTTTTTCTCTCTGTCCCTTCAGAGCAAAGAGGTCGGCGTGCAGCTGCAAGAGGACCTGCTGAAAGTTCTTAATGAGCTTTACACGGTAAGAAAAACCACTGGCATGGCAATCACATAGGTGGATCCATTATTATGTGTTGTGATCTCTTGCAACTTGTACAGCTCAAGGGAGAGAGTAGTGTCAGGTTTAGCAGTCTTTTCCTCACAGGTGTTATGAGATGCTAAATCTGCTAAAAAACGTGCTTATCAACATTCTTTAACAGTATATTTCAAAACCAAAGGTACAAAGTATGTTACAACAAGGACTGGTTGCAAGTAAAAGTGATTTTAATTATTATAATTGTACTATTATAATTATACAGTTATTTTAATATTTAGATATAATAGAAGCTGACAACGCAAAGCTTATAGCCAACACAAAAACACGACATAAAGATTGACTAGCGGCTTGGCTCAAGGAAAAGCTGCTGTTTGGTATGTCCTCCTCTTTGGTCCAGGCTGAAATATCTCAAATATAAACTATTGTAAAAATCTGATCACAAAAACAAAAGAAAACAGAGCAAAAAACTATTGGATGAATTAAGATGGTCTCCAGAGGAAGAAGCTTTAACTTTGGTGATAACCTGACTCTTCCTGCTGCGGCACTACCAGCAGGTTCATATTTTTGGTTTTGAATGTAATTCCTCATGACTATTGGACGGATTGCCATCAAATTTGGTACATTAAGTTTGGTGATCCCTTATGCTTTGTTAGCACTACCACTGACAAAGCAACAGTGCGGCCAGCTAAGTAGTCACAGAGTGGCCACTGAAGTGTCGCCGAAGCCCTTGTTGCTTCGTCACGGGCTTGTGTGTTTCTGCAACTCGCAACAAAGATGTTGCATTTTGCTGCCCCATTGCATCCCTGTGTGCACTGCAATACACAGGGAGTTGGCATGGTGCTAGAAACAAAAACATATGATTGGCTGATGCTTCATGGCATCATTGAAGTGCTGAAAAAGTTTAGGCTAGCTGAGTTTTGATTCACAGTGTGTCACGCCTGTCAAGCAGGGACAAATATTGGGTGGCACTTTGAAGCTTCATGTCACTGGCCGCCATTAAAGATGACTTGTAGCCTGTTGCTTTGTTGCTCGTAGTGTGAAAGCAGCTTTAGTAACCGCCATCATCAGATCAGAATTTTAGTTTGTCCAATACTTAGGTTTATAACCAAATACCTGTAAAGCTAATGACATTCCCATCAGCTTCAGCTGTGCTACGTGTTCAGGGCTAATTAGCATGTTAGCATGTTAAGACGACAAACATAATCATAGTAAACATTGTACCTGCGTGTTAGCACTGTAATTGTGAACGTGTCAGCATGCTGGCTTATGGTAGCATTTAGCTCAAAGCGCCACTGTGGCTAAGTGCAGCCCGACGGAGCCGCTAGCATAGCTGTAGACTCTTGTTGATCAAAGTTTTACAAAGAATGCCTCTAAATATTCTGTACACTGTACTTTCATGCTACTGTAAGGCACTGTTTTTACTATTTGGATAGTCTGATCTGAGTATTGATATTTCAGACATCATCACTGTCTGTTGTTTTGGTCTTCTCACGCTGTCAGGGGCTCCATAGCGTCTGGTTACACATGTCTATGGTACTGCCAAAAAGACTGAGGCAATCAGAGTGTGTTTTTCTGTCTGTCTGTGTGTGTTTGTGTGTGTGGGCAAAGTTTCCTCCCACGGCACAGCTCTGAGCAGTAAGCAACTGTATAGCTGCAGCTCAGCTAGGCCCATAAAAGCAGGTCTTGTGCTGTAATTATAGTATATAGTAAGAGATAGAAATAGATCTGGTTTGAGTGACGCGCACATGCTCACATCCATACTCACAGATGGAGCAGTGTGTCTGTCTGCAATGTTTTGGAAGGGTTTGAGCAGTAATGATTGCTCCGGTGGTGGTCACTGGGATAAGGCTGACACTGCACACACACACTTGTTTCATGTGTTTAACTCTTCATGTCAAACTCATACCACCATGTCACTGGTGTTGTACAGTGGAGGAGGCTGGTTGTGTGACTCATTCGCAGCAATATTTTGGAATGCCAGCGCCAAAAAGATCTGTCTGTGTAGACTGTGCTGTTTGTGTATTGAGCCTCAGTGCCCCACATTATGCTGACTGATGAAAAACTGCTTTTGATCCTGAGCCAAAAACTGAAGTAAGAGACAAACTAGGGCAAAGCGCACACTCGTGTTTACCTGCAAATCTCAACCCTGTGTTCCCAGGTGATGAAGACCTACCACATGTACAACACTGACAGCATCAATGCCGAGTCCAAGCTGAAGGAGGCGGAGAAGCAGGAGGAGAAGCAGATGGGACGCTCTGGTAGACAAGACGACCGACAGACGCCGCGCTCCCCCGACACCTTGGCCAGCATCAAGACTGACGAGAAGCCGGTCCGACGCTCCAGTGTCAAGAAAATTGAGAAGATGAAGGAGAAGGTGTGTGGAGCTTGGGGGTGGGGGTGGGGGGGGGTGGGGGGTTAGAGAGAGGAAAGCTGTTTCAGAGTGCTCCACCTGTTGTCACACTGACTTACGATGTGCATCTCATGAATGATTTATGAGGGCACGACTGGCTTATTGCTAACCTTGTCTGCTATAGCTGGGGCCTGTCACAGCAACATGGTTCTCCACTTCTTATTATCCATAATCAATACTGAGGCGTTTCACTCTAACACCTATTATCCCTCTTCCTTCCTTCCCTCTCACTACCTGTCATTACCATTCTTCTGATTTCTTTCATTACCTCCCTTACAATTTGTTTTTTCTCTCTCTTTGTACAATCTGTCTGTCGGTTTTATCAGAGACAAGCCAAGTACACAGAGAACAAGCTGAAGGCCATCAAGGCCAGGAATGAGTACCTGCTAGCTCTTGAGGCTACCAACAGCTGCGTTTTCAAATATTACATCCATGACCTCTCCGACATCATTGACGTGAGTATCAACACACCATGTTACTCTGTGGGAGCAGCTAACATTTGTCGACATAGTGAGTGTGTGTGTGTGTGTGCTTTAGCCGTTGGTGGCCTCTTGATCAGTCTCTTCACATTAGCTTCAGTGTTCCTAATGAAGGCAGCAGACCGGTCACCTCTCTTTGCACGTTTGCTCTTCTTTGTCCACTGACATGATTTCTCTTTTACCAGCAGTATTTGCAGTGTTGGCATATCACCATGTGTGTTAATCTAGTTTTATGTGTGGGTGTGACAGTGCTGTGACCTAGGCTACCACGCCAGCCTGCACCGCGCCCTGAGGACCTACCTATCTGCAGAACAGAACGTAGAGTCGTCGAAACACTCCGGCCTGGAGACACTGGAGGGAGCCACAGAGAGTCTGGAGGCCAACGGGGACAAACAGAAACTGATGGAGACCTACAACAATGTCTTCTGTCCCCCAGCTCGCTTTGACTTCCAGTCCCATATGGGAGACACGGTACAGTTGTGCTCCTCGAGTCATTCTTATTAGGCGTGTTGTTTCTTCTTATTGAAGCTTAAAGGGATAGTTCAGATCTTTTGAAGTGGGGTTGTGTGAAGTACTTACCCATAGTCACTGGATTACATACAGTAGATGGCGGTCAGCACGACCCCAGTTTGAAGAAGCAGGCTAGAGTGCTGACAAGGAAGCTAAGTAATGTACTGCTGTGGACAGGGCAGCAGCAAAATGTGTTTTAGTGTATGCTATATTTAGGAAGTGTTTTACCACTTAACCTTGTCATCAGACAGAGATTTCTGATGGGGAACTGAAGCTGTTTTTGCCGCTCTCTTTAGTGCCAGACTCCAGTGAAACTTTGGTTGTGTGACTGAGTTAGTTCAGATTCACTAAAGTTACACAATAATACAAACAAACAAACTGATCGAGGCAGCGTTATACCAGCAGCTCCTGTGTTAAGTGAGGTAAAATTACTGTTTTCCTCAATGGAATCTGGTAGCTTTTATGACAGTGTGGATGGGAAACTGAATCTGTTAAGTGCTTCCCTGTTGGAAAGGGCTGACGGCAAGGTAAAGTGATGAAAATATTCTCAATGTAGTGCACACTTAAACTGTTAACAGTTCTTTCTGTAGACCTTCTTTTGAGTGGCTAAAATACATTTTGCTGCTGCCCCCATCCACAGCAGTACATTAGCTTCCATAGCGGTACTCCTGTCTGCTTCTCCAAACTGGAGACGTACCAAACCAACATCTACTGTTGATGATAGACTGTTTATGGGTAAGTACCTTATACAACCCTGTTTCAAAGGATCTGACCTATCCCTTTAAGTCAGTGCACTGTTATGATGTTATGATATGACTGTTTGTGATGCTGTTATCTCACATTATTAATTGTCTAACTGTCCACTGTGTTCCTGTGTGTGTGTGTAGATGGGAGTGTTGTGCGCACAGCAGGCGCTGGAAAGCGAGCTGCTCCAGAGGTGTCAACAGCTGCAGTCCCGCCTCTCGACACTCAAGATTGAGAATGAGGAGGTCAGACATCTCTCTATATTGTTAATTGATCTTTTTACCTCTTGCAGCCGTCTTGTGTGTTAATCACAGCTTTTGCTTTCTATCTTTTCTCCTCTCGCTTCCTGCCCATCAGGTGAAGAAAACCATGGAGGCCACCCTGTCCACCATCCAAGACATGGTGACGGTGGAGGACTTCGATGTCTCAGAGTGCTTCCATCACAGCAACAGCATGGAGTCAGTCAAGTCCACTTTCAGCGAATCCTATCTCAGCAAGCCCAGTCTAGCCAAACGACGGGCCAATCAGCAGGAGACGGAGCAGTTTTACTTCACGGTTAGTGCTATTTACGGTCATGGAGGATTTATCAGGAACATTTGTGCATTAGTGTAGTGCATTGTGCGACCCCGGTGTGTGTGTGTGTGTGTGTGTGACTGTAGAAGCTGAAGGAGTTTCTGGAAGGCAGGAACCTGATCACCAAGCTGGAGGCCAAGCATGACCTCATCGACAAGACCCTGGGAGAGAGTGAGTGTCCTTCATACCTTTTAGACATTATCCTTGTGTCCTCTGTGTGTGTGTGTGTGTGTGTGTGTGTGCGCGCGCACGTGTACTGGGAGCCTCCCCAGTAGGAGGGAGATGGATTCAGGAAAAGGCCCAGTGCCTCGAGACGGAACAAGCAGCAGATCAGAGGGATGAGTGCTTTAGTGGGACACATCAGGACACATGTGGGGAAGCAGAGTGTGTTTAATATATCTAATAATCACAAGCACTGTGTGGGTGTGGGTGTGGGTGTGTGTGTGTGTGTGCGAATGAGTGGAGGGCGAGGTCACAGTGACAGTGACCATATGTGGATGCAGCTGTGAGTTTAAGTGTGAGAGGAGGGTGTTCCTTAGGGCCGAATGTGTATGCATTTCCACAACCTTACAGGAAAACCTGTGTGTGTATACAGCTTCAGTGGGAAGTTTGTTTCCCTGTTTCTGTCCATCTCAAGCTGTTTCCTCATGTGTCCTGCTTTTACTATAACTGTCTATCTCTCTCTCCGTGTCCCCTCCCCTTCTTCCTGTTTCTCTCCCCGTTAGGTCAGAAGACTGACTGTTGCCTTGCCAGGTAGGTGTGGTGAAGGAAGGAAATATGCGCGTGCGCACACACACACACACACACACACACACACACACACACACACACACTCGCATATACTATAGCAGCGTTTGAGCTTGATTTCTTGGCAACCTGGGGTATTATTTTCCCTGTCACTGTTTATAGATATTTTCAACACATGTGCATATGTGTCTGTGCATACAAATAGAGCGTTACCAGAGTTGTGTGAGTATAAATAGACTTTCTCTTGAGACATAATGACAGAGCGCTGTTTCTTTCTCTCTCTCTGTCTCTGTGTAGCGGACGGAGGAACTCGGCGGTACGGAAGCAGGTAATTATCTGTCAGAAGTGTGTCTTTGTTTCTGAGCGGCTGTTAGCGTCTCAGTTAGAGCCTGCTGAAGCTTTGTTTTTAACTCAAACCACATGTTTTCTCACATTATCCTCTGCCCACAGGGTGTATGGGCACCTAGAGGTTGACAGCATTTTTGGTTATTATCACATAACTCAGATTAATACAACCCAATACACAAATACAATTATGTCTACAGATAAATCTGTCTGCTGGTGTACTGTAATGCTACGTGAAGCAAGGCATTAGTGATCAAAAGCCAACTGCTCCATCAGGGACTCTCATGTTTGTGGCTCCCCCTTGTGGATAGCTCGTGTTTTGGCCACCAGCTCTCACTTTACAAAGAAATCATTTGATCATTAATTTCAAATGAAAGTCATGTTTTAAACACATTAAAACTACAATGGGATTCACATGACAATGGGCACGTATATCAGCCAAAATACCTTCCACAGCCGCACCTCCCAGAGATTTCTGGAAACCCCAAACAAACAAAGGGAAAAGGAAAAAGCGCCGTCTCCTAGCAACAGCTGGGTACCGTGCCCACCCTCCCTTCTCGCCCCGCACACACAAACGTGTGCACTGATGCATGTGCATGTGCAGACGTGTGTGCGGAAATCCTCCTGACAAGAAAGTGCGCTTGTGTTTGATTTCCACACGCCGGCCTCCTGTCGTGTGTTCCATCATTGGGAGTTAATTCCTCTCCCCTTATTTCAGGAGTCTGGCGAGGCCATCCCTCTGATGGTCGAGAGCTGCATCCGCTTCATCAGTCGCCATGGTGAGTGAAATTCTCCAGTGAAGTGATAGGTTTAGCATCAGCTTTTCCCGGGCACTGATTGGTTGCATTGTTGAGTCAAGTGTGATTGGTTCGGGATCAGATTAAAGTGGGAATTTTACCAGAACTTCTTAGCGTGAAACTACAAAACATGTAAAATCCCCCCAATCGTTTTAATTTAAACACCTGTGTGTGTGTTTATGTGTGTGTGTAGGTCTGCAGCACGAGGGCATCTTCAGAGTGTCAGGCTCTCAGGTGGAAGTCAATGACATCAAGAATGCCTTTGAGAGAGGTAAGACTGTCATTCAACAGGACACCCCAAGCACTTTAAACACACTGAGTTTGTCCAGTGCCTTATTATCCCTCCCATTCTCTCCTCTCTGTCTTGTTTTCTGGATATAGGTGAGGACCCGCTGGCAGGGGACCAGAATGACCACGACATGGACTCCATTGCTGGCGTCCTGAAGCTCTACTTTAGAGGACTGGACCAAGCCCTCTTCCCTAAGGAAGTCTTCCATGACCTCATATCCTGTGTCTGTGAGTCTCTCATCCTTTCCTCTGTTTGTGCGAGTGTGTATTTATGGGCTCGATTGTGTGAGTAATCTCCTGGGTGTCGTGGCTGTGTTATTTTCCAGCGATGGAGAGCCTCCAGGAGCGGGCAGTCCACATTAAGAAAGGTCTCCAATCTCTGCCAAGCAAAACCCTCATCATTATGAGATATCTGTTCGCCTTCCTCAACCAGTGAGTGGGAGGACACATGCAAGCACATATACAAACACACACACACACACACACACACACACACACACACACACCAAGAAACTAAAGTTAACCAATGGAAAAAAATAAACTATTTATAGTTGCTCTGCCAATAAGTGGTTATAGGAAGTTGTTGGAAGAAGACTGATTTTTCGTCTTCATTAGTAGCTATGACGTTATTGCAAATTATATATTGTATAAAACAACATTAATTGACTGTTACAAAAGCAACTACACATTGTGCACAGTAAAACCGGTGTGACAGTCACCACTTGTTATATTTGAGTTTCGGTATATCCTCAGCCCTGAGGCGTACTGTTCCAAAGAAGCCAAATGTTGTTGGACAAAGCTCACAAACGAGGCGAGATGGGAGCAGCTTAACATCAAAAGCTGCATTCTCAAGAACAACTGTCATATTAAACCAACATCAGAAATCAAATTATGATATAAAACTAAACCAAAAAAATTTGCACACTCAAAGGTCAAATTTATTAAAGAGGAGCTATTTTGCTCATTTTTCTGTTTCTATTAAAACATGTTTACATGCTTCAATGGTCAAAAAACACTTTATTGCCTTATACTGTTTGTGCTGGAACACCTGTATCACCCTCTGTCTGAAATGCTCTGTTTTAGTGCCTGTCTCTTAAAGCCCCCTAATAAAAACCACAGTCTGCTCTGATTGGTCAGAGTTTTCAGGTCTTCCATATCTCGGTGTCTCTGCACCGTCATTGCAGCTGCAGAATGGGTGTTACTGGGTGTAGCTGCATGTTCTACGGTGAAAAATCACCAGTAACAGCTTTTAAACACAAATGGACATGTTCCAGCAGGAATATGAGCCAAAATTTACAACATCGTCAACCAAGATGACATGTTTTACATATGTTTAATGTTATTATTTGAAACTTTAGCCACATTCAGTATGAACATTCTTCACTGTATCTATGTATAAGACAGAAAAGCAGAGTAGATCCCCTGTGTGAACAATGCATTTCACCTCAAGCTTCATCAGGTTTGCTTTACAATGGTCTCACACAATAAATACTCTCAGCTGAGCACCCAACATGCATCAGTTTTTATAGTGCCTGTTCACTGTATGGCTGCACAAAATCCTTTCTTTATCGTCATCATGATGCTAGCTTGCACCAAAAGGCACTGTGAAAGACTGTGATACTACACTTAGGGATTCTGAGTTTTGAGTTAGTTGTAAGAGAGCAGTTCCCAACTGTTGCGTCGTGGTCCAAAAGTGGGTCACAGGTCCATTCTGAATGGACCTCAAGTGAAGCGAATGTGTCAGCTCTGTAAAAAACTATTTTGTTTTTTTGAAGGACTGTGAATTTCCATCACAGAGCTTTCATTTTGAAGTGCTGTTCTCTGCTATAGAGTTAGTGACTACTGGATAGCTACATAACAGAAACAGCAAACTAGCTCAACGACATAGCCAAATGCAAGTATGACGCTGGATATATTAAACTGTGGGACCTTGAACTAATGTGGACCCCGTGACTGGACCAGTTGGGAACCACTGTAATAGAGTATCAGTAGAAAACTGCACACTAAAATGTAACTATCGTTCTCTTTTTTTGTTGTTGTTGCCTTTTGTGTTCAGTACAATGTTAAATTTGTTCGATGAAAGAATGATGGAAATATTTTTTTTTAATATTTTAAATGTAACAAGAAACTTATTGTATTTTAGCATTGTAGTGAAAGCAGCAGAAACACTTGCTTATCCGTTTGTTTATCGCAAGTAATATCATTACTGTGATATTGAGCATAGTTGCATATTCCATATTTCTCTCAAATGAGGCTGTAGTCCTAGTATACTTTAAGCATACTCTAAGCAAGTCGAAGTATGGTGGGTTGAAAAGACTGCAACTATTACTCCGACCACTGAAAACAGCCATACTTCTGGGCCTTTTCGGTTCATGCTAATATGTGTCACAGCATACCACCCCTTAAAGTCACTTTCAAATATTCATCAGTGTACAAAAACATTTTTCAGTATACAGAAGTTTACTGACTTAAAAAAAACAGTTTTCATCACCATAAGCCTAATAATAGCCAACGATGTATTGGTCATATGAAAGAGTCTTTCAACAGTTAAGGAGCATCATCATGCTCTTGACATCTGCTAACATTTCCCCCATACACTGTCAGTAGTTTCATAAACACCACAATGAGGTTAAAGGCCTACATTAAGCCTTCTCACTCTAAATTTAAACATACTTTAACCTTTTGTGGGAAGTCAAGTACAACCCTAATGAAAGTCCAAAGTGCAAAGAACATTTCTGCATCTTCATTACTTCAGCAACTTGTGTCCTTGAGGCAAGAGTCAGTTTTCCACTTCAGGTCAAGTTTATTTGTATAGCCCAGTATTATATACAGTCTTAATGGGCTCACAGCAGCCACAAACCCAAGCTCCTTAAAAAGACGAGGACAGACTCCACCGCAAAGCAGTGGTTGATAAAGGAGAATTTGAAAAAGCTTGTGTAGAGGCCATTAAAATAAAGTAAGCTATAGGAGGGCTTGTGTCATTGTAAGAAGTAGTTTCCACCAAAAGTAATCTCACAAAACATTTTTCTGCATGTGCACTTTGTTTGATGCAGCGTTGGTTGAATATATCTTTTTATCCAATATACATTGTATGCTATGCAAGTGTGCGGAAATCTTTTTCTACCAGTCTGGATGTTTGCAGAATCTTGCCAAGACCAAGCTGGCTGGAGCGGTGGTTATTCTGCATCATCCAATATACATCCAAAATTGATTTTCGATGCACACATGACGAGGCGCATATTCCACGCTGTCCAGTCCAACCCTAAAAAAACCATGATAAGCCTTTCAGTGGAGGGAGGTAGCAAAGGGGAGTGAGAGACAAAGAAAAGGGATGTGGTAGACCTGAAATGTGAGACTCCTGGGTAAACCTAGCGGAGACAGAAGGGGAGCGTCTTCTCTTCCTTTAGTGATTTATGGTCACCCCAGTGCTCCTGCTCCTTCTCACACACTGAAACATACTCACATCATCAGAGCCTCCATCACCACAGTGTACAAATGAAGTGATGTATTGATGCAGACACTGGGAGCGTTTACTGTTGGACCTCGTGCAACAAAACACAGATATGCATTCACAGCTTATCCACAAGTAGAGGGTGATGAAGGCTGTAAATGACATGTCATGGCTGTTTGTGTGCATAGTCGGTCTTGTATATATTATCTGTTTAAGAAATAAGGATGAGGTAATTCCCTCTGAATTACTCTGCTTCCCCCATTTCTGCCCAGCCTGTCCCAGTACAGCGAGGAGAACATGATGGACCCCTACAACCTGGCCATCTGTTTCGGTCCCACCCTGATGTCTGTCCCTGAGGGCCATGACCAGGTCTCTTGCCAGGCCCACGTCAACGAGCTCATTAAAACTATCATCATTCACCATGACACCATCTTCCCCGGACCGCAGGACCTGCCGGGCCCCATCTACACCATCCCTGGAGCTGGGGATGACTTCTGGTGAGGGCGGGGAGTGAGAGTGTGTAATATGAGGGGCGTTTAATAAGTCATGTTGTGCAGGAACTTAAATTGCTAAGGCTAGCAGGACAGCAGGGGATTGCTCGTCCATTTGGTATCTAACTAGAGGGGCTTGGAGATGATGAGGAGGGCAGAAAAAAAAGGCCAGGTGGTTGATTTAGGGGCTGCCGTGGAGTGATGGGGGAGCTCAGCTCGTCTGCTCCGCTGAGGGCTAGGGGGCCACGAGGATCAGCTTACCCTCCATCACATAGGAGATTAAAGTACCGCCTGACCACATCAGCCTGGGAGAGCACAGCATGCACACACTCACACACACACCACAGCACCCACAGGGGCCAACTTTCAATTTTACTGTAATGACAAGGCTCGGCACCAGTTATTATGATTACTGCCAGTCAGTGCCGTTGTTTAGACTGTTCGTCACACTGGAGGAGCTGCGTAGACAGAAAATCTTATCACGCTGGCACGGCTGGGCTTGGTTGCAGCACAGCAGCCATTTAGGCCATGTGGTCAATACTGTACTTCTCATAGGAACTGGGAATTTTTAGCAACCTAGGGAGAGTCTACATTCAACAACTAAAATGGACATATAGTGGGTATTTAATTGGTTGTTTTCAAACTCAGTGTAGATTGAGTTTAGCAGAATGTACCTACTTTTAAACCAACCAGTAAATGACTTAATGGTTAAATAAAGTAGTACCTATAGTACCGCAGAAGAACGAATACAGCCCAGTTTTTAGAATTCCGGCAATGACTCGGTACCAAAGTATTGGTTCTTGTGACATCCCTACTGACAGTGTAGGTAATGTTAGGAAGTAAAATTAACAGGTAATATAACTGAACAGTTGAGAGTTTTCTGAGGGGGGATAGAGGGTGCCTTGGAGTGACTTCATGGCCTCAGTACATTCCTGGCTGCGGCCCTGGATGAACCCAAATTCAGCTCTAGATCTCATAGTGCCTTAAAATCCAAGCAGAGACAGACAGCACATTTTAAAATGTTATTTCAAGGGTGGAGAGGTTTGCAGCACGGTTATAATCTTGACACTAAGTAGTTGCACGGTGCATACAGTGTGAGCTTATGTGATGTGAAAGAGGAATATGAAGTCAGGCTATGAGTCATCAACACATGTTGTCAGTCTGAGTCTTTTGCTGTTGTGTCCTCTAACCTCATCTGCTCTGTGTGTCCGCCTCAGTGACAGTCCACACTGTGAGCCCCCCCTTGTGGAGGAGCCTGCGCCTGACACCGTCTCTGTCATCCACAACAGCGAAGATGGTGCATATCCCACACACACACACACACACACACACACACGCACATATGAATACATGCAATACTTTATACACTGTAATAAATGAAGTCAGTCTCCTCCTGCAACCAGTTAAAGTAATCTCACCCTGCTTTTCTCACCAGTTACTACAGCTCTAACAGTTTAAACCCGCTCACACCTTCTCCCAGTAACCTGTTCATTGTGTTGCTTTGTTACCGCTCAGCATTATTTAACATTTGTGCAGTCACCAAACAGAGCATCAGCATCAGCAGCAGCACTAACCTGCTATGCACTAATCTGGCTTCCCCTCTCTTCCACATCTCTTTCTCTCTCTCTCTCTCTCTCATTTGTTGCCGCCCTCTGCTTCTCTGCCACTTCCTGTGTCTGTCCACCATCCTCTGATTCTCAGGCTCCTTGGCTGTTTCAGAGTCTGACCCATTCGAAGCCATCGCACGGTTTGACTACTCAGGCCGGACCAGTCGGGAGCTGTCGTTTAAGAAGGGCGCGTCTCTGCTTCTGTACCAGCGTGCGTCTGACGACTGGTGGGAGGGACGACATAACGGGGTGGATGGACTAGTGCCACACCAGTACATCGTGGTCCAAGACTCGTAAGATTTGTCACCAGTCTTCATCAAATGTCTGCATTAAAGAACAAAATAACAAATACATTTTTTTTGTAGTGATTATTGATCATGATAGTATTTTACTCATGTCTCTGTTGTTGAGATTGGCAAAGAGCTTCCCATAAAAAAACATGAAGACAACTGAGGCTTGTTCTTTGATCTGACCAAAAGCAAACACAGAGAGTCATCCACTGGAAATCCCCATCGCTAAGGAAGTTGATCTGCTGTGATACGTAGGAAACTGCATATCATAGCGGATCAGCTTCCTTGTGGTTTATTTATATTAAGTGTGAGAATTTCTTACACTTTGTGGCTACGGCCACAGGGATTTACACGGGAATACTTTGGACTCTGCATAAAAGTAAACAAATGTGTGAAGCTCATGTTTACTGAGCTAACTGTAGCTATTCTTGTTAGAGTCTGTGTTTCTCAAAACTCAGAGGTGGTGAGTAAAAAGTTATCTAGATCAGTCATAGATTACTTAGTTTGAAAAATGTTGGATTTTCCCTTGAAGTGTCTGTTGCTATTTTTGGAGTGAAAAACTTCGTAGTTTTGAAAAAGGTGACTAGTGTTTGTGTTTATTACTCAATTAGGACAACAGTTTTGTCATGACTCACGCTTCCTTACATCATTTGAGTCAAGACGCAGTGATGTATCAGAGACAGAAAGAGTTTCTCCTCTCTAACTTGCAATATGAAGGCACAGCAGTGATTTGTAAACTATTTCTTGGATGTTTCAGGACTGATGGAGGCAGGGGAAGTCCAAAGCCTGATGTGGACAGCAGGGACCTGCTGGAGGAGAGAGTGTCTACTAGAGGCAGCGCTGCCTCTCCTACTGGAGCTCATGTGGCGGACATCTACCTGGCCAACCTGAACAAGTGTGTCTCAGTATTTTGTAGATTTTCATTTGCAGCTTTTGTTGTTGTTTTCATAGTTTTTGCCCCTAAATTGGCTGAAACTGTAGATCTAAGAAAAAACTTTATGATTGTGTCAACATCAAGCAAAGTATGTGGCAAGCCACAAAAGCCCTTGACCCAGCTCTTAACAGAAAGGATAAGAAAGAAAGCAAGGAGCATCCTGGAAGATAGCTCCTGCTCTCTCTTCAGCCAGTTTGAGCTCTGGAGCTCCAGGAGGCACTATAGAATCCCTCTTAACATGTATTTAAGAAGTCCTTCATCCCAAGTTCCATCAAAATTCCTCACTCAGCAAAGTGACTGATGAGATTTAAGCTGCAGACACTGACATAAACTGTTTTTAATGTGGAAAGTGTTTATGAAGCTGAAAACACACTGGCACTGCTTTGGTGTCGTGCGTTATGTGACGCATGTGAAATGCCGCCCCTAGCACAAACAGGTCACGTCACACTGCAGCACATCAACAGAAGACCACACACAGTTATTGCTACTTTAACTAAAAGATCTGTACTTCCTCCACCTATGCATCAGCTTAAAATCATGTGTGGACACTCATTAATTAAACCTGATTTCTCGCCCAAAGAGCTGTTCTCCAAAGCTGTGGCTCACCAGGCAATATCTTTTTTTGCCATTGTCTTTATAATGACAGGATTGTGGGGCTTATAGCTCAGGATATTTCTCAACTTTAACGAGCCTCTCCTTATTCATTCTTCAACACCCACGCGAGACAGGAACAGCAACAGAGTTCTCTTTATACAACACATCCATGGTGAGGAGAGGAGCCGAGCTGCCATGGCAGCAGAGTACAAGAGCTTCGACAGGAGCCAGTATGTGCAAACAAGGAATGAGTGGGGGAAAAATAACATTTTTTCAGGGGCGGCGAGGCTGGAAATAGGATGAGGTGTGAAGTGCTGTGGGGCGGCGCATCCAGGAGCACCGAGGCGCGTGTAGCAGCCGCAGTGTTTGGTTGTACATTGAAAATAATTGGGCGTATGTCTTGTGTGCACCGGTTGGCGCCAGTGTGTTTTGGCCTCAGTGATCTTGTCTATATGCTTGTGTTGTTTCTTGTGTTTGTTGAGCCAAGAAAATTGGTTCCATTGATGGAAAGTACAGATAAAATCCATTGTATTCTAATATTTGTCTCATTCAGGATGAGAAAACGTCCAGAATCTGGTAGCATCCGAAGAGCTTTCCGTTCAGAGAGCGACAGCACGAGTCCAGGAGCCAGCGGAGGGGGAGGAGGAGGAGGAGGAGGAGGAGGAGGGGTGAGAACAGCTTCTCTTCCTGTTGGTGGGTCTCTGGTGAAAGAAACTGGAGACAAACGACCCGTCAGCGCTCACAGCATCCTCAACTCTGTCACCCGCCACTCCTCTCTCAAGACCAAGGTACTGTGACATCTTAGCTTCAACAAATTCATGTAGTGAAAGAACTATTTTGTTTAACGTGGCGAGAATTTAATTGAGGGTATTATGATCATTTAGGTGGAGAGTCCGCAGTTACGTAAGACAACTTCAGCAGGACGATCCAAGAGCTTCAGCAACCACAGACCACTGGACCCTGAGGTCATAGCCCAGGTGGAGCCCAGCTCACAGGTGCGTGTCAGGTCGCTTATATCCCCATCTGCTACTTTGGGTATTTGCATGCACAAGATAATATGTTTCTGTCTGCCTTTCATGTTGCAGGACATCGAGGCTGCGATGAGTGAGCTCAGTAAGTTGGAGAGACAGAGCACCTCGAAACACACACACACCCCCGATGTGGTCCTGGATACACTGGAGCAGCTAAAAGGTGTGAGTGGTGGAGGAGGAGGAGGAGGAGGAGGAGGAGGAGCCTCGGAGCCCTCCAGTCCACTCCACTCCCGTCTGTTACGGGACAGCGAGGGGGGCTCCTCACATGCCCACCCACTGCAGCGCAGCGCCTCCTCCGCAAGCGACGTGCCCTCCTCCTTCCGCCCGGCTAAGAGCCAGCCGCGGAGCCCCCTGCCCTCCGCCACATCCCCCTCTCTCTCCTCCTCCTCCCTCTCCTCATCTGTACCCTCCTTTAGAGAGCTTCGCCCCCCAGCGACAAGACCCAAGCCGGTGGTGTTCCCAAAGAGCGGAGGTGGCAGTCCAGCCATGGGTTCCCCAACCTCTACCGTGCCCCCGACGCCTCCCCCTCCACTGTCAGGCCACACACACTCTCTCCCTCACACCCCTCCTCCTCCACCTCCACCCCAGTCTAACGACAAATCCTGCCCGGCTTAGGACCTCTCTCTCTGACCCACCTTGCTGATTCTCGCAAATTCTTACGGCTCTTCTAGCAGGTGCAGAAAGCACTTCGTTGTTTCACACAAGACCTAACCCACTACTCATGTGTAGCATTCACTTCATGGTGTCCAGGCGAGTTCTTAAGACACCATGTTCCCTTTAGAGCGTCAAGATTTTTTTCAGCACTCTCCTGGCAGCTCTGCTTACGACAGGTCAACTATCAGATGGCGCAGTTTAGCGATCATCGCTCAGAGACACTTCTTTTGCCACCGCAGAGATCCCAGGCATCACTGGATTTACTTTTGTTTTTTATTTACAAGGGAACAGGACTCCTACTGACCTTCAGCTTACATACACTAGTTTGTGATGTTTGAAATTGTGTTTGAGTGGGTGTGCAGGAGTGTTACTTGCCTTTACACACAGATCTAAGTGAGGAACAAAAAGCACTGTTTGATTTTTGTATAGTAGACAGGACAGTTTTTTTTTTCTCTTCTTCTTTTTAATGACCCACGACTAGCGGACTGGAAGGGAGTGTTTGATTCCTGAGAATAGACTGTGAAATGCTAAGCTCTCTCTCGGCGTAGAAACGAAAACACACTGACTCGCTGCTTCAGAAGTGGAAGGCTGGAGATAAAGGTGGACTTTTGAGATGATGAAAGGAAAGAAAACTGGGCCAAATATCAGTGTAAGTCATGTGATCGAGAGCTTTATTTTATCTCTTCCTCCAGTGTTTGATATTTTGGTGATTTTTTTTTTTTTTAAATTACTGTTCAGTACCAGTCCCACAACAGGAGCATAGCAGGAACAGTGTTCTCCAAAACCTAACATGGCCAATATTAATTCTGAATACACATATAAAGCAATACAGAAAGCTGGTAGTTTGAGGCATTATGCTGCTTCTCTCCTGCAGCTCTATTACGTGTGTAGGGGACCACTGAAATCCAGCATTTTTATACGTAATGTTGGACTGTACACACACAAGCACACACATTCTCTTCAAATGTGTGTGTGTGGTGGTGTTTTGTGGCAGCTAAACGCCTTTCAGGTTTTCCTTGCATGCTGGGGCCATAGACAGCAGCCGCTATGGCGAGCTGGCTCACTTTATATATCTCGCAGTACCAGCCACTAAACAACTTCAAACACAAGTCACAGCTTGCTCCTTTAACTATATACTTCAGACTTAACAGTAAAAAAAAGGGTTATATTATTCTAATGGTGTGTATGTATGTTTAATAATCATGATAACTGGAAGCATGGAGCTGAGGATCCTCTTGAGTGTGTTTAGATAGAAGCACAACCAACCACCTCATCCGATGCGTTCTTAAGCAAAGTTTGCTTTTGTTGTTACTCTCTTTTCGTTCCCAGTTGTTAAGTAATGCTCAGAATCTGTAATGGTTAAAATGTTGAACTGTGTAGCTGTCTGGGTGTGTGTGTGTGTGCGCCTGTGTGAGCATGCGTGGATGTAGAGTGTGTATGCGCCTCACCCCCCTCACCCCTTGACCACCCATCATAAAGGGACGCCACCCAACAGCGACTATACCAGCAGCCTCAGCGCTGAATAAATATGCACTGTGTACATGTGACCAGATAAAAAGCCTGCAGGGATACATGACATGTCTCGTCTCGTGGCCGACCAGCTTTAAGTAGAAAGAGGACGAGAAACTCCAAAACTTTTATATATATATATTCATATATTATTTGCTAAAATGTACCTAAAATTAGATCTGATGTTGAATTGAGGAATATGTGAATACATTTGCAAACACTGACGTCGACACATACCATTCAGGGTAAACTGAATAACACCTTGTTTGTTGTTTCTTGAAACAGTATTGAACTAATTTTTGCTCCACATATTCCCATCACGCCTTCCCCCTTTCCCCCAGAAACACAGCACATACTGCATTCCTGTATGCTCTCTACCAGGTAATGAATTATACTTGTTAAGGTTTATTTTTTATCTCTGTATACTGTTCGTGTATTACCTGGTGTATTTGTGTTGCTCTTACCTCATCGTGACAACTGGAGGGACTGTGACCGTGTGTGTGGTGAGAAACAAACTCACCTCATCGACATACAGACATGCATGTGGTTGGTTGGTGTGTTTTGTCCCGGCTGTGCTGTCAAAGGGGAGCTGGGACCCTCTTCGATCTCAAATCAATCATCGTGCACTTGAACAACTTGGCTTGCGTGTGGACTAACTGTGTGGGGATGATTTGTCGAAATTGAATATTGTTGAATATGCATTTTAGTGTCCATTTGAAAACAGCAGAACTAAAAAAAAAAAAAAAAGACTGTAATGTCAAATCTATTTATAGTTGTCTCTGTATTACTGGAGAATCCTGTGTTCAGATGTACTTTGTATATACAATGTTGTACATTACAGAGGTACACTCTTTTTTGGTACAATATTGTACAGTAATAGCAATAGTAGTTTAATCAAATAGGCCTTATATAATTCTATGTGTAGTTCTTGTAGTAGATCTGTTTTTTTAATAAACATTGCTTGCTATAAAGAGTCTTGTTTGATGTTTATGATAAGAAAACTGGCATTTCATTACAGAAAATCATCCATGAAATTTATTTTATTTATTTATTTATTTCGATCACGTAAACAACAATGTACAAAAAATAAAAATAAAATAATAAATAAAGCACACATGTATACATACATACATATACATACACAGTACCTAAATAATAATAATCATAAGGAAATAAGTGTACAGAAAAAAAAAAGAATGTGTACACAAAACAGTAACATCTCGTAAGCAACGTAGTTTACATGAGTGAAAGGGAGTAGGAAGAAGTATACACTTATGTAATCCTACCCCTATAATCTTAACTATTAATATGTTCTAATTACTTTCATAGCACAAAAACAAAAGGAATATTTATTTCATTCCTTCATTACACTATGTATCATTTCCTACCACATTTTAATTTAAATAGCAAGCAAACACCTTGTGTAAATTATTCAATGTACCTCTGGAGAATCATTTCTTTATGTCTCTTTTAAACAGAATTATACTCGAAATGTTTTTGATTTCAGTGCTCAAATTATTCCACAGTTTTACTCCACAAATGGTGATACAGAAACTTTTCTTTGTTGTGCGAGCTCTGCCAACCTTTAGATTTGATTTCTCTCTTAAATCATAACCTTGTTTCTTTCATGAAACATTCTCTGAATATTTCTTGGTAGCAGATAGTTCCTTGCTTTATATAAAACTTGGGCTGTTTTATGCTCAACCAGATCAAACAGTTTTAGAGTTTTAGACTTCCAGAATAAGTCATTGGTGTGTGCCCCATAATCAACCCTGTGAATAATTCTCATTGCTCTTTTTTGTAGTATGAAAAGTGGCTGAAGTGCAGTTTTGTATGTATTTCCCCATGTCTCTATACAGTACTCTAAATAAGGAAGAATCAGTGAATTGTACAGCATATAGAGTGATTTATGATCTAGGACATGCTTCGCTTTAACCAGAACTGAAATGCTGCGAGACAGTTTAGATTTAATATGTTTGATGTGAGGTTTCCAGCAAATTTTGTCATCTATTATCACTCCCAGGAATTTATTTTGATGTACTCTTTCAATGTTTACACCATCTATTTGTACCTGTATTTGATCGTGTATTTTACAATTTCCAAATAACATGATTTTTGTTTTGTTCAGATTTAGTGAAAGTTTATTCTTATCAAACCATTTTTGATTTTCCTTAACTCTGAAGTGATGACATCCAAAAGTTGTTGCAAACTCTCACCAGAAAAAAATATTTGTGTCATCTGCAAATAAAATACATTTAGCTAAACTAGACACATTACAGATGTCATTAATATATAGGACAAAGAGTTTCGGTCCCAACACTGACCCCTGGGGGACACCACATGCAATATCCAGACATTCTGACGAGCGGTCT
Organism: Epinephelus fuscoguttatus; assembly: GCF_011397635.1. Classification (NCBI taxonomy): domain Eukaryota; kingdom Metazoa; phylum Chordata; class Actinopteri; order Perciformes; family Serranidae; genus Epinephelus; species Epinephelus fuscoguttatus. Next base: position 37,097,900 of record NC_064752.1, read on the forward strand.
CCCATCTTAACATATTGCTGCCTGTTTCTCAAATAACTTCTCACCCAATTCAAGGGAACCCCCCTAATCCCATATTGCTCCAATTTATTAATCAATCTATCGTGGTCAATTGTGTCAAATGCCTTTTTTAGGTCAACGAATACTCCTGCTACATATTGCTTTTTATCTATGGAATCTGTGATAGCTTCTATGAGTTCTGTTAAAGCAAGCGATGTTGAATGGTTTGGTCTGAATCCATATTGACTGTTGCTGAGTAAGTTGTGTTTTTCTATAAAACTGTCCAATCTGTTGTTAAAAAGTTTTTCTAGTATTTTTGAGAATTGAGGAAGAAGAGAAACAGGCCTGTAATTTGTAAAGTGGTGACGATCCCCGGTTTTGTACAGCGGTATTATTTTTGCTAGTTTCATTTTATGAGGAAATTGCCCAGTTTGGATAGATAAATTGAAGATATGAGTGAGTGGTTTAGAAATCCCAGCAATAACCCTTTTTACTGTTTTCATATCTATATCATGACAGTCAGATGACAACTTGTTTTTACATTTATTAACAATTTCTATAATTTCTTTTTCTTCTATTGCTCTGAGGAACATAGAAGAAGAATTCCTTTCTATGACCTCCTCATTGATGCTTCCAGTCATTTGTGGATCGGGGATTTTTTCCACCAATTTCGGTCCAACACTTACAAAGAAATGATTGAACTTATTAACCACCTCCTCCATATTATCAATCTTTAAATCATTATCAATAAAATATTCAGGGTAATTAGTCTGTCTAGGGCCATTTCTTATTATACTGTTCAAAATATTCCAAATACCTTTAATATTGTTTTTGTTATTTTCTAATATTTCATTATAATATTCCTTTTTACGTATTCTCATTATGTTAGTTAACTTATTTTTATATTTTTTATATTTGTTTTCAGCTTCTGTTGTTCGATGTTTTAAAAATTCTCGATATAATGTGTTTTTCTTTTTACAAGCGTTTTGAATTCCCTTTGTGATCCACTGATTATCTTTATGATTTTGCTTTTTCTGTATTGTTTAATTGGACAATTTTTATCATAAAGTACACAAACATTTTCAAAAATTCGGCGTATGCTTTGTTGCTGTCTTTTTCTTTATATATTCGTTCCCAGTCTTGTGCTAGCAAATCATTACTTAATTTAACCATAGACTCTTCTGTCTTAACCCTTCTATATTGTAGTTTGTTATCCTGTTGGTTGTTTATGTGGCTATTGCTGTAAGTTGTAAAAACAGGCAAGTGGTCACTGATATCACAAACTAACAGTCCACTCACTGTGTCATTGTCTATTTGATTAGTGAAGATATTATCAATGAGTGAGGCACTATGGGAGGTAATGCGACTGGGTCTGGTGATTTTAGGATATGGGCTTAAGCTGTATAGAGTATTGATAAATTCCTCTGTCATTTTGTGTTTATTATGGTTTATTAAGTCGATGTTAAAGTCACCACAGATAAACATAACTTTCTGACTTACTCTTGAGAAATTTTCCTCCATCCAGTCCCTGAACAAGTCTATGTTTGAACCTGGTGTTCTGTATATACAGCTCACAATGATATTTTTCTTTCTCTCCAGTACAATTTCTATAGTAACACATTCAAGAAGATTATCCACTACTACTGACAGCTTTTCATCAACCTTGAAATTAAATTTCCTGTCCACAAACAAAGCAACACCACCACCATTCTTGTTTTTTCTGTTTACATAGACCAATTCATATCCATCCAGTTCAAAGTCAATAACCCGTTCACTGTTCATCCAGGTAAATATCGATATAAATAATGATAGAATACAGTGAAATTGGTGTGGTAATTATGAAGTAAGTGATGATGTAATAGACCAAGAATGTACAGCAAGAAGAAACAAGTGAAGCACAAACTGAAAGATTTCGATGGCTCGGTGGAGACAAAACTTGATTAAGCTGTGTAGACAAGAAAACCCTCAAACCAAACTGAGGTTAAAGGAGTACTCCAGTGGTTAAGGATTCCTCTCCATAATGTTTGGAGACTCAGAGACAGATTTAAACTCCAAAAGTACTCACTCCTACATTTCCCATGATGCAACTTCACTAGCATCTTTCAGTAGACCCTCTTCGTCTCCTAAATACCTACTTTTTAAAAACAACACACCTCAAGTTTGTAATGCAGGGTTTATTTTAAAAATATATAGTCCTAGGCCGAGTCTGAGATAAAAAATAGAAAAAAAAACCCCTAATGACATCATCAGGGTTATTTTTTTAAACTTCAGAGAGCTCCCACCGTTACACTTACAGGCTAAGTAGCATGCATCATGTCGAGTTAGTTGAACTTGGTGGAGTTCCCCTTCATCAGAACAAAGCTCTGTGTGAATCTTGTCAGGCAACTAATAACTGACACGCAGACAAACAGGTAGACACATTGTACAGTGTCTGTAGCAGTAGACAGTGAACATGGAAAGGGTTGGTCAGATACTAAACCATATATGAACATTAAATAATATTGATCTATATTATCATTTACTCACTGTAATTAAGAAAATAAACATCTTAAATCGCCCGCCTGACTCTAAAATAGGCTACACCTTCAAGATTTCAGTGACTTCCAAACAGTGCAGATTTTAAGTCGGGGAACAGAGTGCACTAGTATCAGATCATATACACTTTGAGGTGGTTTATAAACTGACTGGTATCAATTAGATCTTACAGATCGTATATGTGCTCATGCAGAACAACCACTGCTCCACCCAGCTTGGTCTTGACAAGGCGTTGGAAACATCAAGTCCAAACTGGTAGAAAAGATTTCCTCACATAGATAGATCTGCGTAGATGTAAGTGTGTGGAAATCTTTTCTACTAGTTACAGATCAAATTTGGGAATTTGTCTGTCACGCTGAACAGCAGGGGGGCCACACTGCAGATATATCAGAGACAAATCCTGGCAACATTAATGGAACAACTAAAAGGACGTGATGACAGCACTTATGTTGACTCTACAGGGACGTGGGAACACAATCATATCTGATTCTTCACATTTATAAAGGTGAAAACACATGGGTTAAATAATTAGAAATAAAAATGATGAATCCCTGAATAGGGATAAAACAAACTCTAAAAAGTCAGTTCAGGGTCTGATGGTTCAAAGGTATCTTGGGGAAACAGCAGTTGATATTGGTTGATATGCTGATTGTCCTTCCAAATAGATAGATAGATAGATAGATAGATAGATAGATAGATAGATAGATAGATAGATCCTTTATTGTAACAAAACTCTGTTAGAGCAATCTGGTTAGCAGCATATAAATGTGAACACATGTACATGTACCAACACACACTCAGATATTCACTGACACACACTTGCTGATCACATCCTTCACACGGTCACACACACACACACACACGCACATTCATATCTATATTTTTAAGATATATGATTAGTAGTAGATATATGATGAAAAATAGTCAAACACAGCAGTTATTGCACAAAGGGCTTGGGAATAGTAGGGTGGACATTCAGCTGTAGTTACTCTTTGACATGGAGGTTCCCAGCATGGGTCTGAGCACCCACAGGGACCTCAGGGGCCTCAGGGACCCCGGGGGCCTCTTCTACGGGATAAAACTTAACTCAAATCGAAACTAGGAACAGAATATATGCAATATTTCTCTGCCTCAGTGTAATGTGATGTAGGGCTGTGTGCCATCAGTGTACCCTGCTCTCATATACACTGAGACACAGGCGGAAGTTCAGACACAGAGTGAAAACTGTCAAGTTTGCACTTCGCTGTTATTTCCGCCATCATTTATGAGTATAGACTGTGAAGTCCACACTTCCTAAAACAGTCACGGCAATGCCTTGCTGCCGGCTGCTGCTATTATTGAAACTCATAAACTCTTTGGCTACACGTAAGACGGAAACATAGGGAAGCTGTTCTGCCTGCCTGCACCGTACCTGCCCAGCTGTGTGTGCCACTGCTTTCGCTCGCTACGGAAGACTTGGCTCGCGTAGGCGTATTTTGCTTTCAAGTAAGTTTGACTTACCGTAATGCTCCGGAGCAGTTTGAGCTGTAACTGACAAGACAGACGTTTATTGTGACGCCATATTTCACGGGAAAACCAGCTGTGTAGTGGGAGAACCGGTCGAGGCACAGCTGTCAGGACGGATTCACTAGAGTCCGGCTAACTGCAGCAGCAGCTCAGGTAAGCTAACAGTACGGCTAACTTAACTTTTCAGTTAGTGAAACGGACTCGCTAAAACCTTACTAAAGTGGTTAACTAGCATAAATAGTTGTTAGTAATAAACTGTTTTATTACAGTACGCAGTTAACTTGCTGTCTGTCTGTTAAATTAAAGTAATGCTAAATAAAAGTAACCAGAGCACACCTAGCTAACTATGTAGGTCAACTGTTAACATCTCTATGACATAACAAATTTAGCTTTACTCTCTGTGGTAACTTAAAGTTTGTCTGTTGTACCGTACTTAGCTAACGTTACCTAACAGCTAATATGTGGCTACTTTATTGTTTATTTCCTATCTAATGTGTCTTGTTTTTAAGGACAAAGAGGACTTGTCTCTGTCAATGTTTTTCTAATTCCCTGTCTAATTATTGTCCCGGTCTCCCCCCCAGCATGTCAGGTATTACAGCCAGCACAACAAGCTACCTGTGGTCTTTACAAGATGTCCTCGGTCAAGGGGCCACTGCCAGTGTCTACAAGGCTCGCAACAAGGTAGCCACCCTGTGCATGATTCTTATCACCATCATAACACACTGTCAAGTTGTTGTTTTTTCCACTGAGCGGCTCAATCACATCACTCTTGCCATTTATCTCAGATGCTTCAGCCTACTCACTGGCTGAAAAGCAACACCAGGAAGTGTGATAAGAAAAGGTTGTGGCTGCAGTGCTGATGTGTGCTGGCTTTGATGTTCTGACATGGTGCTGTGTGACTTGTTAGCTGATGTGAATGTGTGTGTTTGTGCATGTGCAGAGGTCGGGTGAGCTGGTAGCTGTCAAGGTGTTCAACACAGTGAGCTACAACCGCCCCCATGAGGTCCAGATGAGAGAGTTTGAGATGCTGAGGAAGCTCAACCACAGCAATATTGTCAGGCTGTATGCTGTGGAAGAGGTAAGGCCACCATGAGAGCAGGGAAGACAAGGGAAACTCCAGCCATGTGGTGGGATATGTATCACTGTGTAAAACAGAGCTGCAGCTTTATTTCAAATTCATTTGGAACATGGAATAGGAAAGCATTTATTCACTTGGTCCTACACTGTTAGACAATAATAATAATGATAATAAGTGCGCCACATATCAATAATTAACATAATCAAGACATAATAAAAACAACAACTTTTAAAAGAACTGATAAAAACACTTAAGTGTATAAAGGCTGAGGAAATAAAAGACAGTCTAAATAAACTTAAAACTCAAGTAAAATCAGGAAAGGTGCTCCGATAAAAGTATATTTTAAGAAGGGACTTAAAGAGATCACTGACTCAGCTGACCTGATTTCCTCGGGCGGACTGTTCCAGCGCCTCGGGGCCCTGACAGCAAACACTCTGTCCCTTGGGACAATGGAAAGATAGCTTTCTTAATACATTTACACATACATTCTCAGTCACTTGGTAATTGAAATGGTAAATGGACTACACTTGTACATCGCTGTTCTATTCTTCCACTCAAAGCCCTTTTTACACTATGAGTCATATTCACACACACACACTCATACACTGATGGCCGAGGCTACCACACAGGGCGCTACCTGCTTCTCAGTTCTTTTTCTTTAACACACACACATGCCATATGGGGTTCAGTATCCTGCTCAAGCTGGGGGAGTTCCATCACAGATCACACCACCAATCTTCCGACTAGTGGATGACCCACTTTACCTCCTGCGGCAAAGCCACCCCATTCCCTTCCCTCTCTGAGTTATAGGTTTTCTAGCATCTATCACTGAATTCTTCCACATCATAATGTTTACAGAGTTGAGGAGTTGCAGCTCACCTCCTAATGTATTAACACATGTATGCCGTTCACACTTGCTGTCTCTTTGAAAACTGGTGTAGTCCCGAATGACTTAAAAGTAGCTAAGGTACTGCCACTTTTCAAAGAAGGTGATCCTTGTCTCTTCAATAATTACCGTCCTATATCAATTTTACCCTGCTTCTCCAAGGTTTTGGAGAAGTTGGTCTATGCAAGAGTGTTGAAACATCTTAATGGCAACAACATCCTGTATAAGCACCAATATGGATTTCGTAAAAATCACTCGACCTATATGGCTCTCCTTCAACTTGCTGACAAAATTTATGAAGCATTAAATGACGATAAGTTTGCAATTGGCATTTTTCTGGATTTATTAAAAGCCTTTGATACAGTTGATCATAGTATCCTAATATCCAAACTTGTTCGTTATGGTTTTCAGGATGTTGTTATCCATTGGCTTAGAGATTATCTCAGCAACCGGCAGCAATATGTTTGTATAGAGGGTATGAATTCCAATAGAACTGTGGTTTCTTGTGGTGTACCACAAGGTTCAATTCTTGGGCCTTTTCTGTTTTTCTTTTCTGATTTTTATAAATGATTTTGTTGTACAGTTTGATACCGCACTGCCCATTATTTTCGCTGATGACAAATATAGTTTTTTCACGTTCTGACTTCGGTTCCCTGATTAAAGATGCAAATACTATACTTGCACAAAACTCGAGATGGTTTCAGATGAATAGGCTTTCCTTAAATATCAACAAATCCAATTATATGATTTTCAGACAAAAAAAAAAATATTCAAAACAAGACTCTAAATTATTAATCAATGACATTGAAATTAAACAGGTCTCTCATGCCAAATTTTTAGGTGTTATTGTTGATGAAGGCCTTACGTGGAAAAGCCATATTGGGCTTGTGTGCAAAAAAAGTATGAAGTCTTATGGCATAATTAGAATGATTTCTTCTTTAGTGAATCACTCCAGTCTTCTGACATTGTATTGCAGTTTAATATACCCATATTTATCTTATTGTAATATTATATGGGCCAGTACATTTCCTACTTCTCTTCACAAACTTTTTTTGTTGCAAAAGAAATTCATAAGGCTTGCCACTACTTCTACTCACTCTGAACCATCTGCTCCTCTTTTTAGGCAACTTAAGATATTATCAATTTTTTATATTAATGTGTATCAGACCTGTATTTTTATGTTTAACTGTATTGAAAAGGTTGATTATTTTCCTGCTGTTTTCCATATTTTTTCATGCCAAATTCCAGTATTCAATGTTAGGAATTTTTTTTGATGTTTTTTATTTTCACTTTGCTTTAGGCTCTTGTGTTGAATTGGTGATGTACTGTATTTAAGGAGCTGAGGCCCCGTATAGGCCCATCTGGATCTCTTGCCTCTGCTCAGCACCTTTATTTTGTGATGGCCATTTTTTGTTTTTTCTATTGTCTTGTGCAATGGTGCGAAATAAACAAATAATAAAATAAAATAAAATGTCTCCCTCTAGCTCCCATCTAAACAGAAGGTACTGGTGATGGAGTATTGTTCAGGGGGAAGTCTGCTCAGCCTGCTAGAGGAGCCAGAAAATGCCTTTGGCCTGCCTGAAACAGAGTTCCTCACAGTCTTGCAGTGTGTAGGTGGGTAGGTGGGTGTATATCTTGGTATTTCCCCAACAATCTCATATACCTAAACTGAAGTTTTCTTGCTTTCTTCTCTTCAGTGCAAGGAATGAACCACCTGCGGGAAAATGGAGTGGTGCACCGGGACATTAAGCCAGGCAACATCATGCGGCAGGTCGGGGAGGACGGCAAGTCTGTTTATAAGCTGACTGACTTTGGGGCAGCAAGAGAGCTGGAAGATGATGAGAAGTTTGTGTCTATCTACGGAACTGAAGAGTATCTGGTAAGATAACAGTCCCATTAATAAACTTAATAAGCCTGAGTTTCGTGCAACCAGGGGATATGCAGTCAGAAATTACTTTTTGATATTTCCTGACAGCTGAACAAGAAACAGGTCTGATAGCATAACCCACTTGGTGAAGGTAATACACAACAAAACAGACACCCATAAAACCCACTGGTGGGAATGACATTTCCAACCACTTTGACGTCTGAGCAGTTGTCTTATGGAGATTTGTCTCCACTGTGTGGTGTGCACAGAGTGTCTTATATCATCTTTACTACAGGTTAGCCTGCAGGCACTCTTAACATAGCCTGTCAAATTTATATTCCATTACTGCCACCTTAAAGAACAAGAGGGGACGTTATGAACAGAAAATCTTTTTACTGCCTCAGTAGATGGGGACATTGCTGAGAAAGTGTATTAAGGCTCACCCAATGCCTTGGATAAATAAAGACATCAAAGTAAAATAGAAGAAAGTGATGAAATAATATTGTATCAATAAAAAAAGTATGCTCAGTGCATCCTTTAGATTGACAGTTTTAAGATTATTGCACATTTTGTGACTTCCTCTATCAGGTCAGTTTCCCTTCAGGGAACGTTCTCGAGGCTTGGAAGCAGAAACAGCATTGCTTTTCATTGTTGTAATAGTAGCTTGTTCTTTAGAAAAGCAACCATATGCAATACTATGTGTAATACATTTTTTAACAGTACCCATTTTATTTTACAGTCAAAGGTGCAATCAGTATACTCCATTCTATTCCCATTCATTTGGGTGCTTTCATTTACACCCTGGTTGTTTGCTTACAGTCTATAACCAGTCTTTCATACTAAATCATATTACCATGACTGCTACACAGGCCCATTTCCCCATGAGGATCGCTGATCATCTAAACTCTGATCTGAATTTCTATGTGCTGTATGTGATTGGTGGTTTGTTATAAATGCCACCAGATGTAAAAATTATCCTACCAGCGTTAGTGATTGCATTGAAATGACTTTGTGAGACAGGCCCTGTGGAGCTTAGAGCTTGATACCTGGAAGCAGTTTGTATTATCAAGACTGGAGGGCCCTCTAGTGGACAAATGGGGCTATTCACGAAAACAGCTTCACTGTAAACATTTCTGCACGACTGAATTTAACATGATGTTCCCTGATAAAAAGACAGAGACCTGGGGATAAACATGTCTTGCTTGTGTCCTCTCTTCTTACTCTGCATATGTTTGTGTGTGTTTGTGTAGCACCCAGACATGTATGAACGCGCTGTGTTGCGTAAGCCTCATCACAAGTCCTACGGTGTGAATGTAGACCTGTGGAGTATTGGTGTGACGTTTTACCACGCTGCCGCCGGGAGTCTTCCCTTCGCACCGTTCGGGGGACCACGCAGGAACAAGCCCACCATGTAAGTTAATAAATTAGGTGTGAGAGGGTTAATCACAGACCACACATTTCTGTTAGCAACACTGAGTTTTAAAGCTAATAGCTAATGAAATAATTATACCAGTTTTGATTATTTTTGCATTAGGTCTCAAAATGCCTCTTTTAAGCTCCATTAACACAGCCATGATACATACTGGAAAGCATATCACCATGGAATAATGAATGCTGTTTCTTCAGGAATCCTGGGGTATCCGCCAGAACATGAACATCCATCAATGATCCATCAGCCTGACTTGTGTGTTTTGTTGTGTAGGTTCAAAATAACCACAGAAAAGCCTATGGGGGCAATAGCTGGAATACAGCGGGTGGAGGACGGGCCTATAGAGTGGAGCTACCACCTACCTCACAGCTGTCAGCTCTCACAGTATGTAGAGCATTTGAACATGTATCTCAGTGACTCTTTAATGAAAGTACATGATGCTAACTCTTCCTCGATTGTCTCCATGTATTTCTCTTCCATTCTGCCCCCTCTCTGTCTGTAGGGGTCTGAGGGTGCTGCTGGTTCCAGTACTGGCAGGTATACTGGAGGCTGACCAGGAGAGGTGTTGGGGTTTTGACCAGTTCTTCACGGCCACCACAGACATACTGCAGAGGCAGCCAGTTCACCTGTTCTCTCTGCAACAGGCCATGGCGCATTGCATCTACATACACCACTACAACACGTAAGTCTGCACAGGTATATCGTCACACACGTTATTCTGAGCAGACTAAAACGAAGCAGGAAGGATTTAAAACATGACTGCCTAAAGTAAAAAAGCATTTGTTTGTAATTGTCAGACTAGATTTCTAGTTTATTCTGCAGGAGTGACACACTTAAAGAGTCAGTAAAACCTGAAGGACAGATGATGAGGATGCTGCAACTTGCTCATGTCATGTTTTATCTTCCAAAATTAGAATTTTAAAAACTGTAGAATTTTATCTGTATTTGTACTGACTTAAATTTTGTAATTGGAGCCACATAATGAAAGGAGGGACAATGGTTTTATTTTAATGGCTGCACAGAGATTGTTGCATACAGTGCTATGCAAGATAAATTTTCTTGACCTTTAAATGTGCTTTCCCTGTTCATTTGGTATTTTTGTGTGATGGCATGGTACAAGAGTAGGCGGGGTTTTAGAACAAAGTGTATCCATGTAAATGAGGAAGTGTCAGGTGGGATGTTGCTAGTTTGGTCAAAGGTTACGGAAGTTATTGACGACATGAGTCATTAGTTGATGATTCCACCAGCTAAAAATGTGAAGCAGCTGCAGAGTTATGGGCATAATACTCCTTCAAAGAAGAGGCACATGTTTTGATGTGAGCTGATTCATGTCTGCAGATAATTTAGTTATTTATTGTTGTAAATCAGGAATTAGTTTTGAATGAAAAAAAAAAAAAAACACCAAACATTTCTAAAACTCAATTTGGATTGTAACCTGAATTATGCCCACCAAGCTTAAACAGACTTTGATAATGTTGTTAGCAAAGTCTGATAGACTGTAGAGGCAGTCAGATGTATCATGTGACCTTATTGATTAATCTTAGTTTTAAAAAAGTACAATTAGATAATGGGGCACGATATGTTTGTAGTTTTATGTAATTACAGTCACCAGTGGGTACTGTGTTTTTTCCACACACCGTTGCACATTGAAAATGTGAGCAGTCTTTCAATATCTCTACAAACATTGCAAACTAAAGGCCATTACATCTACGCTGGGCATTATGGATGTCCCTGCAGAATCACAGTTATAGCGGTGACCAAGAGCACTGACCCTGATCTTAGAACATTGATAGGGAGCAGAATCAGACCTGAATTTTTAAAAATGTCCTGGAAAATGATCTCTAAATAAGAGTGGAACCCTTTCTCTCTCCCCTCAATCCTCTCAGGGTGTCAGTATTCTTTGAGGAAGTGGCATCTCAGACTGGTATAGGAGTCCAGCTGCAACATCTGCTCTACCTGGGTCATGACCTGCCTCTGGAGGGCAGCATGAAGGTGGTCAACCTCCCCCGTACTTCACCTGCCCAGCCCCTCATTCTGCTCAGCTACGAGCCTGAAGCAAATACCAACCTGCCCTTTAGAGAACGTAAGACAATCAAAGACACGCACACGTTTGATATGTTCCTGTGAAGTCTCAGGCTTCCCTCTTTTTTATTCCGTGATATTCCCCAAGGGAGATATGAAAGAGTTTTGATAGGAGGTGTATCCCAGCATCACACCTACTCAGCTGTTTTATGCAGATTTTGTTTCATAATATTAATCTGAATGCCAGTTCCAGATGTGAGGAAAGGATACAGAAGATGAGTGCATTATGCAACAAATATTAATGCCCAAGCACACACACATTTACACACTGTTCCCATAAGTCATGTACGCATATTTAAGTGTATGTTTTTCTCTCCTCTGTAGCAGAGACACCAGTCATCCCATCCAGGTTTGATGTTATGGTGGACTACAACTTCTCCAAGGTACTGCTGCTCTGCTGATTTTCTTTGCCTCCCATGCCTAACGTTATGTTCAGTATTTAAATGTTATGTATTGTAAGCATCCCACCTATTATTTATTATCTCCTTCAATCCCCCTCTTCTCTGCAGGTAATAGTGGGAGTAGTCCACCAGTATCTGAGGATAGTACAGTTGCTGCACACACACCGAGAGCTGCTGCTGCAAGGATACTACAGCTACATGTGAGACCAACACGCGCACACACACACACACACACACACACACGCTAAAACAATGATTATTTGTTATACTGCACTGAGCAATGTACATCCAAGGTTATGCACTGATTCTAGGTAATTATCGTCATCAATCTCTTCTCCTCTCTCACACTTTTATTGTCCCGCAGGATGAGGTTGCGCAGGGAGTGCGAAGAAGCAGTGCACAGTATCACGATGATCACCTTTAGACTGCAGTCTTGCCTCACCGTTGTACTCAGGACTAGCAGACTGTGAGTTTTGTCAACACACACACTTTGAGATGAATAAAGGGATTATTATGTGGTCCCACAATTGGGCTGTTGAAATGCACAAATATGTATTTGTATGACATGCATTATGATACACAGCAAGTGGAGCTGCACTTGCTTTTTCACGTTGAATTTTTGACTACGTGTGATGTCATTTTGGCTTACTGTTGTTGTCAACTGCTAACAGCATAGGTTGTTTCTGAGAGATGAAATTTGCTGACACGTGTTTTATATAGTAATAATTCAGCTATTTATTTTTCCTCCCATATCTGTTGTATCTTTATTTTTCTTAGAAACCATTACACTTCAGAAAACCCAGGTCCAGCTGACAGCAGGCAAAAACTGGATCTGGTGAGTGCCGTCAGGAAGTAGTATTACAGCTTGACTGATGAAGCTGATGGAAATGGTGTCGGGATTTGGCTTCCCTCCATATTTTTGTGCCAGTATTCATTCATTAATGAGTATATGGTGTAGAATTGCAGATCGAGAGTGATGGGAAAAGGAACAACACGCAGCAAAGGTGTTGGACACTTTTAATCTATTTTGATGGCCAGCTCTTGGCAGGTACCAGCCTTGCTGACATATTATTTACTGGGATAAATTAAAACAAATGAAACTGTTGAAAGTAGGACTGGGTATTTTATCATTCCATTAGCAATACCAAAACAATACTTTCATGAATGCCTTACTTTGAGAAATATAAATGTGTTTTTCTACTTAACCTCTTTTCTAAAACCAAGCAAAAGCTGTAGTAAAAACAGACACATTTCAGTCAAAACTCGAACTTAATGAGGTTTGACAGTCATTAAATGTGAGATTCAAACCCACCACCTCGCAAAATTTTGTGTTTTATGCAACCAAGGTGCCCTAAGAGGTCTCTCTTTCTTTCTCTTTGGCAACACTTGTGGCAATAAGCAGTAATTGCAATGTGTTTGTTGGCAGACTTACACCTCCTCCTAACTGGATAGGCAAACATCAAATTGTTTCATCTTTTCCCAGTGAAGATGTCCTAACCTGCACCAGCAAACATGTTAAGCAAAGTGTCGCTTGTTTGAAAAACTTTATGCCCTGTGTATTTTGGCAAAGCTTTGCTCACCTCCAACCTGTTTTTAGAGCAACAACAAGGCTCACTCATTAGGCTCCCTGAATGTTGTTGTCGCTTGTAGTACATCTGGACAAATTTTCACGCTCCACCCGTCAGAGTTTGCTATATGTTAGGAAGAGGTGTAAGGCTGAAAACCAGTTTGGTGAATTCATTTTTATCAGCTTGTTTGATGAGCCCTGCAGCTGGCGAGATAAAAGGGTTATGACAGTAACCCGTTAAGTTTGATCCCAGGCTCCTCCAGTCCACACGTTGAAGTATCCTTGAGCAAGATACTGAACCTCAGCTCATGATGGCTGTTCCATCGGTGTGTGAGTGTGATAAAACCTGAGTAGCAGGTGGCACCTTGTATGGTAGCCTTAGCCACCAGTGTATGAATGTGTGCGTGAATGGGTGAACGTGGCTCGTATTGTAAAAAGCGCTTTGAGTGGTTGGAAGACTAAAAAGACGCTATACAAGTGCAGGTCCATTTATTCAGGCCCGAGCACCAGGTGTGAGGACCCTGTTGAAACTGAAGGAATTATTATTTTTCCCACAAATTAATCACATTTCCACTATAGGTGCTTGAAAACTCACCAAACTTTGCATACACACCAGAACTGGTGAATAAGTTGATACAAAAATTTTATACTTTATGGGTCTCATGCTTAGGTGTAAAAAAAAAAAGTGGCTCAGTTGTGCCCCTACAAAAACTCAATGAAGTCCCCCTACTTAACCTTACTGTACGTTTCACCTACATGTGCGAAATTTAGTGTACTCATGTATGATGTCCACACATACAAAAGGTTTCTTGGATTCATACCCTAAACTTAACAGGAAGTCAGCCATTTTGAATTTACTGTGCAATTTTTGTACATTTTGGGTCATTTATAGGGGTCATACTTTTAAACTCCACCTGGAGATTTAATCTGATTGACTTCAAATTTTGTCTGTACCATCTGAAGACTTTTGACATGAAAAGTTGTTGAAGGCTTAAGTTTTCGTCAAACCATGTGACCGTAGCAAGACATTAACCCTATGGGCCCAAACGACGCATAGTGCGTCCAAATTCACACCTGTTCTTCTCTATTGATTTTCTCCGCGACTGTGCGTCATAGCGAGAAGCCATATCACGTGAAACAGTGAAATTGTAGCTTTCCGACAAGACTAATCACTTGTCGGTAGTCCAATGTCTTCAAAGTGAAAAAAAAATGATAAAGTTACTCTAAAATCATGAATAACAGAGCTTTCATACAACTCTGCACACACATTACTCTTGGATGGATTACTCGCGAATGCAGGCTCGCACAAAAATGACACACATATCACATGAAAGCGCAGGACTAGAGCTTTCCAGTGATACCACACACGTCATTGTTCTGTCATCCCATCACACTATAAATCCAGATCAATTGTCTAAAAAATAAAAAAACAATAAAAACCAACTTGCTATGGTGAGATACATAGAAAAATGTAAGAATTTAGTAACACAGATTTGTTTTTTTCATTGATATAAAAATTAATATAAAATACAGGCACATAGAATGACATGTAATGATGGCAAATCTGGTTAGCCCAGATTGTCCTGAAAAAAAACAAGATATAGCATGTATATGTAGCCTTTATAATGACTGTGATATGAGCTTAAAAGTAAAGGCAGTAAAAATACCCCAAAAACGCCTAGGGCCCATAGGGTTAAATTTCCATGTTTTGCCATCAAACAGGAAGTGGTTTTTAACCCCACCATACCTTGTCCAATCTGCCCCAAACTTCACGTCAGAAGAAACATGCTAAATAGGTGTCATAGTCACTGCGCCACCTACTGGCAACAGGAAATAAGCCTTGTCTGACAATCATTTGATTGACATAAAATTGAAATGGTGTGGTCTACAATTGATATACAACAACATGGCCTATATTCGGTGTGTTCTCCAGCGCCACATGGTGGACACCTGAAGTGCTACCATATGTGCAATAGAGCACTCAATCACCCACATTCTACACAGGAAATACCATCTCACCCCTGCATGCACTACCCGACTTAAGTTGAAACGAACAGCTACATTAGCTGGTGTGCCACCAGTACACTCGATGTGCATGAAGGTGCGAGATCCCATTCATCGCTGATTGCAGCTTTAACTTAAATTAAAATCTTTTAGATTATTATTTGAATTAGACATTGCACCATCAATATCACCAAAAGACTAAATTGACAGAGGTGCAGCATTGCTAGACTCAATTCACTTAATTTGAAATGGTGTAAATGTAAACTAATCCAGGATTATGGACTGTGAACTATTTATTTTGTGGCAGATTTGTGATCTGTTGATTCAGCTAACAGAGTCTGTGGCTGCTCTCTCTACAGGTCAACCAGCACTTGCCTATTTATGCCGCTGGAATCAAAGAGTTTCAGAACCGACTGGAACATCTGCAGATTGAACAGGCTAAGTTATCAGAGACACTGGCCAATGACAAGAGGTACTCCAGGCAGGCAGGGGTTCAAAACATCAAGGTGGCCTCATGGGTTTATGGTGTTTGAACTCTGACCTCTTTCCTCCCATAGCTGTCAGAAGATGGAGATGCTGCTGAAGAAGATAACAGCAATTCATCAGCATTATCGTAAAGACAGACAAACTGGCAGTATGTATGTTTCCTTGTTGGTATATGCTGGATTTTTATAGCTGTTTTTGTACATAGTAAAATATCTTACTCTTTTCTTATTTTCACCACAGAGCTGGCATACAACGACGAGCAAATCCACAAATTTGAGAAGTGAGTATGTGTCCACACAGCTGCTGTCCTGCTCACCCAGCCTGTGAAGGATGTTATTCTGTGCGCTCCTGTAATCTGCCTGTCTTTCTCCTTTCCCAGAATCCACCTGTCGTCCCACATTAAGCGAGTGAAATCTCTCCATAGAGAGGACTGTGTGCAGAGATACAAAGAGCTTTTGGCCTCGACGAGGACTTGGAGCAGGTCAGAGCTGCTCCAAACACAGCAGATTCACCTCAGCTGTGTTATCCAGACCATGATGACTATTTACAGTAACTGTTTGTTTGACAGCCGCTCACACAGATGAGAAGATGGAAGCTTATATGAAGGAGATTAACACAGGACAGTAGGACATTGCTATTCAGCAGTCCCTCTCAAACAGATTAAAATAGTAGTCTACATTAGTAATCATCAATTCACACTTGTTTAGCAAGTGATATTGAAGCACTAAAACTGTGTTACACTTCACATTTGTGCATAATGATGTGGGAGGTGTGACCTGATCTAAATCTAGAAAAAAGAGTATTTGTTCTTCTTGTTTGTTTTTTTGTCACTTATTTTGCTTCTGTGGAAACATACAGTAGTACTGCTATTTAACTGATTACATGAACAGATAATCCTCATTTCAAATATACCTAATAAGAACAGTGCAATGTGTAAACAGCAGTGGTGTAGGAGAGTTTTCAGGTTCGACTGTGTGTGTGTAGATACATGCAACCAAATGCTTCTAATACAAACAATTATGTTACGTTCCCACCAATTCTCCAAGGTAGCGGTGAAGATTTGAAGAACTTAAAGCCTTCATTAACATGTGGGCTTAAGAAAGTTGGTTATGGTTCAAGTATTGTTTAGGTTTGAAAAGGGTAATAAATAACTTGAATTTGAGGGAATTTGGCCTAGAAAGTCCTTGAAAAAACCTTGTTTTTGATGTTTTGAAGATGGGGGAACCCTGACTAACATTTTAGTGTAACATTTTTTCATTTCCATTTCTCTGATGTGTGTGCAGTGTTTTACTGGAGATGCAGACCCGCCTGCAGGACTTCAGGTCTTTTTCCATAGGCTTACTGGCAGACCTGGAGATGACTGAGCAGCAGCAAAATAAGGTCAACATCTCACTTTTTCCATGTTGCAAATCTGTCTCTGCAACTCAGATCAGACATAACATAGCAGTGTGCACAAAGACATGTTCACTGATAAGAAAGTAATGTGATATTTTATGAGTGGTTTTTTTTAGGTTTGGGAATATTACTTAGTGATGCCACTCACTCAGCATCTCAGTGGTGTAATGTCTCATCTGTCCTCCTCAGGCTCTGGACGTTATGCTTATCAATCTACAGTCCAAGCAAGTGGGACAAGAGTTTGGAATTGCACCCAGGGACAAGGACCAGATGGTCTCTAGGTGTGTCTTTGTGTATGTGTGTGTGCATGCAAGATACAGACAGTTGTCCAGTTGCCCTGATAACATATCTTCCTTTGTTCCAGGATGCACCATCTGAAGGAGGAAATGGAGATGTTGGTGAGGGAACTACAGTGTAACAACAGCGTTATTGAGAGGTTAGTTGAGACCAACTTCCTTTATTAGTCGAAACGTACACCTCACATACCGTAGGTGAGAACGTATGATGTTGACTGTAATTGTTTTGTCTTATAGTTTGGGAGGAGTGAACGCTGCAGCACCTCTGGAGCCAAGCTTGGCCAGACCTTCTACACTGTGAAAAAATTGCAGCATCTTTGCATCTTATTCACAAATACACACACAAACTCTACATGAAGCACCTACTTTTAGCTGCCACTCATGAACGGTTATGGACAATATGCCGGATCTTCTTTCAAGGACCGGCTGCAGCCTGTGCTGTATGAAGAGGAAGGAGCTGAAGACAATCAATAAAATGTGGATCTCAATTTAGAGATAAGATGCACAGAGAGGAGGAGGAAACGTCACTGATGGATTTTTACTCAGTGTGTATATCTGTGTGTGGTGAGTGTGTGTGTGTGTGTGTGTGTGTGTGTGTGTGTGGCTGGCAACTGAGTTCAGCAGCTCAATACAAACCTCATTAATGCCTTTAGTGTTATTGTATTTCTAATAGGCTGCCACAGTGATGGACCATCAGGAAAACGCAAAATGAATGCCAAGTCAGCTGCTCGAGAGTTGTTTCCTCTTTGTCCCACAGAAGAAGCACTGCAGAATCTGGAGGACCTTAAATGATTAATTTAACCAGACTGACACTATATCTCTCCGTCTGTGTATGTTTGCGTGTCTTCTGTCTGTGTTTGTCGAAGGCTGGAGACGTCTGCTGTCTTTTCCCCATAATGGTTGATCATTCAAATGCTTTCATGTGACTGGATCTCTAGGTTTACTTCAAGAATATCATTGTAAATTCAGTGAATGAATGGTGATTGATTGTATCATTGATTGTCAACTTCTCCATGCACACAGCACTGTTGCTTTGAAGTGAAATTTGTCTCTCCTCCTGTTGATGTTTAACGTGAATGATAAGTTATTTTTTTGTATTGTATCGTAGGTTTTTACTGTAAAAGAGAAGAAACAAAATCAGGGAAACCCAGTACTAACCACAATGTCTCCTTTTTAGCAGAAGTACACAGTATGGCAAATTAACGCTATAAAATGACATTAGCCAGCCAGTGTGGTTCATGTGCTGGGGAAATCCCTGGGTTTATTTGTTTATAAAGGGATCTCAGGTGATGCATGAGGTCAGAGGACATTGACAATTATACTTTTGTCCTACTTAAAAACTATTTTGCCATGTTTTTAGTCTCATGTGTTTTGTCTTGTGAAATGATTGAAAGATTATCTCAGTGGAAGTAGTAACAAAGATAGAAAAGTAAAAGTAAAAACCATTTCATGTCCCCTCTTGTATATCTACAGCTGCTTCATACCTCTGTGAGGATGAATCACCATGTTCTGAAAAGTCAATTTGTCATGACTGTGTGACAACAGAACACTGTCACATTCAGTCTGTACTCAAATTACTTTAACATTAAGTTAGATGTGGGTAGGTGTAACCACGCTTTGACGATGAAAGGTCTCAAACAAAGTAGAAAACAAGCCGAGTTGTTGTGACACTGCAAAGCACAGAGAATGAAATTGAAAGTTTCTCACTCAGTCTGTGTAGGAGTGGCGCGGGCGTCCTCGGGGGCTTTTTCGTTTTAGTTAGGGGGACGAGCTCAACTGCCTCTGTGGTTTTTAGCAGCTCATATGACGTGCTGTTGGCAAAGTGGAAAATTTGATAACTTTCCTGTCTCTGGCCTACACAAACAAGTGTGAGATTGTTTTTATCACTAGAGTTAGACTCTTCTTGGTCATTCAATACAAACTGTAGGCCCAGTTCTTAATCTTGCTGTGCCGTACATCCTTTTTCATACCTTCAGTTTAATGAGTTAATGTGTAGTTTCAACAGTGAGACAGCACTTCTGTCCGAGCCCTCTTTAGCACCTACAAGAGAAGTGAAAATTGACTGCTAGTGTTAGGGAGTAACTAGTTACATGTCATTAAATTACAAAATAAATGTAGTTGTAATCATTATTATTCATTGTCAGCCATTATTACAAAAGCATACATCCAAATATATTCTTTGTGTTTAAAAAAAAGTTTATACATAGAATATAACATTCATTCTGTTGATTTGCATCTTTTATCTTTTCGCCATGCCAGAATGTCTTGTGTTGACCTCGCCTATTTCCTGATATGTTTCAGCTTTATTGCCCAGTGTAAAACAGTTGTAAGAAAGGTAATCAAATGTAATAAGTTACTGATAATCAAAATAGTTATATTAGCCTCATAATTACAGTTTTTAACATGGTAACTAGTAATCTGTATCGATTACATTTCCAAATTAACCTCCTCTTCATACTGTAGCTGATCTTCTACTCTCAAATCAGGTACTTTGTATTAGAGACACTGCTTTTTAATGTTTTGAAAAGCTTGGCATTTAATGAGAGGCATTTTAAATGGGAAACATATATCCTTATTATTTTTGTCCTCCAGATTCTTCTTTTGAGATTCTTGAGTACTTTCTGTAGTCTGTCTTTGATATAAGTGATTTCAGAAGATAATTACTGATACATTTAGAGTAGACTAAAGGCCAAGTAGCAATATGATAAAAGAGCTAACAAAATACAATGAGTTATCAGGAAGTTAAGTGTTGTTATCCGTTGAATTAGTGGTTAATAATTCATCTAGTAATGCCAAATAGAGCCTGCAGTGTGAGGGATTAGTGCGCGCGCCTGTCGCTTTAAAGGGAGCGCGCTCGTGGCATTTTAAAGCTGTCAGATCTCTTGCGTCACTACTACACGCTTGTCGCGGGCGTGAGTTGAGTTTACATTCAGGGCACGGAGTGAAAACACGCACTAGTACACACGCCTAACAGCCAAACACACACGCACTGCAGGGGAGCGGAATAATGGCGTCTGTGAGTGTGGTGGGGCAGCACCCGGGTCCGCACAGGCTGGACTCGGAACCGCTGCTCTTCAAACTGCCCGGCGGCGGGAAGAAAATCACCGTGCTGAGGAAGTCGTCCTGGGAGAAGATGTTCAGGAGAAGCTCGGGGAGCGGAGGGGACTGTGGGTCGGTCACTACTGAAGCGGAGTCGGGGATTCATCCCGTGTCTTCGGGACCAGCCGGAGAAACGGCGGTGAGAGGAGGAGTGATGCCCGGTGAAGGATGCGGAGCTCCCGCCGCCCCTGCTGCGCCACGTAGCCCGGACCGGGGCAGAGCGGAGGGCAGCGCGGACTGCGACAGACGCACCGCAGCCGGGTCTCAAGAAAGTGAAACCGGGCACATCAACAGTGACTGTAACAGCAACATCGACTGTGACTCAAACCGGAACACAGGTGGTCGGAGGGGGACTTCGCACAAGAAGTCGGGCATCAATGTCATGCCAAGCGGAGCCATCACAAATGGACACAAAGGAGCGCACCGGGACCGGGACCGGGACGCGCCGCGCGGGAGACGGAACAGCCGGACCGGTGACGGCGGACAACAGAGCATCTCGTCCCCCGTGCCATCACAGGGGGACAGCGGTGGTCTCCCGCTGGAGCGGCTCACACAGGGCAGGACTGGCGTGGTCAAGCTGGCCCGCACCGAGCCAGCCCGCAGGGAGGCCTGGTCCATCTTTCCCCAGGGGCTGGACCCTCGGGTGAGGACCGAGAGGGGTGAAGGGCACCGGTTCGAGTCCAGTCCTTGTGCGCCGGACTGGTGTGACGCCTGTAGCTGTCAGATCACTGCGCAGGCACTCAAGTGTCAAAGTAAGTGTGTAGAGTCCTTTAAATCATGTGTTCACGTGTTCATCCGTCTTGAGATTGTGTGTGTGTGTATGTCCAGTGGAAATAAGACACTGTTTAATATTGTTTGAATCCAGAACATGCACTGTACACACTTCTTACAGTTACAGTGCTCTTTTGAGACCCACAGAAAAGAGTGAATAGAGGAGGCTCTGACTTACTGACCTCAATCTTGTTTCTGGTACAGTAATGGGTTATTTTATGGAGGGCACATGTATCAGGGTGCTAAACTCTTCCATGCTGGTGTCTGTGTGTTTGTACACACACTCAAATCGTGTGCATGTTCCTGTGTGACTGAGCCAGAATGACATGGGAAGGACATTTCCAAGCATTTTGCTCCATAGACACAGCCAAAAGCCTTCCATGGGAAGCCCATTATCTTGTCCTTCCAGCTTCTCCTCCCAGAGTTCTCACTCTGGGATTTGCAGCCTGGCTCAAAGAGCGAGGGGAAAGATAGGAGAATAGCGGTGCGTTGGTGAAATCCTAGACACAGAATGTAAATGTGTGTAAAGCTCACTATTAATTGTGAGTGTGTGTGAACCCATGTGTTTTAGATTGATTAGGATGTCAGAACAACGTCTTTGCTCCAGCAGGCGCACAGATGTAATAGGAACACTGGCTGTATATTTGAGTGCCTATTTAAAGGCTATTTAAAACTTTTACCTGGCTGTACTGACTGCATGTACTGTACTGCTGAGACTCAGGCTCAGATGACATCACTCCCACCTGCACAGCCCTGGGACACAGACAGTTTGGGCCAAGCCAATTTGACCTGGCAGTGTGTGTGTACATGTGTTTAATCTGGCACGAGTATACGCACACACCCGCACCTTTTGCTGGGAGCTCAACCTGAAGTTTTTGTGTGTGTGCTGGCTTTTCCATGCACATACTGTACATGCATGCATGCATGCTGTGTCTATGTGTGTGTGTGTGTGTGTGTGTGTGCATGCGGCTGCTGACTTGGCATTGTGTCAGCAGCACTCTGTCACAGGGAGGCTACGGCTGCAGAACAATGTGAGATAAAGCAACTGAAGAGAGGAAAGAAGTGAAGGAAGGAGGGACAGATAAAGGACGGATGGGCTGAAACAGAGCAACAGAGGCAAGGAGAAATGGAACAAGAAAGGGAAATAATCACATGTAGCTGGAAACAGGGATGACAGACATAGTGGAACGAGTCAGAGGAGAGGTGGAGGGGGGCAGGGTGATAGGAATGAGGAGAGACGGAGTGTTAGAACAAGAGCTATGGGGAGGAAAGGAAGCCAATGCGAGTGAGGGATAGGGGAAAAGAGCGAGAGTTTGTCCAGCACTGCAGAGCTGTCTGATTTAGTGTGCTATCAGCAAGAGCTCAGTGGAGCGAGAGCAGAGATTACTGTTCACACACACACACATACACACATACCCAGAGAAACACACACAGTCATGAGTTTCTTTACAACCCCAAGAACTTTTTGTCTCCGCCGGTCTCTTTATGGATCGAGCTAATTAGCTCCAGTTTTCTGCTGCCAGCAGCTGCCCTCTACATCAAACTGCCTTTTCCACTCCCTTTTCTCGGAAAACATCAGAGGTGAGTGCGGTACGCCGTGCAGTCACGGGGGGGTCACCAGGACATTTATGACAAGCAACACAGATTTAGGCATTTCAGGGTATTTTGTGGGGAGAGACGCAACCAAAACGGCCAAAATAGAAGCAGCACACACACGCACACACACGCACCCGTGCTCTTCTTTCAACTACACCCAGCAAATAACAGGGAGTGAGAGACGGAGGCCTTGCAACCATAAACAACCATCATTCTGTCTCTTTGTCTCGCTGCATGCCTCGCTCCCTCTGTCTGTCTTTAATTTATCACCCTCTCTGTATCTGCGCTGGCTTTGTTGCATATGAATCTTATAGAAACAGCTATGCAGCTCTTTTTCCCCTGGGACACTGGAGTGCTTGCAGGGAGCGTTGTGATGTGGCCTTGCCCTTCAGTGGAATCTGTCAATCCAGCCAGAGCTCCCAGTCTCTGAGTCTGCTGCTGTGTTGTTGTGTGATCCTCTGAATTTATTCCTACTGCTGGCTCTCCTCCGATCTTCTTTTAATATATCTTCATTGCCTCTCATGGGAGTCAGATGGGAGTTTGATTTGTGGTATGGCCATGCTATAAACAACCCCCCACCACTATGCGTAAATACACTACACACATAAAGATGAGGGCCATATGTGGCATCAGGCCTTAATGGGGTATAAAATAATGAAGCATATGACCAACATGTCAGATAAGTGACAGTCTAGACACCTATGAGCTCGATATGTCTGCTGCACTGACACTAATCATCACTAGTCAAACACTTTATTGTCACACACACAGGAAAACACACACACACACACACACACACACACACACACACACACACACACACTATGATGCATACACAGAAAGAATGATGACTACTATTATAGAGTCCAAAAAGTCCAAAGTGTTACAGTTATATAAATCTGTACAGTAGATTTGGGTTGTGTCCTGTCTGTGGCTGTTGTTTATCAGTCTTGTGATTTGATTTGTCATGTTGTGACGTTGGTCAGGGCAGGCAGGAAGGAGGCAGGGAGTCAGGGCGGGCACTGGCAGCCTCCTTAATCCCAGCTCTGCAGTGTCTCCTGCTTGGGATTATGTCTCAGGGATGGAGAGGTTGGGATTACAGATGGCAGACAGAGTCAGACGTCAGATTAATATTTAATTAAAGCTTTCAGGGAACCATGCTGTTGTGGCACAAGTGTGTTAACACTCCCAGTTTTCTCCTCAATCTCTGTTAAACAACATGACATGCACCTTTTACTGTATATACACAACTGCCATTTAAACCTAATGGAGGTGGCACAAACTGCACGTGGTTTATGACACACAGTAAAGTGGTTATAAGCAGATACAGTACGATAACATTTTTAAGTGTTAATGCAAAGTAACATCTATAAACAGATTTAAACCCACCTGGATGATTTCTACATGTACATAAACAGTTAATAAGTATCTCATAATCAGGGTTGGAAATGAGCTTTTTTCATTTTTCATCCACCCGCCACTGTTACTGGTGGATTCTACCAACCAGTCAGTAGAGCACCATTGTTTTTTATGCACATCTAGCATTTAGCATATTTCACCAGTATTTGGCTGGTGGCTGGTGCTACTTTCCAGCTGTGCTTATAACACACTGCTAGGATTTGTTCATGTGCAGTCAAATACACTTAAACATGAAGACATATGTTATAGGCCTACTGCGCTGTCAAGCTGGCTGTTGATAAGGGAGTTATGAGTGCTTCATAGCAGGATTTTTAAATTGTTGATGACAAACACCTATAAGATGTGTTGCAAACCATTAACCACACATTTATTTATAAATGATAAACAGGATTTTAAAATGAAGTGTTAACCATTAAACTCATTAAGAGAACTCCTTACACATGCACTATTAATTAGGGCTGCAATTAATGAGTGCTTTTGTTTTTGAATAATCAATCTCTTTTGCATTTAGATTAGATTAATTGTTTAGGCTATAAAATGTCAAAAATGAGTGAATTTTTCTATCCTCTAGTTGTTCATTGTGTGTGACCAAAACACATTAACTATGATATAAAACAAAGAAAAGCAGCAAATCCTCACATTTAAGAGGCTGGAATCAGAGAATCTTTGGCATTTGTTTGCTGAATGATTTAAGCGATTATTAAAATACTGTAGCTGTTGATAAATTTTTTGTTGCCTACTAATCAATTAATCAACCAGTTATTTAGTCCTGAAGACAACCAACAACTAAGTACTCCAGAGATTGTTCAAAGAGGTCATGTTTGCGTGGATGTGTGTGGACTTGAGTCATATGACTTGGACTCGAGTCACGAATTTGATGACTTTAGACTCGACTTGACAAAATCAAAAAAGGCTTGCAACGCGACTTGGACTTAAACACCAGTGACTCATGTTTTAACTTGAAGCCTTTTGATTTGAAAATACTACTAAAATGCTACCATCCCCCAAGCACAAAGATTAAAAAGTGTCTTATTAAAAAAGTGTGCTACAAATTAATTAAATTCCCTTCTTATCCTGATTCAACTTACATTAAGTCGACACTTAATTCCCCAGATGATCCACTTTGTTTGAACCAGTCAGACAGCATCCACTCAAGTTGTTATGTTACTGAGTGCCAGTTGGAAAAAAAGTATGTGAAAGATCATT
Organism: Epinephelus fuscoguttatus; assembly: GCF_011397635.1. Taxonomy (NCBI): domain Eukaryota; kingdom Metazoa; phylum Chordata; class Actinopteri; order Perciformes; family Serranidae; genus Epinephelus; species Epinephelus fuscoguttatus. The sequence continues at coordinate 37,123,520 of NC_064752.1, forward strand.
TAGTTTGCGTACAAAAAAATTGCAGTATGCATTATGTGCAGGTTGAAAATTAGAGATAGAGACACAATAACTTCCAACTTCGTTCCACATTTGAAGTTGCACAAAAAAATGCTAACTCGAGGCTAATATTAACATAGTTAGTGAGCTAACTGTGGTTCTGGTATCTGGCTTTATGCTATGAAAGTGCAATGTCAGCACTACTTTTTTATTATTAAGTTTAGTCGCACTTGTTTTATCTAATTTGTTTCAACAAAAATACATTTTTAAAAGCATTCCTGAGTTTTGTTTTTGTGATGTATTATTACTCTGCTGTTAAATGGCATTGCATTTGATGAGGAGCACATTGATGACTTCTTTAGGACTCAAAACTTAAAGCTTAAGACTTGGACTTGTCTTTGGATCATCTGTCCTGACTTGGGACTTGAGTGAGACTTGCATGCAACTTGGCCCCCACCTAGGATTTGTACCCCTCTCAACTCCTCTGTGTACTATGGTTTGTTTTCCATCTTGCAAGTCAGCAGGACATCTCCTTGGGTCAGAGCACTGTACGACGAGGTGAACGCTCCCAAGATCAGAGCTCCTCCAAAAACGATTTCACAACAAGCGAAAGCATTTGTGAAATATTTGTCCTTAAATATTTGCAAGCAGAGCAGAGGTCGTTGTTGTAGTGCATCCACAGCAGCAGATGTGGGGTCGCGTGCTGGTCACTGCAGAGACAGGGAGGAATACTCGCTTTGACACATGGCTGCCCGGAAGCCCCACACACACACCCAAACACATGTGCCATAGAGCTTCACAGTAACCCTCCCAGTGTGTTCTTTATGCCCCGTGGCATTCCTCTCTCCAGAGGATGTACCTTTCCCTGAAACTCTTCCTTATTTTACCTCTTGCCCCGGTCTGCACAATACAGACCTTGTCTTGGGAGCCCTGTCAGCCGTTTCACATTGGTGCTCTCAAAGCTCCATTCACAGTTGAAGAAGAAAACATAGGAGGAAGGTTGTGTTAAATGGCTCATAACCCTCTTGTCCCGACATACCACCGCTGCCGCTTTGCCAGGCGTGCGATGAATATAGTTTTAACTAGACTTCAGCCAAAACATTCCTTCAGGGCTCAACAAACAGAATCTGAATACAGGGCTGCATTGAATATTGAAGAATCGCACTTGATCTACACGGCATTTTCCTTCAGTGTCAGTAAGTTTTTGTTCCGTTTTTTTTTTTAGAAACAGAGTGCACACAGTGAGAGTCTTCGCCCACTGGCTCTCTGCTTATCGTTACTTGACCTTGATTTTAAAAAAAATGGGCATGCAGATAAGGGTTTTGTTTTTGCAGAGAGACCTGCGTGGTGTTTTGTGCTCTCCTCTTTGTGTACCGCTCCTCAGCTGTATGTATGGCAGAACAGTGGGGATTTTCAACCAGGCTATATTTAGGTCGCCCTTGGTGGATAGTGATAGGAGGACTGCAGAGGAAGAGGTGGTGAGGGCAAACAGGGCAGGACAAAGACATTCTTAAGCGCATGTTTGCTGAAGGTAATTTGGGATTTTTCTTTTAAACACATAACGTCATTCTCTGTGCTGCAGTGAGAAAAGGTTACATCAGAGCGTAACCTTCTTATGGCATTGCTCGTGATTATGTCATATGCCCGAGAGTGAAACTGGGGAGCACATCCTTTTCCTCCAAACTCTCCAATTTCAGAAGTAGGGCAGGAGAACTCCCAGTAGCTCTCTCTCTCTTCTTCTTTTTCACAGTGCATATTAATAACCGACGGACTGTGCATCACCTCAGCCCACACATGCAAGCACCCCTACACACTCACTTGAGGTGATGCATGTCCTTCTCGCTGACAAGATATGTTACTGTTGTGGGGTTAGACAGGATGGCTGACTCACTTCCCCTCAACCAGGCTGTAGGGTTTCACACCAAGGCGACAGAAAAGGGGGAGAAGACAGGCGGCATCGTCGGTATCCACCTCTGCAGTGGTCTGTGTGACGTTTGTGCTCTATTGTATGGATAGCCCACCCTGTTCCCTACTTCTGAATGAAGTGTGCACAGTCAAGCACTGAGGGAACAAAAAGGAGAAAGGCTCCTGTTGCTGGAAAGAGAGGAGAGAGGGGAATAGAGACACCAGGATTGTGTGGGGGTCTCTGTCTCTTTAAGCTGGCTGTTTGTTACTGCAGAGTGTGTGGGTGCTGCAGTGGAGACAGAGAGAGAGGGAGAGAGAAAAAGAGGGGAGAGAGGATGAGGGAGCATTGATGACAGCGAGACGTTAGAGAGGAACAAGTAGTACAGCAGCGATCCAGGGCTCATGTCCACACACTGAGGTGTGAGGGAGACTGGGCAGGTGCAGACCACAGGAGAAAAGTGGGAGGCAAGTAGAGAGGTGAGAGTATTAGGGAGCGTGTGAGGAGTACAGGTGGAGGGGTGGCAGAGCGAGTGGAGAGGGGGCTGTTTATTCGGAGCGTGGCACCGGTGGCAGAGTGGCTGCGCTGGGATGGCAGAGGGGGGAACTGGGGGGGCTGGCGCTGGGGCAGCCCTCAGAGGGACAGGAGCGGCCGGGGGCAGGACAGGAGGGCCAGCGAGGGTTACGCGCACAGCACGGTGCCTGCCGGATGGTGCCACCATGCTCCGTCCATGGCACAGATAGCACCTCTCGTCCCGGGGCAGAAGGACGTGAAGGAGGAGGCTCGGGTGGGGGTCAGGCCAGGGGGAGTTGAAGGTGTCAGGGTGGGCAGAACGTTGCTCGGCCAGGTGTCACTGCATCTAGAGGAGGTGACGGGGGATTCGGAAGGGGAGGCTGGCAGCGCCTGCTTCGGACAGGTGTCACGGCGGCTGGGGCGGCTGCTGAAGAGGCTGCCCAAGTCTCGCTCCTGGAGCGACAGCCTGCGGATCCTCCGGAGATCATCCTCGAACGGATCTCTGCTCACCACCTCAGGTATGGAGAGGAGAGTGGAGTGTGCACAGGTGGTACAAACTGGGAATTGAGACTTAGAAGTTATACACTTCATCCCGATCAGTTTGGTGGTGATAGGGGTTAGTATATTGGAAAAAGGGGAAAGATGATGAGTAGACAGGTTGAGCCGGGCTGGCCTCAAAGGCCGGCTGTGGGCCAAAATATTTGGGTATTGTGTGCATCAGTCTGCCTATCTGTGAACTGCAATGCCCTCAAGCCCTGTTACTCTTTGTCTATACCCCCCCTCCTCTCTATCGGCTGATCTATCCCCCTCGCTTTTGTGAAAGAGCACATAATGTCCATGTGTGTGTAAGATCGTGTGTGAGCAGGCTGCAGATCGGTTGTAAACGGCAGAACAGTCCAGTAAACAGGTCGGATGAAAGCATTCGGCTCTACTGTTTATTCTTGCTCCAGACACACAAACAGAAAACCTGCACAGCTTCAATCTGTCGAGAAAATTCTACATAAATGGATTAAAATATTGACTTTCATATTTGTAGGAGGAATTTGAGATAAGGGTGAGCCTGCTGAAGGCTGCAAGGTATCGATTTTTCCCCATGTTTTCTCCAAATACAGGACCGGTAATGCAGTTTTTTTCGGGGGTGATGAATACGTAATGTAACATTAGCACAAGTGTGGCTGGGGTAAAAAAAAAAAAAAAAAAAAGTAGCGAGGAGCAAAATGGCTGGGTGCTGCAGAATTATTGATTCATTCACAGCAAGAGACTGACAGCTGAGTAAAAGGACGCTACTTCAGCTCTTCTGTGTGTTTGTGTGTATGTGTGTCCTCCTGTGTGAGCCTGATAGGACCCTGACCAAACATGACTCAGGCAGCTGCTCATCAAGAACTCACCATTCCACCTGAGTGACGTCATGCTGCAGCCTCAAAAGCTTCAAAAACAGCATCAACAGCCGGAGCTACCGCAGACAGATGATGGATATTTTTAGATGGTGTTCCCTGTGAGGAAACCTAGTTAATCCTAACTGGCCCAAATCGGATTCCTCACTTCCTCTTTCACTGCTTCTTCTATATCTATTATTATAATTGTCTATAAGTCATAGTCTTTGATGATGCTGTGTGGAAAATTCTCAGATTCTCTAAATACAGTAACATGGTGACTGTGGTCTCATAGTTGGAGAGGGTAAGGTATTTTAGGGGAATACTGGTGAGGGGTTTTATGTGTTCAGGGCCAAGGTTAAACCATTGTTATTCACACGACTACGTCTTTCTCTCAGAGGATGCATTTGACAGTACTTGCCACTATGGCTGGTCAATATTTCAGTCTTGCTGTAGCCTATATAAAGTGTTGGGGAATTGTATTGTGATGACATGATTGTATCGGGCTATCATTTTACACAAAACAAATTAAAGGGGCACTCCATCGATTTTACACTATCAGTTTACTGGCCATAAAGAGACAAGTAAGACTTAGCCTGTGAAAACTGTTGTGTAATGTCTGCTGTGGTTTTGGGGGAAGCTTTCTAAAGTCTGAGAAAATAACCCAGATGATGTCATCATCTCAACTTGGGTTTAGAGACTAAAATCCTTTAACAGTCTATGGTACAAACTTGGGCCATGGACTTTGATAGACGTGGTCATTTATTAGGCATGTAGGGTCAAATGAAAGAGAAGGGACCAGCAACGGACACGCCAGCACCTCATTACCCTCCCAATGTTGTGCCATGTGTCTGGCTCACCGCATGTCACTTCTCTCCCTTCTTTCTCTCTGGTGTTAGCTAATAGCTCAGTGGCCGTGCGCTGCAGTGAATGTATGATAAGAATATTGCCATAGTGGCTAGCTAATGCCTCAGTCTGCCTCTGATTGGCTTACCCTGACATTCTTACCCTAACCCTAACCAGTCTCACTCCTCTTGCTTAAACCTAACCAATACAACCCACAAAGGTAATCAAAACTAGCTAACTGACTCTTCACGAAGTCATGCCCCCGAGTGCAGACTTCCTTCATTTTCTGTCTGGTTTTGTGGATTTGGAGCTAAATGTTGTGCCTGAGGCACATCATGTATTAATGATACTCGTTACCTGGAGAGGTTGGAATAAGATATACGTTTCTTCTCTCTTCCAAAACCAAAATCAAACCCTGAAAAGTGTAGGGTTAGCAAGCTAGCTACTGAAGATATAGCCTACTGAATGTATACACATGCTGCTTTTGCTTTTTAATGATTATAACAGTGAATAAAGACCAACCCTGCTGTACAAGAACCAGTGAAGGGAAGCAGGGAAACTTTGCTGATATTCAACCAGCTGTGTGTCATCGCATTGTGCGCACATCAACGGTGTTTGACTTCACCCAGAGATCCCTGCCCGTCCAGCAGCGGAGGTCCGGGTGCAGACAGCGGCACGGGGGTGAAGCCAAACACCGTTCATCTGCACACACTGCGATGCCACACAGCTGGTTCAATATTGCAAAGTTTCCCTTTATATTCATTGTCTTGTGTGGCGATCAGCAGTGATGTGGTGGTTCACTTTTACACTGTGATCTGTAGCCTATAGTTCGGCTTTAGCTTCTAACTATTTTTGTCTTTTTAACCTGTTGTTGCTGCTGAGTCAGTTTGACATCCTGGATATATCCTTCAAAGACAGACTGTATCTGTCTGCTTCTCTCTGGAATCACTGCTTCATCTCCCCAAAAATATGATAATATTTCTTCAGGGAGTACAGTTAGTTACAGTGTGGTCTCCATGCTTACTGCAACAGCTTGTCGGACCATCACAAAGGGGCGGGGCTTGGCGAAAGGTCAAATAGAGGGAGAGCAGTGTGGGTCATGTGGCAGAGATGCTAGCAGAGGTGAGCTGTGTAAACTGAAGCCCAGTGCTAATGTTAGCTGAGATGCTAGCAGGTTGAGGGAGTTTGGGAAGGGCTGTGAGGAGTGGGAGGGTGGTGATGTGCAGTGAGGTCACTGCCAGATCGACTTAAAGCGAAATGATGCTATCAGATTGCATTATGGGAAATGTAGGATCCAGTGGTGTTTTTTTTTTTTTTTTTTGCTTGTTTCATACATGCTATATCTTTGTGTGTTAATGTCAATATCAGAAGTCTGCCAGATGTGAATGAGTTACAAGACCCATATTGCTGTTCTCAAGTAAAACATTTCTAGAAATTCCTCTGACGCCAAAACAAACCAACTTGTTTTTATCGTCTTTTGTTTTTGTCTTGTTTTTAGTCTTGATTATCTAATTGATCCTCAAAAGTTTTCATGAGCCCAATTCTCTGAACCATCAGAAGAGCACATAACTGGAATTATATCATGACTCACTAAAACACACAAACCCAGTATGGATTTAATCTTCAGCCACAGAAATATTCTCAAAAGGCAAAAAAAATACCACTTTAAGCATTTGGCTGCATCCAATTGCAGCTCATAATTCTTAAAAAAACAAAAACAAACCTGGTCCATGTCTTTTTTTGGTTAATTCAGGGGCATCTGTAGCCCGACAGATGGAGGAATTGAGGGAGGTGGAAGATAGAGATGCTGCGGTGATGGAGATAAAGAACGGCAGTATCAAATATGAAATTATTGTTTGTGCACAAATGCACACAGATGTCAAGAAGAAGTGGGGCAGATTTTATTTAGGTTAGGAGAGATTTGTTTGCACATGTCTGGTCATGGGGCAGCATATGGAGTGTGCATCCTGGGAGCTCACTGACTTAAAGTGTGTCTCAGTGAGAATATCAGAGAAAAGCACAATACTTTGATTAATAATGATAAACAGTGTGATGGGTAGCCTGTTGTGTGTGTGTGAGCCGCACAGTAGGAGAACATGGATAACTGCTCCAAATGAGCTATGATGGGATCAGACGGGCTAAAGCCCCCCAAAGCTGCTCTTAATTCCTCTGTAAGACCTGCACAGCTCCCTTTAGCTTCCTTACTGACCGTGTTAATATCCTCGCCCCTACATTTGAGCTAACTGACCCCCATTTATCCCTTCCCTCCTCACGCAGTCAAGGAGCCAATACAATATGTCCCTGCCAATGTCTGTATCTAGTACCATACAGACATCCTCCATGACCTGAGAAACAGTGCTAATCTGTGTCCTTACACGCCAGTGTCTGTCCCACACCCACTGTCTCCCAGAAAAAACAACCACCCACATCCCCTATCTTCCAAGAAGTTACAGGAGGTGATGCAGGAATGAGGAAGAATGAAGGGAGTGGAAAGATGACGAAAGATAGCTTTCAGAAGTCAAATACTCAGCACCCTCCACCACCAAGACAACCTGAATGTCCTGTTTTTAGAGCAGAATTGTCACCTAACACACCTCAATCGAAGCTCCTGTCTTCCCTCACAGCTATCGACCCAATGCAGCAGTTGAAGTTAACACAGCCACCACATATAGATCTTTACTGTACGTCTAAACTCCCTCATCTCTCTCCACCACACTGATGGAGCTTTCAGGCACTCTCTCTTTCTCCATCTCCATCTCTCTGCATCATCATCCAGCTCTGTCTGGAGGCGGTGTCGTTTTAAAAGCAGTCAGACAGGAATGATGGGACAAGAAACAAAGAGGGAGTCTGTGCACGCATCTCATGCCCCGCAGAAGCAGCGGAGGCCAGCCATGGCGACACACAACACCGCAGCCCTTCCTCTTGTTGAGACAATACACACAGACCCTAGACATGGTGGCTCTGTGCTGAAGGAACTGATGCTGATGAGTGTTTATGGCTCAACTTCATTACAGTCATCTTTTGGTGTCTCTGGTCGCTGCATGCAGGTGTGTTCACTATCATCAAAGTGTCTACAGTTTTATAAGAGCTCTATTTAACTAGGAAATGCCTCTGTGAGATGACGTTTCTTTTACTGGAGGGTCCTTGCAAAGTTACAAAACATATAATTCAGACCTCTGATAAAATATGTAGAAATATGAAGTGGAATAATGACAGACATGGTATATTAAAAGATCAACTAGACAAGTAGATTCGATTCCCTTTATATCATAAACGCTATTCAAAGAATCCGCTGAGACAGGTTATTGAAGTTTTATGTGACTGAAGCACTTTCCAGTCAAAGGGAGAAGAGAATAAGAATGCTCGTTTCCCCGGTTCAGTACAGACTTTGAGAATCAAAAGCAAATAAAAAAAGTAAAAGGTACTTTCCAGCCTTATCTGGAATATGACGTAAATATGGAAGTATGATGCATGTGTAGAATCCAGTGGCATGGGGCTCTTCTAACAAATCCTGTTGTGGCATTCCTAGAAGTGGACCCAGGAATCCAGCAGAGAGGAATCAGCTTCACTCTCTTTAATTTCAAGGAACTTCCCCATTTAATATTCTACGTAACCATGTACTTTCCACAGAAGAGCGAAAAGGGAAACCCCTACAGGTCCTAACATGAAGTCCAGCAGGGGGTTTTGTCTCTACCGCCACGCCAAAAAAAACAAAAAAAGAATCACACAAGAAAAATGGTTGTTTTTGCTGACTCCCCTTCTCTTGCTTTCTCTTTCCTTCTTTCCCTCACGATTCTCTGTGATTGTGCCTGTGTCAGCATGCCTGTATAACCTTCAGAGTCCTGCTGGGTCACTGGATCACTGCTGCAGTTTCTCACCCGGCTCATTAGCACTCACATATGCTTGGTACAGCATCTCAAGGAGGTGCACTGCGCACACATGCAAACAGCTAATATGCATACATACAAGAAAAAGTCAGAATCACTCAAGTTCCACATTAAGGTCAGAACCTTGTACTGTAACACCTGAACTAAACATAATCCTATAACTTAATTAAACTTATGTCCAGACCCTGGGATTTGTTTAAAAGAAGGTGTCCAATATGTTTTCACAAGGATGTCAGCAAAATATCTCACTTGTGTGGTCACAATATCATCACCTATTTTTTGTTTGTTTATCTAACGAGAGACAGTGTGTCTTATCAGTGTGGGAATAATCTGGATCCTAGGTGAACCTTGCTGACAGTGGTGTATCTCGCTGAAGGTGTGGACCAGGGAAACATTTCTGAGCGGTCCTCCCATTTTCCCTGTAGTTTGCCCGGCAGTAATTCCTGTCTTCTCGATCAGTTATCAGGACAAACACAGAGGGCAGGGTGCTCTGTAAGAAACCACCACCCAACACAAACACTGATTTCAGTGTTGAGAATAACAACAGATGAGGTTTAAAGGCATCCTGTGGAGTTTTTGACCACTGGTGGCACTGTGGAGCACTGTTTTTAAAAACAACATTGTGTGCACACAATGAAAAAAATACAGGATGTGTTTTAATAAGTAGCAGTACATGTAAACATAACTTTGTTGTGAGTTTACAAAAAACTCCACAGGGCATCTTCTAAAGGGGCTCCATGCAAAATTCAGAGCATATAAGTTGTCTGCACATGGTTCTCAACATGGAGGTGGCCGAGCCAGCGGCTAGCAGCTAATGGAGCTACCCTAATAAATAGCTCTCACAACAGAGACAGTGCTGACAGAGCTAACGGTATTAACCAGGGAGAAACCAGAGGGTGAACGCTATGCTTCTGTGATGACACTTTCCCGATATTAGCGTAACCACTACAATAAACCCGCCAGTAGGATACACTCTCGCTAACATGCGCATGCGTCTGGACTATCTTACCACAGCAAACCACAGAGAAGCTCGGATAACAACACACATACTCAGGACGCCATTTTCCTCTATGTACTCACATAACAGTGGTTTGCTGCTATATTAATGCTCTAAATGTCGCCTACAGAACCTTTAAGGAAAAGCTGGAAATATGCCAAATATGAAACTTCTACTAGCAGCTAGCTCTCTTAGCTTAGCACTAAGACTGGCAACAGTTAGCCTGGCTAGGTCCATCCAAAGGCAACTAAATCAACCTACCAGCACACTGCAACGTTCAGCCGTAGTGCTTTCCATTCATTGACTTGACAAAAGTTAGATTAGTTCACTTGACAAAAATAACAGCAGCCGATACAGCGGAAATGATGCAGCTGTCTTAGCGGAAACATGTCGGCACCACCGTGTGCATATAGCCTATTGGTGTTAGCTTTTTAGGGGGTATGTAAGTGGATTTGATAAAGCTAGGCTAGCTCTTTCCCTGTGTTTCCAGTCTTTGTGCTAAGCTAGGTTAGCCAGCTGCTGGTAGCTTCATATGTACAGTAGAGACATGAGAGTGGTATTGATCCTCTCTTATAACTCTCTGTTTCACGAAAAATATCATATTTCTTTTCGGTATAAAGGAGTATATTAGTAGAGGGTAGATGGAGTATATAAAGGAAGGCAGAACAGGAAAGGAGTTTCTCTCTTCCTCTCCCCTGTGTGCTTCCTTTCTTCCTCTCTTTCTGCAGTGACCTCTAAACTGTCATGAGCAGAGGATCCCTTATCTGAACTCTCCTCTTTCCTCATCACATCGCTCCTGTCAGCGAGGCATCGCAGCCCTTCCCTCTTATTCTCTCCCTCTCTGCCAACCTGTCTCTGTCACACGCACACACACTTAGGTCCATCTCCCTCTCTTAATGCACTGACCTTTAAACTGTCACGAGCAAAGTATCCTCTATCTGAACTTTCCTCTTTGTTAGACATGTCCCTCCTGTCAGTAATCCCTGTCCTGCCTCCCTTCACTCTCTCCTCTTTGGCCCTGCTTTAATACTCAGGCCTACTATTTTCCACGCCAGTGCAAAATACATGGAGCATTTACAGCTAATTAATACCAAATACATAAAAACCTCCACACGCAGCCTTCCACCAGTGACCTCCTCTCTTTCTACAGTGGTCATCAAAAGGCTTGTTGCCATGGTTACAGAGCTGATGCTGAGTGTGAGACACACAGCGGTGTCCCTATCTTAGCAGGATACAGACAGAGACACTAATATCAGTAGACAGAAAAAACAACCAGGCTGAGCTCGGCTCGTTCATTCAGCGCCGGCTGTAGCAACAAAGAGGTGTACCAGAAAACACGTGTTGTTTTGAAGCAAATATTGAAGCATTTGCTACTAAACGGAACATTGTGGAAATAGTTTAATGTTTCTATTCACTCTGACCGATGGCGTGTAGCCTACTGTTTAGTGTTTTATTTAAGAAGCGTTCCTGCTCGAGGACCACAAAAAGGATCTGACTCACAGTTTCCCCCCAAACTGCAGTCCTCTCTTCGCTCATGCGGTTTTAAAAATCTCTTTTTTGCTTTAGTATGGATTATCTCACCAGCAGAGGAGAAGTTAGATGTATGCGTCTAAGAGGAAAAGCCTCTGGCCACAAGAAAGTCTGCGAGACACAAACAAGCCGAGGCTGTCATATGTGCGACCAACTAAAAATTAAAGAACAGTGGACTATTTTGGGAAAGTTTTGGGGGAAGTACCTAAATCTATTCTCTTCCCGCTGGGCAGTAAGATGGGAGTTGACCATACAAGGGCTGCTATACTGTTACAGTGTGTTGGCTTTGAATATGTAGGAGACTGGCTATCCATTTTTATGATACAGTATGTCTGTATTACAGTATTTGTTTCCCTTCCCTTTTTGTAATGGACCTCGTACAGCATGTCAACCATGAATTGTGTAATATGTCGTCAGCAGAAGACAGCTGCACTTAGCAAAGTATTTCCTGCCATCTGATGGACAAATGAGATATACAGAAGTGCATGTTAAATGTTTAATGAGAGGGTTAAGTTATGAGATGTATTGTTGTACATTACTGCTGGGCTAATTTGACATGTTATAGCATTAAGTCTTGTGTGTGCAGGTCTGTATAAGTACCTTTTATTTTAAACACAAAAGTGTATGGTCAGGTACGTTTTGTTAATAAATCCTCTGCAGTGTGGTACCTTGTAGGTGTGCATCTGGTATTAGCCACTAGATGGAGCACATTCTCTGTGTAAAGGGGAGTGTTAGTGCGACTGTACCTGTTTGATGTTTATTTCAAACTCACACACTTACAGGTGATGAATGATGTACCACAGAGAAGTATAGTTTACAGTGTAAGGTCGATGTTTGAATGCATTTTATTCACTGCTTTACGGTGATTAGTTCTGTCCCACTGTGTGTCCTTGTCTCTGATTGGTGTGTTTTTGTGTCCATCAGACTGTAGCTACACCTGTCACCTGGAATGCCAGAGCAAGGTCCGTCTGGACTGCAACAAGAAGGACAGACAGCTCGAAGAAACTCTATCTCCCAGGAGACGCTGCTCCTCCGCAGCCCCTCAGCACAGGGTGAGAACTTCAAATACACAAAAACAATTCCCCAGAAGAACTAAGAAACGGATGTGAGGAACTATTTGTGGCATTTTAGGGGCACGACAGAAGGGCAAACACATTCATCTAAAATACAGTGTGCTTAACTCCTAATGTGTGTGTATGGTTACAGAGGTGTACATGAGTCAGGATTGGGTAATGGCAGGGTTCATTCTGCAGTATCTCTCCAGGCCTACACTCTTACATAACCATCCTCCTCTTTCACAACATACCGTCCCTCCTCCTCCTCCACCTCCTCCTCCTCCTCCTCCTCCTCGGTTGTCTACTTATAAATTTATATATGTGCTCATTTGCTTTTTTTGGTCACAGAATGTTCCCAGGACAGAGTATGCTCTATCACATCTGATGTGCCTCCATCTCTCCTTCACCTGCTCTGTTGCTCTCATGGCCTCCCTCACCTCCCGTTTTAGTCTCTGTCACCACCATCTCTCCTACCCTTTAGTATAACTTTGATTTATTCAATGCTGATGTCATCACTTCTTCTGCTTCTATGATTCTATGATTATTTTAATGTATGTATTGGATTTTCAATAGATCATATAGAATGAGACGTCTTGCTAAAAGTGGTGAGAAAGCAGCAGTGGGGGCCTGGGCTCGAGACAGTTTCAGATTTTCTTGAGCAATGCCAAAAACTTCCAGTGTAGCCTCTGGGTCTGTGACCTTGTTACACATGTACGAGAGTGTTTTTAAAATCCAAAATTGTTGCATATTAGGGCAGGCCCAAAATAAATGATTAAAAGTTGCTGGGTCTTGGTTGCACCAGTGACAGGTCGGGTGTAATTCTGGATAGAGCTTGGCAAGCCTACTCCTGGACAAATATAGTCCGTGAAATGTTTTAAATTGGATCAATGTATGTCTGACACATATGGAGGGTATGGATGATTTCCAGATTTAGTGTGGATGTCCTTTCATCAAAGTCATCCTTCCATTTAGATTTAGGACGGTCCAAGAAAGGTGGAACCACCGACAGTATAAATCTGGGAGTTTGCTCAGTAGGGGCTTTATGGATACAGTCATGTAGCCAGTTGGTATTTTTCAGAAGGTAATGTGGCAGAATATTTTAACAAAGTCTCTGACCACTAGGTACCTGAAAAGGTGACACTGTGAAATCACTTCTCTAAAATGAATGCAAACTACTCAGCTAATTAAGCAATATCACACGAGAGGGAATGATGTTGTACTGTGATATCGTCACGGCTGTGATTCGGTCGTAGGCACGAGGCCGCAGGCCGAGTGCCGAAGACAATTACATACAACAGTTCAACAGTTAAATAAGCAAGGCTGATTAAGAAATGTTGAAAAATGAGGACAAAATAGATAATTTAAGCATTTTATTTGTCTTCCGCCAACAAAAATAGTTCCCTCAGGACTCCGCTGTCACCGTTGCTATGTAATGCAGACATGGTGCGCCAGGCACTTACTCTTTATACACATTTATCTGCACGTTTCCATTAATTGTGCAGCCGGTGAAGTAAGTCTCTGGTGACTGCATGGTGGACTGTGGCTTCACAGGCACAGCTGACTCTGCCTTCTGATCTGACAGTATGTTGCTTTTCTCCAAGTCATTGAGCTCCGCTGATGAAACACTCACAAACCTGGATGTGTGCTCAGATGGATTCAGCTTCTCCTCTCCCTCATCTTCCTCTGATGACCATTCATAGTTCAATTCAAAACTTATTTTAGGAAATAACTCCATATTTTTGGCTGTTTGACAGTGGATGAATTAATTAGCCTACAACGCAACTGCTGACCTAACTGACACTAACCGTCAGTTTTGATTTGATTGTTGATTGCAATCAGCTGTGAGGCGGAGTGATACATATACAGTGAAATAACCGTGATGTTGTACTCCAATATCATCACGGTTTTACTGTCTCTCGACCAATCAGATTGCAGGGCCGGAACTAACTGTTGTATAATCACTGTTCTCCACTGGGACCTACATTTTGGCATAGCTGCGTCAACCTATTCTCACTTTGTTGTGTGTGCTAGTGAATATATTTAGTAATCCACTATTTCAATACTTCGAAGTTCAACTGAAAATCTATCATTTCAGCTGTCATACTCTCATACTGTACGAGCCACAGGATACAGTAATTATGTCAAATTCATCCTCAGAATAGTGCTTCGCCCACTCTTTGTGTAAGCACATGTGTGTGTGTGTGCAGGAACCTGAGAGAGTAGGAGCCTACACGCTGCTCTTGGCATCCCAGCTTCAGTCACCCACGCAATGTCGTCCAAACACACACACACATACACATGCACATTCATGCACGAGAAAAAGCTGGATAACCCCAGCTGAATGTTGGCAGCTACTCTTTGCCTAGGGGGCAGATAACGCAAAATTAGGACCCCTGGTAGTGTGCCAGGTAGTACTCCGGTGCGGAGTGAGCGAATACACACAATCATTCTACCCTGAAACACGATGGAGATGGCGAGAATTGGAGCAAGCGAGGAAGAGGATAATGAGTTGAGCACATTTTACCAAATCTTCTTTTACTGGCAGCAGCTTCTCAAAATGCAGTTCAGGCTGCTGCAAAACGATTACGGCATATCATTTTTTTGTAGAGTCATTTTTAGCTTAACCACTGCTACTTCTTCTTTCTAAGTGTAATGACTGTGTAGTTAAAGATAATGAGCCGACAGTCAGAATTAAGCTAGTGCTGAGGATGTCTGTCTTGGAGGTACGTGAACTCTGTGACTAAGGCCTGTCTCTCTCCACTCTCTTGTTTGGTTCAGAGAGAACACGAATACTGCAGACGAGAGGAGATATGACAGTTCATTTCCTGCAGTCCTCTTTCTCCCCTTTTGCTCTGTTTTATAGCCGCTGCTGCAGCTCTGTGTGTGTGTGTGTGTGTGTGTGTGTGTGTACGAGTGAGTATGTGTGGTTGTGTTTTCTCTCCCCTCTATCTTTACCACCCCTTACTGTGTGTGCATCAGCAGAAATTGATCTGCCTCTCACCCCACATACACTACTGCAGTCACACACACATGCAGCACACAAGGCTTCATCGACCTGAAGCCAGCAAGAGTGTCGTTCAGCATGCATGTGTATGCGTATTTGTGTGTAGCATCCCAGCCCCTCCACGCTGCCTCCTCCCTTAGTGATTACACTGATGGAAGCAAGGAGCAAAGCCACAGGTAATCCGTCTTCGACTGACTCGAACCTGACAGAAAGACACCCGATGAAAGGGTGACACACTGCCCCTGCATGCTGCGGCCCTCCAGTGCCATATAGGTTTACCTATGATCACGTCTGAGTAGATTTTAAAATCATACTGCACACACAGAAACAGCGTGTGCAGACAGACGCGCGAATGCTGCATCAATCTCAGCAGTGACAAGGGCATTAGCTGCTTTTTGACAATGGGGTCACTGCCAGTCAGGGAGCAGGTTGCAGGGTCAGTGGAAGGTTAGAGGTCACTGTAATCTCCATTCAGAGGGCAATCATTCATTATTTCTTAATCTCACCTTAAGCACTGAGAGTCTTCCCCCTCGTGTAGCTCGTGTATGGTTTATTTCGGTCCCCTGATTGGTTTGGGTGTCGAAACATTAGCCCTAATTATGGCACAGTGCTAAAAAGCCACATGTTAACAGTGGTTGCCATGGCTTCTCATAAGCCGTTGCACCCTGCAGCAGATTCTCACTAGAAAAGCAGCCATCTTCCCCAGCCTCTCTCCTGCCTCCTGTCACTGCCGCTCTTACGTATGTAAAACAGGAGCTGTGAGGCTTCATATCTCTCAGTCATCAGCGTTTCTCTTTCTACTCACCCATACCTCTCTCTCTCTCTGTGTAAGAGGAAGTGGCCATGCTCTGCAGGGTGCAGTTGCTTGCAGGAAAAGAGACAGAGAGTGGAGGGAGAGTGGAGGGAGAAGGGGGAGGGTGCTTGCAGGCTGATAACACACTCAACCACAGATGGTTGAGCAAGGCTGCAAGAGAGTGAGGGAGCAAAGCGGGTGCAAAGAGACAGAAGAGAAAGAGGGGAAGGAGAAGAGAGGAAGGGAGAGTGTAAGAAAGAGCGAGAGGCTGAGTGGGAGGCATCCGTCTCTCTGCTAGTATTGCCAAAGCAACGGGGAGAAGAGGAGAGAGGAGGCAGCGCCGGGGTCTGTGAGCGTCTTGTTGCTGCGGCCAAGAGATCTCCTGCTGCTGTTTACTTTGGACTCCAGGAACGGATGGATGCTCACACACATACATGCCGGACTTGAACTGAAACCGAGCTTTGTTTCTTCGCAGAGACACAGACAGAGACACAGACACAGGAAAGCAGGATGTGGTATTGCATGCATGCCTTTATGAGTGTAGGTTTGCGGGTGTGACAGGGACTCTCAGGTGAGCAGGGTTAACTTGAAACCAACCTGTAAACTGACTCCATGACACCAGCGTGTGTGCCTATGTGTGTGTGTGTCTATGGGACTGTTGCATACTGTGTATGAGTATTGTATGTAGCTAATGACCAGGTGCATATACTATATGGTGTGTTTGTGACACCGGCGTCAGAGCACACGCACACACACGCACGCCATGAGGAAGTGACAGGTCTGAGCTCGATCTCAGATTTCCTGGTCCCCTCTCTGGTGGCACGCAAAGCGCCGAATCTGAGCCGAGTTCACCTGTCTCGCCCTCACAGGCGGGACATAAACGTCTTCTGGATGCATCAGCAGAGGAGCGCTGACTTTTCCTGAATGAGTAAAGGACAGTTAGAAGGGTGGGGACTCTGATCGTGGCTGGGTGTCACATCTGCATTTGTTTCGAGATAAACCAGCACTTCCTCAAGCTGTCAACGTGCTGCTCTGGTGCTGTGCCGGGGGCCAACTCTGGACCTCTCCATGACTGTCAATACGGTGCTGACCCCTTCCATGACCAGCAGTAACAGCATGAGCAGCGGGTACTGCAGCCTGGATGAGGAAGACTTCACTTTCTTCACAGCCAAGACCTCGTTCTTCCGCAAGCCCAAGCATGCAGCTAAGGTACAGAATCAGGGTAACGGTCACTCTGACAGATGAAACTGTAAGAGTAAGACAAACTCAGATGGGTCAGATGGTGGGTGTTTCAGTTGGGCTGGGAACCAAACTGCCTTGTATGTCAAAAACATGTTACCAAAAAGCAGAAGTATGGAGAGGAAGTGGTGGTGTTTGTGCATTCTTAAGCAGGCCTGTAGGTGTGTGAGAGTGTAGGAAGAGGTTACTGTCTGCCATACAGCTGTTGTGTTACATCGATCCGCTGGCCTGTTAGCCTTGTTCACCAACCTTGATGCCTTTTGGCAGCTCATTCATCATGTGAGTGGCTCGCATAGATTTAGCACCATAGTCCGGAGAGTGAGGTCTTGTGGTTTCATCTCAAGCTGGCAAAGTCGAAAGAGGTGCTGAGTTAATGATGTTAACCTACAGATTCCATAGAGGCTTCTTCTCTACAGTGCGTGGGAGAGGTTTCTGTAGAAACAAAGCTGATACTTTTGCACTAGAACAAGTGTATGTGTGTTTGTGTGTGTGGGTCGGGCAACTACTTGACTGTAGCAAACCATTTTCCCAGTTACCATAGCAACGTGTGGTTTTGTTGGCACACACTGTACATTTAATTACCTCACATATAATTGTGTCAGATACTAAAACTCCAGTACAGTATTACTGGCACTGCGGGGTGTAATGTGCTACTTGTGTGTTGTTAAGGCTTGTCCCAAGATGCACAGCAGGAGATTGAATGATTTTCTGTAGGGAAAGGAGAGGGGAGTGAAGCAGATAGAAAATAAGAAAGTGTGGCCTAGTCCACACAAGCATGGTTATTTCTTGAAAACGGGGTTTTTCACTCATTTGTTCTCAAAAAAATTGCTGATATAAAACTATCTCTGTCCAAATGAAAATGCAAAACACAATTAAAGGTCTGTCAAGAGCATGCCAAACCAACAGACAGCAATGTAACCTTAACCCTAAAGCCATGCAAAGAACGATAAGAAGATGCCGGCCAATCAGAAGCCTGAAAAAAAGTCTTACCAGATGGCCACCTGGAACATTGACCTCTGTAGCACATTCTGACACCTCTGTTTCTCAATATAGTGGAAACATAACTGTACATTTAAGTGTAAACATGTAACATGCAGGTGCTGTAAGCAAGGCTAGAGCCAGCACTACTGTGGTTACATCCGCCATTGTGCAAAATGTCACCTCATTTGTGTCACCTCACATAGGAGGAAACACTCTGACATTTAAAGTGAAAAAGCTCCCTGTCCACACGTTAACGCTGAAAACAGTTTCTGAAAATCTTCACCCTTGGTGGAGTTTTATTAACGGTGTATTTTCAGTGAGATAAACACAGGTTGATGTGGATGAAAGGCCAAAACACATAGACAAAGCTATGTTTTCATATCTGTGTATGTGTGGACTCGGCCTGTTTCTGGTTGCACAAAAAGCCTGGAGATGAAATTCTCAAAACAACACACAGTCATTTGCATCCATGTAAAACATGCTCAGCCCTCTTCTTGCTGTCCTTGTCCTGGCAGTGCCTTTGGTGTCTGACTTGGAGAAGGTATAATCTCTGAATAATTGACCAGCTGTGTTGTCAGCGTGTGGAGTTAGGGTTGCCGCCATGCTGCTGAGACAGAAGGGTATTGGGGTTAGCTTGTCTGGGCTGCCAGCTGATGGTGCCTGATTTCTCTGGCACTACGCAGCCAAAGAAAAATGGTTTGATATATTAGCATATCAGTACAGGCAGCTATCAAACATGGCTCTTGAATTTAGACAATTAAAAGTAGCCATGCAGTGAAAGTGTCCTGCTTATTTTCTGTATTTGAATATGAAAAGGAAATGCAAAGATGATTGTGGCATCCTGTGAGACACATTGTCATATACATTGTGTATAAAGATTTCAAAATGTGTCTCTGTGTAAAGTCTGCTCCCATGTATGTGTGCATTTATGTCCACAGACACACAGGGAGATACTTACATTCATCAAAACAGCAGAAGGGGAGTCCAGATCCTCTTTTCTTTATGAATTATTTCCAGAGCTGAGCCTTTTGCTCCAGATTAGCCAGCCAGCTTTAATGTGTTTTGTGTGTGTGTGTGTGTGTGTGTGTGTGTGTGTGTGTGTGTGTGTGCCACTGTGATGAGCAGGGGGTATGCTCAGTTTGTCCTGCTCTGCTTTTTGATGCAGTGAAAATGAATGAGTTGCATCGCTTTTGTACCAAAAGCGTTTTCACATACACATTCACATAATAACCCTCTACACCTTCTCTCCACTACAATTCAGATGAAAATGTTTGATATTTTCACTCCACTGCACTAGTTTATTTCACAGATAAAAACTAGACATAAAAAACATAACAAACTTTTAAATATGATGCATAGCTTTACATTATAACACTATATAAAGCAGTTACATTAGCACCACAGCGATCAGATACAACATCAAAATACCTCACTTGTGATCTCGTATTCACACAGTCTGATATGCTAATTGTGTGTATGTGTGCGTTTGTGTGTGTACTGCTGGCTGTGCTGGCACACAGCGATCTCTGAGCTGTGAAATAGAATCAGCGTGTGTTCTCCATCAAGCTTCTTCTCCTCGACATTTGACCCAGTAAAGGCGTTGTGCTAACGCATACACTGTTATCAGTGTGTGTGCGCATGTGCACTCATATTTGTAACATATCGAGGACCGTAATACATTTTAACTCAACAGAGTGAAGACATTATTGGAAAGTGAGGACATTTTGGCCAGTCCTCACTTCTTCAGAGGCCAGTTTGAGGGATTTATGTTGAGGTTAGGGCAAGGGTTGAGATGAAGCATTTAGCTGTGATTGTTAAGGTTAGGGTAAAGGACTAGGGAATACATTATGTCAGTGATGGTCCTCACAAACACAGAAGAACAGGGAGGTGTGTGTGTGTGAATTTTGTCTTCATTTTTTTTGCTTCTTTATTTATTTATTTGAGTATTGCTAGTTAAGTTCTGACAGCATGGGCCGTCTACTCAATCTCGGCCAGTTGTAATAGATCCCGGAGACTAGAGTTACCTGAAGATCATGATGTCAATCGCACACACACACACACACACACACACACACATACCCCGCAGGTTTGACTGAAGTCAACAGTCAGTTCAAGTTAACAAAAAGGTGGTCAGGTTAGTTTTTACTGCAACATTTCAAGCAGTCACATGACCTCACTTGTCTGATCTCATCGGAGTGAGAGCATCATGTCACCCTGAGGGGTGTGTGTGCGTGTGTATGTTTGTGTGTGGCATGTGTACATATGTGTGTGTGCCCATTTATGTAACAGTCTTAGATATCTTACACACGTTAAGCTGCTTTACATCTGTCTGAATCACACCATAAAGCTGGATCAGCTGACCTGGACCTGTCACCTGTAATATTATCAGATAGACACTGATCAGTCGTTCAGTTGGTACTTATTGCCAGAGGCTTGTGTTTTCTAGGTAAAGATGAACCTTAGTTGTTGTATTCTTTCAGTGAAGAGAGCACATTTGTACTTCAACTTGTGTCTTCAGGTATATTTTTGTCTGGATGCTCCATGCCTAGAACTGGGTATGCTGAGTTAAAATTAAAATCCTTGAACCTGTTAGAATAGAGCTCTGAAACCAAAGATGCAGTGGGGGAATGTAGATGATTTTTGTGTCATATTTTTCATCAAGTTGATCAAGGTGTCAGCCCCTCATCACAGCGCAGACTGCGCAAACCCTTCAGTGTTCACATCTGTCTCTGTTTCTGTGCCTTGCTGGCTATTTGTTCCCTTGTGACCTGGTCCGAGCAAGGCAGTGTCCCAGGACTTTGTGGAACTCTCAGGGGCGGAAACTGCTCTATTGTCCCGCTCTATTGTCCCCTGACCACTCTCACTGGTATGCAGAAAGGGAGGGCAGGGCACTGCCTCTGATACATTTAGAAACATGCATACAAACACAGGAATTCCTGCGAGGTTCTTTTCACTTTGTTGCCGTAGACTTGGGAGGAATCTTGGATACAAGTCAACTCTCTGTATCCCTCAGAGTCTTTTCTTAATCCTTGATTTTGCCGTACATGCTTAATGTTTAACCACCAGAGGTTTATAAAACTGTATGGGTTTTTATATTATTATGTATTCATGAGTCTGTGGAGACACAGAACCAGGGGTCTTATTACAGAAACTCTGTAATCCTATCTTATCTCCGTTCAGTATGACATTTAGGACTTTTGTTATCACAGAAATATGTTTCCTAACTGCATTTTGAAAAATCTGATCTTATCTTAATATAGGAATTCAGCTATCTATTTTAGGGATTACTCAAGTGAAGTTAGGATGGCACAGACCCTGTCCTTAATTCAGAATTACTGCCATAAATGGCAGCAGCATGATTGTGAGGCCTGTGTGGTAATGGTAATGAAGATGGGGAACGACATGAACAAATGTAAGGATTAAAGAACTACTCAAACTGTATGATGTCACTTTAAATTTCTTGGACCATGTATCAATGGGTATATATCAACTGCCAAGACGATTAATTTTGAATTTGATCAACATGCTACGTCCAGCTCTGGAGATTCCTACAAGGAAGCATGGGGTTCAGCCAGTGGTCGTACAGATGACAAATTCACTACCTTTTTCCTAGACTGAGATTGAGGATTATTATGTTATGTTGATATTATGTCTTGTCCAGCTCAAATGGCCTACTGACACATTCTCATCATAGATACACGCATGAAAGGACAAGTGCCAATTGGAGGGTTAATCAGATTTACAGTTATAGTTCAGATTTCCTTAAGGTATAAAGATAAGACAAGACATCTGAGACAGGACAGAAAACAGCCACAAGTTTAGGAATTGCTTCTGTAATAGGAAGATAGGATTTTCCCTGTCTTTTAAACTTAAGTTAAAGGTCCAGTGTGAAGGTTATAGGGCAACATATTGGCAGAAATTGAATATAATATAATAAGTATGCGTTCTTCGTTGATTTCGTTGCATTATCGTTACCTTAGAAGGAGCTGTTTATATCTACATAGGGAGCAGGTCCTCATCCGCCATGTGGCATTGCCATGTTTCTACAGTGGCCCAGAATGAATAAACCAAACAGTGACTCAAGATTAGATCCATGTTTTCGCATTGGCCACCCTAGCACTGCTACAATCAGTATTTTTATCAGCGTAAAGCATCAGGTCCTTTTTTATTGTGGAGAGGAAGAGAGCTCCACAGATAATTCGGCTCCCAATAAAAACCTCCTGAATGTCTGACTCTCAAGTTGTCAGATAAAAAAGGTGAGCACACATTAGTCGGTGCTCATTTCCGACATGCAAAACAGCATTGGAGAAACACTGATTTGTAACATGAACCTGCTTAATTCAGTGTTTTAACCAGTTCAAATCACCTGGTCCATTTGTTTTGGAGAGAAAGAGAACCCTGAGGATATTTTGGCTCACGGCAAAAACCTCCTGAACAATGAAGACTTGAGGAATTCTAACCAGGACAAGTTCCATATGCTTGCAATCTGCAGTCCTCACCTCTAGATGCCACTAAATCTTGTACACTGGACCTTTAAGACAGGGCAAGCAGTTACAATATTTTCCTGGAATGATGCCTCAGGGCTGTAACTTTAAATATTCAAACTGTGTTTTATGTCCTAATTAAAAGGGATCTCAATCGTTCAGATTGTTACATGCTGTGATAATAATAGCTGCGTTCACCACAGCATGGACAAATACCATGATAGTGGGTCCATAATTGCACAGAGGAGCGGCTGATGATAAGTGTGGAGGAGATAAAAGTAGCAACAAAAAGAATGAGCTATGTGGTAGGCAAAATCAGAAGCCCCTGTTTTTCACCATTCCTGTTCACACATGGACACATAAATTAGCAAACACACACACGCACGCACGCACGTACGCACATACGCACACATGCACACACACACACAGAGTTCTGTCCTGGCATCTATCTTCAAACAGCCTTGAAACTCTAAATGCTACAGTGTTGTCACCTCCTTTTGCTGAATGTCAGCCAGGATGAGCTAAGCTACACTTGTGATGTATGTGTGTTGTTTAGTACCTTCAGTCTATTTGTGTGCATACACAGAGACACACTCATGCTCATGCACACTGCATCTGTGTTGAATGAAACGGTGACTTCATCGCACAACCCGAGGACTCCCCTACAGAAACGATTCCTGCCCTGCATTCGCTCTCTCTCTCTCACACACACACATTGTCTCTCTCTTCCTCTGCCCCAGAAAATGCAAACGAACAGGAGAAGGGAAGAAAAAAAAATGCTATTGTGAGATAGAGAGGATGCATCCCACTGTACTATAAATAACCCAGTCAAACTCTGTGTTGCTAAGGCTGGCTCAGCAGCCGCTCTTTCATCATTCCTCACCCCTTACTCGCCTTTTTCCCTGCCTCCCTCCTCATCGCCTCCTTTTTCCTTTCATTGCTCCTTCCCTCCCTCCCTCTCTCTCTCTCCCCCTCTTTCTCATCTGTTTAGTCACAGAGACAAATGAGTAAGAGTGAGAGGGAGGCAGCCCTGTCAATATCCTCGTGCTGTGATGCTGAATGCATGATGTGCTCCATTCACAACATTTCCTGTCCCTATGTATAGCCGCGGAGTCGAGTAACCCCGCTGTGGAAGAAGAGAGGGTGTAGTGGCGATAAGAATCCCTCCATCACCGTCAGTCAGAGATGCAGCTTTGCCTCCTGAGGTTGACAAAGATGGAGGATAGGAGAGGGTGGCAGGGTGTTGTCACAAGTAGGGCAGGATCAGTCTTGATAATCTTGTTTCAAACCAAATATGACACCTGATATGCCCACAAGTCACTCAGTCCACTTGTGTTTTTTAAAGGTTTGCAGGGTGGAAGGGGTTCTTTTGATTCTGGTGTATTTAGACATCTATTCATAAACTTGAGCAAAGCAAGATAGAGCTTTTTTTCAACAGAAATTGTGGAGGAAGCAGCACCATCTGCTGGTTAAAACACAACACTGCTACTACCAGATATTTAATATTGATTCTGACAACCTCTCTGTCTTTGATTTACAGCAGAAAGAAACAAAGGAGGAAGAGGAGAAGGGAACAAAGGACCTGTCGGAAGAAGAGGTGCGGACAAGGATAGAAGAGTACAACGCTCAAGTCTCTGAAAATGGCATGAAACTGGTGAGTTTTTCTTGTTGTCGCTGCGCAATGTACTGTACTGTTTAAGATCAAACTAACAATGAAACCAGTTTTTATAACTTCCTCGCTTTCATTCAGATAGAAACAAGCCTCCAAGCTTCGATCGTTGCCGTTGTAATCACTGTCTAAATCAGTATTTGAATGCACTGTTGTCAGACAAGGAAATGTAACCTTAGTGATAGTTTTGTGACTCCAACTCACTCACATCGAAAATATGCGATATGCTCTCAAGATGTCCAAAAGGTCAAGCATCTGGAATAGAATCAAAATCAACCAAGATGAGTGAATGCTGAGTGTCAGATATGACTAAGGACTAAGGACTACACTGAGCTTGGCAAATCACCTGAAAACTGAAAGTAACAGCTTCGTCGTCATGCAATGTAGCCTTTTTTTCTAGCTATCATGGCTAATGTTACTGTTACCTGCGTACAGTACATACATACAGCATCCAACATACAGTACTTCCTTCCAGTCCTGTTATAACACACATGTCAGCACTGAAACATGCCTTCACTCTCTTACTGTCTCCCTTAATCTCTGTGCGTTCCAGGCTTCAGATGGATCCTACACAGGTTTCATTAAGGTCCACCTGAGGCTCAGTCGACCAGTCACAGTCCCTGCTGTGGAGGCGGCAGGCTCAGAAGGAGCGTCCAAGCAGGCAGGCGGCCACACTGAAGGGACGGACTGTGCGCAGAGCGAAAAGAGAACATCCTTCTACCTACCATGTGACTGTGTGAAGCAGATCCACATCAGCTCTCTGACCACCACCAGAGAGGTCATCCAGGGCTTGCTGAAGAAGTTCATGGTGTTGGACAATCCCCGCAAATTTGCATTGTACAGGCAGACGCACCGCGACGGACAGGGTGAGGACAAGACACCTGGTTGAAAGCTCATTTGCAGAAAACGTGTAGTAGACAGCACTGAATGATGTTTTTCTTTGTGCTTTTCTCCTCCAGATCTGTTCCAGAAGCTTCCTCTATGTGAGCGTCCACTTCTCCTGAGGTTGATAGCAGGGCCTGACCCAGAGCAGCTCAGCTTTGTCCTCAAGGAAAATGAGACTGGAGAGGTGGAGGTGAGAAAACACAGACAAACACACTTTAGTTGGCAATAAAGGGAATTTATAAAGGCTGCTGAGGTAACATTCCTCTTTGATAGACATTCATAGACGGCTAGTAGTAAAAACAAATTTTCTGCAGTGGTATTATAATCAGCTTCTCTCATTCACAGTGGCATGCATTCTCTGTCCCTGAGCTACAAAACTTCCTGGTAATCCTGGAGAAAGAGGAGGCGGAGCGCGTGCGGGCAGTGGAACAAAAATACACCATGTACCGAAAGAAACTACAACAGGCCCTCCAACAACATGACCCCTGACCCGTTCACCTGTTACCTTATAACCTCAACCCAGGGAGAGACTGACCCTTTGAACGTTGACCCCCTCCCCCTCAACACCCGTGATCTATTCAGAGACTGGAGCCGGAGCTGAACTTGTCTCCACCCTCCACACATACACCCAAACATACAGTACATTTATACACAGATGCATACCCTTTCTCAGGACGCATACAAGCCCCCCCTACCATCCACACATCCACTCCCCGAGGAGAGAATCAGGGGTTGAAAGCGACGTGAAAGGCTACAGGGTGTGTGGTCTGCTAGCTGATTTGAAAAGCAGTGCTTTCATTGCCAAGGACACACACAGAAAGATCACAGCAATGCAAGATCTGAAAGTCCGACTTGAGATCTCGTTTGGGACTGATATGAATCATTAGTGTTTTTAAAAAATTCCCTCCCTCTGCTACTGCTGCTGCTGCTACTGCAAGTGTTACTTATGCATGAGTCTCTCTCAGCTCATCCCCCTGCACACATAGAGTTAGAAGTAAAACAGAAGGCATGATTACTCTTTGGTGGAAGGACAATCATACTGAGTATTCTTTTTTTCTTGGAATATATGTATAGGGTTATCACCAGATGTGTTATTTTTGTGCCGGAATATAAACATGTGGATTTGTGAGGGAGGTGTTTGGGGTCAAGGCTTGAGGCAAAAGGCTGTGGATGCTGGAACAAGACATGGAAAGATAAGAAAGTGAGATCCATTCTCTGATTTTTCTCAGGGAGCATGCGTCGAGCAAAGAGAAAACCTAAAGGAGGAAAGAAACCGAAATCCACCCTTCAACACCCCGTTTTAGCCCACTTTGTCCAAAATCTCAGCTTTTTTTTATTTGTTTCTATTATTTCAATTTCCTAGTTTAACAACATGTTAGA
Source organism: Epinephelus fuscoguttatus (assembly GCF_011397635.1). Classification (NCBI taxonomy): domain Eukaryota; kingdom Metazoa; phylum Chordata; class Actinopteri; order Perciformes; family Serranidae; genus Epinephelus; species Epinephelus fuscoguttatus. The sequence continues at coordinate 37,150,056 of NC_064752.1, forward strand.
AGACGCTTTCAGGTGCTTCGCTGACAGAAAGGTCTTCAATCTGACCCAGTTACCACACAAATCTAACCTCTTTTATGACATTAAAGGGCAGCTTTGGTATTTTTCAGTCTGGACCTTATTTTCCTATGTTTTTTATGTCTAATGGAGACAAGTTTCAAAATTGGTCCAGTATTAAATGAGAGCACTGCAGCCCACAGCTGTGAAACAGGCTGCAATGTAACGTCAAAGGGCAGTTGTGCACCATCAATTAACGTCCACTAAAAGTGCTTGTTTCTTTCACTGTCAGGCTCAGATTATTATAAGTGTTTGAAAACATTATGAAACGGATCCTTACAAAGATAGAACTTTTTGTTAAAAGTAAGTATCTTTTTGTTTTACTAGAAACAGACCCGAAATTGCTGTCAGCAAACTCACTAAACTCCATTTAAATAAACAGTGAATAGTGAATAGAGGCAACATATTTTCACACCTAATGGGTGAACTGAGGGTTCATTTCAACCAAATTAGAGTTGTGGATTGCTGGAACAGTGAAAGAAGGAACCAAGGCAGCTTTTGTGAGTGTTATTTTGTGTCTGTCGACTTTGAATGAAGAGTGTTTTATCATGATAAAAATCACTGTTTATTTAAGTGGAGTCTGGTGGGTGCGACCGTGGCGATTTTGGGGCTGTTTCTGGCTCAACAAAAAGGATCTTAGTCTTTCACAAAAAGATCTATCTCTGTAGGAATCCTTTCCATAATGTTGTCAGACACGTCAAAAAACTATTTGAGCCTGTCAGTGGCAAAAACAAGCACTTTAAGTGGAAGATAATTGATAGCACGCGATTGCCCTTTAACGTTACATTGCAGCCTGTGGCGCAGCTGTCGGCTGCAGCGCTTTCGCTCAATACCAAACCAGTTTCAGGAACTGTGTCTCCATTCATCACTTAGACACAAAATCACAAGAAAATAGGATCCAGGTTGAAAAATACCAAAGTTACCCTTTAACTGTTATTCCATTTTCCCTCCCTAAATCCAGATTCAACCAACCTTGCACGAACTGCCAAGCAAGGCAAAACACATACCTTCACAGATTTTACACTTTATTGTAAAAGTGATTTTACACTGTTATTATATGGGTTGCATTTGAATGTGATGGGATTTTCACACCAAAGCTCAGAGGGACAGATCTATTGAGAGGATTTTAAAGGGATGAGAGACATTTGGAAGTTTATCTAATTATAAAGGTGGTGTATGTAAAAAAGAAATTAATTAACCAGCTTCTGTTTTTGCACATATAGATGCAGGTCACTGAAGGGCCCACAGCTCTGGGGCTGGGCATGCATTTTTGCTTCTCTTTTCTTTTTATCTCCCCACCTTCCACCCCAAAAAAAGAAACGAAAAATATATAAAGTTCATGATAATGGCTATGATGTACCAATGACGTGTTTGCAATGCATATGTATTATGTAGACACTGGAAAAGAGTGACAAGGTTTAACTTTGTTGTTATTGCGATGAATATTAATATTCTTTTGGTATCATTCCTACTGGTTGGTGTGTGTGTGTGTGTGTGTGTGTGTGTGTGTGGGTGTATGTGTGTGCACTCATATAGAGCAGGGAGGATATTGTGAATTGTGTTTTATAATGAGTGTCTGTGTGTGATCAGCGCTCCCTTATTGGGCCTCACTTATCAAGTATAAAAACATGCATTGAGTGTAATATAACACATTACAACTGCAAATTAGGTTGTTTTGGAAAACATATTTGACATGCATGTAACATAAAACGAATGCATCTATCCATAGCATTTACTGTAAACATTTCTCATGCGCACACAAGCTTATTTTTCACCCTTTAGATACAGTGTAAATACTGATAAATGGGGCTCGTCATCCATAAGCACATGCTTCTCAGTAAACCCAAACCTGTTCTTTGTTTTTACGCCACCACCCAAAGCCCAAGCTGTTCCTGCTGGCAGTGCCTTTTGTTTCATGTGCCCCTGTGGATCTACGTATGTAAGGTGTGTTTCAGCACACAGGTGCCTGCGTGGATGTGTGGGTGCTTTAGCATGTGTGCAAATCTACGTTTCTTGGGTGGTGTTGTACATGTATTTTTCTCTTTCTTTCCCCGACTCTCAACACATTTGTCTCTCCAACAAACTCTCTGTGTGGGTGTGTGTGCGTGCGTGTGTGCGTGCTTGTTATTTATTTCATGGTCCACCTCATCCATATGATAATATGTCAAGGATGCCGAGACTTGATGCTTTTTTTTGCAATTTATTTTGTTTAATTTGAAGAAGTGTGTATAAATATAGCAGTAGAACTGTACAGAATATCACAATGAAATAAAAAGGTCATCCCTTTATTGAGATGTTCTCATATCCTCATGTCCTTTCACTGAGGGCCATACAAAGTACGGAACATTACTGGAGGTTACGTAAGTGATGACTCTTCTGCATTTTATGTTTCCCCGTGTTTCAACGTGTCTCTACATTATGAGGCCCAGAGTGGTTCCCTGTGTATAGGTCTTCAACCCTAATCGCACCATGTAAGCTTTTATCACACCACATAGAATATTTTCTCACAGAGAAACTGTATTTCTCATAAAGTTAAGAACCGAAGGATGCATCCAAGAAGAATTCCCAAAGAGATGCCTCTCAGTTATCTTGACTGACGAGGCATTGTTCTCAGCTCTTTAGTACAGGGTTGGGTTAAAAAAAGGGAACTAACACTAGTTTCACTTCTCCATATTGGTCTGTCCAACAAATGTTTCTCTGAGCTAGACACTGAATTCTAACCAACCACTGGAGTGAGAACTGATGCAAAGGAAATAACGTGCTGTTGTTACTACTGTTATACGTCAATGCAAACATCTAATCAGCCAATCACGTGGCAGCAGCTCAGTGCATTTAGGCAAGTAGACATGGGAAAGGTGATCTGCTGAAGTTCAAACCACAAAGAAAGCACAAAATGGTTGCCTGGGACCAGGCCTTTCAGTCTGCCCACTCCACTGAGTTCGAGTTGACTGAGCGCAACAAGTTGACAGTTCTGTCTGACATCAGGTAATCAATATGGAGAACAAAGGTGATTCAAGTGACTATGAACATGGCATTGTTGTTGGTACCAGATGGGCTCGTTAGAATATTTCAAGAACAGCTAATCTACTGGGCAGCAATCTCAGGGGTAGTCTCTTACACAGACGCCGATGATGTCAGCACAGTGGCTGACTCTGTCGTCTGTGGACATTCCCACAGGAAAGTTGTGATTGGATCCAAATCTGTGTACTGCTGTACTTCCTTGACCAATGGCTGATTAGCTTTGCCTTACACCCACCTACACCGGAATTGCTGTTCCCCGCATTGTTGTCCATAGTACAACAGAAAAGGAAGTGTTCAGTGCATCGCAAGAAGAGGTTAAAATGGATATGATTTCATTTGATTTAGCTATATCGCAGAGCTGCAACGTCTCTGTTACATGTAACATATGTGCCGCACCTATGGCAACGCCGTCACGTGGTCTGGATATCCCCGCCCATTTCTATTACAAAACAAAAGATGAATGTCCCCAGACTCCCATTCCGAAGTAAGGGAGGCCGGTCACGCGAGACTATCTCAGGGGCTGAGAAATGAAGTCAACAACAAGTGCCAAAAACTGCAGTTCCTATAATGGCCACTTGAGGCTGACTCCAAAACTGATTCAATCCCCATAGATGCTCATGTTAAAATGCCCAACTTTACAGCAGAAATAAACCTGTCAACAGCCTAGTACTAAAACGGTTTTGGTCTCTATAGCTCATTTCCCTGTTCATGACAACTGTACAAGGGTTCATTTTTATGTAGGACAAATTTTAAATTTGTCCAAATACAGTCACCTCGGGTCACTTCTGGTTCCAAAAATCCAATATGGTGATAGCCAACATACCAAAAGTGAGGCTCACCAATGGGTGATGTCCCAAGTCTATGGGATTTTCATGCATAACCAACTCTAGGGTTTACATAGAATGCTCTTAATAAATATCCAATGAGCCATCCATCCTGCCTTGTATTAACAATTTTGACTGGTGGTCATGGTGTGGGGGATATTTTCTTGGCACACTTTGGGCCTCATACTAACATCTGAGAATTGTTCAAATGCCACAGCCTACTTGTGGATGGTAAATGATAAACGGACCTGCATTTGTATAGCGCCTTTCTAGTCATCCAACTACTCATAGCGCTTTTGACGCTACAAGTCACATTCACCCATTCACACGCGTGGTCGAGGCTACCATACATGGTGCCACCTGCTACTCAGTTTTAAACACATTCACACACCCAATGGAAGCATCATTGGGAGCAATTTGTGGTTCAATATCTTGCTCAAGGATACCTCGACATGCAGACTGGAGGAGCCGGGGATTGAACTGCTGATCTTCTGATTGGTGGACTCTGAGCCACAGCAGCCCCAGTTTGCTGACCATGTCGGTCCCTTTATGACCACTGTGTACCCATCTTCGAATACCTACCTCCAGCAGGACAACACGCCATGTGGCAAAGCTCAAATCGTCTCAAAATTGTTCAGTGGTTCACTGTGCTCAAATGGTCCCTGCTGTCACCAGATCTCAATCCAGTAGAGCACCTTTAGGATGTGGACGGGAGCATCATGGATGTGCAGCCGTCAGTCCTGCACCAACTGTGTGATGCTATCATGTCAATGTGGACCACAGTCTCTGAAGAATGCTTCCATCACCTTGTTGGACCTACATCATTAGGAATTAAGGCAGTTCTTCAGGGGCAAAAGGGGGCCAACCCAGTACAAGCAAGGTGTACCTAATAAAGTGGTGGCTGGGTTGAGCTAGACACTGAATCACAACCAACCAATCGAGTGAGAATCACTGCAAAGGAACCAGAAATTTGCTTTAGTTACTGCTATTATGTGCACATCATAGTCATATTGGAGACAGTATATTCAAGGTTTTAGTGACTGCAGATTAGATTGATTGAGTTTTAATATCTCTTAATAGAGACACTTAATGAAACATTTAGTGGTTCAGTGATCTGAGCTGATGTGTTGTCCAGGCATGCCCCAAGTAGAAAGTGCTGAGCTTTTCATCTGAGGTTTTCATCACAGAGGCAACCTTGCATTGCTTTCAAATCACCAGCAGGTGGCAGTACTTCATCTAAATTCCAAGTATAACATGCAGAATGTAAACTGTGAGTGTAAATGCCCACATGCACGTGAGTGATTTTGTTTTCATATGTCCTGTTATGCTTGAAATGATAAAACATTAAGGTTTTGCAGTGACACCCACTGTTTTACACAATACTTTCCCTGAGGTGACCTGTTTTCAAAGGGCATTCAAAATGAGGTGTTAGATCAGTAAACCCACAGGTGTCAGTGTCCGTCACAGGCTCTGAGACCAAATACAGCCAGAACCCACAACCCCCGCACAGACCTATAGGTAGCTTTGCACCTGGTCCCATCTCTTGCTGGGGTTGTAAATTCACTGGCTGTGATTAGAGTGCCTCACCGTCCACACACTTACACCTTGAACCCTTTTGAGAGGAAAGTGCAATAAGCAGATCAGTTTATAGCCATTGTCACCCTACTCTCTCTATACACCACCATCTAAGAATAATCAACACAGCCAAGCTGGCCTTAAGGGCTGGCTGCTGCCCAGAGGGCCACCTAAAACTGTGTCAGTATGCTTATTTATGGCAGCAAATATAGACAGGCCCCTCTTCTCACCTCTGAGAAAGAGCTAAGATTAGCATCACCCTCTGCCAAGCATGTATCACTGTCTGAATTTAGCCTGTTCCCCTTCTCATGCCTGCCCGGTCTCACTCCTCTGCCCTGCCCCTAACTATATCTAGCCCTGTATAGATCTCCATACCCTCTCCAGTTTCAGTCCGTGGTTCAGCTTTCCTGACAGGGTATGCAAAGTGAAAGACCAACAGCACTGTGTGGGCCTGAGCAGAGGTCTTCTTAGCCCTTGGTCTACAACCAATGGTTAGCTTCATTATCAGGTCCATTATTTATTAACATGCTGTTTGGTTTCTAACAAGTAAAAAAAGGCTGAGCTGATGCTTTACAACTGTCAGACCAATACTCCAAGGAGAACTAAGAAAACTATGTACTACTTCCATAAAGTTAGAACCAGTGATTTTTTTTCCACACTTTCCCTCAGAAATACTTAGTTTGGACTTAGTCTTCTGATCAACTAACTGATAAAGTAATCGTTTCAACTCTACTTTGCCATAACAACTTCTAACAAACTTATTTTAACAAAAAAAGTAAACATTTTTGAAAGCATTCATTCATTCATTTTCTGTAGATGCTTATCTTGTTGAGGGTCATGGGGGGGCTGGAGCCTATCCCAGCTGACACTGGGCAAGAGGAGGGTTACACCATGGACAGGGTCACACCTACAGTCAATTTAGAATCACCAATTGACCTGCATGTCTTTCGATTGTGGGAGGAAGCTGGAGTACCTGGAGAAAATCCATGCTGGCATGGGGAGGACATGCAAACTCCACAGAAGCACAGAAGGGCCCCCCACCCTCGGTTCGAACCAGGAACCCTCTTGCTGTGAGGAGACAGTGCTAAGCACTGCACCATCGTGCCACCCTGAGAACATTCATTATTTTTTATAAATGTAATATACTGTTGGGCTACTCTGTTGTTACACTGGCATTACACTTTATGTGGAGGACGTTATGACTTGTTTAGGACTTGGAACTTGACTCAAGACTTGTCAGTTTTGATTTGGGACTTGACTCGGGACTTGTCAGTTTTGACTTGGAACTCGACTTGGAACTTGTCAGTTTTGACTTAGAACTTGATTCTGGATTTTTCAATTTTGACTAGGAACTTGACTTGGGACTTGTCAGTTTTGACGTGGGACTTGACTCAGAATTTTTCAGATTTGATTTGGAACTTGACTTGGGACTTGTCAATTTTGACTTTGGACTTGATTTGGGACTTGTAAGTTTTAACTTGGAACTTGACTAGGGATTTTTCAGTTCTGACTTGGAACTTGACTTTGGACTTGACATGGGACTTGTCAGTTTTGATTTGGAACTTGACTTGCGAATTGTCAGTTTTGACTTGGGACTTATCAGTTTTGACTTGGGACTTGACTTGGAACTTCAGTGCAAAGACTTGTGACCTTTCAAAACAATGACTTGGTTCCACCTGTGCTTTTTAATAATTAATAACACTCAGCACGTGCCTGCAGTCTTGGATTGTTGTCATTAAACTCTAATAATGACTTGATAATATTTATAACTGCGGACTTAATGCTAATTGCACTTTATTAATGATTTATAACAACAGCTTAGATGTTAATAACCATTTTTAATGCTTTAATAACATGAATAACTGAAAATGTCATCTTTTATAATGACTCGAGCCAGAAATCCTGGTGTATAATTCGAGCTTTATTCTACTGGCAGTTTTATAATGGAGCAAATGTTGGGCACATTGGCAGGAGCCCACTCTCACGTTGGCCTCAGTGCAGAGCTCCAGGTGGACGCTGCGGGGCGCCCTTCTGCTGGCTGTCTGCTGCCCGCTAGGCACCGCCCCGCTCCCTCCCTCTGTCTGCCTGCTGACTCCGGGCTCACTGAAGACGCCCTTAGCAACAACACACAGCTGCGTCGAATAAGATACTCGCACGGCAGAGAAGAAGGATTAAACACTGCCGCTTTATTGGACCGAGAGTGCAGGTGAAGCTTTTCTGCGAAGGTGATGCTCCGGTTGTTTCTGCACTCAACATGGGGCTCGAGTACAGCTAGCGACCTAGCCTATTTTGGCTAGCCATCCCCGAAGACCAGCGAAGCGGCCCCCAAGCTGTCCCGAAGGAGGGCAGTATCGTGGGGGTTCACCGAGCGGTAGCATCGCTGCTTGCTAACTACAAACTCAGCTAACCGGGAATAAGCACGGGAATGGTGCTCTGGACCGACTCACTGTACCGACAGAGAAAGGCGAGGGGCACACGGGTCAGACCACCAAGCTGTAATATTTGGACTCTAACTATTTTTAACAGAGGGAGCGGCTCTCGGGCGGACGAGTGTTTTTGTGGCTGTGCGAGCTAGCTGGCTAGCTAGCTGAGGGAGACGACCCCCACCGCCTGCTCAGGTTTTTCAAACTGCAGCCAAGGCTAATGTTAGCCAGCACGCTGAATACACACATCTGTGGTTTTAATAAAACAAGGATAAATGACAGTGAAAGCTAAGGGGGAAACTAGTTAACACCAAGGAGAGAGAGAAAAAAACTAGAGTTAGTTGAGTCTAAACCACAACTCAAGGGCTCTTGGACTTAAGCAAACACTGCCGAGCCACGGCACACTCACAAATGCTCTTAGTCAAGTTTGCTACGTGACTCTAGTTTGAATCTTTTGTTTCCACTTTTTTTTTTACTCGGGATTTTTTCCTCTCCATTTCGGATGCTGGCATCACATATTAATTGCAACCATGATGATAATAAGCAGAAAACCAGAGGGCCCAATAGCAACAGGTAACCACAGCACAATGTTGCAGTCTTTGTCACTAACTTTGTTTCCTAAGTGTTGTCGACGTGTTGCTTTTGTTTTTGTTCGTGCAAATTAAAGCGAAACAAACACCAGCTGCCTGCGTGGCGTTAGTTTCGACCTCAAGCAACTCTAGTTGGCGTTTACTGAGATATCTTGTTCCTAAAATGGCTGTGATTGACATTATTTCTTGGCTCCTGGGTTACATGTGGCATCGTGTGATTCAGTGGACAGAGAATGGACAGATGTAGCTACTGTAGGTGTTTTAGAAGACGCGAGTCGTAAACTTGTTTTCTTTGCTTTGCATCTCAGTCACCAGACTGTGCATGTTTTGGAGGACAGCCCAGGAAGCTCTGCGTTGTTTATACGTCTTGCCCGTAAGCATTTAATTGTCTTATCAAGGTTTGATAAGCCTTGACAAATGTCAGCTACTTTCTTAACAGCTGTTTTGGAGTTTGTACCCTCACTGACCTAAACTTGTGTGCTTGGGGTAGTAGCCATTTCTTCTTTTGCGTACTAGAAACTGTAAGAACAGTTTGTGACATTGCTCTCAGGCCTCTGTTAGATGTACCATATGGTGTACATTGAACTTATCGTCTGCAAAGAGACACTTTGTCCATGATACCAGGAAGAAGAGGACAAAAGGCTGCGAATGAACCCCACCACACTCCCACGTTTCATGACACATGATCTACTGTACGTATGTTTGCTTGAACCTTGTTCTCTAGCCTTTGCTGTTCAGAAAGGATTTTCACAGTGTGGAGAGCTGGGCGCCAGCTGGACATAGTACACTGGATGTTTGGTTACATAGAAGTTTGAGCTCTTTGATTTTTTTTTCTTCCCTGAGAAAGTTTGCCTGGACAACAAAGTCAGATGCTGAGCCCCTGCTGAGTAATTAGGAGTTTCCAAAGGGCTAATGAGGCCTGTGCTTGCCCAATATTGTGTGTGGAGCCCTAATGCCTCTGTTTGCTGTGCTGTGCAAGTCTAATGCATCTGTATCCAGGCAGCAGGTCTAATCTGTCCCGGAGCTGGTCTGTTGACGAACACAAGGGACATGGGCCTCTGACGCACCTGCACATGGTTACAGCACTCTCAGGGGCCAGACAGACAGAACACCTGACCTGCCACAGTTTGGGGCATTTGCTAATGAGCTAACCCAACACAATAACCCTATAAATGGCTTATGCTAACAGGCTGCTCTGCCTTATTTCAAGCCATCAGAGATGAATACTTGTATTGAAGTGACAACTTGTGGGCTAAATGACAGTCGAGGCGAACAGCCGGCTGATGGAGGTTTGTCATTTGAGTTACTGGCTTCCTCTTACAGTCCCCAGTACTCCCCTAGTCCATCTACTCTGTCCATGTCATCTCACATTGGCTCTATGCCACAGAGGTGAGCACGCACACACAGCACTATTGAATTGGCAAGCGCCCGCATCCTTACATATGGGTTCTATTTCTGAGCACACCTGGTGTGTGTGCACTACATGACTCGGCCTGAATGGACAGATGGGCAGACGGAAAGATGCTGTCGTCACAGAGGCATCTGTTACCCCCATTAGGCCAATAATACCACTTGCAGAGCTAGCGATCTGGGACCCTAAGCCCTATCTAAGCTGGTCAGGTTGGCGCTCTGGCCTTGGATACAATGTATTGGACACAATAGATACAATGGATGTATCTGCTAATAATGGCCTTTTCACAGTAAATGTGGGTTAGGATGTTGTGGCAGACAATGTGCATCCCCGCCGGTCTACAGAGACCAGTGTTGTGGGGCTGTCCTGCTAAGGTTAGCGCTCGGGATTTGTCGGGCCATACCAAACTATTTGTTTTAGTTTCAAAGTACACGCTGCAGCTGGTAGGTTGATTGATGAAATAATCAATGGGACTTTGCCTGGTTCAAACAAACAGGGGATTGTCTGCCTCTCTGGAGATTAGATTGCATTCCATAGACCTCTGAACGTCATCCTCAGCCTTTATCCCTGAGTGCGTCTGTGTTGCAGATTTGATGATTCCACACTATCACGCTGATTTGTTTGTCCATCTCTCTTCCATCAGCACGCCATGGTGACGGTCTGTATGACTCGTACATGAGGACAGACCACATCCTTAAGGACGAAGCGGATACAAACAGTCCGTCTGGGCTGCCCCCTATGCCCAAACACACTGTAAGTACACACACACACACACACACACACACTGACACAGACAAAAATACACACACAAAAACACAGACGCATTTACGCCCAAAGCCCTATTTCCTGTGCTGGAGCATGCTCTGTCTCTAGACATCCTGTTCCTCAGAGAGATCTTCCCTCCTCAGTACCCATTCATGACATATACACCCCTCCTCCTTCCTTCAGTCTTGATTTACAGGCTCGTATCTCATCTCCTCTCTTATCTCCAACCTGCGGAATTCAGTCAAGTCTTTATGCCCTGCAATGAGAATAACACGTGATCATGTGAGTTATATTGATTGACTGCCTGAGGGGATATGAGAACATGTGTTGCAAAGGGCAATTCTCCATGATCGTGTCAGATTAGCTGAAGTGGAGTAGCCATTTTGTGTCTCCAGCCAAAGTAAATGCAGAGATCCAACAGCAGTTATTGCCTTGTCGAACTTTTGTAGTTTGAATGTGCAAAGCAGTGCACTTCACAGCTCACAAGATGCAAATTTTCCAAAGCACACTATATGGACTGACTGTATGATCTCCATTTCTTGATACATGACTGCATCTGCTCGGACAAATGGCTTGATAGAAGAACCAATTTCAGTTTTTAATCTGCAGCGTAGTCATGCATATTTGTGGGGATACAGTAACTCTTATTGATAAGATGCTGGAGAGGCTTCAGTAGATTTTTTTATTACTTCTTTAGTGTCATATGTTTGAATGCTATTTGCACGGTGGTCAGAAAAGATATTTAGGACATCACTGTACTAGTAGGGTACCTTTCTGCCATGTTTGCCTCTCTGAAAAGCCCCTTTGGCAGAAAATGCACACGCACAGGCAATGATACTCCACCGCCTCCTGCACCAGCAGAGGGGAAAAAAAGGCTGGTTTGATATATTGTTAAGATTTATTGGGCTTGAAAATGTGACCCACAAACAAAATCACCAATCAACATTCTCCCCCTCCTCCTCCCCTACTTCTGTCTCCTGTAATCCGCCCATCAGTGTTGCTTGCGTAGAGGTTAGGCCTAGTTTTCTATTCCAGCCTTGTCCTTGTTCCTTTGTATTTTCTGTCACGCTCACAGAGGTAATATCCTCTGTTGAATGTGACTGACAGTGGCTCGCCCCAGTTCAGCTTGTTGCACAGTGTTCAGAGTCGCCTCGTGCTCCATTAAATTAATAAACTGACGTCATCCCTGTTCTTTTTGAGGAAACTAATAAAATAAATTGTAGTAGCACTTAGCTCCAGCTCGTGGTACAATAAAAATTAATGAGACCTCCGTTTTGTTATGTCTGCGACCCAACTTTTATCTCTGCAAAACCATGATTTGCTGATGTGCGTCTACATGTGTCGAGTTGTGCAACTCTGAGTGTGTGCTTGAGAAAAGGAGAAAAGCGTACTTAGGTGTTTCTCTGACAGCAAAGAGATTAGCCCTTCTCCATCTGTTGCACTGTGCAGATTTGCACACAGAGGACTCTCCACCCTCCGTATCACTTGGTGGTAAAGAAGATTCACGCTCTAACGGTGGTTTTTCATTTCCATCACTCGTCACTTTTCAGAATGATTTTTGTTAATAGTGCCCCCTGCCCGGTCAATCAGTAATCCAGTTGATGCTCCACATGTAGTAAGCTTTGATTTTCAGACCAGCGTTGTGTCTGGGTGAAGGGGCGCAATCAATGACATTCACTGTGTTTGTAGTACAGCTTTGGGGACAACAGCTGCATGGGACCCTGGGTCAGCAGCAGGGCTGTTGTCATAAGTTAAGACTATATGGTTACATGCATGGAAACCCTTGCTGCATTCCACCTCTATTTTAGGACTCCAGCTTACAACACAAACACACTGTGAGCTGAATCCTCTTTCAGTTGAACGTGTCAGCACCTACTTTTAATGTAGGTTTCCCTGTTGTCTTTATCAGCTGACATGGTTTCTGCCTGAGACCCGCTCAGCTGTGTGTACAAGCCGAAGCCAGAAGCTCCACGGGGCAGCATAGCGAGCTAATGGGAGAAGAAAACATTGGGTTCAAAATCTTTCGTCCCTCAAATGGGTGAAACCACACAGCCATTAGAATAGAAGTGTTCACGTGAAAGAGGGACAGCTAGACAGTCCCAATAAATATGCCCCTCCTGTGTGTCTCTATATAGGAAAGCCAAGCTGAGTTTATGTCAGCGTGTCTTATTAACAGCCACACTACTTCTACAGTTTAAGAGTATAATCTAACTTTAATGACTGTCATTTCCCTTGAGCTCCATAATCTTGTGGAGGGTTCTTTCCGCTGGTAAGAGAGAGAAGAGAGGGAGAGAGAGAGAGAGAGCGAGGAGGAATGAATTCCTGGGGTTGCTGAAACGAAGCTGTCTAACTGGCAGGCGAGAGCGAGACTCTCGAGCTTTCTTGAAACTCTGCTCGCCCCAAGCAAAGGTGGATCTGTCACATTTACAAGGTTGTCTGCAAACATTTTCAAAAAGCGGGGATAGGTGTTATATTAGTTTTAAGCTCTAGCCCCACGGGCCACCAAGCCCCTAAATATGTACATTAATGATGCCCTGAACGTAAACATATGTAAAACAATAGTCCACAGAAAAGACATTTTAACACAACGAATCACAGCCTTCCTTAACTGTGACACTTAAATAATAAAAAGACTAACAGAACAAAAATATCTTTTGTATATATGGTTTATTATCTCACAGTCTCTTAGTTCACAGTGTAAAGCACTTTGCAATCAATAGTTACAGCTACTACATATACTTACTGTTATCAAAGCACAAGTCCTTCAGTACAGAATGGAGTAAATATTTGAGGTGATATGTGGTGGTGAAGTTGGTAAAATGTCAATACTGATGGAATAAATCTGTAATTCCAACCTCAAACTACTTTTAACGTTTCCTCCAAACCATACTCAGCTGAAGTACTTCAGTAACATAACGTTTACTTAATGTAAACTTGTTGTGTTGTAACATTGAACTGCAGTTAACTGTTAAACGCTTTGTGCTCCTCTAAACAAAAACTCTCAGTCCATCTGTGTTTAGCTCTGTTAGCTGTAAGAGTGGTTAGCTATTAGCTCCGTTAGCTAAACATACTACAGAACACTGCTGCTGACTAGCACTCCTCCCATTGATCCGAGCACAAAATTGCGTTCATCTGTTGCTGGATTCAGTCTATCCTTTGCTATACGATAGTTATACATCCATAAAAAGCCCCTTTTGTCCCAGAGGCATCTCGGGGAAGAGCTCTGTTCGTCCCAAACACATTTTCTAATGTTACTGGGGCAACGCAATGCCAGTAGTCTTGAGCCCGGGCTAGCTGGCGATGAGTATCGTTCACCACTGTCATAGAATGTTGAATTGAAAGGAGCAAATGAATCTGGATGTTTGTGAAACTGTAATGTTATGTTGTGTTGTGTATGGGGATTTTTATTTATTTAACCTTCATTTAGATGGGTAGTCTAATTGAGACATTCACTTTCAAGACACTCAGTGGCCACAGGGCCACTGAGTGTCACTTCCAGCGATATCTGGTAGCCGCAGAGTAACTTTTTGTGTCCCGGGCCATGAGGCCATGGTGAATGTCAAACCCTGTAAAAGGATTACCAGATGTACAATGGCTGTTGAGTCTATATGCAAATACAATCCCTGTTGCTCCATAGGAATTTAAGTGCTTGTGTTTCATGCAAATTAAGAGATGAATGCGACGCTGATCCAAAAATTGCTTTTACACGTAATCGCTTGCAGCATGCCAACAAACAAATTGGCTGGCATGTTGATCATTTTTCATTAGTTATGGTTTGGGGTGGGCCTTTTTGGTCTTTTGAACTGGCTGCCACACTGGATCTAGATCCAGTTGTGTTGGTTCACCTGCTGCGTGCTGCATCTCTGCAAATGGCTCAGTTTGCTGTTGATATTAAGTGTATCAAACAATACATGACCCAGATCTGCCAACCCGCACTTTCTACTTTTGTTTTTCTGTTTATCACTCTTCTTTGCTTGCAAAATGAGCCTGAAAGACTCTTAAACTCTATATTATTATATATGAAATATTGACTTGAAAAAAATCTATATTTTGTGTTTTGTTGCCTCTCAGTTAAGGTCTTACAGGCTACAAGTAGCCCCTGTATTGCACAATGTGTTACTAGTCTGTAGATGAACACTCATAAAGTCCTTTCTTCACTCTATTGATCACATTCATACAACACAGCATACTACATGTCGTCTTCACAGTGAAGGTCAATGTGTACACCTTGTTCAGAGTCTCTCTAAGCTACAGTGGAATGTTTACCGAATGGATTTTCTAATAGCTTTCTTTTCGTTCATTGTCTGTGTCTCTCTTTTCTGCCTCTAATAGGTTGTCAGTAACAAGGCTGTAATGAGGGATCAGGTAACTGTGCGAGGTAGCCAGCTGAAGGTCAAGTACCTGTATGAAGACTCCACCAACAACCGGAAGATCAACGCCATAACCACAGCAACTCAGAACAGCGGGACCACTGGTCAGACGCCCAGTAAACCTGCCCCGGTCTCTAGCCTGTCAAAGGATCACAGTGTTGACAGGTGAGAAAGATACACACATGAAGACACCAATAGAACTTAAAAACACCTTTTGTGTGTTTGGCCCAAAAAGCAGGATGATCACCACCTAAGGTATTCAACACCATGTTTCTGTCATATCTGTTTGCCACAGCACTGAATCCAGTAAGGGCTCCAGTGAATCCTCTGGCTCTCATGGAGTTGGGAACGGAGGGAACAGTGGGAAGCTGTGTGGCCCTCTCACTCCTGACCAGGCTCTGAGACTGTACCGATCTCAGCTGACCACCCTGGAGCAGAGTGAGATCCACTCATACCCTGACATCTTCTTCGTGGGACCCAATGCCAAGAAGAGGCCCGCTGTCGCTGGAGGCAACAACAACTGTGGCTACGACGATGAGCAGGGAGGATACATTCATGTCGCCCATGACCACCTAGCTTACCGCTACGAGTTCCTCAAGGTCTCACATACATTGTGATTTTGTGAAGTGTTTGTAGGCTGTCTGTAAAACTATAATGTCTTTTGATGTTTAGCTAACCCAGTTTTTCCTCTGCTTCTCTCTTGCCCTCTTCAGATCATTGGTAAAGGTAGTTTCGGCCAAGTGGCTAAGGTGTACGACCACAAACTGCAGCAGCACCTGGCACTGAAAATGGTGCGCAATGAGAAGCGTTTCCATCGGCAGGCGCAGGAGGAGATCCGTATCCTGGAGCACCTACGCAAGCAGGATCGGAATGGCTGCATGAATGTGGTGCACATGCTTGAAAACTTCACCTTTCGCAACCACATCTGCATGACCTTTGAGCTGCTGAGCATGAACTTGTATGAGCTTATCAAGCGCAACAAGTTCCAAGGCTTCAGCCTGCCACTGGTCAGGAAGTTTGCACACTCCATTTTGCAGTGCCTGGAGGCCCTGAGCAGGCACAGAATCATCCACTGTGACCTCAAGCCAGAAAACATCCTGCTCAAACAGCAGGGACGTAGCGGCATCAAGGTAGGACACATTCATGGGAGGCCTGTGAAGTTATGTACAAGACCTGTGGCAGGTTTTCTACATTGATTCTTGTCTCTCCTCTGTCTTCTAGGTGATTGACTTTGGCTCCAGCTGTTTTGAACACCAGCGGGTATACACCTACATCCAGTCTCGTTTTTATCGAGCTCCAGAGGTGATCCTCGGTTCACGTTACGGCCTTCCTATCGATATGTGGAGCTTTGGCTGCATACTGGCTGAGCTGCTGACTGGCTATCCCCTGTTCCCCGGTGAGGATGAGGGTGACCAGCTGGCCTGTGTCATGGAGCTGCTTGGCATGCCCCCGCAGAAGGTCCTGGAGCAGGCCAAAAGGGCAAAGAACTTCATCAACTCCAAGGGCCACCCTCGCTACTGCGGAGCCAACACCCTGCCCACGGGGGCCACCGTGCTGACAGGGTCTCGCTCTCGCCGCGGCAAGATGAGAGGTCCCCCAGGTAGCAAGGAGTGGAGCGCTGCGCTCAAGGGCTGCGAGGACCCCACCTTTACTGACTTCATAAAGAAGTGTTTGGACTGGGACCCTTCGTCTCGCCTCACCCCTAGCCAGGCCCTCAGGCACCCTTGGCTGTATCGGCGCCTACCCAAGCCCCTACCAGGGACCGAGAAGAGCCAAGGGCCCACAGTGAAACGGCTCCCCGAGCACCACAGCACCTCCTTCCCCTCAATCCTGGCCAAAGGGGGGCCTGGCTTGGGCACCACAGCTGCCAACAACAAACTGAGGAGCAACATGATGGGAGATTCAGGGGAGGCCATACCTCTTCGCACGGTCCTCCCCAAACTTGTCTCTTAGAGAGAGAGTCCTGTAATCTCCTCTCTTCTTCCACTTCTTCCTCCTCTGCACTCCTCAGGAGGAGTCAGAGCGCAGGAGAAAGTGGAGGCTAGGTTTTAAAACTCGTTTGGTTGTTCTTTTATTTGTTTTCTACTGAGAGGTGTCGACACCCCAGTTCCTGGTTTTTAATATTAGCTGAACAGAGAGGAGAGAGAGACAATAAAAGAAACACTCTAAAAAAAAAGTTTTTATACAGAGGATTTCCTTTGGAAATCGGCTGTGGAATTTCTGTATGCAGCCATTGATGAGGTTTGATTTAGATAATGCTTTTTAAAACCTTCCTCGTATGAGTGGAGAGCTTCGTAAATGAGCAAATGTTTTTAACCTGCGTGTGTTCTCACGTGAGCATTATGTTTTTAACACACTCAAGCACACCTGCACTGTCACTTGCCACACTTCACACTCTTTCTTAACACTCAGAGGACGCCACCCTTTCTCGGGAAGTGTTGACATGAGTGAAACTTGAAAAGGGCTACAGAGATTACTCTTATCACGTTAGAGTTAGCGAGCAAACGTTTGTTCAGCCAAGATGATTTTAGTAGATCAAAAGAATCATGCGCTAGTGTTTGGGCCCTGCACACACACTGACACAGTTATCCCTCATGTATACAACACAAAGGCCTTCACACAGGTAATGAGGGATCAGCATTATGGAGTGAAGCATTAGGTAAACCTGTTGTAGCAATAAGTCTTCGCTTCTTTGTCTTTTTTAACCGCACTCTTTTCTACCTTTCCTGATCCCTGGTGCTTGCATGTCAGCTCAATATGTGACGTTAGTATGTGTGTGTGCTTTAGCTTCGTGGTGCTACTGTGGGAGAGAGGACGTAGGACAACCTATTTACAGCCCCCTACTCCTCCCATCTCCCCCATTTGAGTGAAACAAGGAGGTGGAGGGGGACAGTAGCTCCACTCGAACTGAAACTGTCACAAAGGTGTCACCGTCACACTTGGTACTTCACAAACTGAGCCTGCCGTGTGAGGCCGGCTCACATAAACTGATATATATATATATAGAGAGAGAGAAGGAGAGCTGCAAGTCATTGCACATACACACCTGCGGGGTGGAAAGTTGGCTGTGGAAAGTTAAGTTTGTGTGAATGTCACCTGCCCATGCCCCCCAATTTGCCTGCTGCAATTGTTGGCAGCGGTGCATTAATCCTAATGGAACAAGAGCGCAAGGTGAGATAGATCACAGGATAAAATGAAGAGCGGTATGTTTAATATGAGCCAAGATGTTTTATATTTCAGGGGGAGGTGTAGAGGAGTTGACAGGACGGGCCAGTGACAAAAGGAGGGTTTTTACGGTACTGAAGAAAGAAGTGTTTCTCAGGGAGACATACTTGATACATCCCTTAATGTTATATTAACTGTGTTCCACTTCCTCTGTCCCGACTACGGATGAACATGCATGCAGTTCTGTCCACTGAGAGCGAGAGAATGTGTATACGAGTGTGTCTGCAAAGGGGGTCTGCATGCTCCACAATCTGACCTAGATTCTCTCTCCTCCCCCCACCATCTCTTTTCTCTCTCATTTTTTTTTTCTCACTCTCGTCTCATGTAGGGCAGGGAACCTCTTAAACTCACACATATATAGTGAACTATGGTGCTGTCCAAAAACACACACAGACACACAGGTCAGGTGCACGTTGTATGGACCACACCGCTCAAAGAGTTCTTTCTCTCGTCCCTCGTTTCCTAAGTGAATCTGTCAGGGATTTCTACTCTGTCTCCTTTTTTTTTTTTTTTTATAGAAGTGATTTCTATTTGCTATTCAGTCCAGAATATCAGAGGATGTAAAATGCAAATGTGGAAAAAGAGAAAGCTGTATACTGTCATGTTGTACCTAGTGGTGTGCGTTAGTAGGAGGGTGTTTGGTGTTCCAGCATGAAATCACAACCTGTTATCAGACTGAGTGACTATGAGAAGAGAAACTGTACAGTAACCAAATGAAGTTGTGATAGTTTCTTTTTCTAAAGAAAATAAAAATGATTATTAACAGAAAATGTGCTGCTCTGGGGTGATTTCTGCTTTGAAACGTGTGTTCTGATATTGATCCAACTGCCTCGGTGACATTATAAAACCAAGAGTGGAGTTTACTAGTTTAATATGCACAGTGATGCAAACATTCCCCTGTCTTTGTCAGGATCCACCAAATCCAGCATTTGCTGTCCACAGAGAGCATGATAAGATTTACCCATGAGCACTTAAGTGCACTTCTAAGACACACACGCACACAAAAACAACCCTCCTATAATCAAAGGAGGCCTGAACAGCCTGTCCGTCCCTTCTTCTGAAACTCCTGCTGGAGTCCTGAGAGGTGGGATGGTCAAAAGAGGAAAAATAGGGGAGGGTGATGAATAACTGGCTGACAGTTCACCCCAAATTAAAAAATACACCTTTGTCTTCTTACCTGTAGTGCTATTTGTCAATCTAGATTGTTTGGTGTGTCACATACGTGCTGTGAAATGGTTTGTGGGTGTAATTTGGTAGAAAGAAACCACTCACAACAAAGTCTGTGGATTATCTTGAGTAGCCAGGTCATGATTTCTGGAAAGTGACATTGCTGCTGAGTTTTTGGGGGCATTTAGCACCACAAGCCGAGTGTCATCTAGTTCCATTATATTCAAGAGAAGGGTGACATCTCTACGGCTGATATCTCCAACCCACAACAACTCACACCAAAACAATCTTGAGTCATTAATGGCATGACAGTTTTTTTCTGCTTTTGGGTGAACTGTCCCTTTTTCCTGGTGAGATTTGCAGACACAGTGACACAACAGATCAGAGAAACGTCGATTCAGGCTGATTATTCCTCATTTGTCGCCAAACCCAAATCGTTTGTAACCCGCGGCTACGGTGTTGTTTTCGTTACGTGACACCTGGGGCCTGTGTTATGAAACAAAAGTGTGTGTCCAGACGGGCCTCGCTTCAGTCGGTACAGTGAATCACTATAAAGTGCGTTGGATTTCAGTCTGTGATTAGGTTACAGATTCAGTGAATGCTGGGACACTGATGAGTCATCGGCCTGTGGCACAACTTAGAGGCAGCGTGTGATACTGACACTAACTTGCTATTATGCACCACCATAAAAGTCATGAGGAACAAAGAACTCTCAGTCATCCCGTTGATAGTGTATCTTAAAGTTACCTTTCACTGACGCAGCACTTTTAGATGATGAAATATAAGATATAACCTTTAATATGCTTCTGATGGGAGGTCACAGCAGGGCAGGCACAGCACACAATTAATGATGGGTACAGGTTTGTTTACAGTGAGTTAAAGCATTGACAATAATTAATGTTATTAATTTAAAGCTGCCGCTGCATCTCACGTGTTGTTGCATGTGAAACAGGTCCATTGGGTGTCGGTTGAGCTCAGGTGCACAGCACTGACATTTTAAGATGTATCAATCAACAGTCAACCTGTTGCCTCCCTGTGCAGCTCACTATCTCTTCAGGCACTAAGGGACCAAGTTAGGTGGATAATTGCACTGAGCAGAACCTAAAACAGCCCTTTTTAAAAGTCCACCTCCTCCTGTATGTGCAACACAACAGATGTACATCTATGGGAACATCACCAGAGTGTGAAAAGATTTATGATCACCATCCGGCAATAATGACGATAGACTGATCATCTCCTGTAACGCTGATGATTCATGGGTGTTTACACTTGCAGGCTGGTGCCCTGAGGGAAGAGAAAGTCAGGTCTACACGCAAGTGGAGGGAGGAGGAGGAGGAGGAACCAGTTGAGCAACATTGCCTTGTGAAGAAGATGCCAGCGAGGTGGTGTTTGGTGTGTGGGTGGTTGGGTATGTGCGGGGGAATTCTACCCAGGTGTTCAGTGCCAGCTGATCTCCAAAGGATGATGGACGCTTCGTGGTAAATGACGTGCGTGGTCATTTGTCATCAGCCTAGGCGTGGCTCACTCTTTCCGTAAACAGCAAGGTGTCAGTGTCTATGCAAATGATCATGAGATTAAACAAGTAAGTAGCATGACGCATGAGAGGAGACAGAGATGACCCTATTTTGTTGAGCTTAATGGCTTTAATTTGAGTCTTTGTTAAGATATGATTTTTTTAGTTATGTATTCATGACGTCCTTTCAAATCATCCTATGTTGCAGTGAGTTAAATGATTCTGTCTGTCTCCTCTCTCTCCTCTTTCTATTAATGTAAAAGCAGATTAGCTCAATCCCATTACACACCAATCTAGTCACCTTCTGACCATATGGTCTAAAGCTCATACGTCCCTACATCCCCTTTGGCACACTGACTGCTATTCTCTGAACCACACACGTTAGACAGTGTATCCCCTCCCTCCTCTTCTCTCCCCTCTCCTTTATATGAGAACCAGTCTAAGCTTTCAGACCATATGGAGCCACAGCAAGATTTCTGGTGGCGAGCGTGGATGAGGAGGGGTCGAGTGCTGACAGCTCTCTGATTACCACGCAGGTTAAGAAATCTTGACCTGCTTGTTGCTCCATGTTTGTCTCAAAGTGTAAACAGCTCTATCAGTCTGTTCCCTTTATGTTATTTCTGATGTTGTCATGTAGATACTCAAGGACAGATTATGAGACAATGGGCCCCTGGGCACAGATATGTGAAAGGCACCCCATCCCTCTTGGTGGTGGTCATTTTGAGTCTTATTTTGTCTCTTTGTAGTTGTTTTGAGTTTTTTGTTGTTGTTATTTTGTGTCTTTTGGTAGTTTTTTGTTTTGTTTTGTTTTTATTTTGTGTCTCTGTGTAGTTGTTTTTAGTTTTTTTTTGTTGTCATTTTGTGTCTCTTGAATTTTTTGTTGTCATTTTGTGTCTCTTTGTAGTTCTTTTATGTTGTTGTTATTTGTGTCTCTTTGTAGTTCTTTTATGTTGTTGTCATTTTGTGTCTGTAGTTCTTTTGAGTTTTTTGTTGTTGTCATTTTGTGTTTCTTTGTAATTATTTTGAGTGTCTTGTTCTTAATTTGTGTCTGTAGTTGTAGTTGTTTGAGATTTTTTGTCGTCATTTGTGTCTCTTTGTAGTTCTTTTTTGTTGTTGTCATTTTGTGTCTCTTTTTAGTCTTTTTGTCTCTTTGTATTCTATCTGAATTTCTGAATTTCTTTGTGGTCATCTTGTCACTCTTTTAATATCTCTGTGGCCATTGTGTGACTTTTTGTAGCTGTTTGCATCTCTTTGTGGTTATTTTGTGTCTCATTGTAGTTATGGAGCCTTTGGGCCTGTGCTCCATGGACCCAGTCAATAATCTATCTGGGAAAGATATCTGGGATAAGATGTGATCAGTTATATATTGTACCAACAGTCAGCTGTTATCAAGATGCTTTGTTTGAGAATCAGGGGGTAAAAGCTCTGTTGTCAGGTTGAAGGGTAAATTCACCTGAGTTGGATATTTTTTCCCCCTTAGGCACTTCTGCTGCTAACCCAGCAGATAGTTTTCATTTTGTCCAACTGGTTTATTTGTCCAAGAATTCTGCCTCCAATCCCATTAAAATGTAGGTGAATGGAACCAAAAAAGGTTAATGAAAAAAATGATTTTGGTTATTTTGGTGAACCAACCCTTTAAGTTCACATTTTTTTTTACTTTTTTTTACTTGTTTATCTGAACTATGGGTGTAAGTCTTGGTATTATAATGTTAGTTGGAGCACAACTTGAACCAAGTGGCCAAAAATTGGAATTTAACAGGTTGAAACCAAAAACAACTGTGAAACAAATGGACACTTTTTTACTTTGTTTTTTGGACGATGGAACCAAAACCTAACAACAAAGCTTTAAATGGAAAGTTCACCCCCAAATCAAAAATATAAGTTATCCCTATGGTGCTATTTACCCATCTAGATTGTTTTAATGTGAGCTGCCGAGTGACTGGCTATA
The DNA here is from genome assembly GCF_011397635.1 of Epinephelus fuscoguttatus. Taxonomy (NCBI): domain Eukaryota; kingdom Metazoa; phylum Chordata; class Actinopteri; order Perciformes; family Serranidae; genus Epinephelus; species Epinephelus fuscoguttatus. The sequence continues at coordinate 37,172,942 of NC_064752.1, forward strand.
TAGATGTCTGCCTTCTCTCCAATATAATGGAACTAGATGGCACTGTGTATCTACTAGTGTGCATCTACTGCTAGCTCACCTAACACCACTGAGCTAGCTAACGTTACAGTTCAGCCGAGGAGGATGTCATTAATGTTTACATCTCGCCCTGTCACGAGAATGAGCATCTCGTTCATGAGTAGATGCATGCCTTCAGGAAAGTTGGCAGGTGTAGTTTGGTAGAAAGAAAATAGTTCCTATATATAAGTGCTCACAACAAGGTCTGTGGATTATCTTGAGTAACAGATGACAGGTTTCTGAAAAGAGACATTGCTGCTGAGTTTTTCAAATGTATTTTTTGGGGCTTTGAGCCCATCAAGCAGAGTGCCATCTAGTTCCATTATACTGGAGAGAAGGCAGATATCTCTACGGCTGATATCTCCAACATTTGACAACTCACACCAAACTAATCTAGATTGATGAACAGCACCACAGGTAAAAGGACAAATATGTATTTTTGATTTAGTGGTGAACTGTCCCTTTAATCTTGCAGTTTAAGGACATAAATCTGCATAAATGTTACTTACACGGCTTGAAGTATGGTAAAAGTGTATTTTGCTTCTGCCATGACGGCTTCAAAAGCCAAAAATATGCAAGCTTGAACTGTGTACTTTTCTTTGTTCTTGCTGTAAATTTTCTGTCACAGCAGACTTACTCAACCTGTATTTAGGGATGTGACAGAGTGACCGAAACTTGAAGGACTGCCCTGAGGGCTGGCAGTGCTTAAATATGATGTTTTCTTTGTTCGCATATTTGCATGTTGTATAATATTCTTCATGTGGTTTGTTTGATGTCACTGCGAGCTCTGTCGTGATCCATCAGAGGAACTCATGTTGTCTGGAAGCTAAGAGTGATTCACCGCTCCACAGTGCTCAGACGCAGGGTCCTCTGTACTTCACCCCATCATTTACACAAGCCTTTTTTTGCTTGATATTGGAACGGACAATTCAGTCACACACACACACACCCACACACACACACACACACAACTATAAACACACACAGTCCCAGGTCACAGGGTGCAGACACACTCCAGAGCTATGTGTGTCGTCTGGCTTCGGTCCATTGGGACAGCTGAGGTACGAACCAGGCAATGGAAGCAGCAGGAGAATGCCACATTAGTCCCCCCTGTTGCACCAACACACACAGATAGAGACACAACACATGTCCCCACATGCACAAAAGCAGACTCCAGCCTACTGCTCCTTCCTCGTATACACACAATGACACACTCACAGCTGAGCGCACACTAGTCACAAACACACAAATGCACAGCTGAGCACATGTCCGCACAGGCTGAACAGATGCAGATCGTTGGGAGAGGTGGGGTTGTGCTCCAGGAACATTTGCCCACCCAACCCACCAATCTACATTCCACACAGACTGCAGGGTAGCTGTGCAGTTGTGCATGCTGTGGGATTTTTTTTTTTGGCTAGAGGCATTCTGTTGAGACCTTTAACTTCATGTTACTGGCTGAAACCTTAGCTGCCCGTCCATTCCTACAGTTACCGTATTCACCGCCTGCATATGCAGCCCCCATATTTAGGTTTTCAGTTTCCTTGTCTTGTTTACATGACCTGGCTGGGTCACAGTTGGGACTGGAATAGAGGATGACTCATCCCCTGTCTACAGAGATGAATCCGACTGTCTGTTTCTCTATATGTGCGTGTGTTTATGTGTGTGTAATGTGTTTTTATGGTTGTGTCTTTCAAGCTCTCTTATAGCCTCAAGGTAGCAGGTCTGCACGGCAACACTCTGGGAAGACGTTCCAAGGGCACATCAAAGCTATCGTTTCGTAATACCTGTAAACCCACCTACTCAAAATCTCTGCGGAGGTTGTTTTTCTGTCTGCTCGTCTCCCACGGTGTAACATGAAAAGGCAGATGGGTATATTTACCATAAAATACGCAGTTCGGAGTAATTTTGTGACTGATCTCAAATATTGCCTCATAATAACTCAGCACTACAACTGTGTATTTTGCACATATAAATATCCTGCTGTACTGTACAAAAACAATCCAACCATTTACACCTTTTTTTTTTTTTTACTTTTTCAGCCATAAAGACGCAAACACACATCTGATGTCTGTCTCTTGCTACACCTACAGCACCTTTCAAAAAATCAAAGTGCTTTACAGAGGACATAAAATACATTAAAGGGACAGTTCACCCCAAAATCAAAAATACATATTTGTCCTCTTACCTGTTGTGCTATTTATCAATCTAGATTGTTTTGATGTGAGTTGCAGAGTGTTGGAGATATCAGCCCTCAAATATAATGGAACTAGATGGCAGTGGCTTGTGGTGCTTAATCGCTGAAAAACACATTTTAAAAACTCAACAGCAATGTCTCTTTCCAGAAATCATGACCCGGTTACTCAAGATAATCCACAGATCTTGTTGTGAGCAGTTTCATGTAGGAACTATTTTCTTTCTACCAAACTACCCCTGCCAGCTGTATCACTATGTAGAAGGAAGCGTGCATCTACTCATGGACGAGAAGCTGGTGCACATGACCAACACATTCTCACCCGGACCTCGTCACATATTGATGTGCTTGGTGGTTGTTGACGTTCTTGGGCACTGTGTCAAGTTCTGCCTGTTACATGCATTGTCTTCTTTCAGAAGACACTTCCGTTTTCACAGGAAATTTAACGTTTACATAAAGTCTCTTTCAAAATAAACGCACTATGTCGTACTACGTACAACAACGGGAATTGGCTTTTTTGTCCTTCAACAACAAATACACATGGTTGGGTTTAGGCGATAAAAACATGTGGTTGGGTTGAGTAAAAAAAGAACAGGGTTTAGCTTTAGAATCTTACAGGATGCAAACACTTCTCTCTCGGGTGAAAGTCGGCATTTGTTGGACGCATCCACCAACCCTCCCACCTGCCTCACTTGGACTTTCGCTGCAACCGGCTGCGTATCATGCCGACATTAGAGGACACCCTTTTTTTTGTTGGTTTATGATGCCGCAAGTCACTGCCCAAATGCCAAGTTTCAATGACTTTGGAGTGAGACTGGGCTCACGTGACAGTGTGAGATATAAACATTAATGGAGCCCTCTTCAGCTGAATTGTAATATTAGCCAGCTCAGTGGTGCTAGGTGAGCAGTAGATGCACTCTTCCTTCTGCATGGTAATACAGTTGGCAGGTGTAGTTTGGCGTTTGGGCATTTCGGGCACCACAAGCCGAGTGCCTCCTAGTTCCATTATATTTGAAAGAAGGCAGACATCTCTATGGCTGATATCGCCAACACTCAGCAACTCTCACCAAAGCAATCTAGACTGGTAAATAGCACTATGGGTAAGAGGAAAAATATGTATCACTGATTTTAAGGTGAACTGTCCCTTTAAGACAAGATGCGAAAGAAATATAAACAAAACACACATATATATATATAAATAGGATTTTGTTTGAATAAAACAAAAAGGTGATGCATAGAAACCGACTAAATAGGTGAATAAAAATTACAGTGGGGTACCAAATATGAATGAAGAATCACAAATGCAGTTTTATGAGTATTAATCTAGGGCTGTCAGTGTATTTCTGTCAGTTGTCATGCTCGTAGCTCAGCCTCTGTGATGAAAGAGGGGTGGAGACAGATTGGATGTCCTTATATGTACTCATTACCACTGGAAGCCATAAACAGCCACTTCACCCAATAGTGCCTGACTACTGTCCTTTATAAAAACACAGCGCACTGTATGACGCTATCCTGCCTTGTTCTTTCTTTTCATGTTATTCTCCCGATCCCTCCCTCCCACACACGCACACACACACACACACACATCCATGTCCACATTACAAAGGTTACAGTATGTTCTGATGAGCAGAATCCACTTTAAACATGTCACTGTGATGCGACGGTAGCTTTGCCACTGTGGTGCTCTAAGATGTTTTATGTTCTGGATGTGTAGCTGTCACACTCAGAATGGGACTGTGGGTTATCTGTGGTGAAGCCGTGGGCTCCTATTGTCTGGTAAGGCACCTACAGTCTGGGCGCTGTTGTCACAACCTTTCTGTTGCTGGGTAAATGGGATATTTATGGTTAGTTTCAGGTTTCACGCAGAAGACAAGACAACCTTTAGCAGGGAATATTTGGAGTTTGGGAGACAGTCATCTGGCTGGTGTAAACCTTGGCCCCTGTTGCTAAGCTGCCTTTTAGTTTATGTCTCCTTCTTCAGGGCTCAGGTCAATACTGACGTTCAGGTTACATCACATTAATTGACCCAGTTTCTGTGCTTTTGTAAAACAGGGGAACTGTATTGTTTTAGTCATTGTTTTTTTTTGGGGGACTAAAAAATGAACAGACAATAGAAATATAAAATTTGAAGTCTTTCCCATTTTAATATATAAATATAAATATATATAAATATAAAATCTCATCTTTCTAACTTAAGAAAAGACATAACATCTCTCAGCCACACGGAAATATATGGAGCCTTAGAAAATTCCATAACAGTAAAATACACTGTCTTGTCAAAAGAGAAGTTAAGGCTGATATGTCTGACTGAAGAATCAAATTGGTAAGGATCAGCAGAGACTCTTAATATTGCTATAAAGAGGTAAATCTTAATCAGTCCCACAACTTTTGTCAAGATCATGAAATAAGTTTTAATAAAAAATGAACTCTGTGTAACACCTTGAGTTGTATAAATTCCAGCCTGGCACAAGGTGTGCTCCTTCGTATTCTGTACACAGCTTTATCCCGCCACTGACCTGTAAAAACTGCCTGCACTTCCTGCTCCCAAAGAGACGTAGTTTTGGCAACAGAATGACTGTCAAAAGCCTTTACGCTGCATACATATATCTTGAATATGAGTGATTTCTGGTGGAATTTTAGAGTCAAAAGATGATCCCAGGGCTGGTTTGCATGGAAAACAGTGGAGGCACAGTGTCTAACTTGAAAGAAACAAAACAAGAAGGATGCAGGCCAATTAAAAGCTGAGGATGGATCTGAGACCTGAAAAGCTACAGAAGTGCCATCTTTGTAGAAGTCTCAAAAGAAGCTTAATGCCTTGACTGTGCCGTATCACATTGGTAGCATCACTGAGTGATGGGGCAATACTTACATCAGGGTGGAGGCTGACATAAACTTTAAATGACGTCTGAATTGGAACCAAATTTTAAGGGTAGACAGTACCACAGGGCTACTTGTGGAGCTGGAAGGACTGATGGGTAGAGAGGAGGTGAGTAGAGCCATTGGGGAGGACAAGGAGCTTGACTGAACATCCAGACCTGGCCCAGGAATGGCTGGGCTTTGAAGCTAATTTTCCTAGTGGCCAAACAGTGGAACTGCAATTCCAGAGTCCATCATGTGACTCCCTGCATCCCAAAAAGACTTTTTCCATTGACTTACATGGTGAAAGAGATGTCTGTAAATCAATGGATACATTTTTTGGAGCACCACAACCCTCACAAAATGACTTGCTTCACAATCAGGATTTGATCTAATCAGTCTGCTGACATTTGGAAAGTCTAGAAGAGCTGCTAGAGTAAATCATTTTATCCCATTCAAGTTAGCGGCACACTAAACCAAAGGTTCACCGGAGGTAGCAGCTTGCTTGTACTCAGCAGAGCTCGGCTACTGTAAGTCTCTAGTGCGCTTGCTCGAGGGGCTGCATGGTGCAGAGGTAGTGCTGATAATCCCTGGATCATCCCGGTAATTTTATACCCGACAGCTGACCCATTTGGGCTTCATGTGCCACTGAGAAACTCTCATAAGAATGAACAGGGCCCTACATTCAATGCTGTATCCAGTTCTCCCAGTGCTCCAACCAGGGTCAGAACAAAATTCCTGGCAATGCCCTCGCAATTTTCCTCTGGACCAGCTCAACTGCGTGGGGCCGAGGATTACCGCGCAGATGCACTCAATTTAAGCCTAATAAGTGATACGTTTAGGCCACCTGAGTGGAATAGCATTGACACTGCCAGTGCTGCTGTAACTGGCTAGCTCTTTTAACTGTCAGTTTGAGCTAGCCGAGCACTAGCAGCATCACCTGTTGTCGTTGTCATTAGTCCTCAGCAGTGAACAGCGCCCTCCTTTTCTTGCCCCTGACCGGTGTTACGCCACTGGTATCAGCTTGTGGCTGCTCCACTGTCCATGTGAGTATTTCCTCCTCTTCATTTGGTGCTGCCGGCAAACTGTTGTTATCATTATCAGTGTTGCTAACGTTAGAAAGACTTCGACCATCAGCTCCTTTATCCATCTAGTTTGTGTTTTGCCTACCTCTGATATTACATGATGGGCCACTCCATTTCAAGGAGTGGGGGGAAGTGACGCAGTCGTACCTGCCTTACAGTAGCCTATAGGTAGTCTATTAATCATTTTTAGACCATGTCACCCCGAATCTTTCTTTTCATTTTTTTCCTTGCAATTTTTTCCAACAACATTTGAGGGGGTCTTGGCGGCCCACAAGGTGAGATGGCCCATTAGGCATTTGCCAGAATTGCCTGATGGCCATCTGAGCCTGCCTCCAACCTACACTATAACGATGGGAACTGCATTTGTAAATCAAAAGAACAAAGAACATGCAACAGTAATGGATTCATATGGAAAAATTAAGAGGACATAGGGTTCCTTTGTCACTTATTCTGGGAAATTGGCATTCCCCACTGTGTGATAGATAATCATGTTTTATTTTGAAGTGTCTTATGTATTTGTGGTGATATGTGAAGATCCAATGTGACCTCTTGAGAACTCAATAACCAAAACAGAAAAAAACAAAGAACATACAGATATCTGGTACTAGTTTGTCGCTCCGGGTTTGTGGCTGCATGTGTGTATATACACAACACAAACACATGTTCTGTCTGTGAGCAAACACAGACTCATCAGTTTCTGTCACATGCTTTGTCCTGTCTGCACTTTCACTGAAATTGCTTTCTGAGTACAAAATTCAATATATGCCGGCATTACTCAACAAGAACAAAGAATTCTGTGAAACTGCCATTTTGTGCAACTGTTGGTTGAACAACAATTTAGTGTACTCCAGTCAGGCTATCTGTAGTAAGTCGATTTAATGGTGATTACAGTAAATCTAGTTTGAAGACGACACACTGCATTACCTTGTCATGAGGGACAGAAGCTCCAATGAAATGCTTTGTGGCTTCTTATATATCATGTTTACAGGACAGGAGCAGGCACCAGTAGTGTACACTGCAGATATCTATATATATGTTTATATGTTTGTGTGGTGGGGTAAGCCCCATTGGCCTCATTCGCTTTGATGTCCCCTTTCTGTCGTCCACCCCTCTCTACCCTTTGTAGCAGCTGCTGGGTGAATTGTCGTCCTAAGAGCTTTTTCCATGGCAGTGTGGAGAGCCAGTTTCCGTCTGCTTCTGACAGGAAACACACTGACCTGCTGAGGAGAGAAGAGAAGAGAAGAGAAGAGGAGAGGAGAGGAGAGGAAGAGGAAGAGGAGGTTTCCTTTGGCAGACAAACCCCTCTTTGTGCATTGGATTCTCCTTTTCCTTTATCTCCTTGTCTGTCTGTCTTTCTGTCTGGCACTCCCACACATGCTCTGAGGGAGAGTGAGAAGAAATGTTTGAACACAGCCCATCAGCTGGGCATCAATAATTCAGTCATTCTGCACTGCGTTAATGTTTATGTTTCACTGGTGGCTGCACAAAGACATGTGCTATATTAAGACCTGGAGCACAGGGTGGCTGTTTTGTAAAGCATCACATAATTATCAGGAACATCAAAGGCAGAAACATTTTGGGTGTTCTAAAGAAAAACAAATGCACAGCGGCTTTTAAAAATCAGTAAAAAAAGGTGCTACGCTAGTCTGGCCTGGGATTGCCTGCACATGGCACTCACCTCTGACGTCAGAAGCAAACATAGAGGTGGCTGAGCCAAAATGGTGATGGCTAACAGTACTAACAATGGCAACAGTGCCGACAGAGCCAACAATGTTAACCTGAAATACATGTGGGCAGGCAGCAGTTGAGAATAAAAATATATTTTTTATTTTTCAGAATAAAATGAATGAAGAAGATGCACAGTATATGTGTAATATTTTGACATCTAAATCACTACTATCAAGCCCCAATTCCTTTTATTTTGAAAGTCAGTGACACAAGTTAAACCCCGTTGTCACATTCATCACTGACGTGGAGGACTACAGTGATGAAACTTTGCTACCTGAGGATGAAGTGGCAGCCTACGCCGAGTTCAGGACACCCAAGGAGGATTCATTCAAGGTTTTATGGTGGTGAAAAAAGCATGCTAACATGTTTCCTAACCTGGCAGTGATTGCGGGGAATTTCTTTTCCCCCCGCAATCACTTTTCCTCCACTGGATTTGTAATTGAAGAACGGTGAACCCAGCTTAACGTGAGTGACTGTAGCCTGTGTGTGTTTAATCATGGGTGTGGGTCAGGTCATGGGACTTTTATCGACGGGTGTGGGCGTTTGTGGCTTTGACTTAGACATAATAACGGGTAACAGGTCGGTTGTGGTACTGAGCTGTACGGGTATGGGCAGGTGCAGGTTTTCAAAAATGGACCCATGCAGGACTCTGGTGCACAGTGGTGGCAACTAGCCAGCCAGTGGGACATGAAGGGAGGGAATCACATACACTAACATGCACATGTAGCCAGCCCAGCTACCAAACAAAGAACAGAGAAGCTCAGAGTGTGCCTTTATCCTCTGCTCACGATGCCATTCTGCCACTGTTTCTTTACATAGCACATTTGTTTGCAGCTATATTCATTTTCAAAATATCACACACAAACCCTTTAGAGGAATAGTTTGACCATTTGCGAAATATCCTTATTTACTTTCACACAGAGAGTTACATGAGAAGATTGTCAGAGTGGCATCAATCCTCTCATCAACGGGTCAGTTTATGCTAGTTCAAAACTAGTTATTCAGTCAATCATTTCTTTGTCACATGGAATCATACAAGTTACAAATGAAATGCTGTGTTGATGTTGATGTTACGTGTGTTTGACCACATCAGAAGTCAATCATGCTGTGAAGTGGGTGAAAGTGTTGGATAGTGTCGGAAAGTTACAGAGATGGGTGGATGCAACCCTCCTTAATCCAACATCATAAAGGTACAGGTGCAGGAGATTTCCAAAGATATCAGACCATCCAACAAGCAGTTCTGATGGAGTATACGGGCCCTGTAACTTTCCACCAGAAAGCGAATGACAAACTTTTACTTTAACAGCAATTGTTGTCCCCAAGGGATTATCGGCAAGTCTGAAAAGTGAAGCCAGTGCAGAAGTGCCTTAAACTTGCATTCCTTCCAACGCTATGAGCAGCAGCGTGACCAGCTACATTATTGCTGAGTGGCCGTTGAACTGCTGCTTAAACGTTTGTTAACATAGGTACATCATGAAGGGCTTGTGTGGGTCTGCTAGCTGCCACAAATCACCTCAACTGAGCGTCATCTAAAGTTTGTATTTGAAAAATACAAAAATATATTCCTGCTTTTGCATCCCTGTGTGCACTGCAGTGCACATAGAGCTAGCATAGCATCAGCCAAATAATAACACAACCACGGCTAGAAACAAAAACATATGATTGGTTGACGCTTCACCACGTCATTTGAGTGCTGAAGAAAGTTGGGGCCAGCATGCCCGTCCACAGCAACAAGTGTTGGCTGTCAGTTTGTAACTTCATGTCAATGATGACTTGTAGCCTGTTGCTGTGTTGCTTGTAGTTTGAACACAGCATGACGGCTAGCAGGGGACAACTCCACTGGTTGCAAAAAGGAGTCTGATTGTATATAAGGGCACATTCACATCAGGATAGTCTCACTCTGTTCGATTGGGCAGGGAATGTTTCACACCTTCATTTGGTTTGGTTCACTTTCACACAGCACTTTTTAAAGTGGACCAAATCGCCTGAACTATGTCACGCACTTACAACACCTGCTCATCTGGGGGCGGTATTGTCTGAAACAACCACTGACCAGGAAAAAAAAGCATGAGGAAGAAGATAACCCAGCTCATTGATTAACTAGGACTGAAATGGAAAACTACTCCCTTCAACCGGCTTGGTCACCACAAAAATAATGGAGCAACACCAAATTTATGCAGTCTTGGGGTCCTCTGACCATATATCAACAAGCGCCTGCACCTCCTCACTACTCCACGTCTGCCCTTGGACAGTTTCCAACTTTTTCTTTTTTTTACCTCTGCATCTCTCAGTTCGCGCTGTTGGCTTTGTTTTTTTCCTACCCAAAATGTACTGCGCTCTACGTCACTTCCTCTTTTTGGTTCACTTCTTCTCTTTGCTTCGCTGGATAGTCCTTTTGCATTTCCCACTGTAAGCGAACCGCACCAGGGTTCACTTGCAAATGAACCGAGACCCCCAGTTTTCAAGCGGACCAGGATTTGCTCGTTTGGTCTGTACAGTTTGAATGAGCATTCACACCACTCCAAATGAACCAAACTATTGGTGAAAGTGAACCAGGGTTCATTTAAAGTGGACCAAATAGTGCCAGTATGAATGCGTCCTTAGTCTTTGAGAAAATGACTCTACTTTTCACTTGTAAAAGTAAACATTTTCCCTAATTATTTTATGGTATTAATCTCCAGTTTCAAGTCTTCTTCAATACAGCGTGATGTTCAGTTGCTCATTTTGTAAATTACGGTCCCCTTTAGAGTAAAATAAACGATAAAGCAGGGTTTGGTTTAGGATGTAGTTACGTTTGGATTGACAAGCTGCTACCTCAGCAGTGTCCTTGGGTTTTCATTCATATCCACCCCTCGCTCCTCCACAGCTCCATCCTCTTGTCTTAATATGGTCACTTTTGGTTCTAAAAAACAAGAACTAGAGACTTCAAAATGGTAGTCCACAAACCAATGGGGGATGTCACAGTGACTACATCTACTTCTTTTACACATTCTATGGTTGTCCCACAGATGCCTGAGAACGTGTGGACACATATTACAAGGGTGAAACTTTGCTCGTGGTGGATGATTGGTGCTCTCAGTCAAGGTCAGAGTCAAGGCTTGACTTAGACACAAACACAAATACACACACACAGATAAATACAAAACAAAGCAGTGGGAGACCTGTTGGATTGAACACTGGTAGTCCATCCTCTGTGTTCTCTGACTGCATTAAGTCCAGAGTTCAAGAGTTCAGGGCTTAATGTTACTAATCCAGTCAGTTGGTGAAATGCACACTGGAAACGTGAGGCAGGCAGCGCCATGTTATGTATATACTGTACGGGCGGTATAGACTCTATGGGTCCATAATGACGTCTACTTATGCCGCTGAGGGGAAAATGACACGTCTTATAGATAAACAGGTGTGAGTGGTGTGCTGCATATCCACGTGGACATTCTGTATATGTATGTCAGGAGATGGACAGCTAGTCAGCATAAGGCGTGACAGGACATGATATTGGCTGAAGGGAATATATGTTTGAGGAGTGAGCTCCAGGAATGGAAATCCACACCAGTGGGGCATGCTGGTCTGTGGGTCATACAACCGTACAAGGACATAGTAGAGGCAGAGGACCATCATACCAGCCCTGCACATGCACACACATCTATGTGGGTGTGTGCATCTGTGGCGAGGGGTTGGGAGGAGTGACAGGGTGGTAGTGCCAGCTGGGCAGCTTAAAAATAGTGCAGAGTGGAGCATTGCAACTGCACGGGACTCTAGGAACACATGACTGCCAGTCCAATAGTAATTCACAGCGGATTTCTCTCAGCTTTGTGATGACTGACGAGACAAGAGGGGATGATGATTAAACTGAGATATCTCAAAGAGTCCCATCTGAGCTGTCTATTTTTAATCACAGGAGACTGGGACAAGTGAAGTCTGCTGTTATGGGCAACGTTACAGGTATGTCAGGTAGGGCTGCATTACAGGTGTCACAGGGCCAGTAAGCCGAGGAGTACTGAGTGTGCCGTGAAGCGAGCCGAGCAGACATGCAGGGGCAGTGGGGCAGTAGGCTGAGTGTAGGAGGTGAAACGTGATGGGGATCAGACTGGCAGGATTAAAGAGCACTGAACTGACCTCTGCTGAAGCACAGGACAGAGGGAAGGGATGAAGAACTGAGGGGGAGGCTGCAGGAACAGCTGCTCATTAAGGGCGGACCCTCCTCCCCCCACAGTACACACACACTCATGTAGATGTATTATTCATGTGCACACATCTGCATGTGCAAAATTGTGCTATAGTGTGCACACGTACAGCATACACAAACATGAACTATGGGAGTGATTTAAATTGGAGGATAATCTCATGCACAAAGTGGCTCTTTCACCTCACGTAATCTCAGTTTGGATTAAAATGGATTATTGGATTACAAGGGCCTCCCACTAGGGGGGAGACAGACAGACAGAGACAAAAGAAGATGGAAAACCGAAGCGTGCTGAATATAGGAATGTATTATTAGATTTAAATATTGCATTATGATGTTACCCTTACATTTTATTTAATTCTCCCCCATTGCAGAGCATGTCTATTTTATATATGTCTGTATGGCTACATTTTTCTTGTGACTCCATGACTTCTGCTGTGCTAGTTCATGGCATTTCCCCTTATGGTACCGCCTTGTATCTCCCTTTAAAGGAATAGTTCATCATTTTTAGAGATATTCTTATTTGTTTTCTTGCTGAGAAGTAGACCATATCTCTCTCTCATGTTTGTGTGTTAAATTTGAAGCTACAGCCTGCAGTCGCCAGAGGTGTGGACTACAGTCACATGTTTTGGACTCAAGTTACAGTACTTGAGTGGACTGGAGTCAGATTTGTGTCACAAATGTGGTGATTATAGATTTGATTTGCTCATATTAAAAAAGACTTGCAACTTGACTCAGACTTAAACACCACCGACTCGTGTCTTCACTTGAACTTGAGCCTTTGACTTGAAAATTTGTGATACCTTCCCTCTAGCCCAAAGATTTAGTAAACAGCCACAAATCTTGGAAGTCTTCAGTTGGGGCTTGAGTGTTAAGACTTTAGAATAACTTGTGACTTGCAAAACAATGACTTGTTCCCACCTCTGGCAGTTACCTTAACTTAACTCCATCTACAGGCAACACAAATTTGCCTAAGACATTCATAAAGCTCACAAATGAAAAGGCTGTATCTTGCGTGTTTAACATGTGGGACATTTTGTTTTTACAACACAAGCTACTAGGCTAAGCTAACTGGCTGCTGACTGTAGTCACATAGTCTAAGCAAGAACGTGACATGACATTGATCCGAGATGAAGGACGGGACAGAGAAGAGAACAGACAGCTATGACAGGCAGTTGCTACCTGTAGCATTCTGCATAGACTTGACTAGTGGAGTAGGAGGAAAGGTGCGTTGCCATGGAGACACTATTGTTTTCAACAGAAAGACACAGGAAGTTGAACTGAACTGCTTACATAAGCATACACCTCCAGTGTGACCTTTATGTCAGTCTCTCAATGTCAAACTGAGCAGTACACACACACACACACACACACACACACACACACACACACACACACACAACTATACAAGGAAGTCATATTTACAGTGTAACTATTTATCATACATGCAGAATATATCCATAAAAGGCACCTCATAGGCCCCATCATATTCTAGGCCATCATAGCGGCACTCTGACTGGACTTGTGTTTGTGTCAGCCGAGTGCCTGAACAGACACATTCAACTGCCTGTATGAGAGCGTGACTTTGCATCTTCTCTCCGAGACTGGGTCAGCGGCCTGGAGTGAATCATGAGAGAAAAAGCAGCACGACATTGTTGTGTCTGTGAGGAAGTCGGTGTTGTGCCAAAGTCCCAATAACTGCAGAGGCACTCTCTGTGCGAGAGAACTGGAGCATCTTGCTGCCCCTACGTCACTGGGTCAGCAGAATCAGACCTGTGCGCAAATATGAGAAAGACACAGGAGACAGAGAGCGCCACAAGTATGGGGAGTGGAAAAAGAGAAGTGTGAGTGAGTGTGTACGGTGCGCGCGTGTGGTTGTTTGTTAGTGGGCTGGAGATGAAATTAGGGCATTCTTTACAGCTGAGTAGGGCAGAAGACAAGCTGGCAACAGAAGTAGGCTAAATAATCGTCCCCTGTCATCAAACGGTCTCTTGTTTATCAGGGGAGAACCGGAATGTCCATGTGACTAAAACGTGACAGCAACTGCTCTCACATAAGCCAGCAAGTTGTCCCACTAACCTCGAAAGAAAGAAAGAATGAACTTATGGCAGGACAGTCCTAATGTTTCTGGTCTATTTAATCATTTTCAAAGTTTATATTTTTTGCATTAGTTCCACATTACCCTCTTTCACCCAAAAACTTTCCCTCTCTCGTCAGCCCCACAGCAGGCCGGGGTCAGTTTAAAAAGGCCAGCATGTGCAGCCACTGAGGGCCCTCATGCCTCTACAGGGACCTATGTTGTTCAGGCTCTGTTCACAGATGAAAGGGGGATTCCAGTGGCGGTCACATGCTCCCTGCAGGGCTATAGAGGAGGCCGTCCATTTCATGGATGACAAGCCATACATGGTTTCCTTTGTGTGGATACATGTGCAAATTTCTATGGCATTGTGCGGCTCTTCTGTTAAAGGCGACCTGTGCACGACGCGTGCCTTTTCATGTTTGGTTTTACATGTGCAGGTATTTACTCTATGTGTGTGTGTGTGTGTGTGTGTGTGTGTGTGTGTGTGAGAGAGAGAGAAAGAGAGAGAATGTGTGTGTGTGTATGTGTGAAAAGAGAAATAAATGTTTTTTCTTGTTCCTTAAGACTTTTGAGTGGAATTCACCGGCAAGCAAACGTGTTCCATGAGAATAATGTGAATGAACCACTATTGAAGTTATGCTTAAATATATATGAGCTATATTAATAAATAATAATCAGCAGAATCCTGCAGCACACACACACACACACACACAAAAACCACAATCATCTCCTTTAGGCCGTGGCCCACTTCCACCTCCAGAGGCCTGTTTTTGCAGAGCTGAGATTGGATGTGACTTTGCACACTCTGTATCGTCCCATCACAAGACCGATCTGCCTTAGAGTTGATAATGTCTCATCGGTGGGATTTTTTACGACCTTGTGTATGAGTGCAAAAACGAGAAAGAGAGGGCGAGTGTGTGAAAAGAGATGGGAGGATAGATGAAGAGGGAGCTTAGTCAGCCGCTGCCCTTAAGAGCTGTCGTCTCTGAGGAACCGTACATCCATCTCCAAAGTAACCAGAACAGGGAAACCACCTCTCCGGTCCTCAGAGAGTTTTTATCATGCTTCACTGGGGTGAACCAGGCCGCGAGCGAATCACGACGCAAATAGACCGACGAGTAAACAGGCTGACAGACAGACTGACTGATAGACAAAGTTTCTAGTTTCTCGTTCTAGTTTCTGCGGAGTCTCTAAGTTAAGACGGGGTATGATGTGTAAACAAATGCACTGCAGCAGTTGAAGGGTGCAGATAAAGCAGGGTTAAACTGAGATCATGTGTAAATGTGGGTTCTTGGTGCTCTACATAGCAATTAGAGAGAGATGGAGAGACAAAGAGTGAGTGAGAGATCATCCAAGGGGATCATGAGGGTGTGTGTGTGTCTGCGTGCATTCGAGGGGTGAGCAGGTTCAACAGGTCCCATGTTGGGAGGCTTGTTCAGGTGCTAGAATCCTATATCGGAGCCAGTGCTGACCGTGGGTCTATATCAAGAGCCGGCTTGGGTTTCAGCCCCGGGCGGTGATGGAGGATTATTCTGACAAAGACGGGTTCTGGCCAGCCTGAAATAACTGATCCAAACTTGCTCTGACTTTCGCACACTAATGAAGAACAGAGGGAGGAGAGGGGAACGGCGGAGGGAGATGCACCTCCTGCCCCTGAGATTTCCTTCCTGTCAGGAAGTTAAAAGAAGTGCTGTGTGAAACAGGAGAGTGTGTCAGGGGAGCATTCTGGGAAGCGGTGGAGAAAAGGAAAATGTCAGCACACCAGATTCTACAGCTCCGTGCATAGGCCTCACATTCCTGATCTGTGTACACCGGGGCAAACTCTGGGACACTAACACACCCGTTATGGACAGAAATCCTCCATGTGCAGGGTGATGTGGGCATCCTGCTCCCTCTGCTAATAATAAGGAGAATAGTGGTCGGAGCCATGATGCTTTCCCCAGGGAGAACACTGTAATGAACAGGCCATCCTGAGTGTTGGGGGAGCAGCTATAAGTGAACCTGCAGCTATGCAAAGTAACTGTAACTCTGTAGCTTGTGTTAATTCATCAGCACAAAGCTGTCAAAGCTCAGGCAACAGTTTCCAGTTTCAGTGTGTGTGTGTGTGTGTGTGTGTGTGTGTGTGTGTGTGTGTGTGTGTGTGTTAGTTAATAAAAAGTGTTCTGTATGTATATATGGGATCCATGAGGACATGTGATGTACTTCTCTTACATAACTGAGTATAATAAGTGGGAAATGTATCCAAGTGGAGACCACACAAAAGGACAGTGTCAGTTTCCAATAGGTTGGGAAGTTCATAGTCTTATATAATATCCTTTAAGTATATCACTTTATCAGATATACATTGTAATTCAAGAGGTTTACTTTCTTCAGTCTAACAGTGACATACCCTTAAGCCATTCATTGAAAAACTGGAGACTACTTGTTGGATTACAGATGTAACATGATGTTTGCATGTTCATGTTTACAGGAAGTTAAAAGATTAAATCAAGTTATTAGGGCTGGGTGATATGGAGAAAATCAAATATCACAATATTTTTGACCAAGTACTTTGATATCAATAGTTCAATGATATTATAGAGTTGACAAAGGGCCCGTGTCCACATAGTGTTTTTCCTCAGCCTAAAAGCAATGGCATGGTGCAGGGGAGCGCATCATTCCAGCGCTTTATAGAAAAGCTTCCTAGCTTTATTTACTGTCAGGCTGCACACAGGTCTTGTTGTGGTGACATAAGCTAGGTAGCAAACGTAACATAAGGGTTGCCTATACAGTAACAGCAAGTTTACAACACGTATGTTGAAGCACAACACTCACCAGCAATCTAGTGTCTACTGGCTGATCTCGTCCAACAGCTGGGCTTTTCTGTCATTGTTGTGACAGTAGCATAGCTAAAGGAGCGGCAATGACATCACCAGGTCCTTTCTGAATAGTTAAGAACATTTCAACCAAAAGTGCTCTGAGCGGCTGCACAAAAAAACTGAGCGCTCTGAAAAAAGTTGGTGGGCGTGGAGTTTTTTCTCAGCTGCATACACTCTCTCCTCTTTGGGAACAATTGAAAAAAAGACACTAGTGCGAGAAAAAAAAAGCTATGTGGACACAGGCCCTGAGTGGGTTAAGGCAAGTGAAAAACAATCTGGAAAGTTTAGAAAATTACATCACTGAACTGTAATGCAGCCTTTAAAATCAGGAAAAGACAACACTTATGATAACGCGATATCCAACATCTGATATATATATCAATATATTGATATCTAGTCTCATATCACAGTATCAATACAATGTCCAAGATATCAGACATGCTTTGTTCATTACATGGGTGTGCTGCAGAATGGCAACAAGTTAGACTCCTCTCAAGACAGACAACATTATACATTGCCCAGCCGTATTAGTTATGTGTAGCGTATGTAATTAATATCATTTGCATAGAAGAAGCAAGCTCTGCATTGTAATGGACAAACTGTATCAAAGACATCTTTGTACAGACCAGATTATTTGTCTCTCTAGCTGCCAGAGACATGCCATATATCAGGGTGTAATTCTCTCAGACTCCTTCTGGCAAAGTAGATAATGGACAATTCAGCAAGTTGTTACTGAAGGGCAGTTTTTGTTGCAAACAGGAAACAAGTCTTGACAGTCCACTCAGCAGCAATCAGACGTAACAAGTTTAAAATGAAAAATTATGAATTATGATTACTCGTTATAGGGAGTCATCTGGCGAAAACAGATGTAGCTTTTTAAGGCTTGGGCTTACAGGTGAGTTGCATTGTGGGGAATTTTGGGATCCAGTGTTTTTGGAGCTTGATGCATACTCTTAACCATCTCTCCTCTGCTGCATCAATTTTGACCATTTTCTTTTTGAATACGAGGTTGGTGAGCCTGTGAATGTTATGGAAGTACAGTACTGAAACGCTGAAGTACCCCTTCAAACTAAAACAAGGTCATAACTACACTTTAGTTCTATACATATACGTTGGCAGCTTTTCATTTGGCAGAACATAACTGTCATTGCTACATCAGATGTCCCTGGTCTCACTAGCCAGATAAGACAAATATTATAATACTTAATGTGGGTGAAGACACAGGTAGCCACTGATGCCGATCTCCTTCTCTTTGGCACTTTGAAAAAGGTGTGGATTTCTAATAATGTGACCCTACCTTTGGTAAACCTAAGTCTTAGATTTACATATTAAACTTAGTTCAGCTTGATGGCGTATTAAAAACATTTGGAGATGAAATGTAACCTGATACAGCAGTCAAGAAGAAGCACTGGGAAGAGAGTGAAGTGTGTTCCCATAGGTGGAAGTGGAGTTGAGGAGCTGAGTCTTGGCCCCTCCACCCTATTTATACATTGCATTACACAAGACTAGTACAAACTGTGGAGGCACAGGATGACCAAAGGCAATGTCAGGATACATCTTTATTCTGTGAATTCAGTAAACATTTCCTTGTCCCTCCTTATGGTGTCATTTGTAATAATAAAGTAGCTAAACTAAAGCTCTTTGAGAAAGCCAATAGGATTAAGGACAACCGTATACAAATAAACAGAGGTTAGCTGAGTGCCTTGCTCAGCTAGCAGCAGCAGAAAGCAAAACATATGCATTGTGGAGAAATTAGGTTTCCAGACATTTCCCACATTTCTTTTCAGATTCAGCTTGACCTACAGAAAACAACTGTATTAGCCTACATGCTGCGGCATTTCAACAATGAATTCTTTAACCCATCAAGGCAGGGAGGTCTGATCGACACATACGCCTCAGGGCTGAGAGTATTTTCCAAGAGCACAATTTAATTTCAGTTCAGTGTTATACAAATGATGAATGGTAATACAGTGACCTACTTTTAAACACACCTTTTTGTTATTATGTGACTACTGACCTGTGTATCAAACCCTTTTCATAGGCTCCACCATCATTCAAGGCAAGGATAAAAACTTAGACTGACCTGCCATCTAGTGGTCACAGGAAGTGCTGCATGTAAGTTTAAGATAGAGCACAACCACAACACAGAGAAAAGCGTATAATGATAATGAAATGAGAGTAAACAACATAAAATGTCACATGTGTGGGTATATTCATGTGAGATAAGATGAGATCACAATGTACAAGTAAAGTGTATGAAATTTCTTTGATTACTGTGGCTTGAGGTGGGATTTCCAATAGGGACAGGGGGATATGTCCTCCCCTTTTTTGAAGTTCTGTTTGTGCTCCCTCTACCCCTTTCGAAATCTTAACTTTTTTTTAAACCACAAAAATCATGCTTCATATGCAATTGTGTGGCCAGCCATCAGATCCTGGCTGAGAACATAAATTGAGCTGCTGATTTTGCTCTGAAATACTACACAAAATAAATGAATATTAATGTGTGTGTATGTATATATATATATATATATATATATATATACACATATATATATATATATATATATATATATATAGATAGATAGATAGATAGATAGATAGATATAAAATATAAAACATATAAATATTTTATATTAACTATATGAAAATATATAAATATTTTATATAAAAAATGTAAAAATATTTTGTACTATTCTGGCTGAATTTAGCATGCCGGCCAGCTTAATTATTTCCTAGATTTTGTTTTGGCCACTTTAGTCCCCAAATGCATGTAGAAATGTAGGAAATGAAATTCACATCTTAGATGTACATATTAAACTTATTTCAGAGATTTTTTTTTTCTGGGGAAGTACCCCCCAGGACCCCTGTTATATTTTCCCCCCTCCCATCACTTCTCAAACCAAAGTTACACCCTTGACTGTGACTCTGGATTATCTTATAGGTAAAATGATAAAATGATTACATTACATTGTGTAATTTCCCTCCGATAGCCCTCCTAAATATGTAAATAAATATGTACATTTAGAGGGTATGATGTATGGGAAGTCTGTCAATTATTCATATGCCGGAGAGTTCAAATGGTCGATTTTATGTGCATCCTGACTTTTAAAGAGACAGCAGTCAGATTCACCAAATGTGAGCAAACATATGAATTGAGCTCAATGTTGTTTTACACTGACAATGAAAATGTTTGTTTTATACTGTCTGAGGTCCAAGAAATGCACAGCCAGGTGTAAATTTCTGGCTTTTTCACTGTCTTGAAAATCCATTTATAATCAAGCATGCATCACTGACACTACCGCTGTCAAATTACACTATCGATTCATATTTTTTCTCTAGACGTCTTGTTTAATAATATGTGCCAACATTTCACTGCTTAATATAGAGTGATGCTGCACTTAAAGGCTAAATGACAGTGCTTTAAGTGCTTTGTTAAAGACACAATGTTGTAGTCATTTAATCTTTCTATCAGAGGTAACACCTGGGGTAAAAATGCCTTGATTGAATCAATACATTTACTGAAGGTCAGAGCCTGAGCTACTCATTTTGTGTCTGTTGTTTTCCTGATAGTGTTGGTGGTTTTAACAACCCAGGGGAAATCTTAATGTTAATGTCAGTAATTTTATCGCCAACAAATAAATATAAAAGGGATTCAGTGTTTCACATCATAATTTTTATTTGTGGTAGTGTGGAGAGACTGCCACCGATCTGTGTGTCAGGGAATAAAATTTACAGAGAACATAACTTAACAGCTAACAACTAAAGAACAAATAATATAAGAAAAATTAAAACAACACAAAAACAATATAAAATCCTGGCAAAGGCCCTAAGAGCCTGAGGGTGCAAATTGTACAGTAGATTACCATTTTTATAGCTTTAACCATGTGCTGAAGCAGAAATGTGTGTTTCACTTGATAGGTGGAGAGCCTGACCTTCTGGTCTGTCAGCAGTAAAGCCACAAAATGGAAGAAAAGCTGAAGAAAGCCCCCCCAAAATAAAATAATAATAAATAGAATCAAAATTAGGTGTAAATGTGTGACTTCAGTTTTAATTGGGAAAAGCGGGGTGAAAAATACACAAATGTAATGCATTCACTTCAGAAAAATATATTTGCTTTATTTTTCTGAATTAACAAGATAATAAAATCACAAATCCTTGATTTTCTAAAATCAAAGAGAACTATGCATTTTCAGAAGTCATACATATTATTTCTATGTTCTTAGACAGTCCTAAAATGTTTGTAAACATGAACAACTCTCTCCCAAATCCAAAAAGTACAGTGTTAAAAGTCAAAGTGATGCCACCAAGTATGAAAGGAACAGTGTGTGAGATTTAGAGGATCGAGGATCACAAATTGTAACCACCTAAAACTTCTCCTGGTTAGAATTCCTCATGTGTTTTTGTTCAGGAGGTTTTCACTATGAGCCAAATTATATGCAGATGTCTCTTCTTTTCCAAAACAAACAGACAAGATGATTAAAACTGGTAAAAGCACAAAATAAAGCAGTTTCACAATACAAATCAGTGTTTGCCCAGTGTCATTTTGAAGATGGGAAGATAACCCAGCATTTATAAAACAGACGTAGGATCCATACTAAAAATGTACATAGAGACAAAAGACAAAAATGGCATGTGGCAAAAATAATTTACAATTTCTACAATCAGGCTTCCACCTCACCATTTGCATTGCCTATTTCCCGCTTCCATAATGTTCATAAGCATGGGTCAAAGTTTTTAAAGATCACAACTTTTGTGCTGGAAGTGGTATGCGCATCCTTCAGGCCTCTTTTAGTTCGTACGCAATGTTTATAAATGAGACCCCCCCCTTAAACTTGTAAAAATACTGAATAAAGTAACATCACTGAAGATGTGTCCAGGTTGTACCACAAGGTGTATCTAAGTACTAATCCAGCATGGCGACACCATGGACTTCCAGGAAAAGGCTGGATGACAACTTCGAAAGTGTGGTGACAACTGGAGAGACAGTGGAATGCTCGGAGAAACGGCACCCGGGGCAGGGAGGGTTAGCACCCCAGGCTGCAGCTCTCAAAAGGGAGCACCCAACATACGCTTCGAAGAACCCTAAGGAGAAATACCCCCAGGGGCGCCCGGGAGGGGGGGGGAGAATGAGTGCCCTGAATGGACGGATATTCTGGTAATGACCCATGTGAACGTACAATCGACTGTGAGTGCAGTCTGCAGATGTGGCAAGGTCTGCAAAAACCCGACTGGTCTGAAAATTCACCAGACCAAGATGGGCTGCATGAGGAGGCAAGTGGCGCAACCCACAGTGCCAGTACTTGATACAGCACCTGGTGAGACAGAGGAGGAGCCAGACCCGGACACACCCCACAGTGCCCAGAGCCTCCAAGCACCACAAGTGACACCCCAAAGCAGACCATCTGAACATCGTTGGATTTTGTGGCCCGCTGCCAACAAAGAGTCAGATTGACACCAGTTTGATAAAGATGTTGATGCAGCCCTTGGAGCAACAGCCAAGGGAGATGTGGGCCAGAGGCTCCTGACAATGAGCATGTTTATAATCAGCATCGCTTCAGACAGATTTGGCATCAAGGAACAACATGCCACCAAGGCTACTATTGCAGCACCAATTCCAAACCGACGAGAGGTTAAGATCACCCAACTCAGACAAGAGCTGCGGACACTCCGGAGCCAGTACAGAAAAGCAAGTGAGGAAGAGAAGGCAGCCCTGGCAGAACTAAGAGGCGTGGTAAGAGAAAGGTTAATCACCCTTCGGCGTGCTGAGTGGCACAGGAAGAGGGGTAAGGAGAGGGCCTGCAAGCGCAGTGCCCTCATTGCCAATCCATTTGGGTTCACAAAGAAGCTACTCGTAGAGAAACGCAGTGGTCAGCTCTCATGTCCCGAGGAAGACATCAACCGCTACATCAGTAAAACCTACAGCGACGGCATGAGAGAGCAAGATCTTGGCCACTGTGCAGCCCTCATATGCCCACTGGAACCCAGAACCCTGTTTAACATCAATGAACCCACCCTTAAGGAAGTCAAAGAGGTCATCAAATCTGCCAGAGCAGCTTCGGCACCAGGCCCAAGTGGAGTTCTATACAAGGTCTTCAAACACTGCCCCAGGCTTTTGGAACGTCTGTGGAAGATCTTCAGAGTGATCTGGAGGAAAGGGAAAGTACCCCAGCAGTGGAGATACGCAGAGGGCACGTGGATTCCCAAGGAGGAGAACACTAGCAACATCGAGCAGTTCAGGACAATCTCCCTCCTCAGTATTGAGTGTAAGACCTTCTTCAAGATTGCTGCCAATCGCCTCATGGGATTTCTCCTAAAGAACACCTACATAGACACCTCGGTGCAAAAGGGCGGAGTCCCAGGGGTTCCAGGGTGTATCGAACACACAGGGGTGGTAACCCAATTGATCTGAGAGGCACGAGAGAGCAAGGGGGACTTGGCAATGCTGTGGCTGGACCTTGCCAATGCTTATGGATCAATTCCACACAAGCTGGTGGAATTGGCCCTGAGAAGATACCATGTCCCAGAGAAGATCTGAGACCTCATCGTCAACTATTACAACAACTTTAGTCTGAGGGTGTCCTCTGGGGCTTCAACATCAGAGTGGCATTGTATGGAGAAGGGTATCATTACCGGCTGCGCAATCTTTGTGTCCCTGTTTGCATTGGCCATGAACATGCTTGTGAAGTCAGCAGAAGTGGAGTGCAGAGGTCCACTGTCCAGATCTGGCACCCGACAACTCCAGATTAGAGCATTCATGGACGATCTTACGGTAACTACAACTTCAGTGCCTGGATGCAGGTGGCTCCTTCAAGGTCTGGAATGGCTCATGACATGGGCGAGAATGAGCTTTAAGCCCACAAAATCCAAGGCTTTGGTCATAAGGAAAGGAAAAGTAACTGACCACTTCCGCTTCACTCTGGGGGACACTAGAATTCCATCTGTGTCAGAAAAGCCGGTGGAGAGCCTGGGAAAACTCTTCACTAGCAATCTGAAGGACACCGCTGCACGCCAGGGTACCAGCGATGACCTCAACACGTGGCTCTCAGCTGTGGACAAGTCAGGGCTTCCTGAGAAGTTTAAGGCCTGTATTTACCAGCATGGCATCCTGCCTCATCTCCTCTGGCCGTTGCTAATCTATGAAGTCCCCATTACCATCATGGAGGGCCTTGAGAGGAAGATGAGCCAGTTCCTACGGAGGTGACTGGGTCTGCCATGGAGCCTAAGCAGCATTGCGCTGTTTGGGCATAACAACAAGCTGCAGCTTCCGTTCAGCAGTCTGGCAGAGGAGTTCAAGGTCACCCGAGACAGAGAAGTCCTACTCTACTGAGATTCTGCTGACACCAAGGTCTCCTCAGCAGGTGTAGAGGTCAGAACAGGACGGAAGCGGCGCGCCCAGGAAGGAGGCAAGGTTGCGGCACAGCATCCTGGTGGGCACTGTGGCCACTGGTTGGGTCGGGCTTGGTAGCAAGCCGAAACCTTGCTACAGCAAAGCCAGTGGAAAGGAGAAGCGAAAGCTGATCCAGGAGGAGGTTCGTGCCGATGTGGAGGAAGCCCGCTTCAGCAGAATGGTGGGCATGTCTAAGCAGGGGGCCTGGACCAAGTGGGAGCATACAGCTGACCGCAAGATCACCTGGGCAGAACTCTGGAAGGTGGAGTCACACCATTTCAAGTTCTTGGTCCAGTCAGTGTATGACGTCCTCCCGAGCCCTGCCAACCTGTTCACCCGAGGCATGCTGGACTCACCTGCTTGCCAACTCTGCCAGAAAAGGGGATCATTAGAACATATCCTCAGCTGCTGCTCAAAGGCCTTGGGAGATGGTCTGTATCGTTGGCGCCATGACCAGGTCCTGAGGGCAGTAGCAGACACCATCTGCACTGGCATCAATGTCAGCAAGCGGCAACAACCCTCCAAGTGCACCATCACCTTTGTTCGAGCAGGCGAGAAGCCCCAGCCCCCAAGAAAGACCCAGGGGGGCCTGCTCGCAACAGCAAGGGACTGGCAGCTCCTGGCTGACCTAGAGAGACAGTTGAGATTCCCGGACATCATAGCAAATACAACACTCCGGCCAGACATTGTCTTGATGTCTGTGGCAAGTAAGCAGGTGGTGCTACTTGAGCTAACTGTCCTCTGGGAAGAATGTATGGAGGAAGCACAAGAGAGGAAAAGGGCCAAGTACGCAGATCTGGTAGCTGAGTGTTGGAGGAATGGGTGGAAGGCCCGTTGTGAGCCTATTGAAGTGGGCTCCAGGGGCTTCGCAGGCCAGTCTCTACACTGGGTCCTGGGACTCCTAGGGATCTGTGGGCTGCACAGGCGGAGAGCCATTAAGAACATCTTGAAGGCTGCTGAAAAAGCCTCACGTTGGCTCTGGTTGAGAAGGGGGGATGCGTGACGTAGTGCGCTACCTGGACACAAGTCAGGGCCTGCACCCGACTGGGTCACCTGGGTGAGGGTGTCTGATGTAAGACCCGAAACACCCAATGAGCCCGGTAACATCACTGAAGATGTGTCCAGGTTGCACCACAAGGTGTATCTAAGTACTAATAAAGCAGTTTCACATAAAAAAAACCTGTGGTTTTCCGATGCTGTTTGGCATGTCAGAGATGGGCCGCTTGCCCAGCACCTGCTGTGTGCTCATCCTATTTCTGACCCAGATGTTCAGGAGGTTTTTACCAGGGGCTGAACTATCTGTAGAGGTCTCTTATTCTCTAAAACAACAGGCCAGGCCAACTAGTAAAAACACTGAAAAAAGCAGTTTCACTTAAAAAAACAATGTTTTTCCAGCACTGTTCAAGTGATTACTGAGGGGCTGCTAACTACCATGACTGATGCGAAAATGCAAATGGCTGTATCTAGAGATTGTCCATTCTGCGCTGCTGTACAAACATGATGGTGCAACATGGAGATCTCCGTGGATGAGGACCTGCTCCCTATGTAGAAAATAAACGGCTCATTCTAAGTTAACAAAAACACTAAATTTCTTATTTTTAGCTGATTATACACTAAAGTAAACATAGTTGTTATATTACATTCCATTTGTGCCAATATATCCTCCTAAATCCTACACACTGGACCTTTAAGTCTGGAGCTGCTTTATAGACAATTGATTTAGAAAGATGTTCTAGATGACAGTAAAGGCGTCTAGGGGAGTGTTCTGAGTGCATGGGTACATTTTCTGTTTCAGATCTGAGACGACTACAATAGATCAAAGTTCATTTGGGTACAAAGAAAAAAAAACATTTAACAAAATCAGGCTCCCACTGATGGCATACAGAGCAGCTCCTGACCTCATACTCTATTCTCTGGTTTCTGGTTTGAGAGACAAAGCTCATGCTAAAAAATATTGATTGATCTTAACTGGGCCATGAAAATAACATTTAAATTCTTATTTTGGTGTTCCCCTTCAACAAGATTATTATCTTGATATTTCAGAAAAATGTGAGCAGAACTGTTTTGTTTCCCATGAAAGGTTTTCTAAGATAATCTTGTTAATTCAAAAAATACAGAGATACAGATCAGATTTTTTTCAAGTCAGTGCCTTCGCTTCTGCAGAATTACACCACAGCTCTCTAAACTTGAGGTAACCTAAAGAACTGTAGTCAGAGATTGCGGGGTCTATTTTTGGCCCCCTCTCTCTTTTACTATCAAAACATTGCCTAGTGGGTCTCTCCAGAGCAGCAGAGGGTTAATCTGCTAATTTGGATGACCCATCCTTTCTCAAGGAATGTAGAATGATGTTAAACATGAACAGCTTCCTGTTGTCATTTAGCTTTTATTGTATTTTACTGTATGTTAATTAGTTCTTTCCTCTACTTCTTTCCCTTTCTTGCCTTTGTCTGCTTTCTCCTCAAATAATGGGAGGTCTGTTTGTATAAGCTCCGGGCTACTTGTCCTCAACTGACACATTTTTTCTTTTTTTCTTTACTATTTGGATTTTATGCGGTTGTGTGTGTGTGCAAATAAAAAAAAACTAAAGCCACACTACAGAAGGGACATAAACACCAATAAAAAATGAAAACGTGTTGGTTACTTTGAGATGCAGTAAAGTAATCATCTCAAACTTTAGTTCACGTGTAACTACCACAGTGTCGAGCCCCTCAGTTGGTGATGTGTGTGTCTGTTATATAAACACAGCCGCTTCCTCTACCGTACTTCTCCTTTAAGCGCCGAAAAAACCCCGGCCATGACGTCAGCAGTAAAACCTGCTCCGGCTGGGTGTCTGTCCGTCGGAAAGTGAAGTGTGTTTGGCGTGCTGCTGGTGTCGGAGTTTTATCCCCGGTTGTCTGTCTTTTTGTTCAGTGTTATTCTCGTTTTTTAACTCCACTCGTCAGCTTTTACGGTACTAACTTAGAAACCCAGTCCTGTAGCCGATGTATGGGACCTTTTACAAAAGTTCCCGAAGTGCTCTTTGAGGAACCGGTGGACGACGGAACCCACCGGGGATGGATAAGCTAACCGATAGCTGAGTTGTTAGCCGAGAATCACAGGTCAAGAATAGGATCAAGCTAGCATGCTAACAGCTAGCTAATTTAGCAGTCTAACGGCTAACCGAGTGACTTTGTTAACCTGTAACGTCGGGACTGCTGCCGGTTATTTCTCGGGCCTGGCCGCTACACCGCGAACAGTTTGTCAGAGGCCAGCTAACCCAGGAAGAAGACTTGGTCTGTATTTCAAGGAAAAGGACAGAAGTGTTGTTGAGAGGTGGCGGTTGCTCGTCTCAGCCCAAACCAAGAGCATGCTGTCCAACGCACAGAACCAGCCACTGTTTCCTAACCCGACGGGGCAGAGGAACCCGGGCGGGCTGAACACTACGGGCCAGTTCCCCCCCTTCCACGCCAGACCCTCCTTACAGATCAAGAAGAATGCCATCACGGATGACTACAAGGTAACCAGCCAGGTGCTGGGGCTGGGCATCAATGGCAAGGTGCTCGAAATTTTCCAGAAGAAGACTGCAGACAAGTATGCGTTGAAGGTAGGTGATGATTGGGAAAGAAACTGGTCCGATAGCAAGAACGTTAAGTAGAACAGAGGCATAGCCGGGGTTTATGGGTACCCTGGAAGATACCCGCCCCCCCTGTGTTTAGATTTGAGTAATTCTAGTGGAAGTTTTGTGTCTAGCTGTGGGTTTAATCTAAAGTATCCCAACTCAGGCAATACACCTTTCAGGTTCACACAAATGTTAATAAAATATAAAGACCTGTAAATAGCTGAATCACTTAAGTAATTTTAAAGAAAGAATGCCCAAAATTTAGGCAATTATTTCTTGTAGAACTGCAACAATTCATTGATTGATCAATCAATCAATCAATCAGTTATCAACTAATTAGATCATTGATTTACTGGTTTGAGTAATTTTTAAGAAAAAAAAGTCAAGAGTCTCTGATAACAGCTGCTCTAATGTTTGAATATTTCCTGGTTTTTTCACTCCTCAGTGACAGTAAACTGAATATCCTCGGGATGCTGACAAAACAAGACATTTCCGAATGTCGTCTTGGGCTTTGGGAAGCACTGATTGAAATTTTCACCCATTTTCTTACATTTTATAGACCACACAACTAATAGATTAATCATGAAAATAATCAACAGCTCAGTTGCAGGCCTGGTTTCTAGCTTTTTCAATGACAATATCTGCTAGTTTTCCCAGTCTTTCATGATAGTAAATGAAATAGCTTTACCTTTTGGGTTGTTGCTTATGCACAACAAGCCAAGTGATGACATCACCTGCATCACCTGATTGCTCATTTCTGATGTTTCATAGACTGACTGATGAGTAGGCTAACAGTGCAGTATAGAACATGTTGCTGGACAGGCTATGTGATGTTGACACTTTCGCAATGTGCACAACTGTAATCATTTTGCATATCATCCACCATTTAGTATGGTGAGATAACTGTGATAAGCAAATATTGGTTGGTGGTTCAATGAAAGTACTCTCCTTTGTCCTGTAAATCAGACAAAGCTGAGGGTGGGCTGTAAATTAGCTCTGCAGTGTCAGGAACTACATCTAGTAATCACTTTCGGTAGCAGGTCAATGATTGATAAAGGACAAATGCCACAACAGCTATCCACACACCGATGACTGAAACATGACCCTGTGAAACCATTTATTACTCTAGGCTAATTAAATTATGTCTTTATTGTTATAGAAGGGATTGTAGTTTTTAGTTTTTAAAATTAATGGTCAGCTAATTTGATCATTGATTTATTGGTTTGAGTAATTGTCAAAGTCAAGAGTCTCTAATTACAGCTTCTCAGATGTGAGAATATTTCCTGGTTCCTTCAGTCCTTGATGACAGTAAACTGAATATTCTCGGGATGTTGACAAAACGAGACATTTCCGAATGTTGTCTTGGGTAGGGATGCACCGAAATGAAAATTTGTGGCCGAAGCTGAAGCCGAATATTATTAAAAGCTTGGCCGAATACCGAGTACTGAATACCGAATATCATTGTTTAGTTTTTCATTAGTTTTTGCAGATGAACCCCCTCCAGATTAGTGTTGTCACGGTATCAAGATTGAGACCCACTGTGCGATACCAATGAAAATATCCTGGTTCTGAGTAGTATCACGATACCACAGCGAAAATGAGGCAGATGTGCCTTTTGTCATTTATAAAAAGATAAATCACTTTTCTATAATACATCAATGATATTTCAATGGAATAAATTACTTGTTGACTTATTCATACTTCAAAAACAGCATCAATGAGTGATTAACATAGGGGGGATCAAAATAAAATAAATAAATAAAATAAAAATCAACCAGCCACCCTCCTCCCCTGACAGTCCCTTCATAAGTAAAGAACAGTCCCTAAAGTGCGGTGAGGTTTGTGGACCGTGAACGGCTCGTTTCTCCTCTGACACGTCACATACCTGTGTTCGGCTGGCTTGGCTGTTCAGGGACTTCTGGGCAGTCATGACGCCAAGAAGAGGATATTATTGGAGCCGACTTCTCCGTCGCCAGTAACGTTAAGCCGATGGCCGCCGTATTTGACAGGAATACATACTGTCTGTGTCTGTGACCCCTGTTCAACCCACAACCGATGGGATTCGCCTTTCGTTTCTGCTGGTGGTTGAAATCTGTAGGCTGCTCGCACAGCGTGCTGAATGATTTAAGCCTATTTTGCTTGCTCAAAACTATTTTTAGTCGCAAATGCAAGTGCAGTGAGGGACGGATCGCCACACTGCCGACATTTTATTCCGCCCGTCACGGCACACCGTTTGATTGCGTTATCAAAACACGCTGCTATTATTTGGCCTTGCTTTTAACTTATTCCACCGAATACCGAATGTGTGTTTTTTTGCAATATTCGGCCAAATACATTCGGTTACCGAATATTTGGTGCATCCCTAGTCTTGGGCTTTGGGGAGCACTGATTGAAATTTTCACCCATTTTCTCACATTTTATAGACAAAACAACTAATTGATTAATCAGAAAAAATAATGAACAGATTTATTGGTAGTGAAAATAACTGTTAGTCGCAGGCCTAGTTTCTAGCTTCTTCAATGACAATATCTGCTCGTTTTCCCAGTCTTCCATGATAGTAAATGAAATAGGTTTACCTTTTGGGTTGTTGCTTAAACAGAACAAGCCAAGTGATGACATCACCTACTGCTTTTGGAAAATGTGATTGCCCAATGCTGACGTTTCATAGACTGACTGATTAGTATTCTAACAGTGCAGAATAGAGCACTTTGCTGGACATGCTATGTGACGTTGACACAATGTGCAATGTGCACAGCTGTAATCATTTTGCATATTATCTACCATTTAGTATGGTGAGATAAGGCTGTGATAAGCAAATATTGGTTGGTGCTTTCAGTCCTCTGTGCTCTGGATTTAAATCAAGGTACTCTCCGGTGTCCTGTAAATTAGAAAAAGCTGAGGGCGGGGTGTAAAGTAGCTCTGCAGTGTCAGGAACTACATCTAGAAATCACTTTCGGTATCGGTCAATGATTGATAAAGGACAAACGCCACAACAGCTATCCACACACCGATGACTGAAACAAGACCCCGTGATGCCATTTATTACTCTAGGCCAATTAAGTTACGTCTTTATTGTTATAGAAGGGATTGTAGTTTTTAGTTTGTAAACAGGTATTGCACAAACTCTTCTTCAATTGAATCACAGTCTGGGAACATCCTGTGTAGTAGTTCAAAGTGAAACTCAGTAGAAATAACCAGGTCACAGCTTTCTGCTCTCCAGTGGGTGTATATTAAACATAAACATGTTTGTTTTTCATGCAGACCTGTTGCTTTTATGTTGTATGTTGGTAAGCCATGTATATTTAGTATTAATCACATAAGTCACATTACACAATATATCAAATAGACGTGCCTTGTCAAGTGTCTTCTCACAAGGTTTTTGCTGTCCTTCGAAAATTGTTAGACAGTGTTGTGTGTTTATGATGTGCTTAAAGTGAAAGAATCATCAGTGAGTTTATCACTGCCAACAGATGTTGGTTAGCCAAACCTTGTTTAACCCTGTGATACACAAAGCATGTGGAATATGTGGCACAACAGAGAAGCAGTTGCCAAACAGGCTGCATTTGGTCCCTTGTTTTATGTTTTTCAAAAAGCCAGGGTGAGAAAAAGAGAGCTGTGGTTTTAAAAATGAAGCTTAAGATTTTATACCAACATTAGGTGGTGGTGTTGCAGAAATAGAAGTATATATTTTTGCCATAGATCATTTGTTGTGTCGCTAACTAAGGCTGTACAATATGAGGAAAATGCCATATGAGATAATGTTGAATATTGTAATGATGACGTTGCTTGCGATAAATAGATATTTCAGTGCACTCAGTTCCGCCTCTCTGCTGCTTTCAGTGTACTGCTAAAATATAACCATTTGCTTGTTGGATTAAGAATATGAAAGGAAATTATTTCCAATTATTTCTTTTACTGAACAAACTGAACAGTGAACTGAACACAAAGGCACCATCAGAAGAATGATAGCTACATTTTAAAGTGCAATTTTCTGGTGATACTCTTTCAATTAACTCAACAATTCTCTTAGTGCAGTGTTGCAATCTTTCATGATGCGTTTATGATGCAAGTTGACATTCCGTTGAGGATTATATCCCTTTCACTAACTATTGTAGAACAAAGCTATGTGTACAGAACTATGCGCTTTGTATTTGTGCAACTGAATATGACAATGGGGGTGTTGCTTGGTAAATTTTGATCTAGATCCCAAAGGGACTGTGAGTTGAGGAATGTAGTTGTATTAGTTTCACTTTTAATTAGTAGTAGTTGTAATGACGAATTGACAAATTTTTAAGGTTAAAAAAATATCCAGAGCTATACGACCCACAATCCTATCATTATAACGACAACAAAAAATTGCCTCGTAAGCCATAGCTGTGGGGATTAGCCCCTCAGGTGAGAAATCAAGTTTAACTTGTTAGTGTCCACACATGATTTTAGGCTAATGCAGAGGTGGAGGAAGTTCTCTGAGCTTTTACTTTGTAAAAGACACGCTGGAGTGTAAGAGCCTACGCCGTAGCCTATGCATGTGGCCTGCGCTGTTTTGAGCATTTATAGGCTCCTTGTTTTATTAATCTGAAGTCAGGATAAATCACACACAGGACTTAAGATGCCATTTTGAGGGGGCTTTATTGTCTTCACAGTTTATAGTTTCTTATCTGTAAAATAAAGCTAAATCAAAGCTTTGT
This sequence comes from Epinephelus fuscoguttatus, assembly GCF_011397635.1. Classification (NCBI taxonomy): domain Eukaryota; kingdom Metazoa; phylum Chordata; class Actinopteri; order Perciformes; family Serranidae; genus Epinephelus; species Epinephelus fuscoguttatus. The sequence goes on from NC_064752.1 coordinate 37,205,653, forward strand.
TTCTGTGAAGAAAATGGTTTTCAGCTTGCAAAAATTAACAGGAGGTCTGCGTCCCTGCGACATGCAGTTACATTACTGGGGAGGTGCATGTCAGGCTATGGTGTAGGGTACACATCCGTGCAGAGCCTACACCACAGGTACGATGTACGGTACAGTATTGTTTTTAGGGCCATGACAGTTCCATTGTGCATAGTATGAACTTATTTATAATTATAAGCCAGACTTAAATGTTGACAATGATGGTTTGTTTCAAATATTATGAGTATGTTTCTTCACAACAGCTCCCTGTGTATTTCATTTTTAAATAATGAGAAATTGCACAAAAAAGCCAAAATTTCATTTAAAAATGTACGCTTAGCTGAGATGGATGATCAAGAGATAAAGATGAAATAAAAGCTGATTGAGACAGATTTTCAAAAAACAATGGTACTGGACTTGCTTTAGCCTTCTCTGTAGACACAGCATTAACCTGTTGTTGCCAGTCATTGCTACCACCTCTGCCTCACAGAGAAACTACCAAAACTGAAGAATAAAAAATCAAGGTGACTCAATGTGTGACTCAATACATTCATTTACAACAACACAAATCCCATCTTGAGAGGAAGGCAGCAGGAAAATGCCATGATGTATCAGAGTGACAGGAGAGTTACTGGAAATGTTGCTTAAAATCTGTGTACTATTTGGATACACAACGGCACATAAGAATGCCGGGTCAATATTGTAGTGTTTGAGCCTTTGGACAGATGATATGTGAGCTCCCCCTGTGAAGTCAGTGCTGAAAATAGTCTCTATATGTCAGATAAGTGCATATGTATAAACACACACACACACACACACACACACACATACACACCTGCTTTAAAGGCCACTAAGTGATGTGATTATAAAAGACTCATATACTTCCTTGAACCACCTCGGATTACTCCTATGGCTCTTGTAATATCATGTAATATGCTAGCTTCACTGATGTCTTCTGATGCTGTCCTAAAACAGATTGTAACCAAACAGATTGGCGCCTTCACTGAATGAACTAATGAACTAATGTCCTTGTTGTTCCCTTGGCTGACGTCAGCTGAGTCAGCCCTATCTCATCTATTGTATTCATTAAGTTTGCAGTAGATGCCAGGACCAGGAATCAGCCAGCCTGGCCCAAGGTGACATCACCTTGTAAAACTTTACCTGTCTGTGGAACCAAGTTTTGTGCTTACAGTGCAGCTGAATAATTTGTAACTCTAAGTGTCTGTGTTTGTATTAGAGAGACTGTAGCAGAGAAATGGAGTCTTGACCCTAGTCTTGACAGTTCTTAAAAAAACTGCATTTGACATGTAATGAAATATGCTCAATACAACCTGTTGCAGAGAATCAATAATGTTTGACTTTGTTGCTTCTGTCAGTGACAGCTCTCTGTGCCCGTCTGTGTTGACTGGTCTGTGTCCTGCCACATGCACACTCTCCAAGGGTGTTAGGCGTCTGCAGGTGTCGCCTTACAGTGACTACATATGTGCTCGCAAGAAACCAGGTTATTGGAATCAATCAGGTTAACACCACATTCTGACTGAAAATAGCAGCGTTAAAAAGAAAAAAAAACATAAAGGAGTGTCTTTGTTTGGCCTTGTTGCTACAGCATACGGACTCATCAGATGCTAAAACACTGCACAATTTTACAACTTGGGAGTGTCATTTGGATCTTGGGTAATCATATTTTCCCAGTGTTTGTGTGGTAAACAGTAGAAATATGCGGTTCACATTACAAGGTATTCTACCCTGAATTTGCACTTGAACGCAACACTGTGTTACAAGATAATATTGTGGCAAAAGTTGAGCAGTGTATGTAGTCAGCTTTTTAGCCAGACAGCGCTGCGTTTTTTGTGCAACCCTCGTTGTCAGGACCTCCCACTGTGCCAAAGCAGTGGTCTCATTGCAGTAAATGAGGAGGCTGTCATATTTGGTGCAAAACAATAGTTGGTCTGAAGAAGTTGGAGAATTCTTTTGGCCATTTAGTTTTGTACATTTTTTTGGGTCAGGGCAGGTAATTTTCTCATTATGTATTATATAAAACTATCTGTCTTTGGATGTCTCATAGGTCATGTCTTGCATAAGCCTGCTAAGATATCAGTTAAATGACAAAAAAACAACAGCAGAAGTTCTCAAAATCCACAATGATTTGGGCCTAGCTGGAAAGATGTTCTGGCTTTTCCAGGCAGTTTGTCCAGCCAATACTGAGGAAGGGCAAAGCTGAGCTTGATAACAATGAACAGGTCAAACAGATGGTTTATTTTTATGAGATGCTACATTGTTGTGGGTTTGTAGTGGACTGCACATTGTGTAAAATAGTTGACACAAATGTGTACTCCTGGTTGTGTCCAATGCAAGCACATGTCTTAGAAATAGACCTACCATAAGGACTATTTCTAAATATAATGACTACTTGGATTCAGGTCGCATTTTCATGTCTTGTAGTGTCAGGAGTGAGAGAGCACAGTTTCTTTACTCCAACTGACTGAACAGTTAAGCTTGTTAAGATATTTTTGAGCATTTTTAACCTTTATTTGACAAGACAGACAAGCGTGAAGGGGGGAGAGAGAGAGGGAGTGACATGCAGCAAAGGGCCACAGGCTGTACATGAGGTGCCTGCTCTACCACTAAGCCACCGACACCCCACGCTTCTTAAGTTCTTAGTTTGACTTATTCAGTGTGTTTTACTTTTAGTTGACCTTTGAATTGAATTAATTTCCATTTAATTAACCAATTTTATCTTATTTCCTCACCTCAATTAGGGAATAGTTTCTTGATTACATCACGTGGAAGTTATCTGGTTACTGCAAAAAAAAAAAAAGGACAATTTCTTTGTCCATTTTAAATCATTCAACAGACCAAGAGGTTACACTGATGTTAAACAAGCACATGTTGAAGTGATGGCCAGCAAAAAGTTTTTGAAGACAAATTCTAGTCTTTAAGCCTGGTTCTGCTTCATGTGGAAAGGAACTCAATGAAATGTGTGTCGTTAAAATGATGCAATCACAGACAGACTGACTACATGTTTTGGCCACATTTTGTTAGTCGTTAAAGTTGCTCTTCCTGAAATTTGGAAAGATGTGGACGTCACTGTGGTGAAGTTAACACACCTGTCGGGTTGGCAAAAAAAAAAGAGGAAGTGCAGTTGTGCAGTTCAAATGGAAGCCTTTTCTCTTTTATAGGGTTTGGATTCATGAAATCTCCTTTTACTACTGTAGAACAGAAGAGTCCGGACTTTGTTTTAATGTCAGCGCGTCTGATCAAAGGTTAACACAGAGAGGAAGAGCCAGGCCCATGCTTCAATCATGAGATGGTGAGAGAAAGGAAGGAAAAGGAGGGAGGGAGAGAGGAAGGAAGAGGTTCTCTGGTGGCCCTCTTTGAGTTATTTCTCTTTTTCTTGTCTCTAACTGTACACTCACGAGAGTGGCGTCTCTAAGACGTTTTTTGTTGCTATGATAAACTGATTGAGCAAGAGCAAAATCCTCCCGCTTTCAACATAAACACATTCGTCATCAGTCATTTTTCCCTGTTATGGAAAATTAGTTTTTGCCTCAGCAATGTGGTCTTATAGACTCCACTGGTCATCTCAGCTATTCTAGTAAATACACCCTCACAAGAAATGTTGACGGTGAGAAAATGTTTGTTCTCAGTGTTTTACATAATGCCCTTTAACTTATTTTCGTATGTTTTGCTGTGGCAATGAGGGCTGCAGGGGATGCTTTTTTATTTTCCATTTCATGACCATAAACATGACCATAAAACTTTCATTATCCTACTGCATGCATTTCAAATACCAACCAACAGGCAGGGTTTACACATTTATTCATCATTTAAGGTCTCCTACAGAAACTTATATTTGTAGAGGAGTCATGCAGGAGGCCAAATACACCCCACACAGCAAGCCACACACACTCATACTTTCACCAGTGGTCAAAATTATGTAGTCAAATCTGTAGTGACACAGTGATTATATCCAAGTAAGCCACTAAAGGGAAAATGGGTGAACATGTTTTGGACCCGTTTTCAAGGCTAAAAATGAGCCAATGTCCAGTATGCTTTATTCAACAGTTCGAGCAACACATACTCACTGCAATGTTTCACTATGAACTGGAGATGAGAGTAAAGTGCTTGCGTTAACCGATTTATTAAACCAATCAAAACAGTGCTGAGAAAACTTAAAGATGTGTTCCAGTGTCTCACAGAAGACAGCACTGTCACCCAACAGCCTGGTAACGGCAACAACAGAAACACGTCACCAGTAGGTTAGACCTGCCCCCGTCTCTCTGCACTACAAGCCACCACCAAGCACACTGACCATGCATGCACCATGCATTCTCGTGATTGGCAGTGAAATAGGAGATGATAGGTAGGGGTGTAAAACATAACTGGTCTCATCACGATACGACATATATCAATTCTTTGGACAATGATACGATATTTGGCAATATTACATAGTCTGCCACGATACAATTTCGATGCAATTTAGGGGCTTGCGGTCGATATGAATGATATTATATAGCTATATACCAAATCTGTTAGAGAAGAAGCTGCCACCTCTTTCTTTTCTGCTTTTGGCCATAAAAGATAAAAACAACACATAATTAATGCAAATAAATGGAACTGCCTAAGTGCAGTGAAGTTTGATTTAAACTGACTTCACTAACACACATAAAACAGCACATGGAATAAGTTAACATTCAGGGCTTTCTGACAGAGAGCCCTTTCTGGAAGAAATGTTTTAATTTGAACCCAAACCATCTTCTGTTTCCTAAAACTTCAGGGCTGTCTGGCCAAAAACCCTAAAGGCACACTTCTCCCAACAGCGATAAAACATGGATTAATAACAACTTCGTTTAACAAAGGTATCATATTAAGTGCAGTAATAACTGTCAAGGTTCAGAGACAATTGTTTTTGCAAGTCACCCAATATTAGCTTAAGCATGTTGACATTGCGTAAATTAGCCTAGCGGCTAGCGGACTTTTTTCCCCCTCATAGCTAAACAAATGACATGTAACATTATTATTTTGGGTACTCACCATTAGTTGAAGTCCCTGCATCTCCTGACAGAACAGCACGGCTCAGTTTCAGTCTGCATGCACGTTTTTCAGACTGACCATATTGAAAGAGAGAAGCTTATGTTAAAGTTAAAAGAGTGAGATGCCCGGCCAGGCAGGTAATGTTACATCGTGTTTTATCTCGTAATGTCATTTTTTACATACGGCATGTGCTCTGTCTGTTGACCTGGATTTTCTCCAAAATCCAATATATTTCCATACTGCTGATTTATTCCCAAGTGAATAATGCTACAGTCATTGTCTTTCTCCTCGCTGCTTGCAGTCTGCCTGCCGCTGTTTGACGGTGACACAGACTTTCAAAATAAAAGAAGACGATATGGATCAATGTTTTCACTTTGCATCTATGAGATTGGATGGTTGATCATTGAATCAATGTATCAATCCAGATTGATGGATCGTTACACCCCTAATGATAGACTGGCTTCACTAATCCAGAACTTCAGACTGTACAGAATCATAAAAAAATGTACACATGCTGCAATTTAAATGTAGTGTGAGTAAGAAAGACTCTCACTGATAGTCATTTGTGAATGTCTGGACTAGGAAAGCCAAATTGATTGGCTAGGTGTAACACAAATCTATTTGTGTGTGTGCTTACAGAGGAATATGCACCTTATCTTCAATGAGTGTGGACTATTTATTTATTTGGCCAGTAGTTGCAGCCATGCTGACTGAGGGACTGAGACGAACAAGCCTGTTTGTTGACTACTGACTAAAAAAAACCTTCTCTTTGTTCTGTATTTCCCCCTTTTTCCAGTGGAGTGCTTATATTAGTACCCACTGGACTGACTTTAAACTAGTGATTAGTGAAGGGATCTGTATTACAGCATGTGGTGTTAAAGTCTGTATTGTTTGGCATTGTTACGGCAAAAGCTTGACCAGTCACTTAATGCTCTAAGATCTCATTTCTCCTTTCAAATTATTGTGAAAATATTTATTTGACTTTGTCACAAACAAACAGATTAGTTGAAGCAAAAGCTCCTTTGGTAAACGTTTATCTTGGTGTTGTAAGCTCCTTTGACATAATATGATTTACTGGATTGCAATTTATATTGTCTGTGATTGGGTGCAGTATCCACCAACCCCCACGCACTGACCTTGTCTTTCTCGGTTGCCTCCCTTTCTGTTAGGGGAAGTGTTTGGAAGGATGTGGTATTCTAGTTGTAATAGGTGGACCTAGAACTCAGTACACAATTCTATCTGCGATACTGGGTAATTTCCAAACTGATGCAGCACTCTGTCATACTGAAACACTACTTATTTATGAATGGTTGTGGACACTGCCTTGATGGGCTCTCAAGATACATAACTTTCTTTTCAGAATGTTGGTGATGCTTCACTCATTTTCCACCAACTATTCTATGTGTGTATATTTTTTTCTGTTTGGGTCTTATGATCAGTTCTTCATAAGGAAGCAAAGTGGTGAAATAGTGCTGAATGGTGTTAATGTTAAAGGGAAGTGAATGGTTTTCACTCCTTCAGAGTTCATTCATTCAGTGTCTCACATGTGTACTCTGTTGCTTTTGTATAAATAGACAAAAAAAACATAACTACACTAACTTGAAGCAAAGTTTGGTATTAGTGTATAAAAAAGCGAGCAAGTTGTTTTGTAGCAGAAGCTAATATTGTTGGTATTTTTATGTCATAAATCAAATTCACAAACTGATTAACAAAATTGTCATTTATTAATTTTATGTTGACGAGTTTATTCATTTATTTGGCTGCTTGTTTTAATAGTGGGGTCTTTAGAGTCTTATAGACAATGGGACACATTTTCACTCAGTAAAGTAAATAAGATCACTTGCTTTCTTGCCTAAAGTTAGATGAGACGATTGATATTACTCTTATAAATGTTATGCTGTGGTTGCTGGTTAGCTTAGTGTTAAGACTGGACAAAGGAGGAGATGGGTAATCTGTGGAAAGGTAACAGATCTGCTAATCAGCACCTCTGAAGCTTCCTAATTAACACTTATATATCTCATATATTTTTTGTTTGATCAGTACAAAAACTGAACTGTGAAAATGACCTGTTGTAGTTTGATAGGAGTATATAACTCAGACTATGGCTGTGTTCGAAATCATGCACGGAGATATTGTTCATACTAAGTATGACGTAAAATTCAGTATGTAATCTGTTCATGCTGCATAGTATGTGGATTTATTTGCATGCGTAAAATGCCTGGATGTATACTACATTAGTAGTATTTATTGTGTTTGAGACACAAGCTTACTGGTCATACTCAACTGCCCTACAATGCGTTGTGTCTCTTAAGACTCTGCAGTAGTGGAGATTTTGAGCCAGGCTCAAAGCTTTTAATATGCCGTTTTAATATTTTTTTTTAAGGCGAAAAAAAAACTATTTCCTTTCCAAATATATGGTCAGTTTATCCAAATAAGGTCTGTTTGTAAATTTGCTGAGATGTTATCGGAGGTTTGAGAGCCACTGGCCTTGTACACCGGCTGTCAGTCATGTGATACAGTCATGACATGACTATCTTGCTTGGGTATACTCAAGTGTGAACAGTCTTTTGGTAATGGCATATTTGATATTTCATTTTGTAGGCAGTATGCAGTACACACAGACTGAGTGTGTAGTTGGCAGAATCTTAGTATGTGATTGTGAACACAACCCCCCACTATGCCTGAAGTCACATACTATGCATTAAATTAGGGATGCATAATATTGGATTTTTTTTGCTGATATCTGATATGCTGATATACTGATAAGTAACAACTTGACTGATAACTGATACTGATATCGTTATATCCACTTTTTCACATGAAGACATGAAATACAGCACAATACAACCTCAAACCGTCACAGTGCATCCTTTCACTAAATACCCAACATGTGTACTATCATTCACCATTTGTGTAAATAAATAGTTGTAAATATCTTCTTGGATGCACTGATCTGTAATCACGAAGTGTAATCACTTCCTGAAGGCCTCCTTGCCATTTGGAGACACAAAACCATAGTAGCATGCCAGCATCAACTCATTTAAACTCAACTAATTTAAAAATGATTTTAAAATTATATTATGCCTAGCAAAGTGAAACCTTACACTTCTTACATACCTATACTTATTTTAAGTATAATTGACATTTCATTGCTGTCTTGGTTGCTATCAGTCAATTTCGGACACAGCTCCTGTAAAGGCTGGGATCAGTAACTTCCTGAAGTCTTCAGTGGTTGCCTGGCAACTGGTCTATATTGTGCTTCCCTGGGTTTATCAGGAAAAATATAAAAGAAGGAACAGTCACAAACACAGTGACAGTCCTTCAACCCGATTATAAAAAACACACCGTATGTGATGCTTGCTGACGTTATTTTTATTTGAATATGTGCGTTAGTTTTCCTTGTTATTGGTCCCCAAACAGACCATGGCTCTGTCCAGCAGCTGCGTGTTAGCCTCTGCAGATATGATGGGTTAAAGTGTGATTTGCAGTGCCCCTCCACTGACACCAAAGTCTGTCTCCTTGAACACTGTCATTGTCATTGTGACCATTCCTTTTTTCATATTTTCCTTTAGATTTATATAGTCTGTCTCAGAACATATTATGCACATGTACACACACCTGACTTTTCAAACGGCTAAATCACTGGCTGACGGTGTGA